>NC_080832.1:63671015-64271015 GCF_030435755.1 Ochotona princeps
CACAGTGAAGATGCAGCTAAAAACAAAGGGGGCACACATATCCTTATGATCTAATGTCATCACAGATATCAGGATTCCCTCACAGTATTATCGGTGAGCATCTTCTGTCCGTCTGATGTAGTATCTCGTGCCAGTGGGTTCCCCTGCAAAGATTTGTGCCAAGAAAGATTATAAATGCTGCAGGCATACTATTCAGATACATTTTGTTTCATTATGTGGCTGAACTTAATAATGTCCCAAAAGAAGACACCTGTGCTAATGACTCAAAGGAAGCTAGACTCATGTGGCAGAATCTAGGATACCTGACATTTTGAATGCTGACAGTTTTGGAGTCCCAGCTTTCTCTCTTCCACGCTTGCCCATGCTGCCTCCAAACCATGTAAGCCCCAGCTTGGGTAGAGAACTTTCATCTGAGACCCATTTACCAACTGCAATACAGGCCAACAACAGACAACATTCTTTCCTCTCCCGAGCCATCTCACCCATTCAAATGAAATTTTGTATGTATGTGCACGTGTTCCTCTTGAGTGCTTCACCAAAAAGTTCCCCGATCTCAAATTTTATTATCCATTGTGTGCATCTGGATTGTTCCTTTGCTATGGTAATTAACTGGAAATTCAATCTTGAAATAGTTCTAAACAGAAATTATTATAATTAGGTTCTTTCTTGATCTGTTGACTGTATTCAAAATTATTTCCTAAATAAATTCCAACCCTTTCTTTAGGGACTCATATCCTCTTGGAAATGCCGCTGTCCCCAGATAGCCTCACTATGTGAGCAACTAACCTTCTCATACTCTGATGGTGATGGTATTTGTCGTATGTGTGTGCAGTATCACTACTCTCCAACTGTATCAAATGTTGGGTGGCTGAGAGGGTGGGCACAGATGTTTCTGCTGAGTAGATACAAGATAATTAAGAAACCTCAAAGTTGCCAATTATTATGATAGTGCATGAACAAGGATGCATTTTTAAAAACATTGGAATATTAGCATTATTGCTAAATGAGAAAACTAATCTCAGAAGTGTGGCCACAGTTGCATTCCTTTACACTAATGTGCTGAAGAAACAAGTTTTGAAAAATTTCAGCTTTTGAATAACTTCCCTTCTGAGTTCATTCTGACCAAACAGCACACACAGATTAAATAAGGGAGAACAAACTGGCATGATATGGAGATGAGCTAGAACTGACCCTGCTCCATGTGGAGGAAGTCCTTCCACATGACTTCATTTGGTCTCCATCAACAGTTCTCCAAGAGAAACAGACAGGCTTTTGACCCTCTGGAGCTGTTCATTGTTCTGCAGCAGACAACGGTATAGTACTGGGAGTAAGTCACAACTTGGACTTCTGAGCACCTCACTTCACACTGTTTCACAATAAACAACTAGATCCTAACTTTTGCTCATAATCTATGAACATCAGATCACTAGAGGGTTAATTATTTTGACATGCTGGGTAGCCAGAACAATTTAACTGGGCACAGAAGCACCATAGGTAAAGTTCGTGTCTGCTCAACTTAAAGATGGAAGCAGAGCAATGTTGATAAATTGTGATTCTTGCAAAATGCATGGGATAAAAAGAAATTTTCCCCAAGGAAAATACCAGAGTTTGAAAAGTTTCGAACACAAACAAAAGAAACTGTCACTGATGGAACTCACTCCTTCTTTGTTTCACTCTTCTCAATTTTTTGTGTCAACATTCCAGTGATGGACACTGGCACAACTCAGACAAAAATTAGGGTGAGAAGAAAGCAAATATCTCTTACAAAGTTCAAAATATTCTTCCTTAGAATATCGATTTTAGACTGTACCCTCCAGGGCCTGTAATGCATGGTGGCCCCTCAGAGGGCATTCACTTGCCAGACTTCTGCACATATTGTTAGGTCAAGAAAGAATTCTGAAGCTAAAATATTTAAAATATTTTAACACTGCTTCCAAGAGAAGTGTTTTATGAAAATTTGTCCTAGGGCTGGGCGTGATAGCCTAATGGCTGAAGTCCTTGCCTTGCCTGTGCTGGGATTCTCATATGAGCACCAGTTTGTGTCCTGACCATTCCACTTCCCTTCCAGCTCCTTGCTTCTGGCCTAGGAAAGCAGTTGAGAACGGCCCAAAGCCTTGGGACCCTGCACCTGTGTGGGAGACCTGGAAGAAGTTAATGGCTCCTGCCTTCAGTTCAGCTCAGCTCAGGCCGTTGCAGCTACTTGGGGAGTGAACCAGTGGATGGAAGATCTTCCTCTGTCTCTTCTCTCTGTGAATTTGACTTTTCAATAAAAGTAAATGAACCCGGCGCGGTAGCCTTGCAGCTAAAGTCCTCACCTTGAAAGAGCAGGGATCGCATATGGGCGCCAGTTCTTATCTTGGCGGCTCCACTTCCCATCCAGCTCCCTGCTTGTGGCCTGGGAAAGCAGTTGAGGACAGCCCAAAGCCTTGGAACCCTGCACCCATTTGGGAGACCAGTGGAAGCTCCAGGCTCCTGGCTTCAGAATGGCTGAGCTCCAGCCTTTGCGGCCACTTGGAGAGTGAATCAGTGGACGGAAAAGATTTTCCTCTCTGTCTCTTCTCTCTGTATATCTGATTTTCCAACAAAAATAAATAACAAAAAAATCTTAAAAAAGCAAATGAATCTCAAAAAAAAAAAAAAGAAAAAGAAAATATATCTCAGATCTGCTACATGTGCAACCATTTATCTCTGCCATGCTATGTCTATAAGCAATTCTCATGGGAACTTTTCCCTTACAAAGTGACACATTCACTCCTGAAGGGATGCTCCATGGGAAAGCAGTTCCAATCAAGACTCCCATCATTCTGCTGTCTGGCCTGATGCTCAGGTTTCCAGATAGTATTTTTCTGTAGAGAATAAATAGTCTCTGTGACCACCAAAATTCAATGCTACTAGGTATGCCTTCTCAGGGTTATCTTTAGAAAAAGCCACAAGAACTTATCAGGAAAGCAAATGAGAATGAGAAAGAAAAATTTTCGCTATGTAGGATAAGGTATATTAAGGAAGAGGAGTTCCTTCAGTTTTGACTTCCTGGTTTTGCTTTTCTTTTTATTTCCTGTTTTACTTTCCTAACTATGTGAATATGTTTACCTGATTGTTCATATAGCTAGAATTTTTTATGCATTGATAGTTAACATCAAACTTCTCTGGATGTCCAAAAGATTTATTAAAATATCTACAATAATGTCTAAATTATATAATGTTCCTTAGGAAAATGTCACTGAATAATTATTGAGAGAAGTGTTCCTAGGATGGGGGCCCCCTTTAAATTCTTCTGTGTTGATGAGAGGCCAAAAATTGGAATTATTTGGCAACGAAAGGAAAACAAGGCAACACAGATACCAAAGGAAGAAATGGGACTTAGCTGGTTCACGGCTGACGAGCTCAGTGTACCTGGAAGTATAGGAGTTTTAAAAGAGACTACAAATGTCATTATCATTTGGTGCATAGTTTTTTTTTTCCTTCACTAGGTCCCTAGGGACTGAATAGAGCATCATTTTCTAGGAAAAAAGAAGAATTTGAACAGGTCAAAACCCTTACTCCATGAAACTGAGGTGTTAACCAGTGCTTGGGTTACAAGCATAGCCCTCCTTTCTTGACATCATCATGGCCAAAGCATCAAGCACACATACTGTTTGCTTCCGTTTTAATCCTAAGGCCTTTGAGCATGAAAGTCGTTCCAGTTTCCAAGCAAGGCTTTTCACAGAGAACAAAAAGTTCTCTGCTTCTCAGTGGATGGCTGTATGTTTTGTGTGTGTTCACTTTGCTTTGTTTTTGGTAATACCTGATTGCTCCTAGGTAGCTGGCTTTTTCCCTAGGTTTAAAGGAAATTCCTAGTCCCAAGTAACATATCCACCAGTCTTTTCTCCTTTTGTTCTTCTAAAAGACTGATGTGATAAATGAAATCATTCCTTCGCCACAGTTGGAGAGTCAGCAGAATAAGGAATCTCAAGTTCATAAGATGGGTCCTCCAGTATAAGATAATTTCATGTTTTGCTGGATTTACTTTGTGGCTGTTTTCTCCCTAAGGCATATCTACCTAGTGATAGCTTATGTCACACCATTTGCTTCTGACCCTGCTTCCAGAACAGTGCCTGTAGAGGAGAAGCCTGGCCCCTTTGTCTTTCATGTCTGGTTCCATTGTAAGCGTGGCACCTGTTTATACTTGGTAAGGACACCCACAAGGGATGAGATGAATTCCAAGCAGTGTCCTGGACAGGATGTGCGTGGAGGAAGGGCGTGTCTCTAATGACACTATGACGGAGTGTGCTTGTGTAGTTCTGGGATTGCTAAATTGGTAGGAAAAGTGCATGCATTTTCAGAGCATATATTACCATTAGGGAAAAGGTTGTTTCTTCATTAAAGTTTCCTGGATGAAATCTGCAGGCCAATTTTAAAGAAGGCTATGCTTTAGAGCTCTGTGTAGGAGGGACACGCACCCATCGTTACACTTAGTGGTATTCATTCATCACTCCCACTCTGTACTTCAAACTTCTCTCCAAGACAGCAACAATTTTCAGGCACTTAAAATCCTTAAATTTTATACTGTACTTACTACAGCTGAATAAACATATAATCAGCTGTCAGTAGAAATCGCTGTAAGTAGATAAATCCAATGCCAGCCCTGAAATTTTATAAATCTATATACATGGCATGGTTAAATGACTACATGCCAGTGAATGTCTGTAATAGTAACCGGGAATGAAGGATCTGAGGAATTATGCTTTCCTTCACATCTCAAATTTCCCCTCTTTGTTTAATTCTAATTTCAATACCATAGCAACAACAAAAAGCAGCTTTTCACATTTCCCAACTATTAAATTTCATTTCTTCCCTCTTTGTCTCTCCTCCATGGTCTATGTTCCTTCCTCAATGGGAATACTTTTACTGAGAAGTCATTTTGATGCTTTTGAAACAAAATTCCTTGGCTGTTGGCCAGGGAAGACCATATCAGCTTCCACTTTGCAGCAAAGAATAATCAAATGGATAATACAAGTGGAACAACCCCAAAGGCTCCTAGACTGAGTGTTGGAAACACACAGTTTCCAGGTTGGGAGACAATGCAAATAGTTCAGCCTATAAATATCCAAGCATTTCCCTGCCACCTTCAACCATGTATAATAAACATAGCTTGACTTTTGTCTAATGGCATAGGACATTCAAACAAGGCAACTTTATTTGACTAATTGGGTCAAAATGTACCGAGAAAAATGATCTTAGTCAATTCACTGCACCTCCCTGGGCTTGTTGCCTTAAAAATGGGATCACCCAATTTCTCAGAGCTGTTTTAAAGATGAGATCAAACAATGCACATCAAGTTCCAAGTGCCGTACCTGGCTGCTTTCAGAAGGTGATTCATGAAATGTCAGCTCTGGCCCCTTGGCTACACACTGAGTGGGTGAGTTGCTTCTGTACACTGCAGGCTGATCCTGCTCTATGTGTGCACAATCAAGAATGGGTCTGGAAGAATGACACGGTGGTGCAGCAAGTTAAGACTCTGTCTGTGACCTGGGCATCCCATAGCCTCCAGCTTGCATTCCATATACTTTGTTTCCATTCCAGTTCCTGCGAAATACCTGTGAAAGCATTAGAGGATGGCTCAAGTGCTTGGGCCCCTTCCACCCATGTGCGAGACACAGGCGCAGTTCCAGACTTCAGCCATTGCAGCTATTATGAGAGAGAATCAGCAGATGGAAGATATCTTTCTCTGTGTCTGTTTCCTCTGTAACTGCCTTTCTTGTAAAGAAATCCAAAAGGCCAGAATGGGTCTCTGATCTCTAGAAAGAATAAATTCAAATACAGGGCTGACCCTTGGTCTCCCCCTTGCTTCTCTCAGCCCCGATTTCCTTCTCCTTCCCTTTGTTTCATTTTTTCTTTTTAAAGGCACATAAACTACCTATATGCTGTTACTCATCTTTCTGTTTTTCTAATAGAAATGGAATCTGAGTAAGCAAGGCATTTGACTCTTGGTCAGTCACACATAGCTGTCCGTCTGCAAACTTCTTACCTCTTCCAAGGCAGTATATTTGCCCCCTAAAAAGTCTGTCAGCTCCTGTTCTATTTTTAGCTCACAATTCACGGTTGCTTCATGCCACAGGGAGTACACATATTTATAGGCACACACAAACATACACACTCATAAATACACACATGTAAATGGTCTTCAAGAAGGCCATGGAATATGAAGTTAAAAGCTAAGTATATTTTGAGCAAAATTTTAAAAAATCAGTGCACAGTTTTTTCAGAATATGCATTCTGCATACACTTTTGTGAAGAGTCTGTGTGTGTACGTGCCTGCATGAGTGTGTATAAACTTGGTCATCCTGAAGGAAAACACAAAACAACCAGAGCAAGCAATATGGAGGCCACATAGGTATTTTTATGTGTGTTTCACCACTTATATATTTCAGGTCTATTTTGCCTTCCCAGTCTGTGACCTTTTGTTTGCTAACAATTTAAATATGTTTTACACCTTATAGCTCTAAGTTTAAGCAATTTACTTGTGAATGCAGCAAAGAAAAAAAACCTCCTCATTTACATAAACTCCACTTTAAAAAAAAGTAGTTATGTCATTTTCATCAATGAAGGATGAGCTATTAGCTATTAAACCCCAGAAATAGGCACATGTAGGTTCAAGCACAATTTGAGTAAAAGAAATAAACACACACAAGATACAATTTAGAGTTGATATTTCTTTACAAATATAATCCAGAAAGCATAAAACACAGTATTAACCTACCTCATTAGCAATATATTCTGGTAACTGAAAAACAATTGCCTGCTTTAGTTTTACAAGGCATAAAATTTGGCTAGACTAGCACTGAATATGTGGTTCATCATTTTTATTTTCCCTGTAGTACCTGTTACTTGATGGGTAATTTTTTCCCTTTTTTCCCACTTTGTTGCAGCTGCCAGAAGTGCCTCAATTATTCTTTGGCACATATCGTTCATACTAACTTCAGAAAAGTGAGCAGACAGTATTATGTATTTCAAGAAAAAAAATTTAGTGAAGAGATGGAGTCCCATACATCCTTTTAGACTCATTGTCAAATTCTCTGAGAAATATTGTACTGATGGTGCAGGGGTCCTCACTTTTCCCCCACTGTTCTATGTTCTGCTTCCTGTACAAACCACATTCCAGTGAGGATATATAATAACACATTAGCCTCTTCAGCTCACCAGGACATGAGCCATTTGAGAGAAATTGTTCCTTTCTTCTCCTTAACCTTCTCTTCTTTCTCTTCTTCCACTTCCTTCCCCTCCTTTTTTCCCTCTCTTCTTCTTAGCAGGGACACTACTGAGCCTGAATTGAGTTATTTGATAAATTCTCAAACATGGATAGATGTCCTCGGAGAACTCTGTTACTCTTGTCACAAATTTAATGATGAACAAATTAGGATATCAATGCATTACGTTCTCATATAAGTGTCTTAGAGGCTGAGGTATGTGTGCAGGCAGGGTGCCATATACAGGACCCTGCTTTTGGAGCTTTAATTTTTGTTTTAATTTTCTTTTCATTTTTATGACAAGAATGCCAGGAATGAATCACTGAGTTTAAATGGTAGCTGAGAATTCAAGCTATCTGAAAAGTTTTCTTTATGACAGTTCTTTAGAATATTTTTGAAAGGTGCCAGAAAGCACTTGACTTCAGATTAAAATACTATGTGTACTGGATCATATTAAAAATTAAATTGCTCTATTTAACTTTTTACTACTTCTGTTATAAAAATTAAGTGGACGGTGAAAAAATGTTTAAACAACAAAATGAGTGACAAGAAGACAATTCAACCTCCTTCTGCAAGGTTACTCTGCTCTGTTAAGTTGTAGCTAGAGTGGAAAGCCTTCCGGGTCACATTTGATACCATACCTGTCCTGTGTATGCAAACTCCAGTGCCTGCTTCAAGCCAAGGCTGGTTACACCATGTAAATTCACTTCATCAGCTCCACTTTCCACCATACAAAGGCTGAACATTGCCTGAGGTCAGGAAAAAAACAGAGACCAAATTATGTGACTTAGCAAGGCAGCAAGTAAAGATCCAGGGGAGTTTAGAAAAGAAAAAGCTGTAAAGTTAAAGATGGATCTTGATCCTTGAAATGCTTCTACAATGCTTCATAAACGCAAGTCACTTCGATGTCCTAATAGTCACGGTAACAATGCACACAACAGTGCATTCCTCACATATAGAACCTCACTGCAGGTGACCGCTTAGGCCCACTCACATCCCCTGTTCTCTGCAACCAAGTCATTTGTAGCCACCCTGAATATGGCAAGGAAAGTGACTTTTTCTCTCTTGAATTCCTCTGACTTTATTTTGCCTCATTTAATGACACATCTGTTCCTTTCATCTACCTGTACCACACATTCTACTCCTTTGAGTCTCAAAGTGTAGCATCAACTGGGAACTGTTCTGAGTGTACATTCTTAGGGCCTTATTCCAAACCCTTAGAACTGGATCCTAAGAAAAGGCCCAACACTCCCCAGAGTGGAGTAGGTGGACAGGAGGAGGCTTGTATCCCAAACCCTGGAGACTCTTAGATCCTCACCAAGGACTCTCATTACGGGCACCAAGAACTACATTCCAACTGCCAAGGAGACCACGAGTAATTGGAGTGCCTTCGGAAGCCAAGAACTCTGAGGTCATCCACTCCCGTTTGGATCTACCACATGGGATGGAAGAAGCCCAAATCCTTCTTCACAGCAACCAGTGTCATTGGAACAACAGCCAGGAACCCTGAGTGGTCCGCAGAAACAGAAGAACAGTAGGCTTCCTTCAGGACTAGGGAGAGGAGCTTTCTCTGGTCCTTACTTAGTTCTAACTTTGGATCCCTACCCTCTCTGGCAATGACCATCAGGATCGCTCTGGAGCCCCCCACCCCAAACACACACACACACACACACACACACACACACACACACACACACACACACACACACACACAAATTAGAATAGATAGACAGAGAACAACAAGGAAAGCTCAGAACCAGACAGGAAACGGTCAGCACGGACTCACACATACCTTACGAGGTAGGACACAAAGATTAGTGACTCCTCACTAAGGGACTGAAGATTTTTCTGCACACCCCTCCTAAAACTGTTACGCACCTCAACTGTTGACATATGCCTTGTTAGAGTTATAACCCAGTTTAGACTATCCTAAAATCTGCCAAATTCAGCAAAATTACGCTTCAACACTATAAACTGCTAAATACTAAAATGAAAATAGACACGAGACAGCTGAATAGTACCTATAGCCATTTTAAGGTGTATAGCAGCTGATTCTGTGTATAAACTAAAATTGAAATGTCAATGAAGTAGTCACAGGATGTGGTTAAGAACTTGCATTTTTTTAAACATATTGGTTACTCAATGCCATGTCAAGTAATTCCATAATGCTGTAAATTGTTGTTGATGTTATGTTGTGGATTTTAATTGATTGGGATGATATTCTGCCAGCTTTGCCTTCAGACCAGAGATGGTCTCCCCAAGAAACTGTCAAATTTATCTGGACAATAAGATGCTGGACTCTATGCTTGCAACAAGAGAATCTCAACTGAATTTGAACTGTAATACTGCACCAAGGTGGAGGAATCCATCGGGATTCCTCCCATGGGGGGAGCAAGGGGAGGGGTTGGGGGAATCCTAGAGCCTATGAGACAGTGTCATATAATGCAATGTAATTAATAAATAAAAAAAGAAAGAAAAGGCCCAACAATCAATGCGGTAATGGGACCTGCAGGTGATTTTCATACCTGCTACAATATAAGAGCTATTGGATAAGTCATTCAGTGCACACCAGCTTGCTTCAAAAATAATTCTCCAAACTGTGAATTTACTGAAAACCTGTTCTTTTATAAATGATCAGTTTTCAAATGAAAACTATAATATATTTCAAAATTGTCAACTTGACCACTTTCGTGGTTTTTTTTCAAAACAGGACCAAATATTACGTTAAGTTGTACACCTTTAATAAATTTAACAAGTGTGGAATACATTCAATACACTTAATATGCATTATTTGAAAACCTGTTCTGCATAGGGAAGAATTAACCTTATCCCAGCAAAACCCAACCATTTTGCTCTACTAGGCATTGATCTCTAGAACCCTGAAAGATCTTATTTGATAAGCGTATCCTTATTATGCCTGGGTCTGTGGCCACCAACACTTCAACAATGTGATTTATGGTGAACAGAAAGACAGATCCTGGATAATCACTTATGTATGAAATCTGAAGTAGTTCAATTCGTGTGCCAGGACTAGGGGAAGAGGAAAATGAAGCATGCTGATCAAGCACCACACAGTTTCAGTTATGCAAGATGAATTAGACCTGTTGGCACGGATGTGGGGAATTCAGTATGGGGGTGCTCAGACAACTGAAAATTGCTCTACCCAATGACCCAGCTATCCCACTCATGGGAACATATCCATAGGAAATGAAACATGCATGTGAGAAAGTGACCTTCAGCTCTATGTTTATGGCAGCATAAGCCACAATAACGAAGATGTGGAAACAATCCCGATGCTTGCTGAAAGAGGAATGGATAAATAAACTGTGGTACATGTACTCCATGTAATACTATTCAGCCATTAGAAAGAATAAAATTCTACCATTTGCAACAGAATAGTTTTAGCTAGAGATTATGCTTAGTGAAACAAGCCAATCCCAAAAGCATAATTATCGTGTATTCCTCTTTCTAATGTAAGATAACCTTTATGCAAAATACAAGACCAATAGCTATATAAAAACATGTAAATACATATGTTCATCTAGAAAAACTGTGTAGTGGAGACCAGCATACATGGAAGTGAAGATATGTTGCAGTGTGCATCTCCACTCCAAAGTAAAAGGAGGACTCCAATGAAACTGTTGAAGAAACCTTGACAATAGGATATTAGATTTTTTACCATTGCCTATACCTACAATGGCATGATACATTTAAACAGCAGAATATTGGACTTCTGACTATTGCTAAAAGACTAAACTATTGCAATAACATGGGAGGGAACAGTAAGAGGGAGAATGGGAAGGGAGTAAAGGGACGTGGTAGTGGCGGATCCCTGTACCTGCAAAACTGTCTCACAGAAAACAATAGAAAATAAATAAAAATGAGTAAGTTCTAAAGATTTGATGTACACCAATGTGACTATAGCTAACTGTATGTATCAATACTTAAATTTTTGCTGACAGTATATTTTAACTATTCTCACTCCAAAAATAAATAAATTAAAAAGGAAAGAAAAGAGAAAGTCATTCAGGAGGTTATAGATATGCTGTTTACCTTACCTGTTGATTATTTTACAATGTGCATCTTTTAAAGATTTTTTTTAAGCTTTTATTACAAAGTCAGATATACAGAGAGGAGAAGATACAGAGAGGAAGATCTTCCGTCCGATGATTCACTCCCCACGTGACAGCAATGGCCGGTGCTGTGCCGATCTGAAGCCAGGAGCCAGGAACCTCCTCCAGGTCTCCCATGTGGGTGCAGGGTCCCAAGACAGGGTCCCAAGCAATTGTGGCCATCCTCAATTGCTTTCCTAGGCCACCAGCAGGGAGCTGGATGGGAAGTGGAGCTGTTGGGATTAGACCTAGTGCCCATATGGGATCCAGGTGTGTTCAGGGTGAGGACTTTTAGCCACTAGGCCACCGTGCCAGAACCATAATGTATAATTTATTAAAACCTCAAATTTAATATTTGCAATATTTAAAAAGAATTGTATTGACCAATTATACACCAATAAAGTAAAGGAAAAAGCTCTGTAACATTTTTTAAAGGATTCATTTATCCATTTGATGGCCAGGTGCAGTAGTCTAGTAGCTGAAGTCCTCACCTTGAACGTGCCAGAATCCCATATGGACGCTGGTTCTAATCCCAGCAGCCCCGCTTCCCATCCAGCTCCCTGCTTCTGGCCTAGGAAAGCAGTCAAAGACAGTGCAAAGCCTTGGGACCCTGTAACCATGTGGGAGACCCAGAGGAAGTTCCGGGCTCCTGGCTCCGGATCAGCACAGCTCCAGCCATTGCGACCATTTGGGGAGTGAATCAATGGACGAGAGATCTTCCTCTCTGTCTCTCCTCCTCTCTGTATATCTGACTTTCCAATAAAAATAAAATAAAATTTTAAAAAAGATTCATTTGTTTATTCATTTGAAAGGCATAGCTACAGGAAAGTGGGAAAGAGATCTGTCTGTTGCTTCACTCCCCAAAGGGTCATAATGATGAGGGCTGGGACAGTTGAAGGTGAGACTCAGGAACTTCATTAAGGTTTCCCTTGTAAGGAGCAGGGCCCAAGTACTTGACCACATTACATTGCCTTCCCTGGAGGTGCACTAGAAGTGAAGCAGCCAGAATTTGAACCACAGCACCCACCCATACGGGATGCCAGAATCATAGGTAGCAACTTAACCCTCTATTCCACAATGCTGGCTCTGAAAGCTCTGGATTTAAAGTCAAGATCCTCAGCATGGGCGGAGTACAGTGAGTGAAGGCAAATCTAACAAAACACTTCTGGGCTTGAACACTCACAATAGTTGGTACGTGACAGAGTCAGTTTACTTAACTGGAAGTTGTCTAAACATTTCTCTCACTGCATAAACTGATTTGAATATTACAGATACTCCATAGGAGGGCTTTATAATGATGTATAACTTTTGGAAAACTGTTAGAAAAGCTTACTTTCTGTCATAAGAATGGAATGAATTTTTTTATGTGTTCTAGGTTGAAAGGATTGATACATGAAGAGAAACTCAGTTACTTTTTAGATTTTTTAAATGCTTAGAAAAAAATAGCATCATGTTAAATTGATTCTGCTTTTGCATATGAAACTTCAAATTTAACAGCAAAAATCCAATTAAAAACTCATAATTATTTCAAAAAGAACTTGAAAGGAATTGTGGCTTTCCAATGTTTGCTTTTTTTAAGGGTTTATTTATTTTTATTGCAAAGTAAGATATATAGAGAGGAGGAGAGATAGAGAGGAAGATTTTCCATCCATTGATTCACTCGTCAGGTGGCTGCAATGGCCAGAGCTGCACCGATCCGAAGCCAGGAGCCTGGTACTTCATCTGGGTCTCCCACATGGGTGCAGGGTTCCAAAGTTTTGGGCCGTCCTCGACTGCTTTCCCAGGCCACCAGCAGGGAGCTGGATGGGAAATGGGACCACCAGGATTAGAACCAGCGTCCATATGGGATCCCGGCGCACATAAGGCATACCCACTAGGCTATCGTGCTGGGCCCCAATGTTGCTTTTTGTTGTTCAGGTGGATGACTTTTGCTATTCCTTACACCAATTTTATTTGGTGTAGATCTTCCAAGCTGTTATTGTAGCCAGTGTGGTGATCGGCTGCTTCGTATCCACCTTATACACGATGACAGACACAAAGGGTTCAAACTGCACAAGAATGATCTGGCTGAAAGAAACGGATAAATTTTTTGAGAGCAAATGTTAACATACAGAAGAAACTGCCAGGGGAGTTTTCAAAATCTGTTTTCCTTAGGTCTGTTAGAAGCACCCAGAGTAATGATGTCATAAATGAGAGATCCTCCATCAGAACATGAAGACTGAACTTAAAGGCTGGCCTAGCAGAAGATGGGAGAGAACACAACTCCATAAAGAATATATAGCTGTATTTTTTTTTATATAGCTGTATTTTTACATGTTTGAATATCAAACAACAACCCAATATCCCCACCAAATTGGTAATAGCTTTGTATGAATGCAATTAAATACTTTTTTCTAGGCAATATTACAGTCACATATCACTTAATGGTAAGGAACATGCTCAGTGAACTGTGACATTAGGCAGTTTTATCACTGTGCAAACATTTTAACAAACCTAGAGGTGTAAGTCAATCACTCGGTGCTGCCTCTTGATGCAGTCATGAGAACAGTAAACACAGTCATATGATGCACTTGAGAGTGTAACAGCATTCTGTGTTCCAGTAGCTTTTTAAATATAAGAAGCAAGTGCTAAAATAACAATAAAAGCAGGGTATATTATAGAATAGTATGTACATAAGCAGTAACCTTATTATCAAGTACTATGTCATGTCTTACTTAATTGCATGCACTAAACCTTATGCATCTTGCACTGTAGTTGGGTTGATATCAGCATCACTACCAACATATGTTATGATACTGTGGCTATGAAATCACTTAAAGGTAGGAATGCTTCTGTTGCTTTATCATCTAATGGTGCCACTGTCACTCATGCAGTCTATCACTGTCTGAATCATTATTCTGTTGCTCATGGTTGCACAGGGGACTGGTAAGACTCTCAATTTTAACTAACATAGATATTATGTACGTCATTATAATGAACATGTAACACCTGCATATTGCAAAGAGCTGCACATTAGAAACTATTTTTAACAATTGGAACTATTTAGGAAGGCATAGGATTCCAACTCCGACACTAAAACCTGCTGGTCAGGTGGGCAATTGATCCTGAATACCTGACCTTTAACAAATCTAGTTACTTCTCTGAGCTTCAAGCACCTGCCCTGTAAAATGGGGGTGATATAAACTTCCAAAATTATGTTAAAGTTTAGACACAAGAATATTACAAAGCAGGTATAACACCTGGTGCACCATGGATACTCAGTGGGTAGAAATTGTTGGTGCAGTCCAGGTTGACCACCCTGCTGTCCAAAGTCCCACTTTGATTTCAACTGAGATGAAAACTTACAAACAGCCTGCTTTACTCATTTCCTACTGAAATGATTTTCAAACTCTGTCCTAATGACAGTCCCACTTTACATTTCCAACTCAGCTGAATATTCCTACACTCTTACTTTATGGAATGAATGTTTCAGAAAAATAATCAGCACAATTTGGAAAAACACAGGACTTTCATTTTGACATCTTACTGTGTTTGAAATTTAACACCACAAGTTTAATGCTTATGATAGTTTTTAAAAAATTAGACATTTAATCAACAGAGATAAAAAAGAAACTATTAAATCACAGTCAGTGTCTCAGTTTAATAAATCTTCAAGATAACTAATTAGGAAAAGCATCATTAGATACCATCAGAGTAAGGAAGAACCTGTTCATTTGGCACAGTGAGACACCAGCTACCCATGTTATCCAGGATGATAAACAACGTGAGATCAGCTGAGGCCCACAGGAACGAACAGAGCCTACTTTTTGTGGTATAAGGAGGTAATAAGGTGGTGCTGCCTTTTAGTATTAAACTTGACAAGGTAAACTCTGAACTCCGTAACTGTAGCATCCCTAAATCTTCACATGTATAACACAGATTCATCAAATCAACAAGTTCTTCAACAACTCTTGTACAAATAATATTATGTTGTTTGATATTAGTGTTATACACAAAAAGAATTACTTCCACATAAGCAAGGGGTTTTGAATAAAGGGTGTGACTTGGAATGAAATATAAAATCATGAAGCTAAAGAGAAAGAAATCAACCATAAAATCTTCAGAAATACAAGTGAGCAGAGGCGGCGGGCTGCTCCCCAGGGCGGGGGCGGCCCAGCCAGGCCGGATCCGAGAACCAGGACTCAGCATGCCAAGACCACTGCCTCGAGGCAGTGAGGGACTCTCTGGCTATCCTTCAGGCCCAAGTGCTACCGCCTCCTTCCCGGGTGAGCCCGCCATGAGGGAGCCTCGGGAACGGGACTAGCTCTGCCCCTCGGCCATAAGCTGGAGGCAGAGCGAGTTTGGGAGGGACTGTGAACCTTGGCCTAGAGGCGGCGGGCTGCTCCCCAGGGCGGGGGCGGCCCAGCCAGGCCGGATCCGAGAACCAGGACTCAGCATGCCAAGACCACTGCCTCGAGGCAGTGAGGGACTCTCTGGCTATCCTTCAGGCCCAAGTGCTACCACCTCCTTCCCGGAGCAACTCCAGTCCGAAAACAAAATCAGCCCAGGAATTGCACCTACAAACCGATTGTGGCGATGACCAGCTGGACTCAGAACGCCAGCCAAGATAAGATGGCGGACGGAACGGGTCAATCAACCATCCCAGATATATGTTGGCAGCAAAAACTGGGTGAATGAAGACTCTATGATGGACAGTGTCAACCAGTGAACTCTACAACGACCTCATCGAGCTGGGAGAGGCGAGACTAGCAGTGATTCATAACTAGAGAAATATTAAAACCACTAGGGGTTGATCGCAGCTAAATAGTCTCCCCTAGAAGCTGTTCAATCCATCTGGACAATGAGCAGCTGGACTATATGCTTGGCATCTGTTTGCAGGGGAAGAATCTTGATTGAATTTGAACTGTAATGATGCAACGGGGTGGGGGGGTCCACCGTGGGGGAGGGGCAAGGGGAGGGGTGGGGGGGAACCCCAGAGCCTATGAAACTGTCACATAATGCAAAATAAAATTAAAAAAAAAAAAGAAATACAAGTGAGCACAAAGTTAACCATTTGGAAAAAGAATCTTATATAAAAAAATGTATGGTAATGTCCTCTGTCAAGCCACATTCTGACATTCTGCCAACCCCAGGATAAGGTTCTGTGTAGAAAAATCGAAGCACTGCAGACCCTTGCCCAGTCTACACTATTTGCCTTTGGAAGAAGCTTGACTAGGTTGAGACTTACAGTTGTCACAGATCGCTCTTGGCTCACAATGCGTTGCCACCACTACAAATCTTTCTAATCGAAAACCCAGTTTGTGAGAATATAATGCACTCTAAGTGCTTACCACAGAAGAAGTTGCGAATTTATGGTGTGATATTGCCTCTATTTCAAACACAAAAATGGCAAGATTGAATGTTTCAATCAAAGTACATGAACTTGTTTCCTTGGGTCATGTTAGTTGTCACTCAATCACAAGATGAGCCATAGTATCATTTAGGTTGGTACACTGTGCCATAGCCTGGACTGGCAACAGTTCTGCCACAGCTTCAAAAAGAATGAAGATGGCAGATAACAGATTTTCCTGAGCAGTGAAAGTTGTTGAAACACTTCTGGTAAAGTTTGTGCAGCTCTAACATTATACTAGACATGGCAAGATGTGGTAGGAATTTTCATTTTAATTAGGAATCCAAATACTCTTATAGGTGAAATCACTGAATCTGGGAGCACAATTCAACCTTACCTTTTCAGAGAGTTAAATAAAAGCTAACCATAGAATAGAGCAATTTGCAATGGTTGCTATAGATCCGGCTGGGTCACTCACATTTTCTCTAAGTTCAGTGTTACATAGTAAATAATGTTTACAATGGCCATGAAGTTGGAACTAACTTCAGAATCAACAAAAATTATATTTTTGCTCAATTTAGTGTGAGAACTAATTGTTCTTTATTGTATTTTTGTCAATTCTGTCACACAGGCTGGGCAATAAATTTAGAGACTGTTCGACTAATCTCAGTGTCCCCTTTCCCTTCCATTAGAGCAGGGTCCCCAACACAGTACAACCAGACTAAGTACCTCCTTTTCTCACAACAGCAGAAGGAACTCAATCCATCTGGGGAGGTTAATGGACTGAAAGAGTGGAGATGTTTGGTGGGTGGAAATTTTTATCCCATATATTAACAGCTATTTTAATTTTTTTCCTAAATCAGTGTGTTAACACTCTAGGAATAAAGTATCACAGGGCAAACTAAAACTGCAAGATTATATTAGTATATATTAAAACTCAGGCAGTAGAGAGAATCAAGATGGTGGAATAGGGTAAGGACCCATTTAAACAGGGAAACATTAGCCAGTGTGAAGCAGAGAGGGCACATTCCAGGAAATAGGAAAGGACAGAACGACAGCAGAGGGGCGCCTGGAGACTGACAGATACGGGAAAGCAGCGGACACAACAGTGTGGTGTTGCAGTGACTGATAACACCAGTGGCATTCAGCAAGCAGTGATGTGAAAAGCATCTGAAGCTGGAACTCCATCAGCAACAAGGTGGGAAGAGATGTTCACTGGGAGCTCAGGACATGAACCTAAAGAAATGCCCGTCCTCCTGGTCTGTTTGATGTGACTAGGAGCAGAGACAGAGCGGCAGGTCCCAGAGGGGTGGTATGGGAACAGGGTGAATTCCACAGTCCAGTTCACTCCCTAGGTCCGAATCAAGCGTCATTTTGTTTAAAGAGGCAAAGGCTAAGAGATAGGACTGCACATGCACTGACCTGAGAGTGAACTCATTCTGACTCAGAGAACTGCAACAACGTGGCATCCTACAAGTTCCACCAAAAATAAGTCAGGGTAGCCCTCACACCTGATGGCAAGCAAATCAAGAACTGCAGTAGTGGCGTATCAGTGTCATTTTGTATGGTGTGGCAAAGGTTTTAAGACAGCAGAGACAACAGTGAGCTGAACATGTGCTGAGCTTGGAAAAAACTCACCGAGCTCAGTGCATTGCACTGGTTCCATAAGAAAAATAATACTGACTTTGGCATTGTACAGGTCAAAATAGGTCTGTGTGGCCCTAAGACCTAATGTCCAACAGGTTCTGGCAAGATCAGCAGCACCAACAACCTAGATACATAGAATACCTAGTGTCTCCTTAATCCTGGGACTTGCTCTAACCAGAACTGGGGAAAAAGTTGTACAGACAACATTGCATCCATTGCATCCTTAGGTGGAGACTGGTTAGCTAGGAGCTGAGGTTATGGAAACCATGGTGGAAGTCTAACATAAGAACCCAGACCTGGAACTCGCTGGAGGGAGTGGCACAAGTGATTGCAAACAAAGAGCCATGTACCAACTGCAATAAGTAAAATCAAACTGTAGACATGTGGGTTGTTGTGGGATAAGGAGTTTATTAGTGCTCGTTAGAATGGGCAGGAATAGGAACTGGGCTTGTGGCTAAAAACACCTAGACTAATTGGACTCATCTGTATCCAATATCCTGGCAAAATTAGGAGTTGGGGGGAAGAGTACATAAGCAGAGGTGAAGAAGCGATAAAGTGAGACTTCGCAGAGACTTCTCCTGTTGGTGCTTCATTCCCAGACCCTCTCCGTGTCCATGTTACTGGCTCTGCTGGTCGGAGCAGTGGGTGACACAGCTTAGAAACCTGCCCCAAGGAGAAAAATCTGATAACCAGAAGTATAATGACCAAGAGCAAAAGAAGAGATAGAGGCACAATGAACATTACTGAAGACTCCTCTGCAAAGAAGCAAACACCTTTGCCAAATTCAGAGTTAACTGAGGAAGACATCGAGAAAATTGGGGATACAGAATTCAAAACACTTGTTATAAAGTTTCTTATCAACAACAAGAAGCACATAAAGAAGGAGTTCAAGAAATTTAAGGAATATGTTACACTGGAAATGAATCAAATGAAAGCAGATATATCAGAAATGGAGAATACAGTGGAGCAAATTAAAAGTACAGCGAGAGTCAGTCTTCAAAGCAGAATGAAGGAGGCAGAAGAAAGAATCTCAAAATCAGAAGACATTTCCTGTTACCAGTGGGAAACAAAAAGCTGGAAGCAGAGCTGGGTCAAGAAAACTAGGACTGGGGTAGGAGTGGCTGGACAGAGCGGCACCTGCCAGTATCTGTGTAGGCTGGATAGTAGGTTGGTTGGGTTGAACTAGGCTTCAGTGCCCATTGACATGTATGAGAGCTAAATTGGATATGGGACAGACTGAGCAAGCCTGCAGTACATACTGGCATGCATGGGAACCAGGGTAGGGGGCAAGCCTGGTGGGGGTTATGGGGAGTCGCCCCAACTAGGCTGCAGCTCCCACTGGTTTGCGTGAGAACCAAGTATGAAGTGGGCAGGATCGAGCTGGACTACAACACCCATTGGTTCACGTGGAAGACAGGGCTGGAAACAGAACGAACCCAGCAATTGCAAGGACCAGCATGTGCATAAGATGATTGGGGCGCTGGACAGTGCCAGACTCTCTGCTGGCAAACTCACACAAGAATCAGGTTTGGGATCATCTCAGATGAAGTTTCTTTGGAGATCCCTCCAACTGAACTGCTGATCTCAAACCCCAACTATGAAGAGACAATGTCAGCCAGTGGATTCTGAAGAGATTCCATCGTACTTGGAGTGGCAAGATTGGCAGCAATTCAAAACTGTTGAACTATCAAAACTGCTTGAGCAGTACCCTCGGAGCATGCCCCACATTGGGGACCTGGGATGGGCGGGAGACTGGGTGGGGGCTTCTTCCTTTGTTTCTTCTCATACCCCAGAGACAGAAGAAAAAAAAAAGAGAGTAATGATATTAGTGTGGAAACGATGGTATTACCCACTTTCCTGTAACCCTTGATCCTTTGTACCCTAATCAACTCTGTAAGATTATCAAAATAAAAAAAATATATTAAAAATAAAACTAGGGCCCAGCATGGTGGCCTAGTGGCTTATGTCCTTGCGTTGAATGTGCCAGGATCCCATATGGGCACAAGTTCTAGTCTCGGCAGCTCCACTTCCCATCCAGCTTCCTGCTTGTGGCCTGGGAAGGCAGTGGAGGATGTCCCAAAGCCTCTGGACCCTGCACCCACGTGGGAGTCCCAGAGGAAGTTCCTGGCTCCTGGCTTTGGACCAGTGCCGCTCCGGTCTTTGTGGTCACTTGGGGAGTGAATCATCGGATGGAAGATCTTCCTCTCTGTCTCTCCTCCTCTCTGTATATCTGCCTTTCCAATAAAAATAAATAAATCTTAAAAAAAGAACTATACTATAGAAATAATATAGGTGAACTCAATGAGGGTGGAGGAGATTAGTGAGGGGGAAAGGGAAATCCCAGGGCCTATGGAACTGTATCATAAAACAATATTGAAGAATAAGTAAATTAAAAAACAACTCAGGCAGTATAACTTCCTATCTCTAAAAGATTGATTTTTTTTTCATCCCTTTGAACAGTTTATTTGAGAATAATTTTAAATTTGCATAACTGAAATTATGAATTAGTAATGTGGAGTTTCTAATAATCTGAGCTTCCCTTCCCCATCATCAACATTCATATTAGTTTATTTGTGACATTAGGAACCACAGTCAGATTCTCCTGTTTTTTTTAATTGAAATTAGTTTTGTATCTCTAACCATTCCCAGGCTCCAGCAATCAATATTCTGAGTTTAGACTGAGGGGGAATCATATGTAATTTCAGATAAATTTTAGGATTGTGTCAACAAATTCTGTAAAGAATTTCATTGGAAGTTTGATAGAGAGTGCACCAAATGTCTAGATTGTTTAAAGGCCCACCAGAGACATTTTAACAACATTGATTCTTACTGTTTATGAGGACCCACTTCCTGGGATCATTGATTATTTCCTTTAGCAGCATTTTGCAATTTTTTTTATAGAGCTCTTTTGTTAGATTTATTTGAAAATATTTGATATTTGGAAGCTACTGTGAATGGAATTTATTTCTTAGCCTCTTGTTTATCTTAACCACATAAATAAAGAAAAATCTACCTTGCATGCTAACAATTAGGCTATGTATTCATTTTTTAGCATCTTTTCAAATAATACATGATTTGTTTATTCAAGACTGTAGCTTTCACAGCTTTGTTCTTGGCACAGCTGCTTCTTAAATTAACTACACAGTATGAAGATCCCTTATGTTTTATCCTATATGTCTTTAGAATTCTCTTCCTTGTGGATGAGCCCATAGCTATCTGAGTCTTGGGGCGGAAAAAGAATGGACTGGGAAAAGAACACAAATCAAATTATTTTGTTTCCTCGCTAAAGCTGGAGCCAATGTGAAAACCAGAAATGCTGCCACTACCCAAGGTTGGGCTATCCACAAAAGGCAACTATTTTTGCAATTGTTGCACATTCTGGAAAACGGCATCCACACATCTGACTTCAGTCTCGTACCACTCATCTTCCTTGATGTTTGCTTATTCTTCTGTCTCTTGCCATTTACTTTATGATAGTATCTTCTGAGTATGAGATCTCAATACACTACTGCTCACCATGCAAGAGATCCTTTCTTTTGTTTCTTACCTCGCCCATACATTTAGGGATCACACTTAGACTCCTCCTTATAAAATATATTTGATAAGCTTTTATTGAATAAAGGGACCTTTCCCATGCAAAGAACACTTTTGTGTGTCCCCAGGGCACAGCCACTGGTCCAATCCTATTATCTAAAAGCTTTTGAGGGCTTCCTGATGGAGACAAAAACCTGGATTTCCTGGTTTATTTTGGCATTTCTCCTACAACACAATTTGGGGTCTGCATTCAGGAACGACTGAGCAGGTAAGATACAGAATCTGTGCAAATCAAGAAAAGTTGGTAAAAATAAAACATTTAGCAGATTCCAAATGCTAAAGTACGTCAAAAACCTATAGAAAGGAAAATAGGAAGCAGTTGAGGCGGCAGAGTAGGGGATACTGCTTTGAGGAAAATAAGAGAAACACAGAAAGACTTCTTATAAAAAGACTTACATAAAAAGCTCTTATGTAGTTTACCAAAGCTGTGATGGGCAGATATAAGAATCAGTACACACTTCTTCTCTCTTCTAAGTGGAATACTGGAATCTTAAAACTATGTGGTTCTTTGGAGATCACTGGTCCCTCGCTTGGGGCTATTCTTCAGTCAGCAATGTTGGCATCACAAGGAATTTGCTAGAATGAAGAAACTTAGATCTCACTCCAAACATACTGGATAAGAAACTGCATTTTAATGAGATTTGCAGGTGAAATATAAGCATCTACATCAATATCTGAGGCACCACTAGAGCCAATCCTCACCCCTTGTAATACGTCTTGCATATTTGAGTATCTGAAGTGATGATTTGCCAAATACCTTGCATGTCAAGTTGCCCTTGCTGGAGAAGTATTAGTAAACCCTCTAGAATATTGAGTTATAATTACCTTTCTAATAACTTTCTCCCCTTGGTCCCAATAGGTCAAAAAGTTCACTCTTTTTCTGCTTAACAGCTATTCAAACATCGTATAACAGCTCTTAAATCTCCTACAGAAAAGAGCATCTAATCTGAATTCTCTGAGTCAGAAAATACTAGTGCTTCATTATCAGAAATCGTGTAGTCTGAACAGAAGGCTTCATCCCAAATCCAAGCCAGAGAGGACTGATGCCCAGACCTGAAGGGACAGAGGCAAACATTGCTCTGGGAATCAAAATTCCAGGGCATGGCAATAGACTATCAGTGGGCAACAGCAGCAGATGTAAACTAAAACACTATTTCTATTCTAGAACTTATAACACTACCCACAAAGCTATCACTCCTTTTTGATAGAAAACTCTTTGGAGGGGTACTGACAATAAGACATAGGATTTTCTCAGTTATTCTTTCTTCAAATCCAATATAAGTTAATAATCACTTAAAGTTTCAACTTAAAATTTCAGCAGTTCCTCTTATTTTTAACTCTCTATCATAGTACCTTTTAAAAAGTTCCCAAGTAAAATAAGGCATATAAGATGATAAATATTGGCATCTGGGCCAGCTCTGGTATCTCTCTTCACTCATTCACTTGATTCAGTTTACTTTGACAGCTATGCCAGGCCACACACCCTGGAGTCACTCTCCGATTATTAGGCATCCACACAGAAGGGAGCAAGAGTCCTGGCTAACAGATCGTTTCATCTAACTCCATTAGTAGCTAAGCAACCATTTCATTGGGACCTTCCTAATCTAAGGCAGACCAGTCTAGCTCAAACAATAAAAGGTGTTCAGTTCTTCCTGAATCCTCAAGTTTTACTTTTTTTTACATACTATGATTTGGACATTAAAATTACTGCAAAGTCTCTACATCTTGTAAAAAATGGAGAAGAGTCTATGAATGATTCACCCAACTTAAAATACATTTAAAAATGCTTCTTTTACTGATATTAACAGAACAGACTTTATGTGCTCTCTAAGTACATTTCCAAGAAAACATGGTTAAAAAAAAAAAAACACAGTCAGCCCTCAATCAACTGTGAATCAAAAATATTCACTCTTTTTTTTTAAAAATGTGTGTGTATTAAACAAGGACAGGCTTATGTTGGTTATTATTCCCCAAATCATTTAGTGTAGCAACTATTTACCCAGCATCTACATTGTTTAGGTATTACATAAAAGAAAGTGTGGAGATGATTTAAAGTAAATGATGGGATTGTGTAAGTTTCATTCAAGTGCTACACCATTCTATCCAAGAAAACAGGAATATCTGTATGTTGGTAATCCCAGAGTTCCTGGAACCAAACTCTTGTGAACAGTAAGAGACAACCTTAATTACAAAATGGATATTTCTTGTATCAATGAAACATGTAATCTGCTTCTCAAAATTTAATAAAATAAATATACTTTATAGAAAACATACACATGTATGTATTTTCCATTTTAACCTTCATTGTCTTTTGAGTGGAATAAGCTCTGTTTAATGACTGGGGAAAAATAAACCTCTTGTTTTAGAGGAACCCTACAGCTATGGCTTGATAACTACGCCAATAAAAATAGCAATTTGTTTACCTAGTCTTAACCAGGAGCCATGCCAGAATCTTCCTTGAGTTAAATTTTTATCTTTACCTGGGATATGGATACTACTATTATCTCATTTTAAACATAAGGAAACTAGAACCAATCAAATTAAGTAATAGGTGCAAGGTGGAAGAGAGGAGCTGACTACTAACTTACGCTTCTCTACTGTTCTTCAGTACATACTCTCATGCTTCCCTGGGAAACTACCGCATCCTTCAGTCGAAAAAAAAAGCAAGCACTTTGTCCCCTGTTGCTCACAACTACACTTGACCTCAGAAAGATGAGGTTCTTGCCTAACTTAGAACTGCATTATTACCTCCTACTGAAATATAAAATAAAGTGAATTTCCATGATCTGTGGCAGGATCAGAAAGCATCCAAGGCATGATTTATGATTATAAAGTGATATAAAATGGGATATGGAAACTGTCATCACTCTAGAGTCAAGTGTGTTTAAAAAAGAATAATATAGTAACTCTATCTTTCAGGAATTCAGAAATGCTAGCCCAGAAACCTATCATCAGATGGACTAATTAAGAGCAATTGATTCAACAAGCAGCTGGATCATTCCACAGTGTGGACACTTCATTCTGAATCAGTTCTTTTTTTTTTTAAATGATGATAAACAGAATCATGGCTTATCTCCTGATCCCAATAATCATTTATACCAACTCATCAGCTTTACATGATCAGCTCTCCTGCCTCTCTTTTATTAAACATCTGCTTTCACTCAATACTCAATTTTACAGGCTTAAAAATTTCATCAGCTTTATTATCCTTCAAACATGTGTTCTGCTTTTAGGATCAAATAAGAATGAGTGACATTACCAAAATTTATCATGAAATTATAATGTGTACACTGGCTCTGTATTTAAGGGGCTGCATAATGGAAATGTAGCAGAAACTGATATGTTCAGAGGTGGAGACAGAGCAGTATGTCTCTGTATGACACATACAGAACAAGGATTGATTCCCAGTGAAATGGCTGAAGATGCCCTGATGGTAGGTGCTGAACTCTCCAACATTGTCCATGCCTACATTGTCAGGAGACACTTCAATGGCAGCATGATGGACTTATGAATGTTCATGAAAGACACCCATCGTAAAAATAGAAGGGAAATCAGTGGGGATGGGTTGTGGAACTTGTGGAGGAGAACAGGAAATCCCAGTGCCTATTAAACTGTGTCATAAAAGAAAATTTAAAAGGCAAATTATAATTTTAAGAGTATTAAAAATATATGGCAGAAAAAAAAATCCTTCAATACACACGAAATACTTCAAATAAAGAGGTTAACACAATGACTGGCATAGTTTGAGTGATGAGAAAAAACGCTAACTACTCTTAGTACTTCACAAATATTTTTCTACCTTGACACTACTTATATCCAATAGAAGTGAATGAGTTTAAATAGAAGAATAAAATGCAGATCAGAGGTCACCATTCTCCATTCACTCACTGTAATGAACGAGGTAAACAATAAGCACAGCAATGAAAGTGATGATCATCTGAGCTGAAAGTTGCCTCCTGACATTGATTCAAATATTTAAAAAAATAAATATGATAATGGCTCTAAGCTCTCTATTTAAAAAGAAAATACCAGTGCTTGCTTGCACGGGAGGGCGGAGCACTATCATTCTGCACCTGTGCGGGAGGGCTGTGGTCCTTTCGGGGCATGGGGGCATGGGCTTGCAGAGGGCATAGGGGACAAGCATGCCCTCTGCTTGGTGGCGGGGGGTTGTGGGGAGTGGGGAGCTCCTGCCCAGGCAGGTGGAGAGAGCCTGGGGAATTACCCACATCCTTGGTCCCAGATGGGGTGAGGGGAGGAAAGAGGAGAGATCTAGGACAGCATGCTGGCCTGGTGTGCTGGTAGACTGGACTTGAGGAACTTTGATAGGGCCTGGATTTGGGGTGTGTGGAGGTGCAGGGTCCTGGGTCAGCACACATGCCAGGAGCTTGGAACCTGGTTGACAGGCAAAGTTTTGGGGCATCACACCACCCCAATAGAAGATTGGGCTTAGGAAGGCTAGCCCAAGCACTCTCAGGCTCAGGGATCGTGGATTGATTAGGAAAAGGGGTAGGGAGATGTGTGGAAAGGAGAACCTCTGAGGGAGTGTGTTGCAACTTCTGAGGGACTTCTATTGACAAGGCCACTGTACCTGCAGGTAAGTGAGGGGGCTGAGACTGACGGTTTGGAAGGGGAAAATTGGGAAGAACTTAAAGGGTCATACCTATTCACCAGCCCACGTGGGAGACCTGAGCTGGACTTGTTAGCATGGATCATTGCTGACCACCAACCACTCTCCAGCCCACACTAAAGCTACCTGGCAGGACTAAACCATAGTACCTGCCAGGTGGAACAGGGCATGGGTAATGTTAGGCTGGGCCATGACACTGACCGGCACACCACAGAACCAGGTCTGGAGACAGATTCTGTTGGGGGTTATGTGAGCCCACCTCTGTGGAATTGCAATTTCTTCTGGTTTACTTAAGAGCTGGGGTAGTGATGGGCTGAGCTAGGCATGACCATGGAACCTGCTGGCACTCATGGGTTCTGGGGTTGGGAAAAGGTTGGGCTGGTCCAAGCTACAGTACCTGCAGGAACATCCAAGAATGGTGTGTGGAGCAGATCAGGCCGTAACATCCACCAGCTCATACAAAGGCCAGAACAGAGGGAGGCCTAGCACCCACCAGCATATGTAAGACCTGGGCCTAGGGGAGAGCCTAGTGGCAGGACTTGGGAAACTCTCCTGGTGGGCCATAGCTCTCACAGGTGAACTTGTGATTCAGGCCTGGATGTTGCTCAGGTTGGGCAAGGTAGCTCCACCTATCAGCAGGTGTGTGTGGTAGCTTTGGAGGGGGACAGACCAGGCAAGGCCAAGCCAATCTTAGCCCACTGGCATGTACAGGAGACAGGCTGGAGTGTGGGTCATGCCAGGCTAGGCTATCACACCTACCAGTTTGTATGAGCCAGGGATGGGAGCAGACTGGGTAGGGCTAGGCTGCAGCACCTACCCGCAAGAGTTGGGACTAGGATCCGGCCAGGCCAGGCCAGGTTTCAGCATGTGATGGCAAAGGCCAGGATGGAGGACAGGCTATGCTGAGCTGGATCAGAGGAACCACTGGCACATGCAAGATCTGTGACTGGGAACAGACCTGATCTATTTGGGGAGCTTAGGGGATGCCCCAGCTGAATGGTGGTTCCCACTGGTGACTGTGTGTGTGAGAGAGCTGGAATGGGGTAGTGGTCTGAGCTGTACATGACTGCAGTCCCTTGGCATGGGTGTGGACAGGGTCTGGGGTGTACCAAACTGGGATTGACTCCAGCACTCACTGGTGCTTGTGAGAGCCAGGGTGAATGTAGGACAGGCTGGGCTAGGTCTTGGTTCCTTCTGAACCACATGTGAGCTGTTTCGGGGCATGCACCAGATGTGGCTGGGCTGTAACTCTCAACAGTAAGGATTGGAATGGGTGTGGACTCATTGGTTAGGGTCGCTGTTTGTGCCAGAATAGAAGGTGAATTAAATCAGTCTTGGCCAAAGACCCACCAGTGTGTGTAAGATCTGCCATGGGAAGGAGACCTGATAGAGGAGCTTAGAAAACTCTTGTCAGGGCATAGTCCCTGCAGGTGAGTGTAAGAACCAAGACTGGGAGCAGCCCATACCAGGCCAGGTTATGGTACCCACAAGCATATGTGCATGTCAGGTGTTGGGGCTAGCCAGGCTGGGTCAGTTCACAACATCCACTGACAGATCTGAGAACCAAGATAGGGTGCAGGATGGGCCAGGTCAGGCTTCAACACCAACCAGATCACATTAGGTCCAGGACTGGGACCTGGCTGTGTTGGGCTAGGCTGTAATTCCCACTAGCATGAGCTAGAACTGCAGGCAGACTGGGCTGGGCCAGGCAAGTACCCATTGGTAAATGCAGAGGTGAAGTGGGTCATGCCAGACTGAGTAACAGCACCTACCAGCACACACGATCCCTGGTCAGGGGTACCAGCCTGGTGTAGGAACTGTAGGGTCTCCCCTGCTGAGAGTAAGAGCTGGGACCAGGGACAGATCAGGCCGGACAGGGCCATAACACCTGTTGGGCTGCATGTGAACAGGGTAGGAGTAAAGCAGGCTGGGCTACCTGACTGTACCCACTTGTTTATGCATGAGCCAGAGTAAGTGCAGGTTGGTTGGGCTTTGCTGCAGCATCAGCTGGCAAGTGCTGAGACTGGGGGCAAATACTGCTAAGCTACGCTTTAAAACTACCTGGAGAGTACAAGATCCAGGACAGGGAGTGGGTTCAGTAGGAAAATGGTGGACATTTCTCATGTGCTGCAACTCCTACTGGTGAGCATGAAAACCAGCTGCCAGGGCTTGCTAGACAGGCAGTGGCACCTGTTGGCATGAGTGTTGACTGGACAGAGGGTCAGTTGGGTTGAGCTAGACTTCAACGCCCATTCACATGTACGAGAGCTGAATGGGATATAGGACAGACTGAACCCATCTGCAGCACATACTGGCAAGAGAAGGAACCAGAGCTGGGGGCCAGCTTGTTGAGGGTTATTCAGGGTTGCTCCAATTGCGCTGCAGTTCCCGTTGGTGTATGTTAGAGCAAAGTGTGTGGTGGGCAGTGCTAGACTGGGCAACAGTACCCATTAGTTTATGTAAGAGCCAAGGCTGGAGACAGACCTGACCCAGCAATTGCAGCTATCAGTGTGTGGATAGGCTGATTTGGGTGACGGAATAAGCTGGACCTCTCATACTGGCAAACACACACGAGTCAGATCTGGAATCACATAAGATGAGGTTTCTTTGGGGATCCCCCAACTGAACTGCTGGAGTCAGAACTCCAACCATGGGGATAATCATGGGATCTGTGGTCTGACTGAGCAGTGGATACCCAAATGCATGTGGAGGATATGGCAGTCAATTGGGACCTGCAGAAGAATCTGGTACCAGTTAAGAAGGAGGACAGAACAAAATCACCCCAGCCATGCTTTGACAGTAAATATCTGGCAAATGGAAACTCTAAGGTGTGTTGTGTCAGCCAATGGAACTTGCAAGGCTTTCCTCATCCTTGGAGTGGTGAGATTGACAGCATTTCAGAACTATCAAAACCATTCAAGCAGAGCCTTTGGAACATTCTCCACATCAGGAACCATGGAATGACAGCAGATGGTCATTCCCCATTCTTGGATACTGGGGTGGTTGGGAGGCTGGGTGCCACTTTCCTCCTTTATGCCTCCTTCTCCCAGACACAGGAAAAAGAAAAATAAAATTTGAAAACAATGGTCTCATCTACTTTCCTCTAATCCTTGACTCTTCCCACCTTAAACAACTATGTAAACATCAAAAATAAAATACCATGACCATTCTCATTGTTGCCTAGTCCTTCATGTTGACTTAACAGAAGGAATTCTATTTTTAATTTACATACTTGCTTTGTTTTAATTATTTTATTCTCATTTTATTTGAAAGGGGTAAAGAGAACAAAATATTTTTCATTCACTGAATCACTCACTACACACGCACAAGAACCAAGAATGCATCAGGGCTGGGTCAGGCCAGGAGTGCAGAATCCAGTTTTGGTCTCCTACATGAGTGGCAGGGATCCCATACTTGAGTCATCACCTACATCTTCCCAGGGTGCCATTGGCCAGAAGCTGGATTGGAAGTGGAGATGTGACTTGAATCTAGGTATGTAAAAGGAAATGGCAGGGGTGGGCCCTGGAGCAGTGGTTGGAGTTGCTATTTTAGATAATGCACCCCATATCAAAGTGCTAGTTTAAGTCCCAGCTTCTCTGCTTCTAATCCAGCTTCTTGCTAATGGACTTGGCAAACAAAGGATGGTGTTCTGCTTAGGTTCCTGCCACCCATGTGGGTGACTTTCTTGGGGTTCTTGGATCCTCAGTCCAACCCTGGATCTTGCATGCATTTAGAGTTGTACTGTGAATGAAAGATCAAGATCAACCTCTCTCTCTCTCTTCTCTCTCATACACACACACACATCTGTCCTTTTTTGTCACCCTTTCAAACATATAAATGGATCATTAAAATGATGAGACTATATTAGTTTAAAAACACAAACCACCACACCTCTCAGTTCTTATAAGATCCTGTCGTTTAATATTTGCAAAATCAGCCCCTTCCCAGGTATTCCACTGTGTGCAATCTCTGTAACAGCGGGCATGCAGCTGCTCATTGTCAGTCAAGGCAATCAATGTTAATTGAATGCTCACCGGATGTGGGGTTGTGTAGCAGGCTGTCCATAAAATGTCAGATTGACTGCTTAATTTCCCTTTAGTGAAAGTTAGTCATCATTAATGTTGCCTTTTCTTGGCTGAATTTAAAAGCTATTTTTTCAAACCTCTTGGTAGATACTGATTCATCAGTTGAAAAAAGTTGCAGAATGCCAATTTCCATTCATAATCAACAGTCTGTTGCAACCTTGGTGAAAAAATCAGCATTGTTTTTGTTCTGAATGCTGTTTGTCAATTTTTACAGCTTCTTGAAACTATTTTTGGTGTGTTTGTGTGTGTGTTTTATGTCATTCTTGCCTTAGGAAAAAGCAAGAAAGTTTTATTGTAGCATTTCTGTTTCCTTTTCTGAATCAGATTCTCAGAGTCTTAGGTTGAAGGCAAGAGCCCAAAGCTACCACATTACATTCTGAGCTAATCAGCCAAGGACTCTAAAGCTTGCAAGTGGCATGGTGTCCAGTTATCCTTAGCCTGTAATCCTCTGTGGCTTCAAATGACATTGCCCATGAAAGACTAGGGAAAATGGACCTGAAAAAGTAGCAAAAGTCTGCTAGGTCACAGTTATTTTTGGATTCAGCACTTAATCTCCTGTCTGGCAGTACAAATGCATGAAGACTGTAAGAAGTTCTCTGTTGAGGGAAGAACGTAATAATCATTCTCTTGGATTTATTGGTCTCAGTATCACCAATGTTGTATCCTCTTGTGAAGGGAAACAATGGAGATAGCGCCGCAAGTCTCTCTGTGCTTCCTTTGCTTTCCATTTTGATGTCAACTATGACAGAAGACACTATGAATAAAAATGTTTTAAATACGGCTTCATTTTAAGAAAAATCACTTTAGTCTTATTTTAAAACAAGTCATCACAAATAAAATGAAAAGTCCTACTTCCTGTGAAGGAGCTATGTTGGCAATGACCAGAAGAGGACAGGGGAACCATTCATGATCTTGGAGAAGAACAAATCAGAGCAGGAGCAGTGAACATGCCACATAGGACTGAGGGAACCAGAAAGGACAGAGGATGAGAGTTGGTTGTGGGGAGGCCTGGGGACCTAGAATCACGGAGGCCAAACGACCCTGCCTTCTACTTGAAGAGAATGGACCTCATTATAAGTCTTTGAGCAGACATGATAAAATCCGATTCATGTTTTTAACAAGATCACTAAAGCTGCAGTATTAAAATGGACTCAAAGCAATCAAGAACTGAAGTAGAAAGCCAAAATAGGGGGATAGTGCAAACCTTCAGTCAAAATATGATGGTGGTTTGGGGTCACGCTGGTCAAGAAGTGATTACAGTCTGCATATATTTTGATGGTAAAGCCATTAGACTTGCTGGCACTGTGGAAGCCAACTTGTCAAAGATGACATAGAGATCTGAGGGCTCCACAAACTCCCATGAACCGAAATGAGGAAAGATGTGCAAAAAACATTTTTGTAGAAGAAAATAAGAATTTGAGTTTGGGTACAGATTTCTCTATGCTTGTTTAGCATCTAAGTTGAGATAAGCAGGTTGTTGGACATATGAGTTTTGGATTTCAGGGCAATTATAAATTTTAGAATCATAATCTCAGATGACTGATTTCATGTACCAACTTGACTGAGCATGGAACACTCTATTATTTAGTAAAAATATTATCCTGAGTGTGTCTGTGGCGGTAGTTATGGACAAGGTTAGCATTTTAGTGGAGGAGACCAATAAAGGGGATGGATTCCCCTAATGTGGCCAGGCCTTATCCCGCCAGTTCAAGGTCACAATAGAATAAAGAAGTCTGTGTAAGAAGATTCCCTTTACCTCAGTGCTTCCTGCTGGGATATTGGCTTTTTCCTTCTCTTAGGTTTTGGCTGAAACATTGGCGCTTCTGCTAGCTTTCAGAACAAAACTACCCCATTGGCTCTCCCGGACCTCTGGCTTTCCAGTTACACTTTTTGGATGAGTCCATAATTCTGTATGCCAATTTCTTACAGCCCATCTCTTTCACTCTATTCAACATATCCACCTATTTTATATATAACAGGCCATGAGGCAGCAAGAGATCAGCATGGAAGCAAGGATAGACACAGAAATGTGAAAACTGAGCAGAGACCACTTCGATGTTGAGAAGTTGGTGAGATGAGGAAAAACCATCAAAGAAATTTGAGAAGCAGCAGCCAAGGAACTGGAGAAAAGGTTGGCAGGTGTACAGTCCCCAAAGCCAAAAAATCCAATGGCTGAATCACAGTTAATGTCCATGTTAAGGACATTGCTTCCATTAATGCTTGGTTTTAACTAAGGTCATTTCAACATGTATTTTTCTCTTGATGTCATATACAAAAAATTGCAAATGTGCAATGGGAGGTTAGATTATTAACTTTGTTACTCATTTCTAGCTTTAGAATTCTTTATGGCTTGTTTATCACACAATCATAACAATCCAGTTAGCTGCACTTTTTAAAACTGCTAGGCACTGTACTACCCATAGTCTCTATCTACATTTGGTTTTGAAGCTATATGATCTGTCAATTTTATAGAAGAATATTAAAAATATCCCACTCTGAGAATTGGATTTCTTTGTATGATCCTACAATTACTCCTAATATATTCCAAAGCTTTGTTAAGTGGACATGTATTTATAGCTATTATCTTCTTGGTGAACAGTAACTTTATTCAGTGCTGTATTCTACTTTCTGTAACATCAACTTCTGCTCAAATCTTGCTATATATTAACATTGCTACACATAAATTTTCATTAGTGTTTCACTAATATGAAATTTTGAGATATAATTTATTAGTATTAACAAAAATTCAGATGTATTTTTAATAAATCAGAGTCTATTCCTTATTTATGACTATAAAAATGTTTAATAATATCTGCTAGCTTAGGTTGTGGTTTTACTTTTTTTTGCTTTTTCTTTTCTTTAAAAAACTTTTTATTGGAATGTCAGATATGCAAAAAGGAGGAGAGACAGAGAGGAAGATCTTCCGTCTGATGATTTACTCCCCAAGTGGCCGCAATGGCCAGGAGCATGCAACCTCTTTCAGGTTGCCCACGTGGGTGCAGGGTCCCAAGGCTTTAGGCCTTCCTCGACTGCTTTCCCAGGCGACAAGTGGGGAGCTGAATAGGAAGTGGGGTGCCAGGATTAGAACTGGTGCCCATATGAGATTTTAGGTGCTAGGCTACTGTGCTTATTTTTTTGGGTTGTTTTTCAGTGTTAATTGTGTTTGCTATGTCTTTTATTCCTGATTCAATAATCATTTTCTATCCTGTCACAGTTACATCTCTTTTTTTCAGCCTGTTGATGGCTCTGTATTATGATTTAGCAGTAATGTCAAGTAGTATGTAACAGATAAAACCCCAGCTCCTACTTTCTTAACTCACTTAGAGCACAGTGCATAGTGTGTATTCCCAGCTTAGCCACTACCAGTATGGTTACTTAGGAATCTCTGCTTTCATCAGGAATCTGCTTTCCTTTCAGGTCTGCTGATTCCTTTCCATCTGGTTCATAGAGAAAGAGACTGTGGAACAGGTACATCTGCTTCATAAGCCATTTGTTATGCAAGTAACTCACAACATCCTATTCATAATGTCCTGGTGATAATCAGTGACTTGGGTCCAACTATATGCAACTGGTTCTGAGAAAGTTCCTGGTTGAATAGATTCTTCCACACCAGTAACTCCAGAGAGCAGTGCAAATTGTCTCTCTCCATCACATTCTTATTTCCACACTTTCCTGAGTTATTTGATCTATCACTATGTCAATATTAGAAGATGCTAGCCCCTTTGCATGGTACAATACCTTTCTCTATGCTCCATGCCCTTTTCCACTTAATTCTTGTCTGGGTCCAAGTCACTGTTCCACATATATAGCATTATCTGTTCCCCAGCCCCTCTCCAAAAGTTGAATGTTATCAGTAAACTTCAACCTACAGATTGAGCAGAACAGCTGCTATCCCACTGAAAAATGCATTCCTTATTATCTGGCCCAAACTGTGCATAAGAATCCTGAGGTACAGGTATTATATATCCATCTATCATGTGAGGTATAAAACTCTGAAGCAAAAATGAAATTAATGTGGAAATTTAAAATTGTTTAAAAAGGAACAGACAACATATATTCTCCTGCATTTCTGGGGCTCATCTGCATTATCAGGAGTGGACACACTTCAACTTCAGAAAACACTGCACCTTATGCCAATGTTAATGATCTTAAATGTTATAACTACTGATTTATGGGGTAATACTTCATTCATTTTGATACACTTGGTTTGCGATAAGGAGGGAAATGATTAATCAAAGTCAGTCACAGCAAGTCGCGAAATTAGCTTGACTCCCGCAGTGTGCTTTTCTTCCTTTACTTCAGTAGATGATAAATATTTCAGCTCTAGAAACATTGGAAAATTAATACAAACTCCAATGAAAGGTATTTGTGGATTTGTATTGAAGAATGATGATCTTCTTATGATACAGTTGGGCTGGGATTGACGCGATGGCTCAATGACTAAATCCTCGCCCTGTGTGCACTGGGATTCCACATATATACACACCTGTTCATGTCCTGGTTACTCCACTCCCCTTCCAGCTCCCTGCTTGTGGCCTTGGACAGCAGCAATGGGTGAACCAAAGCCTTGGGACCCTGAACCCACATGGGAGACCAGGAGGAAGCTCTTGGATCCTGGCTCATGCCTTTGGATTGGCTCAGCTCTGGCCATTGAGGCTGTGTGGGGAGTGGACTAATGGATATAAGATTTTCCTGTCTCTTTTCTCTGCAAATCTGACTTTCGAATAAAAAGTAAATAAATGAAAAAAAAATAGTTGGATTATTTCCTAACAGTACTTGATTTTTCCATGGGCTCAGAAGGCTTTAACTGGGCCTTTCCTTATTAGACCTGAAGTAGGAGGTACTTCAGGGACTTATTGGTAATGAAAACACTACCCAACATGGGAGTGATTATTCTCATTCCGTTCTTAATACTGTCATCTATACCATCTCAATACGTATTTTTTAATGAGATAAAAGTAGTTACCATTACTTCCTTTTAGCAAAGGAACCAAAACACAAAAATGAAGGCAGTTTCCTAACAACAGAGAACTGATACTAATAATAATAATAAAAAAAAACCCTGATACAAGCTGGGCGTTTCTCTGATATTACACTGCTGAAATACACTGGATATTGACATCACTATACAACATACAATTTTATGAATCTTTTTTGTTATAAAATACCAGGAATATCATTCCCACAAAAAATTGCAAAATGTATTGTGGGAATACTCACCATGTTTTGCCTCTTTAAAGGCCAGAAGGAGGAAGAATCCTTTTTTTTTTTTAAAGATTTATTCATTTTTATTACAGTCAGATATACAGAGAGGAGGAGAGTCAGAGAGGAAGATCTTCCATCTGATGTTTCACTCCCCAAGTGAGCCACAACGGGCCGGTGCACGCCAATCCGAAGCCAGGAACCAGGAACCTCTTCCAGGTCTCCCACGCAGGTGCAGGAACCCAAAGCTTTGGGCCGTCCTTGACTGCTTTCCCAGGCCACAAGCAGGAAGCTGGATGGGAAGTGGAGCTGCCGGGATTAGAACCGGCACCCATATGGGATCCCGGGGCATTCAAGGCGAGGACTTTAGCCGCTAGGCCACGCCGCCGGGCCCGAAGAATCCTTTTCTAACACAAGTAAATGCCATGGGATTGCTGAGCACGAAGGTTACAAAAAAAAAAACAAACATCGTTTGGATCATTTGGGAACCTATTGATTTTTTTTATTAAGTCAAAGCTGAAATATTAAGGGCTTGTTTGGAGACACAGTGCTAAGGAAGAAAAAGTAAGATAATAACCATAATAATAAAGTTTTAATTTATAACAATAAAATGATTAATATAATAATAGATATAAAATGATCAACATTTTTCTGTGTAATAATGCAAGGACACTACAACAAGCTCGCAGAAAGTTTAGGGGCTGGCATTGTGGTACAACAGGTTAAACTCCCACATGCAATACCAGCATCCCACATTGGAGTGCTAGTTTGAGAACTCATTGCTCCACTTCCAATCCAGCTTTCACCTGATGCACCTGGGAAGGCAGCAGATGAGGTCCCAAATACTTGGATCCCTGAATCTCATGTGGAAAACCTACAAGGAGTTCCTGGATTCCAGGTTAGGCCTAGGCCAGCCCTGGCTGTTGCCACTGTTTGGTGGAGTAAACAAACAGATAAAAAAATCTCTTTCTTTGTCTCTCTCTCTCTGTTTCCCCCTCTCTTCCTTTCAGATAAAAAAAAAAGGTTTTAAACATAAACTATGTGTTTTGTTTCAAGCACTTTTAAAACCCATACATACTAGAGGTTTTCAACAAGAAATGTATACTAGAAATCAAAAAGCAAAAACAAACACTTGGAATCACAGGAGAGTGTTACAGGCTAATTATCCTCTGCCTGCAGTGTTGGCATCCTTTGTGGGAGGCAGTTCATGTCCCAGCTGTTCCAATTCTGATCCAGCTCTCTGCTTATGACCTGGAAAAGTAGCAAAGCATGGCCAAGTACTTGCACCCTTGACCCCATATGAAAGACCCAGAGGAAGCTCCTGACTCCTAGCTTCAGGATCAGCTAAGTCTCAGGCATTGGCAGCCACTCGGGGAGTGAATCAGCAGATGGAGGATCTTTTCTCTGTTTTGTCTTCTCTCTATAATTCTATCTTTCAAAAAAGAAAACTGCTCATGGATTTCACAAAAATTTTTGCATTAAAATAATTTTATGGTTAAATTTTATTTTTTCATTAACTTCATAAGTGCCTTCATGTCTCAAATCCTTCTTCTAATATTTTGCTGAGGTAAAGGAGCCAACTAATTCTTACACAATAGGCCTTATACGTAGCTTACCTGCTCATCAAATTTGAGACCTATACTTGGTTGTTATTTCTCAACATTTTCTGGTGACACCTATGAGACCATAGTTGCCACAATAACAGTGAACAAACCCACTCTGGAAAATTCACAAAACCATCACAGAGAAGTTCATTTCAGCTAGTTATTTTAAGATGTTTATATTTTTTCCTTGCTGTTATGATAACATCTCAACTTCATAGTCTAAAGCAACATAAATTTGTTATCTTACAATATTCAAGATCAAACATCAAAATAAATTTCACTGGATTAACCCAAGGTGACAGCTTGACTGGGTTCCTACCGGAGGCCTAAGCAACATCTGCTGTTTCAAGCTGTGAGGGCTCTTGTTTTACATTCTCTTCCCTGTAAGCCAGCAACAACATCATGACCACCACTGCTCCTGTCAACACATCTTTTCTGACTCTACTGACTGCCTCAACATCCTTCAAGGATGCTTGCAACTGCACTGGGTCCAACTGTGTACCTGGGAATGTCTTTCCATTGAAGGTCCATAAATGGATTAGGGAGACAGATGTCTTTTGGGTGTCACAGATCCCAGAATTCTCAACCTTCGACCGAAAGTTGTCTGAGTTCCATATAGCTTGGTAGAATGAAATATTTAGGGGTTTTGGAAGCATATGGATTGAGACTACAGCTTGGTGTCTGACATCAAAGAGTGGATGATATGAAACAATTCACTTAGCATTTTAGTAAGCTCAATTTGATCATCTGTAAGATTGCTAATAATCTCCACATCTAAAGGATCTTGGTGGATTAAATAAATAAACATGAATACACCTAGTTCTGAGGCTACCAAACGTATTTAGTAAGTGGAAATTTACTTCTACTTTCATGTTGACACTTTAAAACTGGAATTCTTCCCTTAGTAAGAAACAAACTCATTTTCTGGCCTGTCTTGGCACTGTCGATACCCTTTTCTGCCAAGCAGTTTACATTTATCTTAACATTTAGGAGAGTAGTCTGCGATGACTCTGACGTTTAACTCAAGATAAAATATAGCTGATTATATACCTATTTTACACACTTTAGGGGGTTGATGTTTTAGATGAGTTAAAAAATTGTGGTAGGGGGCAGCTATTGTTCTGAAGCAATATAAACTATCCACTTCCACCTCCACTTCTGATCCAAATTCTGGCTAATGCACCTGGAAGGAAGCAGATAATCACTCAAACACTGAGTCCCTGTCACTCGCAGAGAGAACTAGATGGAATTTGGCTCCTGGCTTCAGCCTGGCCCAGCCTTCGCTGTAGTGGTCATTTACGAGTGAATTGGCAGATGGGACGTTTCTCCTTTTATCTCTTCTTTGTCAGTTTCAAGTAAATTTTCAAAAAATAAGTATACACAAAAGAAAGATTGTGGCAAGGAAATTCAATATTTTTAATAATTTTATTCCTTTTAAAGTAGCTTTTTTCACTCATGTGAAAAAGTCACACATTTCTCTTTATTATAGTCTAGAGATTTGTTCCCACTATGCACATATTTTATGATGAGTAATAATTGTCATCACTATTAGAAAGCTTGCCACGTTCCAACCATTTAGGACATAATACAGCACTTGTTTCAGGTGATTTATTACAAAGCTTCTTGAAACTGACTTTGCTTTGAATGTGAAGCTATAATTCCCATTATTTTTAGCAACCACTTTTTGCAGAATTCATATACTTAGAGAACATGTCTCCTGATCTACCAAACAGCAATTTTACTATATTATCCCAAGCGCTGGCCTAAAAGGGATTTAATGTGAACTAGGCAAGACAAAGATAAATGACCTAGCAATGAAACCATGGCATATATGATAAATATGCTGCATCCCAACACAGACCCTTCTTCTATTCCCATCCATAATACAATAAGCCACCACTGGGAATCTCACTTACCCACCAGAAGTAGAATCTTCTTATGAGCAAGCTGCTGCATATATGCATTAAGATTCAGGATATATTTCTACATGCCTACCACTATTTCCACCAAGTTTTACTGGAAAACATCCTATAAGGAACAAGCAGCCTTGGTACTCCAAACTATTACTTCTCTATCCAAAAAGAATCAGACTAATGCTTGCTTTATCAAAAACAAAAATAAAAAGGCTAATAGGAAATAGAGGGAAAATGGACCTTTTATTCCTTAGGTTCTTCCAGGAGACAGAAAAATAATTACTATTTCTTTTCTTAGGTTTGAGTTCATTGGGATGTCTGATTTTCAATGTCTGAAACACAATGTAACACATACAACGACCTTGGCATGTAATTTTTTTCTTTAAGGAAGTACTTTTATATGTATTTCCTTATGGAAACAACCAGAAAATTAAGGAAAAACAAAGAATAATTATATTTGATGAAAAGGGATGATACACATTCAGAAATAATAGAACAATTTACATGATTTGCAATCTCTGAAATATTTTATTATGATTTTAATGATGTTCATAAATATTTCAAAAAGTACTTACTGAGTCTTACTATGTGTTAAGACCAGGGTGGAGGGTTCAGCGAGGATGAAGGGAGCAGGGGGACAGAGATAAATGGATAAACCTTGCGTCTTTTAATCCATCATGTCCAGCTCCACCAGCCCGAGCGGAACCGAGCATCACTGCTTCTCCCATTCCACTTACTGGGAAACTTCAGTGAGTTAGGCAGGGTTATCCTAAAAATATTTTTCTGCATGCTTCCTCCTCGTTCAAAAGTGAGTGCTCAATCCTTTCAACTCTCTCAAGTCTAGGGAAAAACCAGTAGTCTGTTTGGTTTTGTGTCTTGGCTTACTTTTATATACAGCTGAGTACAAGTGCTTATTGTTCTTCAGGCTGCAGGCGGGAGACGGGAGCTCGGGATGAAGCCCTCTGACTAATATCACCACTAGGTTGCTGGCTCAAAGCTCTCGAGAACACAATGCAATGACTCCAAAACTCTAACTTCCATATCCAGTTTGTAAGACACCAAAATTAAGGTCAAGTTGTCCCTCACATGCTGCTTCGGCAGATCTGAGCATGAAAAAAGTGCTGCTTACTTTTCTATTACTCAGCAAGACTCATTTTATGTCCATCAAACAGAATTCAAAGTGGAAAACAATTTATATTCAAACCATTAAATCAGTATACATCACAGCAGTAACACATAAATGCCTCTTTTCATAATAAATAATGCAAAGGAACATCTCATATTGTTGTTAATCCATACAGAATTTTTTTTACATTTTATTATTATTGCTATCATTTTATGATACAGCTCCACATTCCCGTATCCCCTCCTTAATTCCCTCCCACCCCACCTAGTTCCTCTATATCATTACTAACATACAGTTCTTCATACTCAGTCATATGTCCTTCAATGCGGGCATGGACAATGGCAGAGAGTCCAGAATCCTATTGTCAAGATACAGTAACACTTTCATTGTAAGTCCATCTTTGTCTGGAAACAGAAATGCATACCACACTGCATCCTCACATCTGGATGTTAGTCTCCATTACACAACTACTGTACATCCCCTTAAATGAAAAGTCATGATACAAAATCAACAACAGAAAAATAGAAATTGACAATGCCATGAAGTTAAATGACATGTTACTAGATATGACAGTCTCCATTACACAGCTACTATACATCCCTTTAAATGAAGAGCCACAAAACAAAATCAGCATCTGGGAGAAAAAAGAAATTAATAACATCAAGAAGTTAAATGACATGCTATTAAATGACTAATGTGTAGCTGAAGAAATGAAAATCAAGAACCTTCTTGAAGAAAATGATGCCACTGCATGATCTACTAGTCACTGAATGATTTAATCAGAAGAAAGTGTTTTGAAGAGATGAAACCAACAGAAAACAAAACTCATGTGATACAGTTTCCGCTGATTTTTGTTGGTGAAATATGTCTCTTTTAGACAACAATAGATGGGCTTTGTTTTTTAATTAAGTCTAGTAATCAATGACGTTTGATTGAGCTTAAGCCATTTACATTCAGAGTTTAATATACATGGGTGTTACTTTGGTCATGTCATTTTAGGAATGAGTTGTTCATTGGTTTAGTCTTCTGTTGTCATTTTACTGGGATGTTCTTCCTGTTTGCCTTTGGTTTTGGTAGGTGCTATTCCTCTTCTCTGTGAAGAGAACATCTTGAAGTATAATTTGTAGGGCAGGTTTGGAAGAGGCAAATTCTTTTAGCTTTTCTTTACTGTGGAAGAATTTTATTTCATTTTCAAAGACAAAAGAAAGCTTTGCTGGATATGTTATCCTAGGCCGACAATCTTTTTCTTTTAGAATCTGGAATATGTCACTCCATTCTCTGCTTGCCTGTAGTTTCTTGTGAGAGATATCCTGTGAGCTTAATTGGCATTCCTTTATATGTCAATTGAGTTTTTTCACGTGCACATTTAAGGATCTTTTCCATATGTTCAAATGAAGAGAGCTTGATGATCATATGTGGTGGCGAAGATCGCTTTTGATCAAGCCTGTTGGGAGTTCTGTGCTCTTCCTAGATGTTGTTTACCAATTCTTTCTCCAGATGAGGGAAATTTTCCTTTATTATTTCATTAAATACACTGCAAACTCAGCTTCTCTTTCTGCACCTTCTGGGACTCCCATAACTCTTAGATTTGGCCTCTTAATAGTGTCTTTCAATTCTTGACTACTTTTTTTGGCCTGATCCAGCTCTGCTTCCAGCTTTGTGTTTACTCCCCCCTGGTGACAGGAAATATCTTCCAGTTCTGAGATTCTTTCTTCTGCTTGCTTCATTCTATTTTGGAGACTTTCCACTGTACTTTTAATTTGCTCTACTGTGTTTTTAATTTCTGATATACCAGCCTTGATTTGCTTTATTGCTTCCTTAAATTCTTTGAACTCTTGTATGTGCTCTCATTGTTGATCAGAATCTTTAAAATGAGTCTTATGGATTCTGTGTCCCCCATTTTCTCGATGTCTTCCTCAGTTAACTCTGAGGTTGGCAACGGGTTTTGCTCCTTTGCAGGGGAGTTTTCGGTAATATTCATCGTGCTTTTGTCTCTTCTTTTGTTCTTGGTCATTGTACTTCTGGTTAGCAGAGTCTTCTCCTTGGGGCAGGTTTCTAAGCTGTGTCACCCACAGGTCTACAGTTTGATTTTACTTATTGCAGTTGATACACAACTCTTTGCTTGCAGTCACTTGTGCCACAACCTCCAGCAAGTCCCAGGTCTGGGTTCTTATGTCAGATTTCCACCGTGGTCTCCACAGCCCCAGCTCTTGGCTCACCACTCTCCACCTCCTAGGATACCATGCTGAGGCTGCACCGTTGTCTCTGCAACCTTTCTCCCACTTCCAGTTGGAGCACGACCCAGGATTAGAGAGACACCAGGTGTCCTATAATTAGGTTGTTGGTGGCATTGATCTTGTTGGAACCTGTGGGACGTTAGGTCTGGGTGCCACATGGACCTATTCTGGCTGGTATGATGCCACAGTCAGTATTATTTTCCTGCGGGACCAGTGCAATCCACTGACCTCAGCGAGTTCTCGCGAGCTCAGCACATGCGCAGTTCACTGTTGTCCCCTGCAGTCCCAAAGCTATTGCCACAGTGTACAAAATGGCGCCTGACGTACCACCACTACAGTTCTTGATCTGTTGGCTGTCAGATCCAAGGGCTACCCAGACCTGTCTTGGGTGGAACCTGTAGAATGCCACGTCATTGCAGTTCTCCGAGTCAGAAATGAGTTCACTCCCAGCTCAGCGCATGCTCCGTCCTTTCCCTTGCCTTTACCTCCTCAGGCAAAATTGCGCCCAATTCAGCTCTAGGGGCTGACTGGGCTATGAAATCCACCCTGTTCTCGCACTGCCCATCTGAGATCTGCTGCTCTGCTCCTAGTCAAACCAAACGGACCAGCAGGACGGACAGGTCTTTGTCTGTGTTCACCTCCCGAGCTCCCAGTGAAAGTCCCTTCCCACCTGGTTGCTGGTGGAGTTCCGGCTGCTGGTGGAATTCAGATTGCCATGCTGGAGTATCAGTCACTGCAACACCACACCGTTGTGCTGCTGCTTTCCTGTGTCTGTCAGTCTCCAAGTACCCCTCTGCTGCTGTTCTGTCCTTTCCTATTTCCTGAAATATGTCCTCTCTGCTTCATCCTGATTAAATGTTTTTTCCATCCGTTTAAACGTGTCCGTACACTATTCCACCATCTTGATTATCAATCCATACACAATTTTACAATCATTTAAGATTATAGTTATGCATATCTCAGATTGTAAGTTAAAGCAGAAGCAGCAACTTGGTTAGTAAATCACGAAGAAGCAACAGTGAAGCAAGCTTTAAAGGTAGGAGAGCTTAGGGCAGGCCCAGGAAATTAATCAGCTGCACCAGAAAAGCACAATCTTGGGGAAAATACTTTAAAAAAAAAAGAAAGAAACATCAAAATCTAAATTACAGATAAATTTGGTGAAAACAGTCATTGCTGAGCAGCCTTAAACAATGCTGTTCATGGGGCAGGCGTTTGGTGTGGTGGTTAAGCCACTTGTTAGAGGATGCTCACCTTTCACAGCAGAGTCCCTGGATTTAAGTCCCACTTATCCTTCTGATGTCAGCTTCCTCTTAACCCACACCTGACTGGCAGTAAACAATGGCTCAAGTAGTTGGATCCTTGCCATCCCTGCCAGAGACCTGGACTGAGTTCCAAGCTCTCATCTTTGCTGTGGTTTAGTAAGCTCGTGGGTGGGGGAGTTCTTTCTTCCTCCATTTCCATTTCTCTTTCTCTTTATACCTGCTTTTGCAATTGGAGGGGAAAAATAATTTTAGAGATATTAAGCCGCTTGTCCAAAGACATATAATGTCGGAAAATATTTGGAACAGATATATGATAAACCATACTTGCTTCATTTTAAAATTATACTACCTCTCTAGTTCTTTTTAAGTAAAATGATTAGAAGTAGCCAGGAGCACCACAGAACAATGCCAATGAATCAACCACCCAGCAGCTTAACAAGTTGATGAGTTCTCTTAACTCATAACCCAGAGTAAACTGATACAGGTTATGGCAAGGTAATCTCACATAATCACAGAAGTAAGAGGGACAGAGCCTCATGAACCATGCTAAAAACAGGACGAAACATGAGCTTTGAAACTGCCCGTCTTGGGTTTGTATTATTCTTACATAATTTAATAACCACCAGACTCTAGAACATTTCCCAAACTCTTTCAGTCTGTTTTACTTTTTACATAACTTGGAATAGCTGTCACACTTGGTTGATGTCAGAGTAAAATGAAAGTGTATAAAAAACTCACTGGAGTAATAGCTGCTACAAGAGAATGAACTGTCTTTTTTCATTGTTTTCTGAATTCTCAGGCCTTCAGATTAGGAGTAGAAATATATAATCAGTCTTTCTGGGTCTCCAACCAGTCAACCATAGATCCAGGGACTTCTCAGCCTTCCTAAGCACAAAAGCCAACTCCTTATGGTAAACCAATCATCTATCCATCAATTATTATCTCCTCTTGGTTCTGTTTCTTTGGAATATTCAGGCTGATTATGTTTAATGTGTTTTATTAAATGTTTTAAATTTATTAGAATGAAAAATAAATATATAAATAGTATTTTAAGTGGCAAACTAAATTTATGAGATGTATTGAAGGGTTTGGCTCTTTTTTCTATCTTTACTTCTTTTGCAAAGGAGATTAGACATAAGTTATTTCTTGCTAACTTTTAAAATTTTATTTTAGAGGCAGAGAGAGAGAGAGAGAGATAAACAGGGAAATAGGTAGCTCTTGTACACGGTTTCAATCTCTAAACACCTATAGCAGCCAGGGCCAAAGTTGGGGTCTAGCAATGCAATAGAAGTCTCCCACAGTGATGACAAGAATCCAATTACTTATGCTGTCACCGCTGCATCACAGGGTCTATGTTAACAGGAAGACAGAATCACGAGCCAGAGCCAGGAATCCAGCCCACGTATCCAACCTGGAATGTAGGCATCTTAATCACTAAACCAAATGCCCACTCACCAGGTATGATTTAATTTCAGGGGATGGTTTTAATCAGACTTTACACTATTCTTGCTGACCAAATGAATGAATCAAAATTATGGCACCAAATTCAGTGATTTCTCAGATCTTGATCAGAAGAAAGCTCTGGTGTGGGTGAAAGGCAAAAACTGTGAGAAACTGCTTAAATATTCATATAGCCTTTAGGTACATTGAATATTATTGTTGATTTTTTATGCAAAAATATAATGAAGCATATTAGGGGTTCATAGAATCGAGGGAGGTTGAGTAGCAGGCTAGGAATAAAAGCAGCAGGTTACATGCAGGCTTGGGAGATAGAAGAAATATAATTGCCAATATGTTGCTGTTTATCCTTAATGTAATAAACACTGTGTGTCTCTAACATGCAACTGCTGAGAATTAGAAATGATAATGAAGAATCTATAAAGAGGCAAAATGCAGAGGAGACAGCATAGACCCAGCAACAGTTCCAGTTCTATGCTGTGGTGTCAGCAATGCTATCATCTTTACGCCTGTACAGAGCACTTGTTACGCAGCAAGACAAGTCAATGTATTAAACAGATAGTACATATGTGAGTGTTCTTCAGTGGCAAATTCTGAGAAGGGAATTGATGAGAGCTCACCTGCACAGCATGGCAGACACCAGCAGGAAACTGCTCCCTGGAGATGCTGGTCAGGCAGCTGATGATGGAGAATTTGTGGTGTGCCAGGCACTGTGGTGTGCTCTGGGACACAACTACCCAAACAGCAAAAAGTGATTGGTTCCATTACCCCATGAGGACTCCAAGCAACATCTTCACATACACAGTCTTCCTCATGCACTCTCTCAATGGTACAGCACCCTTTACAATGCTTTGTGGTTGCTCTTTTCCCAACATCTTCCCTTCCCCAGGTCTGTGGTCAGCATCAACAACCTCCTTGTTCCTTCTGTCACAGGAACCTATGCTAGGAGACTTATATCTGTCAGAAGTCTTCCCTCTTCCTGGCCATTATCACATGTCTTAGCGCTTTGCCAATGATATTCATCTTGTCCATTCTCCCCGCTCCAAGTACGTTAACAACCATATCCTTCCTTCTCCAGCCATCTGGTCCTCACTCACTCAGGCCCTCAGCAGCTCCTACTTTACTTGGCCCTTCATGTGAATAACTTAAATATTGTTTCCCTTTTCTTTGTTTTTAAAATGTATTTGATAATAATATCCATCTTACAGATCTCTTAGAAGATAAAACAGCAAGATACACCCAAGACATTTAGAGAGCAGAGAGCACAGTGAATGCTCACTTCATGGCAATTGCTGGTGATATTGACTGAGATTATGAAAAAGGGTCATGAAATAAAAACAAGGCTTGAGCCCAAAACAAGGAATAAAAACAAAGTTTAAGCTCCAAACACTCTTAAACTCTCAATTCTTATATTGTATTTCAGTTATTTCTTTTATTCTCTGTATCTTCTACCAGACTATAAGTTCATTCAGTGTCTAGAAAGCAGTAGAATTTAAAATGTGTTTGATTATATGTGAAATATTTATTATTTAATAATTTTATGCTATTTAATCATATTGTGACTAGAAAAGATGATCATATAAATCATGAAACTCAGTTTTTTTTTCACTCATGGGGTTGATGGATGCTCTTCACTGAAATCTTAAAAGTACTCAGGCACTTAGGCTCTACAGGAAAAAGAAACTCAAATATTTAACTTTTCAAAATGTCATATTTGAATCACTTTACCAACACATATGTGAAGCTGTGTTAGACAGTGAAGACATCAACTTCCTGGGCCAGAAAGTGTAGGCATGCATGGAAATTTAAGCCCCAAACAGCAAATGTTAAACAGCAGTTTCCAGATCCTGCAGGGTGACCCACAGCCCAGACTGCCCACACTGAGGCACTGTAACTTATATGTCCCCATCATCAATGTTACTTCCAAGGGCAGGAAAGAATTCCATGAGGGAAACTAGCTGAAAGTTTTAAGGTGTTAGCAAAGAGGAACCTTGTATACAAATACTTGGAAAAGTGACAGAAGATACTTTTTAAGATCAGACTTTGTAAGGGACTCCACACTTGCAGTTGGCTTTGATAAGCCTTGGAAGATGGATAGGGAAGACTAAGAGGCAAGAGGAAAGTTACAGGTGCAAAGCTGAGAAGCAAAAGCCCTGCGGAAGAATACAGTGTGTTTTGAGAGCAGCATTTGCGGCAAAATGGGGAGAGCCGGTGAGAGAATAAAGTAGGAGAGGACAAGCCATGATGAGACAGCACTTTGCCCCTCCGGGAGTCTGGCAGGCAGTGGTGAGCCCTGTGGCAGCTCAGCAGGGAGTGATAGCTGTCCATGCACTCATCTGCAAAGTTTGAGAAAGGAATACTCAGGAAAAGAGACAAGCTACGTGGCTGCAGTAACATTCTAAGCAAATAGCACAGATTCAGAAAATGAAAAAAATGGAGAAGGATAAATCCAATTGTTCTGACACATTGAAAGGTGAGTGAGTCTGCAGCAAGTCAAGCCTAGAGATGAGCTAATCTCTCTTGCTGTCAACAGCTAAGCAGACCATGGCCAACAATTCCACCCAGATCAGCCCAAGGAGTGAAATGGATAAGGCTTATCGCAAGTCCACTGTGTATATATGTTTTACATACACTTCTCATTTATATCTCCACATAGCTCATCCTGGGAACTGCGCTTAAAGATCATCAATTAATAGCTGAAAAAAATAGAGGCTCACAGATGTAAGATGCTTTGCCAAAACTCTTAGAGAAAACGGTGAAGAGGATGAATAACTTAACAGATATTGACTAAAATAGCACCTACTGTTTGGCAGGCATTATGGAAAATAGCATTGAGCAGATAGATACAGTCCCTATGGATATAAATTCAGATCAGACTCCTAAGTTCATTCGTTTCTTCCTCCCACCACTGCTTTACACTGCCTCAAAGGCAGTCCCTGGGCTGTCTCCACTACAACACTGAACTAATGCCACGTTGTGCCCACACTGCTGCAATTAAGCCGATTTTTTCACCTTGTTTTTTAAAAAATTATTACTTGGCGAAAGAATATGTTTTTATACTTTAAAATAATTATCACAGGAAGTCATACTATTTTGTGCTCCACTACTCATTTACTATTCATAATTCAAGCAAAATGTTAACTCTCAGATCATTGTAAATGGACAACTTATAACAAAGACGAGGCCATCTCACTTTTGAATCCCCATTTGCCTGAATCACAACAGCAATTATTTTAACATCCAAATCTGTCACATGTCAGAGAACAAAGTACAAAATCCTGGTTTTACACCCTTAACTAATGGGAGCAGATCATACTAGGGGAAAAAAACCTGCAAGCCATTTGCATATGTCTATACTCAGAATTTTACAAACTGAAATATACGTAGAGTTCTGACAATCAGAAAACACTTCCCCATTCACTCAACACTTCTTGAGCCCTTAACAAAGCACAAGGCAACATTGTAGGCAGTGTGAGAAACAGCAACTATTAGAACAAAATACTGTTTCCAGGTGTTCCTGAGTAGAACTCAAGAGACAAGGAAAACAAAACAGTCCAGTGACTGTTGGGAAATAATTAGTCATGAGTTTCATGCATTTCAGCATGGATTGTTAGTGACACACTATTATTTGTTCTGAACTGCTTTCTCAAGGGTATTTCCACAGCAAACAACCTGGAAAGGCAGTATGGTATCTGCCCCCAGAGCAAGCAGCATGTTTGCTTACAACCTTAAAGATGTGGTATCTCTTTCTGTAGCAAAAGGTAGGTGTTCTTACTGTCCAGTATCATAATGTCTTCTTCCAGAGCAAAGGGTAGACATGTTTACCATCCACTATAAAGATTCTGGTTTGAGGCCCAGTGCCATAGCGTAGTGGCTGGAGTCCTTGCCTTGCACACACCTGGACCCCATATGGGTGCTGGTTCTAATCCCGGCTGCTCCACTTCCCATGCAGTTCCCTGCTTGTGGCCTAGGAAAGCAGTCGAGGACGGCCCAAGGCCTTGGGACCCTGCACCTGCGAGACCCAGAGCAGGTTCCTGGCTCCTGGCTTTGGATCAGCTCAACTCTGGCTGTTGTGGACACCTGAGGAGTGAATCAGCAGACAGAAGATTTTCCTGTCTGTCTCTTCTCCTCTGTGTATGTCTGGTTTTCCAATAAAAATTAATAGATCTTAAAAAGAATTCTGGTTCACTAAGCGAAACGGTTCTCTCCTGTAATACAACATCCCCTTTATGTAATAACTTCACTTGGCTCTCTTCCTATCATCCTGTGGTGATTGGGATTCAGGAAACAGTTTCAAATATGCCAGAAATCACGTGCTGCTGTAGCCACAAGTAATCAACTGTCCTTTGTTTCTGACCTAGGAGTCTCATCTCCAACTGGCATCCATGAAATTGTGGTAAGCTAACTAATTAGTTTGTAAATAGCGTAAAATCTCAGATTCTTGATAGTTGCTGACAGCAGTATATCGCAAAAGTGACAACAAATTCTTTCCTTTCCTGCTTCCATACCCATCAGAAAGTCTTGCATCCACTGCAGGATTGACCATGTGATTTGCCTGGCCAATGCAGCATTAATAAGCAGGGCTAGAAGTGCATTAAAGCTTACCAACTATCACTTCTTAGAATTCAGTAACCCTGTAAAGAAGCCTGTGTTAGCCTGTGTGTAAGAAATACATGGCCTAGTTTCCCCTATCACTGCAGCCAACAGCCTACCAATCACCAGACACGTAAACAATGTCAACTTAGACCATCAAGCCTCCAACCAAGCCTCTGGCTAATCACTGAGGCAAGAGCAAATCCAGCATAGATCTGCTGGGCTGGCAGGTCAAAAAAACAATTCAGATCCTGAATTTTGAGGGAGTTTGTGTCACAGCAAAAGCTGACAAGAAATACTGTGTACAAGAAAAATGACTGAGGGATGCAGGCTCTGCACAGCTCAGGCACTGTGCACAGTGTAGGTAAAAGGTAAGTGTAACAACCTGCACTTTGCTTTGTTTTCCCCACTTGAACAATCAGTGTACAAGTCATGGAATGTTTGCCTTACAAGCAGGTTGTGAGGTGGAAGGAACTAGGTATAAATCCAACAGTACATTGTGGCTTAAATGGTTCTCATGGAGACAGACATGTGAAACATCAGCTCTTTCTTTTTTTTTAAAGATTTATTTATTTTTATTGGAAAGTCAGATATATAGAGAGGAGGAGAGACAGAGAGGAAGAACTTCTATCCGATGATTCACTCCCCAAGGGACCACAATGGCTAGAGCTGAGCCAATCCGAAGCCAGGAGCCAGGAGTTCTTCCAGGTCTCCCATGTGGGTGCAGGGTCTCAAGGCTTTGGGCCGTCCTCGACTGCTTTCCCAGGCCACAAGCAGGGAACTGGATGGGACGTGGAGCTGCAGGGATTAGAACTGGCATCCATATGGGATCCCAGCACATTCAAGGTGAGGACTTTAGCACTAGGCCACCACGCTGGGGTCCATCAGCTCTTCTATCTAATGCATGGAAGGGCTTCACCAATTTACTTAACCAAGTAATATTTTTGTTTCCTCACCTGCAAAGCATGAGTAAGAACATTTTCTTTATAGTCTGTATCACATGGGTATTGTGAGAAGGCAGTCCCAGAGTATATCAAGCCAGTGTCTAAGAGGCATAGCGGTAGAAGAGGCCACATAGTAAGAGAAGCAGAAAATCCTGTTAAAGGCTCACAAGAAACAAGGCCTTATACCTGCGTGAATGCATTTGCTCACACTCTCTCATCCATGCACATGCACAAAGCAAAACCATTTCCCAGAATGCAATTCAAAACTCAAGATGCCAAGATCGATGTGAAAAAAGTTAAACACTGGGGGCTAGTGTCATGACGCCTGCAGCGTCAGCGTCACATACGGTGTCAGTTTGAATCCTGGCTGCTCCATTTCTGATTCAGCTCCCTGATGATGTACCTACGACAGAGAGGAGATCTGGAAGAAGCACCAGGTTTGCAGCTTCAGACTGGCCCAGCTCCAGCTACTAGAGCCATCTGGGGAGTAGACAAGTGGATGCAAGATTCTCTCTCTTTGTGTCTCCTCTGTTTTTTTGCCTTTCAATAATAATGATAATGATAAAAACTTCTTTTTTCACAAAAGAAGCCAAACATCAAGAAGTCTACCAAGACCTATAAGGAGACAAAACTCACATAATGTGCATGTAAACCAAAGGACTTTGCTATTTCAGAGGCCCTCTGACTAATATAATCTTTCTGGAAGACTAGTACCTGACAGTGCAAAGGTGTGTAAAGTGTACCATTACAACAATGGAACAAAAAGGTCACTCCACGGATTTCTGTAGAATAAAATTCCATCTTTGTGTAAGAATCAAATCTGTGGGTTTTTTTGAAATTTTAGAAATAGATGTTCAAGCAATTACCCCTTTAACTTCTACATTACTCAGTCTCATCATATTTAAAATGACTTTTTAAAAGGGCTTCCTTTTACGGTTTGGCATTTTGGAAAGTGTTCTGTGACTGCTTACTACAGTTGATACTTTCTCTTAAACAACAAAAGTAAATTTATTATTGAAAACATCTAAGCCAACCAACATCTTGCCCTGGGCTCCAGTTGGTCTTTTATATTTCCATTTATATAGAGTTTCATATTCTGTTTTGAAACTATTAGCTGATCATTCGCTAAGTAAAATAACACAGAAAAGAAATGACATAATAATTATAAAGTATATACACAAAAATTAATGCTTTAAAAATCCTGGTTAATAATCAGGTTAAAATCTGGAGTTGAGTGTCGATTTCCATTCCAGATTTGTTACATTGAAACTGCCCAATTTACTATTTAATTTTTAGTTACACAAACTATTTTACCTCTGAGACATAATTTCTTTATATACGCAGTGATAATTTTAATAGTATGCATATGTATTTGTAAAGCAGGTTGTTGTGAGTCTCAAATGACACAAGCATGTGAAGTCCTTTGTCTACCATCTGAGCCACAGGAAATGCTAAAGAATTTATATCTGATCAACTATAACTACATTGTCCACTTCTATCTTAAAAGGAAACAATACTAGCACCACATATCATTAGCTGCTGGAAATCAGATCCCCAAGTTCTACTAAACAAATTGAAGAAGCTGAAGAAGTTCAAGCAGAGTTGTCAACTTGAAGAGTCCAGTAAGACAACTGTATCTCCATCACTGGACAAAATAATTACAAAACACTGAGAACATACATAGAATTTAAAAACAAATAAGAAACACTCAACACAATTAAAGGATTTCTAGAATTTAATAAATTATTTTGCTGACTTTTTGCTTTGATGCTGTGTTCCGAAACACATATGCTGCTTCAGAAACACTATGGTGCTACACTTTGTCGTGGTAGTAAAGTGCCAATGCCCTTGACTCAAATGCAAAGGAAGGGATGTCTGCTCAGGCATCCATGTGTCCAGCCCAGGGAAGATCCCCACAAGACCCCAGATCGCATTCCCCTCAAGAAAGAACACAAATCTCTGACATCTACAACTCTGGATACCGCTGTCTAATAAGATCACGAATTCCAACTCCAGATCTGCTGAGTCACCAGTTGAGTGATAGCTCAGGAAACATCGCCATCCTCGGTTCAGCAATATCTTAACAGAAAGAAACTGCCTTAACTTACCCGAAAGTAGTCACTGCAGGCGGCCAGGACTGCCTTGTGAGCATGGAACTTCTGCTCCTCTGCGACCAGCGTGACGTCGCAGAGGATGCCATCACTTCTTTGCCGATTCAGCGCCGCCAGGACGCTGTCGTTGTGAGACTCAGAGTGGCAGAGCCTCTGGCCCGTCAACATTTCTTGAATACTGAAAAGGAGAGTGATCAAGTCAGTCTCTCTTTCACCAACCCAGCGGCCCAGACGCCTTTTCACCCTCCCGCATCCACTGAGGCAACCTCGATGCCAGTGCACCCTGCGCATGGCATTCATGTTCTGCCTCACCACCCCCTTTCTCCCAACCATTCTTTTCTCTTTTCTTCACCCTCACAGAGCCTTTTTCTCCCTCCTGACCGAGCCCTTCTTCCTGAATTCATATTTGGGTGGGATTCCATCTGTGTTTGAATTGATCCACAGTAGTGCGCTTATCAGCTTGTGTTTCCAGGCCCTCGTCCCTGCACTGTGTACATTACTCAGCAAAACTTCCTCTGCATGTGTCAGGATGTGTCCAGGTGTGTCACTCTTCCCAATCTGACCTTCTACCTTTGTCTCTGATTCCTTCTCTACCCTTGTATGTGACCGTGTCATGAATACAAGAAAACTGGTTAGCCGGGAAAAGAGCTGTAGCTATTATCAAATATGGGAGATTTTGCACCACAAGGAGGTCAAGAGAAAGTCATTGTAAATAAGAGACTTTAAGGTGAAGGTAAATCTTTCTATAACATCACCCATCTATGCTTATGTGTGAATACTGCATTAGATTTCGACTTTTTTAGATTTATTTTCCTTTGTATTTTGTGAAATTTCTAAACTTACCCATGTGACATCCCTTAAGTCCTTCATTTTATCCCAAACTAAAACGTTCATCCTTGCATCTTTTCAAAACTTTTAGGTGAAGCTTCAGATATTTATCAGATAGTGTAGAAGTAATGATGTAAGCACAAAACACAAAGTGAATTTATGGATACCTATTGACAATTCCAGCTTAGAGCAACAAAAATTCTCCTGGTGCTTTGAGATCTCAGAGCTGGCATGGAACTAAGATGGATGAGATGAGTCAGTGACAAGTCACTGTCAGATGAAAACAAGAACTCTCAGCCCATTTCTGACCAGTGGACTCTTCTCAAAGCCGAGTAGATACCTGCAGGATGACTGAGCACTGTGTCTTACTAATAATCCTGCATCCAAGCCCTCCTTCTGTGCACAGAAGAGCTTCTCACTGCAGCGAAAGAATCACCACCAGCCTAGACTGCACAAGTAGCTCATCGGCCAGGACTCTCTCCTACCTGTTATGTCAGTTGGCCAGCGACTTAGAACTCATTTTATGGTTGCCACCTTAAAATTAACCAAATCCTTCTCACAAGATGCTAGAATGTAGTCGGTAAGCTTTGGCAGACATTTTTGATTGAGAAGGATCAGAACTGCCAGAGTTATGGAAAGAAAAGAATTCGACAGATGATCATGTAGGGAGCTCTGATGGGAAGATGAGAAGGATGTTTGTAGCTGAAATGCAGCAGCAAGTTTTGAAATGGTTTCTGCCATATAATATTTATTTAGTGGCTCTGTCTATAAGCAGCTGTTTGAAATTGGTCATTGAAAACCATATTCAGAGGCGTAAATATTTTTTATGAATTTCTGTGCAAAGTACAAAATGGAAACTAATATCATTAAGGAAATAAAATAGTAATAGAAACATAACCCCAGTGAAGTGCAAGTTTAGAACATCCTTTGCCCCCACAGAATGGTATTTTTAAAATAGTTCTTTTTTATTTGAAGGGTAGTTATAGAAAGAGAAAAGAAGGGATGGAGAGAGAAAGGGAGAGAGAATCTTGCATCTACTGATTTACTCCTCAAATGGTCGCAACGGCTGGGGTTGGACCCGTTCAAAGCTGGGAGCCAGGAGCTTGGAACCAGGAACTTCCTCTGGGTCTCCCATGTGCGTGCAGTAGATGAAAGTAGACCTGAGTCATCTTCCACAGCTTCCCAGGCCATTAGCAGGGAGCTGGATAGCAAATGGAATGGCTGGGACTTGAACAGGCTACCACATGGTGCTTCAGGCGGAGGGTTAGACCACTAAACCATGGTGCTGGCTCCAAAGGATGACATTTTAACATATATAACAAATGCATACTGCTTACCACATTCCATAAGCCATTCTTAAGGATTTATAATTATTAATATACCCCTCAGAATAATTGTAAGAGGCAATTACCCCTTTTATCTCATTTTATAAATAAGAAAATTGGAAGTACAAGATTGAGTGTTTTGAAAACATCACCAAGAGCACTATAATGCAACTTCCTTTCCTACTTAAAAATAAAAAAAAAAGGAAAACAAAACAATAAATGTTCATCTGTAAAGAAATCCTTAAAGATGCATGCTGAGGGGGAAAAGCACAAGACTGTATTTTCATATTTAAAATTATTTATATTTAATCTTTAGACCAGTGTTTTAGAATAGTATGCGTGAATACAATAATATGAAGTAGGAATAAGAAATGTTTGAAATCACATTTCACAAACATTTTCCCTCATAGTGTGAACAAAAGCTTCAGCTTAGAAAATAGACTTTCCATTTTTAAGTGATTTATTTATTTCATTTATCTGAGAGACAGAGTGACAGAGAAAGATTGAGATTGAAAGAGAGAGAGAGAGATAATGTTTTATATTCTGGTTCACTCTTCAAAACTTCCTGGGCTCAGCGCCATTGCCTAGCAGCTAAAGTCCTTGCCTTGTACACACTGGGATCCCATAAGGGCGCTGATTCTAGTCCCGGCAGCTCCACTTCCCATCCAGTTCCTGCTTGTGGCCTGGGAAAGCAGTGGAGGATGGCCCAAAGCCTTGGGACCCTGCACCCGCGTGGGAGACCCAGAAGAGGCTCTAAGTTCTGGGCTCTGGATTGGTGCAGCACTAGTTGTTGAGGTCACTTAGGGAGTGAATCAACAGATAGAAAATCTTCCTCTCTTACTCTCCTTCTCTCTGTAATCTGACTTTTTGATAAAAATAAAATAAAATAAATCTTTAAAAAGAAAACAGAAAAAGAAAAGAAAATATGGTGGCCAGTTCTGAGGAGTAGCCCATAGTGCTGTCATCCCATATGGGTGCCAGTTCTAATCCCAATTGCTGTACTCTCAATCCAGCTCCCTAATGTGGCTGGGAAAGCAACAGAATACAGCCCAACTGCCTGGACAGCTGCACTCACATTGGAGATCTCGAAAAAGCTCTGGGCTCCTGTCTTCGGCCTGGCCCAGCCCCTATCATTGTTGCCATAAGAGGAGTGAACCAGAGAATGGAAGATCTTTCCCTCTGTCTCTCCTTGTCATTCTATAACTCAAACTTTCAAATAACAAATTCATATTTTAAAAAATTTGAAACTTTTAAACTTTTTTCTCTCTTGATGCACTTTAATGGCTAAATAAATATATTTTGAAATTTCATTTGTAGTATAACAGAATATATTAAAATAATTCTCTTAAAATAATTCCTTACTCACTTTCCAAATATAGTGCCACAATTCACCTCTTTGTTATTAAGACTGAATCAGGATTTGCATTTCAGATATCTCCTGAGAGTGAAGCAATCTTGCGAGGGAAAGAGCAGCTGTAAACTGAAACTTAGCAAAGAATAAAAGGCTCAGCTTTGAAACAATAGTGATGCTGCACAATTTCACAGGATCATTCAACCGGGCTTGAAATATTCGAGCTTAAAGAAAATAACATGCTAAATATTTAAAACAACACTTGGCACAAGATCCCAAATATTTTGGAACCAATATGTTAGGAATCCTTAAAAGCAGAAACAAACACGCCAACATTTGGCAAGAAATAAAAGCTTGCTAATCAACAAGTCATGATTGTATTGTGAAAATAACTTCCCACTGAAATCTCGAATGTAAATATGCAGAAGACCTCGATCTTTCAGTGTTGGGGCAAACGTGGCTAACAACACAGGCAGAGGGCAAAAGGCCCTACCTATCAAGTTGACAACTATAAACCATGGAAGAGATGAGTCAAAGCTAGTATTAGCATAAATAAGCTAAGATGGGGAGCAAACATTTACAACCAGCTTCCCTGCCATCTACACAAGTTAGCAAAAAACCTCCCAATGTAGCACAAAGCTCCTCCATTATTTGAGAAACAAAGCAAAAGGAAGAAAAGGTCATATCCTAAAATTTCTTCAATTACTAGGAAAAATACGTGCAGCAGGAGCCCCATTTCTTTAGGACAGCAAGATTTGAATGCCAACCTAAACTGGAAAAGGTTTTCCTTGGGAACCTCAAAAGTCACAGGGGAAGGCCAAGAGTGTCCTGACTTCTGCAATGCTCTCTTCCTTGAGGGATCCTTTAGAACTGTACCATTCACAGTGTATTCATCCATCACAGGTACGATTGCTTAGCACTCAAATATGGCTAGACTGGTTGGATGGTGCTGTGATTGCAAAATGAATACTGGAAGCACACTATCTCATTAAACATGTATATTAATTATATGTTTATTATTTGAGGTACATTGGGTGAAACAAAGAATTCACCTTATATGTTTCTTACTACCCATTTAAATGTGGTTACTTGAGATCTTAAATTATATCTGCTTTTCATTATGATTCTATTGGACAGTCTACAAGTTTGCAGGGGGGAATCCCACTCTTCCTTTCTACCCGAACCCTCTGATGGCTATAGGGTCTTTTGGCAGCATGCCATTGAAGACTAACACCATATATCACAGGTCTCAGCTGAGGTCCTGTTGTAACTAGGGGAGCCCAAGGCCTCCCAAGCTGCAGCTTGCTCTTAGTAATGCTGGGGAATAACTATTTGATTGGCCATTTGTTGGCATCCAATGCCAGGGAAATAAATACGTGAGGCCTCAGAGGACAGGACTATCCATGACTCTGAGTTTTTAACCTTCATTTTGGAATTGATCACAAGATCTGATCAATCAAATGCAGAGCACAATGTTTGCAACACTGCACACCCTGTTCATATTGAATCACTGCCTGACCGCAAATTGCTGCTTTGAATTCATAGCTAACATTTTTGATCACAGAAATCTGAGAGATTCACAGCTTCACAGAAAATTTTAACTAAATTCAGTCAGCTTTCAAGCTATAAAAATCCCAAAACAATTATATGGCTTTAAGAATCTGCATTTCAAAAATTCAAATCAGTTTCTATATCATTGCTTAACTACTATCCAAATATACAAAAAAATCATGCAAACAGTTTTCATGTTAAGCTACTAATAAATATTGTATCCCCTTACTTACCAAAAACAGTCAAGTAGCATAAGATCAGCATTCCCTAAATACTTTACAGAAGAAAGACATCTGGACAAAAAGTTCTGCATATTACAGAACTGCACATAATTACCTCAGTTCAGTCGAATGAAGAACTATTAAGCATCTGTCCTAAATAACTCACTTGCATAGTAAAAACATTTTTGTAATAATTAATTGTATTATTACTCCAACTAGTCTATATACTTCAATGGGCAGGCTATTCAAAGATCATACAACCAAACTTTTATTTTTATAGAACCCTTTGTACTTCATAAATATTTGCTGCTTATTAATTATAGCATTAACACTAATTATAATAACATTATAACAATAAGCAAAGATATAATATTTAGAGAGTGATTAAGAAATAAAACTATGCAAAAATAAATTAATATATTCATGGCTGAATAGTTTTGTTTCCTCCCATCTCTCATTCATTCACCCAGCAGGGCCTGGGCCAAATGCTGTACTAAGTATCTAGGATACAGCATTGAGGTAAATATATGTGGTAGTAGCCCTCATGAAAGACTCAGTTTAGTGGGCAGGTATACATCAATAACAAATCTGGTCACTCTGAAGAAGTAACACGTGAGCTGTAGACTGGAGGACTGAAAAGTTACACAGGCAAAAAGGAGAGAGATTTCCCATGTAGGAGAGCAAAATGATCCTGTGGCAAAGGGAACAGGTTTGGCGGGACATTAATGGCTGGATCTGAGGACAAGTTGAAATTTGATGCAAGAAAGCCCTGTGCAGCAGTGACTGAAGCCTACTTGTGCAGAACTTCTAGTCATGTCCACTCTAAAGGCAATGCTAGGTCACAGAAAAGATCACTCAATCTGAAGGACAATGAACAGTCAGGAGGGTGGGCCAGATCAGAAAGACTGAACTGTGGCTGTTTTTCAGGAGAATTACGGACTTGGGCTTTGAATTAGAGTTTTAAAGAGGTGATTGGAACAACCAAGGGGCCTTGGTGACGGCTTAGATGTGGATGCGGGTGAGAAGGATATCCAGTGGGAGACTCCCACGTTTCTGGCTTGCACAACTTGATATTCCTAGAGTAGAGAAAGAGCAGACAATTTCAGATGCAGAAGGGGAAGATGGTGAATTTAGTTTTGGGAAACTTGAGTTTGAATTGTCTTCAAGATACCCACGGGGAGGGTGCTGTGACACAGCAAGTTATGTTGTCCTTTGGGACATCTATATTCCATTCTGGAGTGCTGGCTTGAGTCCCAGCTAGTCTGTGCTTCTAATTCAACGTCCTGTGAATGTGCTTTGGAGGTAACAAATCATGGCCATCTACACATGTCGAAGGCCTGGATGGAGTTGCCGGCTTCGAGCACTGGCCTATCCAGCCCTGCCTATTCAGGAATTTGGGGGGAGTCTATCGGAACAGCACTCCTCTTTTTTTTTTTTTTAAGATTTATTTATTTTATTACAAAGTCAGATATACAGAGAGAAGGAGAGACAGAGAGAAAGATCTTCCATCCGATGATTCACTCCCCAAGTGAGCCGCAACAGGCCGATGCGCGCCGATCCGAAGCTGGGAACCAGGAACCTCTTCCGGGTCTCTCACGCGGGTGCAGGGTTCCAAAGCATCGGGCCGTCCTTGACTGCTTTCCCAGGCCACAAGCAGGGAGCTGGATGGGAAGTGGAGCTGCCAGGATTAGAACCGGCGCCCATATGGGATCCCGGGGCATTCAAGGCGAGGACTTTAGCCGCTAGGCCATGCCGCCGGGCCCGGAACAGCACTCCTCTTTCTCTTGGTCTGCTGCTCTGTCTTTCAAATTAATAAATCTTAAAAAAAAAAACCTCTCAATTGCAAATGTCAAACGTGTAGCTTGACTTACACATCTGGTGCTCAGAAGTCTTGATTAGACATATAAATCTGTGGCTTGTTTGAATATAGTGGGCTACAGAACCACTGTTGTGTCTCAAGAACACTTAAGAGGCAGCCAACAGTCCAAGGTTGCTGAAAAGATACGAGAATATTCTTACCCAGAGGCAGGGCTGGTTTTAGCTGTAGAAAAGTACTGCCCCTTGAGTAGCCAGGGAAAAAGTAGACCAGAAACAGGTAATAAAACCGGGCATTTTTGTCTTGTTTTATTTAAAGATTTTTGTGTATCAGGTTTCCACTGAGCAACGCAGGCATAAAAACCTGAATGGTTGGATTCACTTGAATTAAAGTTTACTTAGGCATATACTTCAAAAATGTAAGAAACATTAAGGATTTAGTAGGAGTGACAGAATCTAAACTGATTACGAAGAGAAATGATGAAAAGAAAGATGGATTGATAAAAAGCAGCAGGGCCAGTGGATGAGGGCTTTCCTACGATGTCCAAATGTGATGAGAGTGGGGGTAGGTAAACTAGCTTTGATAAAGGTAAAGCAACTAGTGATTTTCAGAAGCAGATCAATTATTGTGGATGACAAAATCCAAGGTATAACCATGCGAGCAGGTAGCTGAGTGGAGGGAGGTCTTTGGGTCTTTGGAAATAATCAGGCTGGGATCTCCAAGGACATAAAAATGGACAGAGCCTGCATGCTGACATGATGGGAGGTGCAGAAGGATTTGTGATGGGCAGGAAGATTGTAGCCCAGGTGTAAAAGGGCTCAGGAAGTGGACCTACCACAGTTGGAAGAGAAAAGGAAGAGGAAGAGCACTGCCTTTCAAGAGCACATTCATTGGTTTTGTTGTAATGAACAATCAACTCTAAGAAACAGTGATCCAGGGTTTAGCACTAGGCATAGTAGACAGAGCCACTACCTGTGACACTGCAACCCCACATGGGCACAACTTCCAGGCCTGGCTGTTCTACTTCCAATCCAGCTTTCTGCTAAAGAAAAGCAACAGATGACAACTAAAGTGCTTGGACCCCTGTCATACACATGGGGGATCTGGATGAAGCTCCACACTTTGGCCTGGATACAGTAGTCATCTAGAATGTGAACCAGCAGATATGAAGATCTCTCTCCCTCTCCTCTATCTCTCTGTTTCTCTCCCTCCTTCCTTCCCACTTTTCTTCCTCCCCTCCTCCCTACTCAGTAACTATGACTTTCAACTAAATAAATACATCTTAAAAAAAATAGATTTAGAAGCAATGTTATATATCCCAGAGTGACAACAATCTACCTGCCCCAAAGCATGTGAGATGTGAGTAGATAAAAATGACTACACAGGGTTACAAGAGAACCAACCCTCAGTGGAAGACAGGCCTCAGTGAAGTCAGAGGTGAACAGAGCCTGTCAGAACCAGGAAGATGAATCTGAGCATGGTGATATTGGAACAGCTCTGCATGACATAGAAGAGAGTAGAACAGGTGGGGAAGTGAGGGCTCTGCTTTTCAGCAGAGAGGGAAAGACCATTATGAAGACAACTGTACTGCAGAATACAAATGATGATGCAATGTGAGATTATTAAAAAAAATAGGGATGTCAGATTTAAGGTAAAAAGTTTTGAGAGTACATGCTGATCTTGGTAGTCAGAAACAAAACAAAAAGCAAAAAACAAAAACAAAAACCAACCAACCAAACAACAAAAAAAAGCCCACTCAGCAGAGTTGATGGCCGATGGATATAGTCTCCATGGACAAAACTGGCTGGACACCACACAACAGCAGGGTTCCTCCATCTCAGCATTATTGGCATTCTTGGCCAGTCTATTTTTGCAGTGAGGGTTGTCCTATATGTATAACAAGATGTTTAGCAGGATTTTTGTTCTCTACTCTAGCTGTCAGTTGTGCTACCACGCTCAGCGACAAGTAAAGCTGTTGTCAGGCATTGAACAATGTACTCTGATGGCAAAAATTATCCCTCATTGAGAGCAAAATTGCAAAGGCATCACACCTGATGTAACAATGCCACCCTTTTTGAGTATAGTTTTGAACTGGTCATCTCTAATAGTTTCAGAGTTACGAAAGAAAGCAGATAACATTTATGTGCTAGACATGTGCAATTCTGAACATGAAAAACTAAGTATTCTCTAAGTATGTCACCTCCCTTATTCTTTGCTACAGAGATCTTCTGCCTGTTTGGAAGATGACAAAAGTCTGCCTCCAGTGAGAATATCCACATGGATGCCATGCCTGTCGTCACTGGCTGCAGCTCCATGTTTGGACTGTGCCAAGCTCCTTCCTGCTTCAGAACATCCCCCATGTCTCTCATCCTCCAGCTTGCAGAGTAGGGAGCAGTTCCTCAGAAGAACACTCCCTACTGTATCCATGCTGAACTCATCCTTAAAGCGATTTTTACAACTGTACTTGCATCGTTATTGGTATGTTTGTTTGTAAATCTGTTTTCTCCAAATACATGTTTATGAGCACAAAGACTTTATGCTTCATAGCCGTGTTCTCAGCATTAAGAAACAAATAGCCATGAAAATAATGAATTATCAGAAGAAAAAGTTATGAGAATTTTGAAAATAAGTGTTGACTCACCAAGGTAATTATTTCGAAAGGAACAAAATTCAAAATGTACAGATACATATTTGTGTGTATATATGTATATATATATGTGTCTCTGTGATTCCTCAAAAATTATTGAAAAATGCATATTCTTTAAAAAACTAGGCATGATTTTCAAAATATTTTCAAACCAAATAAATGCATCTTTTAAATCCATTTTTTCCTCGGCCTTTTTGAAGTCCCCTCAGGTAGTTTTGGGATTCTTTTTCTAATAATTCACCTGTTTAGCAGTATGATTTTTGTTTGAGTGAAGTTAACATCCAAAAAAGATACAGCTAAAAAGTAGTGTCATTTAAAGAATCATGAAGCACATCTAGGTTGGACCAATAACCAGTAAAAATTCACAAAAGCTCAGATTTCATTCCTTTTAAGTACTCAGTCCTAGGCTAACAGCGACTGTCTCAAGGCTCACTACATGAAGCAAGGGCATGTCCTTCAAGGCGCACCTGAGGCAGCGTTCAGACGGCATTCTCCAGCTGGCTTCCTCTGGTTCTCAGTCTCAGAAGTTGGCAGAGTCAGCACACATTCCAGCTGAGCAAAAGGACAAAGAAGAAAAGCACATTGAGACAAACATAAAATAACCATGTCTGAGTCTTCATGATACTAAAGCTTTACAAGCCCCAAGGAGGCAGCCTGGAGAGTTTTATCACAAATACACAGCATTCTGATACATGCCATTTCAACAAGCAATGGTCCGGTTGTTTTCAGGTTTTAGAGGTTTTTCACATTAATGGAGGTGTGGGGACCAACAAATAAAATACTTCAGAAAATCAACAAGAGTTAATTGGATATTGAAGTAAAATGAAAAATTAGATGGTCAAAGGGAAAAATTAAGTAAGATTTAATAGAGCTACAGCAATTGAAAATATAAGTTAAGCAGGTGGGTGTTTGGTATAAAAGTTAAGACACCACTTGGAACACCTACATCCTATATCAGAGTGCCTATATTCCAATCCAGCTGTGATCTTGATTCAGCTGCTTGCTGACACGCATCATAGAAGGCAGCAGATGATGGCTCAGATGTTGGGTTTCTACCACCCACATGGAGACCCTTGGTTGAGTTTTGGGTTACTGGTTTCAAACTGGTCCAGATTTGGCTGTTGCAGGCCTTTAGTGAATAAGGTAGTGAATGGAAGATTTTTCTGTTTGCCTCTCTCTCTTTCTTCCTTTCAAACATATTAGATGAATAAATTTTCTAAAATTTAAAAATAATACACTTGTTTTGTTTTTTATAGAGATTTTACATTCCTTCCAAACATGGTTTGTGAAATTGAGTTAAAATCAAGTACATCTTGGCCAAGTGTCTGCAGAACAATTATTTTGTACTTAAGGAGCATATTTCTGAAAGCTAAATGGGGAAAAAAGGCAACACTACGGGAGGATGAAAATGAAAAGGAAATGAAAAATGGATTCTTACCAGAGCTTTGGGATTAGCATAATTGAAACAGCTACTAGGCTAGAATTGTCAGGCATAAATTGTTCCTTGGCTCTATACTTACTCTTTTAGTCTCTACTACCACCCTCACTTTCATTTGTAATAACTGCTGTAACTCTAAACAGAAAATAAATCATTTTAGTAGTGTGAGACTTGGTCCATACTTTGCTTTATAACTTTCAGTAGAGGACCTAATTCCCATTGTCTAACACACTCCTGTGGCAAAATGATAGTCACTGGAAAACAGACTTTCATTTCAATTTTATTTTGAAATGTGATAACAGAGTAAAAATACTTCATGAAGTATTTGAAAGTAACACTTGCAATGACTAAAACGCAGTACCTGTTATATTGTATACAAATATTTAATTGATAAGACTGTACACAATACTTCATGCAGTATACATTATCTTGATTTATTATTCTGTTGCTGTACATTAGGCTGTTTGTTTAAAATATTTTATACAATCATATTTTGTGCTTCTTATTACTTTTTAACTACTGAAAATGGGATCCATATATTGTCTTTTCTGTCTAAGTTTTGAGAACAAAAAGTAAGCATCATTTTGCTTGGTTTGTTTGCATTTTACAGGTTTAAAAATTTTTTATTTATATAAGGTAGACAAACTTCATGTATTTCAAATTTACAGATTTAAGAGCATAGCGCTTCTTTCAATCCTACGTTCTCTCCCAGCAACACTCCTACCTTACCTCGTCCTTCCTTCCTTTTTGTTTTTTTTTTATTATTTATTATTTTTAATTCATTAATTACATTGTATTATATGACACAGTTTCATAGGTACTTGGGTTCTCCCCACCCTTCCCCATTCCCTCCCACCATGGTGGATTCCTCCACCTTGTTGCATAACCACAGTTCAAGTTCAGTTGAGATTCCCCCATTGCAAGCGTATACCAAACATAGAGTCCAGCATCTTATTGTCCAGTCAAGTTCAACAGCTTCTTAGGTATACCCTGTCTGGTCTGGAGACAGAGCCAGCAGAGTATCATCCCAGTCAATTGAAAGCTCCAACATACCATCAGCAAAAATTTACATCATTATGGAATTAATTGACATAGTAATGAGTAACCAATATGTTAAAAGTAAATGCAAGTTCCTAGCCACCTTCTGTGACCACCTCACTTACATTTCAATTTTAGTTTATACACAACATATAACATTCATAACATGACATGTTATACATAACATCATATCATCTTAAATTAAGGCAAACATGTGGTATTTAACCTTTTGGGATTGGCTCATTTCCCTTAGCATTATGGTTTCCAGTTTGGCCCATTTGGCCACAAAGAACTGCATTTTGTTTTTTTTAATAGCTGAGTAGTATTCCATGGAGTAGATGAACCATAGCTTTCTTATTCAATCCTCTGTTGATGAGCATTTTGGTTGCTTCCATGTTTTTGCAATTACTGATGGTGCTGCTATGAACATAGGGGTGCATGTTGGTTTCTCATAGAACAAGTGTTCTGGATATATTCCTAGGAGTGCTATTGCTGGATCGTACGGTATGTTGATTTTGCTTCCTTCCTTTTTCAACCTTTTTCTTTTAACTTTTACAATGCTGTACTTTCAGTTTATTTTATAATCACAAGCATTATACCTCTACTAGGTAAAAGCTTCAAAAAGTAGTAGAAAAAATAAAATGTCAATTTCATCATCTAGATTACATGTTTGTATCTGTATATTAGTTAACATAGGTCAATTAATCCATTATGACTGAGCAGCACAGGCAGAATGAATAATTCAAGGCATGATGTTTAACTAGCTAAGAAAAATGCTTAGCAAATTGTTGTTACAAAATCCAAGTGTTTACAGCCTAAAACAAACACTAATAGACATGAATACTTGAGCTTAGATAGTTGTTATTATAGGGAAGTGAAAAGCAATCTTTCCAAAAAATACATTGTTTAAAAAAAAAAAAAAACTTCCGGGTCCAGTGCCCTAGCTTAGCAACTAAAGTCCTTGCCTTGTACACACCAGGATCCCATATGGGTGCTAGTTCTAATCCCGGCGACCCCACTTCCCATCCAACTTCCTGCGTGTGGCCTGGGAAAGCAGTGGAGGATGGCCCAAAGCCTTGGGACCTTGCACCCATGTGGGGGACTTGGAAGAGACTCCTGGCTCTGACTTCAGATCAGCACAGCTCTGGCCATTGTGGCTACTTGGGGAGTGAGTCATCAGATGGAATATCTTCCTCTCTGTTTCTCCTCTTTGTGTATCTGACTTTATAACAAACAAAAAAAAAGTAACTCTTTAAAAAAATAAATTCCCAACTATCAGATAAATGTAGAGCAAGAATCCTAAAAGTTAAAGCAATTCACAATTAAAGGATCTAAACTGATCTTTTCAGGCATTTCAAATGTGCTCATTAAAAATCATGAGATAAATTCTCTTCTACCTACACTTTTAGTTTGGACATCAACTCAGTGAATTAACTCTTCCTATGAATAATACAATTATAATCCATAACATCCTATAAAGTTTAATGAAATGGACACCACGTTAATGGTGAGCTGCAATGAGTTAAGTAATATTCACGACTAAAAATGCTAACTGTGATTTATTATTTCATGTGCACTACATAATATTTACTTTCTGTATCTACAGTCATCTCTATCCCACACCAGTGACTTCAATAAACTTCACAAGTCGGCTTGCTAATATAGGTCCATGCGAGGTTATGTATCTTTCCTGAATCTCAATGCATTCAGTTTCTAAAAATAAAGCTAATAACAATTTGTCACAAGACTGCACAATGTGTGTCTTGTGCTGACTCATGGACTGGTACACCTCAGTAGGACCCCCTTCATCAAACACACAAATATGAACCACAGAGGTGCTTGCCTTGGTGGTAGGCACATAGACAGATTTTTACTTTTGTTTCACTATGCACTAATGTAATTCACAGCTCAAGTACTAATCTTATCTAAACCAAAAGCGTGTGGAGCAGCAATTGTCCCAAGAGTGTTCAGGATCTCTGACAGCACACTATGACTCAGAATCACCACTCTCACTTTTCCAGAGAAAGCAAGCTATGCACCCCAGGAAATAGCATAAATTCTTATCAATACTGCAGCACTTTGCAAATTATTCACTGTCCTTGCTCTAAGAAATACTCATTAGTGAAATTACCTCTGTCACTATTAAATTTTGTTTCAAATGTGATCTGCTTGCTACAAAGGACTGATGGTGTTTAACCATTATAGGATTTATTTTCATTAATATGTCACAAAGTTGACAGAGTGTCACTTAAGTTTTTTTGAAGTGAACCTTGAGGATACATGGCTTTCAGAGGAAAAAAGTTGAATATTGTCTGGGCCCAGGGCAATAGCACAATTAGCTAATCCTAATCTTATAAAGCACTGGGATCCTGTATGGGTTCCAGTTCATGTACTGGCCATTCCACTTCCCATCCAGTTCCTTGCTTGTGGCCTGGGAAAGCCGTGGAGGACAGCTCAAAGCTTTGGGACCCTGCTTCCATGTGGGAGACCCAGAAGAAGCTTCTGGCTTTGGATTGGCACAACTCCGACAATTACAGCAATTTGGGGAGTGAACCAGCAGATGGAAAATGTTTCTTCTCTCCTCCTATAAGTAAATCTATCTTTCTGATAGAAATAGATAAATGTTGGTAGGACTCGCAAGATGGCCGACATAGGAGGAAGACTGTGAGAGAGCTCACAGACAGAGAGGGCTAGAACGCGACAAAAGCGTAAGTGGAGCAGCATAGAACTACAGGGAGAAGAACGTGAAGTTCCCTGGACAGTGTGGAACCAAAAAAATCCACACAACTCGGAAGAGCAACCAGGGAAAAGCAAAACAAAGGGCAGGGAAGACGACTTTCCGCTCCTGACCTGCTGAGTCACCTTTGAGTGCAGACGATGAAAGCCACAGACCCTCAGACCGACCCGCAGACCGACCCGCAGACCGACCCGCAGACGCTGTGGCCGTGAGGACCTGCGGTGATTGGGACCCGCTGGCATCTGCTCACCCTGGTCACCAGGACCCGCCAGGACCTACGCCCGCTGCGGACACCAGGATGCTGAGTCATCGGGACCCACTGGCATCCGCCCACCCTGGTCGCCAAGCCCCACCAGGACCTGCTGGCATCCTCCAGGTTCCATCTGCCTACACCCGCTGGGACCAGCAACGGACCCAGTAGCTGGGAGACGCACCCGCGGCGAGGGTTCCCACCAGAGGAAGAGGCAGACTGTAAGAACCTGAGGTTTGAGTGAGTTGGGTGGGGACAGTGGTGGGTTGGAGGCTTCGGGAGTTGGCCCCCCAGGGGCATGCACAGAGCCTGAACATAATTGGTGATCGTCTCCCCGCACCTCCCCCCCCCCCGAGGTTCCAGCGTCAAGGGACACCGGGCGAGTGCCTTGAAACTGCCAAAACTGTGTCTGGGAGAAAGGCAAAAGGCACACTGAATACTCCCCTGTGCCTTTGCGGTCTGCCACTCAGCTGGGCGGTGCTATCCCACAGGAACCCAAGCATGCCTCTGGGCTGGGCAGTCCCGTGCTAGCACTGGGGCGGTCGGTTCCCTGCAAGCGCTGGGGTGGGCGGGCCTGCGCAGGAGGCGCCTCCAGAGAGCACCTGGAACACCCCACGCCCTATAGTCCCGTGCTTGGGAGACGCACCAGGAGAGCACTGCGGACTCGCTTGCAGGAGGCATTCCCAGAGAGCACCTGGAACCTCCACGCCCTGCAGTCCCTGGCACTGGGGACACACCGAGAAAGCACCTAGAATCCTCCGAGCCATGTGATCCCGCGCACAGGGGGCGCGCACAGAGAGTGCCTTCACTCCCCCACGCCCTGTGGTAGCATACCTGTAGGGGACGAGCTGAGAATGCGCTTTGAATCTGCTGGGCCCTGGAAGTGGCGCCCTGAGGTCCAGTGTTCTGGAGACGCACCAAAAGTGCCTTGAAAATTCCCACACCCTGCTACTCCACGCCTGCAGACTCCGATCTCTACAGGATAGTGCTTGGAGACCCCTCAGCACACTGGTGCCTAGGTCTCTCAAAAGAGAAACACTAACACAATGGGAAGAAATACCAGAAAAGGCAATGATCCAGATGAGAGTGCCAACAACCTACCAATAAAGGATTGAAAGCCAATGTCTATTTCGGAGATGCGAGATGAAGACATAGAAGATCTACCAGACAAGGAATTCAAAAAAATAATGTTAAAATATGTCAGAGACAATGAGAAGAATTGGGAGGACTTCAAGGAATTCAAGAACCACATAGCCTCAGAAATACAACAAATGAAAAGTAAAATCCTTGACTTAGAGCACAAAATTGAGAGCCTAACCAACAGAACAAATACAGCAGAAGAGAGGATCTCTGAAACGGAAGACACACAAAACGAACATACCCAGTTCATTAAACAGTTGGAGACAAGTCTGAACAAAGCCAATAAGACCATACAAGAAATGAAAGACAACCTCAGAAAATCGAATATTAGGATTATTGGCCTTCCTGAAGGAGCGGAAAAAGAGTCAGGAATGCAAATGGTGCTTGACAAAATTATACAGGAAAACTTTCAAAACACTTGGAACATGAACCCTGCCCAAATCCAGGACGGTCAGAGGACTCCCAGCAGATATGACCCAAAGCGATCTTCACCCAGACAGATGGTGCTCAAGTTCCACTCCAACGAAGACAAAGAAAGAATCCTGAGACAAGTACGAAGCAGAGAAAAGATCACATACCGGGGAAAACCAATCAGGATCACTGCTGACTTCTCTGAAGAGACTTTACAAGCAAGAAGAGAATGGACAAAGATCTTCCAAATCCTGAATCAGAACAACTGTCAACCAAGAATATTGTACCCAGCAAAGATCTCATTCATATTTGAGAACAAAATCAAATACTTTCACAGCAAAGAGAAATTAGAAGAATATGCCAGCACAAAACCAGCTCTACAAAATCTCCTTAGAAATGCACTAAATCCAGAAAAAAAGGAGGTGAATCATAAGCAAAGATGGCAAACAGGAAGGTCTCCCCACTAAAGTCCACACAAGGAAGGGCAATTACACAGATATCAACACCCACAAAAACAAGTATGGCAGGGCAAAATCACAACCTCTCAATTTTAACTCTTAACACAAATGGCCTAAACTCACCAATCAAAAGGCATAGATTAACAGAATGGATTATCAAACAGCACCCAACTATCTGTTGCCTACAAGAGACACATCTAACCAGAAGAGATTCGAAGAAGCTGAAAGTGAAAGGTTGGAAGCAGATATTTCATGCCAATGGACGAGAAAAAACGGCTGGGGTGGCTGTCTTAATTTCAGATGATGTGGACTTCAATCTGACACACATCAAAAAGGACAGGGAAGGACATTATATATTGGTGAAGGGACTGATCCATCAGGAAGTAATTACCATTTGAACATATATGCACCAAATTCAAATGCACCTAGCTATGTGAAGCAATTACTGAGACATAGATATGCACACAATAATAGTGGGTGATCTTAACACCCCACTAACAACAATAGACAGATCAACAAAACAAAAACTCAACAAAGAAACAACAGAGCTCATACAAACAATAGAAGAACTGGACTTGGTAGACATTTATAGAATTTTTTACCCTAAGGCCACAGATTATACATTTTTTTCAGCAGTGCATGGCACCTTCTCCAGGATCGACCACATGATAGGACACAAAGCAAACCTAAATAACTTCAAAAAGATAGGAATCATACCATGTACCCTCTCAGACCACCACGGAATGAAACTGGAAATCAGCAATTCAAAATGCCCCAGGAAATACAGAAACTCTTGGAGGCTGAACAATACGCTATTAAACGAAGATCAGAGAAGAAATTAAAGATGAGATCAAAAAATTTATGGAAACCAATGAAAACTCTGACACAACATTCCAAAATTGGTGGGACACTGCCAAAGCAGTGCTACGGGGTAAACTCACCGCAATTAGAGCTCATGTCAAGGCCCAAGAGAGGCGCCAAATACAGGAACTAAACACACACCTCCAGGAATTGGAAAAACAACATCAGAAGAGCCCCACACACAATAGAAAACAAGAAATCATCAAAACAAGGGAGGAAATCAACCAGATAGAAATAAAAAAAAAAACCATACACAAAATCAATGAATCAAAAAGCTGGTTTTTTGAGAAGATAAACAAGATAGACACCCCACTGGCCCGACTGACAAAGAAAAAACAAGAGAAGGCAAGAATTAACAGCATCAAAGATGAAAAAGGCAACATAACAACAGACACCGCATCCATTAAGGCCATAATTAGAAATTACTACAAAGCACTGTACTCCAACAAATCAGAAGATCACCAAGAAATGGAAAAGTTCTTAGACTTCTACCACCTGCCAAAACTTAGCTCAGAGGCAACAAACGACCTGAACAAACCCATAACTGAAGTAGAGATTGAATCAGTGATTAAAGACCTCCCAACAAAGAAAAGCCCAGGCCCAGACGGCTTCACTACAGAATTCTACAAAAAATTCCGAACAGAACTGACCCCAATCCTCTACAAACTCTTCAAAACAATAGAAAAAGAGGCAACCCTTCCAAACTCATTCTATGAAGCCAACATTACCTTAATCCCAAAACCAGACAGAGAACTAACAGAGAAGGAAAACTACAGACCTATCTCTTTGATGAACATTGATGCCAAGATTCTCAACAAAATCCTAGCCAACAGAATTCAAAAACACATCAGACAGATCGTTCATCCGGATCAAGTAGGATTCATCCCTGGAATGCAGGGATGGTTCAACATTCGGAAATCCATAAATGTGATACACCACATCCAAAAACTGAAAAACAAGAATCACATGATAGTATCAATAGATGCAGAAAAAGATTTTGACAAAATCCAACACCACTTCCTACTAAAAACCCTAACCAAGGTAGGCATAGATGGAAAAGTCCACAACATAATTAAAGCAATATATGAAAAACCCAAGGCCAGCATCATACTGAATGGAGAAAAGCTGGAACCCTTCCCACTGAGATCTGGAACAAGACAGGGATGTCCACTTTCTCCACTACTATTCAACATAGTCCTAGAGGTACTCGCTGAGGCCATAAGACAAGAAAAAGAAATCAGAGGAATCCAAATGGGAAACGAAGAAGTCAAACTCTCACTATATGCAGATGATATGATTCTTTATGTAGAAGAGCCAAGAGACTCAATACAGAGACTGCTAGAACTTATATGAGAGTTTGGTAGAGTGGCAGGGTACAAAATTAATGAACAAAAATCAACAGCCATAGTGTATGCGAGCTGCCCCAAGATGGAAAAAGATTTAACCAGCAAGATACCATTCAAAATAACAGAGAAAAGTATGAAGTATCTGGGAATAAATCTAACAAAAAATGTAGGAGACCTATTTGAACAAAACTACAAACTACTTAAAAAAGAAACTGAACAAGACCTCAAAAGATGGAGTAACATCCCATGCTCCTGGATAGGTAAAATCAATATCATTAAAATGTCTATACTGCCAAAAGCAATATATACATTCAACGCAATCCCAATGAAATTGCCCAAAACATTCTTCATGGAACTGGAAACAATGATCCAAAGGTTCATCTGGAAGCACAAAAAACCACGGATAGCTAGAACCATCCTGAAGAACAGGAAGTTAGCAGGGGGAATCACAGTTCCGGACCTCTGGACATACTATAGGGCAGTGGTTATCAAAACAGCCTGGTACTGGCACAAAGATAGAGAGGAAGATCAATGGAGCAGAATAGAAACACCAGAAGGAAACCCACACAGATACAGCCAAATAATCTTTTGACAAAAAGACAAACGACAATCCAGGCAAATGGGAAGGTCTGTTCAATAAATGCTGTTGGGACAACTGGCTAATAGCCTGCAGAAACAAAAAAATAGATCCACATCTCTCACCATACACTAAGATCAGATCTAAATGGATAACAGATCTAAACCTACATCCAGAAAGCTTCAAACTTTTGGAAGAAAATGTTGGAAACACACTGCAACACTTAGGGGTAGGCCCTCACTTCCTAAAAAAGACTCCAAATGCAGTAGAAATCAAGACCAAAATAAACAATTGGGACCTCATCAAACTAAGAAGCTTCTGTACAGCTAGAGAAACAATCAACAAAGTAAAAAGGCAACCCACAGAATGGGAGAAGATCTTCGCACACGACATAGGTGATAGAGGGCTGATCTCCAGAATATACAAAGAGCTACAAAACAACCAAAATGTCAAAACAAACAAGCCACTCAAGAAATGGGCACGGGAAATGGGCAAACACTTCACAAAGGAACAAACCCAAATGGCAAATAAACATATGAAAAAATGCTCAAGTTCCCTGGCAATAAGGGAAATCCAAATTAAAACATCAATGAGGTACCACCTAATGCCAGTAAGACTGGCCCACATGAATAAAAGTACCAACAACACTTGTTGGCGAGGTTGCGGGGAAAACGGATCCCTACTCCACTGCTGGTGGGGCTGCAGGCTGGTACAGCCTCTATGGAAATCAGTATGGAGAATATTCAAACAACTCAAATTCAACATACCGTATGATCCAGCAATAGCACTCCTAGGAATATATCCAGAACACTTGTTTTATGAGAAACCAACATGCACTCCTATGTTCATAGCAGCACAATCAGTAATTGCAAAAACATGAAAGCAACCAAAATGCCCATCAACAGAGGATTGGATAAGAAAACTATGGTTCATCTACTCCATGGAATACTACTCAGCTATTAAAAAAAACAAAATGCAGTTCTTTGTGGCCAAATGGGCCAAACTGGAAACCATAATGCTAAGGGAAATGAGCCAATCCCAAAAGGTTAAATACCACATGTTTGCCTTAATTTAAGATGATATGATGTTATGTATAACATGTTATGTTTTGAATGTTATATGTTGTTTTTTTTTATTTAATATTCATTTATTCATTAATTACATTGCATTACATGACTGGGATTCCCCCCCTTCACCCCAAACCCTTCCCCCATCATGAATTCCTTCACCTTGATGCATAACCACAGCTCAAGTTCCGTTGAGATTCCCTAATTAAAAGTTTACACCATACAGAGTCCAGCATCCCACTTGTCCAGTTCAAGTTCAACGGCCTCTTAGGGAGGCCCTCTCAGGTTTGTAGGCAGAGCCAGCAGAGCGTCACCTCGATCAATTAGAAGCTCCAACATATCATCAGCAACAGTCCAGGTATGATGAGGCTGGTGCAGAGTCCACTGATTGACATAGTCCGTCTTAGGGTTTCCCCTTGTCCAGTTTTCCGCTGCAAGCATAAAGCTGAGGTGGTTGATTCATCTACTCCATTTTCCATCTTTTTTTGATTAATGCTTTGATTCCTCCATTTTGTTCAGGGGAATCCCCCTAAAAAAAACTTTGAGGCATTCCCAGTCCAGGCTCCTACATGTACTACTAGTAAGCACAGTGCCCGCCACCGTCCATCACTCCGATCAGCTTATGGTTTTAACCCCTGGGTTGGTTCTCTTCTGAGCCCCGTGGTCACAGAAGGTGGCTGGGAACTCGCATTTACTTTTAACATATTGGTTACTCATTACTATGTCAATTAATTCCATAATGATGTAAATTTTTGCTGATGATATGTTGGAGCTTTCAATTGACTGGGATGATACTCTGCTGGCTCTGTCTTCAGGCCAGAGAGTATATACCTAAGAAGCTGTTGAACTTGACTGGACAATAAGATGCTGGACTCTATGTTTGGTATACGCTTGCAATGGGGGAATCTCAACTGAACTTGAGCTGTGGTTATGCAACAAGGTGGAGGAATCCACCATGGTGGGAGGGAATGGGGAGGGGGGGAGAACCCAAGTATCTATGTAACTGTGTCACATAATACAATGTAATTAATGAAGTTAAATAATAAATAATTTAAAAAAGTTAGCTGTAAAATAAAGAAACATTCATTATGAAAAAAAAAGAAATAGATAAATGTTAAAAAGATAATAAATCACAATAGAGTGATAGGGAGGGGGGAAAGTGTCACAAATCTTGAGGACATGGAACACAAGAAGCATCTGGCAGGTTAATCTAAGGTATGACAGTAAACACATACAAAGTATTCAGAGCTAAGATACCTCAGTCACATGGATGCATTCCAGTTCTATCAATACATAAAAGATGCATGGCGGCTGGCATTTGACACAGTAGTTGGGATGCCCATATCCTATGTCAGAGTGCTTGGGATGTCTGCAGCTCCTACTGGAGTGCTACTTCAAGCCAAGCTCCCGGTTTCCTGCTAATGAATCCCTGGAGACAGCATATGATTGCTCAAATGCTTCAATCCCTACTGGTCAGGTGGGAGATCCAGATGGAGTCCTGAGGTTGTATTAGCCCTGATTGCTGGGGACATTTGGGAAATGAACCAGTAAATGGCGAATCTCTTCCACTGTCTCTGTCTCTTTCCTGCTCTGCCTTTCAAGTAAAAGAAAATAAGTATTTTAAGAGGAAACTGGGCCTGGCCGATAGCGTGATGGTTAAGTCCTCGCCTTGCACGCCCAGCATCCCATATGCGCGCTGGTTCTAACCCTGGCAGCCCTGCTTCCCATCCAGCTCCCTGCTTGTAGTCTGGGAAAGCAGTCGAGGACACTTTGGATTGCCTCTGCTCCAGCTGTACGGCCACTTGGGGAGTAAGTCAAAGGATGGAAGATCTTCCTCTCTGTCTCTCCTCCTTTCTCTATATCTGACTTTCCAATAAAAATAAATAAATCTTAAAAAAAGAGGAAACTGGCTTGTTGTTGAGATTTTTATATATTATTTAAAAATTTTAAAAAATTACCCTCCTTATAATAATGCATGATGTGTTTTTAAAGTATTACTTACTGCTGTTCTTAGCAATTTATACTAGTAATTAAAGGGAAGTATTAACAGACATTAAGCGGGCAGAATTAAAATGCCAGTGATATAGAGGTGTTGCATTTGGAGAAAAAATTACAGATTAAAAATTATGAATTACAGGTATAGCTCTTAACCAAATAAATCTAGGTATGTGAGACAATTCTTCAATATATTCAAGGATTTTTTTATCTCAATTTCTACATCAAATTATAGTGACTTAAAAGGCAATGCTGATTCTAAGCATGAAATGAATTGAGACTTGCCAACATTTTATTTATGTATTATGCATAGTAATAATTTATATTTAATTCCAGAATTTCTGATTATCGCCTAAGCTAGTATTTTTTAACATCAAGACATCAAGTTGTCATCCATGTGGTGCTTGATAAGTAGTATAAGATGTGTTTTAGTTTGAACAGCAAACATTTAAGTTATCATACTGGCACCCTTTCCTACAGGGAATACACATTCCTGAAGATCAATGAGGACGTTTCCATTTCAGAGAATGAAAATACTTAAGTTCTTCCTCCAAATAAAATAAAATTGACAAGGCTAACCTGTCACATGAAAAGTTCATTGCTTAATCAAAAGTACAACATGTAGCCTGAAGAGAAACTAAATCCAAAAGTTCAACATTGCCCTATTCTTTCAAAAACAGCGTATAATCCCCTGAGTATATGAAAGACTGATTATTCAGAACATACTCCTTGAGATAATAACCTTAGAACCTTGGTGTCTTTCTATTTAATAACTGCTATTATAAGTCAAACTTCAAAAATAGTTGAAATAATAACCATCTCATCTACTATCATGAGCCAAGTGCTTTCTTTGGCTGCTATTATACTAAGCAGTGCTTTACATGAATGATCTAATTTAATTCTCATGATAACCCAACGTGGGAGATACAAATTTCACTGTACTGACAAGGAACGTTAGCTGAAGTAATTCACCAGAAGTCACAGGACTAGAAATCCGATCAATTGCCCCCACCTCACTCTAACCCAAAGCAATAAATTTGGTGTTGCCTCTTGTCCCAGTATAATTACTCATTACATCTGATTTGCTCATTTTGTTTCCCAAATAGCATGATGAATGTGGTCATCCTACTATCTCACTTGCTGTTTCGACTCCACAGAGACTACTGTCTTTTCTCACAAAATCTCCCCAATCACTAAAAGCAATGTACTTCATTTTAGAATGAAGTGCATTAGAAAGTGATAAGAGATTATTTGCATATATTGAAACACAATGCTTTAGTTTATATTATGAAATTAATCCACTCAAAAACAAAAGCACTACACAAAACTTCACACATTTCTTTGTATAAGAAAGAACACATTGAAAATATCCAAGCAACACTCGAATACAGCTGAAGACCAAGGGAAACAAATGAAAATATAATAAGCCAGTTCTCCCAGTCACATTAGCACATCTTTTCTCAGCTCTTACTTTAATTGAATTTTTAGCTCCATCACTCCTCTATGAATAGAAACATAAAATGTGTGGATCAGTTACACAGTCTTGTAAAAATAACCTAACCTGCAATTATAATATCCTGAGGTGCTTCTACAAAAATGTTGCCATGAAAAAATTTTATTGAAGAATTTCTTATAGCTTTCATACCACTTAAAACTAAGTTATTCATCTGCAACTTGAGAGAGGCACAATACGGATCCTTAGTATTTTGGCAATAAATTATTTGTATTATCAGTAACATACTATTTCAAATATGGTAAAATCATCAATGTATTATACATATGCAACTATCTTATTATTTTAGAAAACCCTGTACAAAGACTTCTTACACAAATAATAAGCTATAACTCTTCTCTGATTATTGACTGACTCCTAACACCTAGAAAATAAATGGTTTAGATCCTCAAGTCTACAGTCTTGATATGAAACAAATTACATTTCAAAATAGAGAAATCATACTACTAGTGAATCGTAAAACATGAACTACTCATTCAACACTTTCTAAATGCTTAATATATTCCCAGTAATCATGTCACAAGATTTAATGAGATACATGAAAAGATTAAAAACAGTATTTGCTTGAAACAATGAATACTCTACAAAAAGGTGTAACATCCACATTTGTAATTATACCAACTATCCTATGTATAGTCTATTTATCTACCATACACATATATATACCATAAACTATATGCTTATGTATACTGTTTACTTGAGCATAGACTTATATACTATAAGATATTTTCCATATGCTTCTAATAAGAGTTGCACAAACTTTCATTTTAAAATTCCTGAAATTAGAGGTTTCCCTTAAATCAATTTTTACACTACTATACCACTATTTTTCCCTTGAAAACCTGATGTGATTCTTACATCTGCAAGAAGCATTAGGAAGAAGAAGACATGGAAACTCAAGTGCCTGCTTGTTGAGGCTATGAAAATATGAAGCATGTGCTATATATTTAATTTTTGCAACAACCAAGCATTGCAAAATTAAATGGGTAGACTGAGTTCTGTACTCTGGCTTCAGCCTCAGCCAATCCCTGGTCATTTTAGACAGTTGAACAGTGAACCATAAGGTGGGATCTTTCAGTCTCTCTGCCTCTCAAAAAATATTTAAAAACCTTAAAAAAAGAGAGAGAGAAAAGAATTAAATAGGTTCCTTTTTTTCCTAGAGGAAAAAGCATCATGTTTTCCTACCAAAGGAGATATTGATATTGACTGGAATGACAAATGAGAAAGTCTTCCAAATGAATGGTAAAACACACTCAAAGACACATAGGCTTCTGAGTCATACTTCTGTAAAATCAGAGAACTGTGCTAGTTGTAAATGTCGTACGGTGTTCTGGTAATAACAGAAGATTCTGAAGGACAAGACCAAGGTTTACAATCTGGTTCCAGTATTGTTTGTTCAGGTTTCATGGAGTTACTTAATTTCTTTAAACCTCAATTTTTTTAATTCGTACAAGGTATACTGAAATGAAAGCTACCAAAAGTGATGTTAATGCTGGAGGATTGAGCACTTATTTATTCGAATATTTTCTCTCATTGTAACACACACACACACACACACCATGATTTTAATTTAGAATGAAATATTTTGACTTTATCTTGACAAAATTATCCCACTAAAATAATTGAAATGTAATTTAAAGCCACCAGTAGTAAACCAACCAGATCAAAGAAAACAAAACAAACAAATACTATGAAATTACTTGAAGCCAGAGAGGAGAAGGTTGCAGAATAACCAGTTTACTAAAACCAAACAAAGTGAATTTCAATCTTACAATAGGGGAGAGAAAAAAAAAACCTCAACAATTAGCAAATGTATAGCTAGCAAATTCCAGAACTGATAGTACCAATATGAGGTTGATTCTATGAACTGAATGTTTGTGTTCTCCTAAGATTCACATGTCAAAATCCTAATAACCAAAGTGATTGATTTTGGAGATGCAGCCTTCGGGAGCTAATTGAAGCAGGTGAAACCCCCGTGCTGGAACTAGTCACCTTATACAAACTGTGTGAGAGCACTTGCTTCCTCCCTGCTTTCTACCTTGTGAGAACACAATGAGAATAAGGTCATCTGCTAACCAGGAAGCAGACCATCACTAGACCTCAGGTTTGTTGACTTCTTTTTCTTGGTCTTCCTGGCTTCTGGAACCGTAGAAAACACATGTGGTTTGGGTCACCCAGTCTATTTGTCAAAGCAGCCCAAACTGCCCAAGACCATTGACAACAGAAAAATGAGGGGACTATATGCTTACCTCCTAGATTCTAACCCCATCTGTGGCAGGTTGAGTAATCTCAGAAAAATATGAAACTATTTCTAGACAGGAGAACACAGCCATAATAGAGGCTGAGAGTGGCATTTGGAAAACAAACAGAATGAAAATGTATGGACCTAATGTAGAAACCCTAAGCTTTCATGACCCACTCAATTTTCAAAATGCCAGCAGCTAGGCTTATATTATTTAAGGAAATCAGAAGGCTAACACATGGAGAATATGACTAAACCAACAGGAAAGCCCAAAGTTCTGACATCACAGGTTCCCTATATAACCAGATGATTCAGATCATGTTACAAGGTGGAACCTTTTTACCAAAAATGCACAAATTCCAGACACCTCCCCAAACACCTTCCTCTATCATTGAAAAAGTACTTCAAGTTTCTTATCCAAAATGCACATAATCCTAAGGACTTTTTGGTCAAGACCAAAAAGAAATCTACATTTTCTCTTCATTTAAAAATTAATATCAGCCTTATGATTAACTGGTCTCAATTTTATCTTTTAAAGACTTTAAAATTTATTTAGTCTGAATTTAAACAGAGAGAAGATGGGAGACAGAGATATTATCCATCCACTAATTCACTACCCAGGTGGTTACAATGGCCAGTGCTGGGTTAGGCTGAAGCTAGGAGCCAGGAGTTTCTTCCAAGCCTAGTGGATGCAATGATCTAAACACTTGGGCCATGTTACACGGCTTTTCCCAGGCCAACAGCAGGGAGCTGGATCTGAAGTGGAGCACCTGGCACAAGAAGTGGAGCCTATAGGGGATGCTGGAGTCTCAGGCAGTGATTTTACTCACTATGCCATAATGCTGGCTACAAGCAGCTTCAATTTTAAAACAGTATTACATTATCTTACTTTTTACAGACTGAGATGGAGCCCTTTGAAAATATAACAAACACTTCAAACTCTGAAGTCACAATTTTGCTATTATCAAAGGGAACACAGAATATTAATCCAAGCAGCAAATTTTTGAAGTCAGCATGTTTAAATTTTTGTCAATGGCAAAACATTTATATACTTTTCCTTAGTTCTAAGTAATACCCTGAAATACCTGTGATAAAAACTGAAGTTTAAAAAGTTTTAAAAAGTTTAAAAATTATAATATCAATTACACTATGAATGTTTAGCAGCAGTGTAAAATCATTACTCTCACCCTCTGGGAAATATTAGGAAATCAAATAACAGATGTCATCAATATTTCATGCAACCCCGCTATAACTGAAGCAAATGGAAAATATTAAATTTTGAAAAAATAAAAATGGAATGACCAAATATTGCCTCAGTCGATTTTATGCAAAATTTGGTGGGAGCAGTAAAACAGATCCAAAGATTCTAGCTTTGGCTGAATGAGTAAGGATGACATGTTTGGATGGACCTGAAGGGCAGCAGAGAGCATGGCAGGAAAAGACTAATCAGAGTGATGGAGACTCAGCTCAAATGCAATGAATGCCTAAGATTCTCTCACTATTCATCCATTCAAAAATATTCGTTAACTCCTACTAATTCTATGCCACTCCCTTGAGGAGACGCAGCTTAAAACACAACCTCCTATTCTCATAGAAGGTACGTTCTAGGAGGAAGAACCAGTGAATAGACAAACAGGAAAAACTTGCAGTGCAGTGGGGGTCACCAGGACCCAAATGTGGTGATGTGATGAAGCCCCTGGTTAGGGAAAGCCTGGAAAAAGGGGAGCCTATCTAATTACACAAGTGCCAAATACTGAAGAATACTTCAAGTCAGAAACAAGAAAGTCTGCACGTTTTGTGATATGAGAAATGTTTTGAATTGCTCCATGACTTTCTGGCATGAGTCAGAAGAGGAGGAGGAGAGTGGAGTCTGTTTTCCTGGCTCCATCAATAGGCTTGGGTGAGCTCGACAAGTGGGAGGATGAATCTCAGAGAGAATAGCATGGAGGAGGTCTAGAGCATAAAAGGCTGTCATATCCATCATGTTTGATATTTCACAATGACTGAAGTAGAACCTTACCTTCTTCAACACATGCTTCCTCCATGCACAATATCTATCATTTTGCAATATTGTTTTTTTTAACACTGAACTCTTTAACCAAGATATTATTATTGTTTATTATACTCTATGCATAAAACTGCTAAATACCAATAGTGAAAACAAAACAACCAGGCTTGTTTTGTGAAGAAAAACATTCAAAATATAGCCTATGGTTTAAATAATAGTATGCAACAACAAAAGGACTGCCCCACAAAAGACATACTTATGTGGACACTTCAAATTTCCAGAAAATGTAATTTGTAAAGGTCACTAAACGCATAAGCATAAGTAGAAGAGGATTAGCACCCAGGAAAATCTTACTAAAGCCCTCACCCCTCGTCAGAAACTATTGTGCCATCTGCATGTGTTAACACAAAATAGCTAGACCTCAGGGATTTTCCATAGAACAAAATCTCTTTAATTATGTTCAGCCATTTCCACTATGTTAGCTACAACAATTTCCTCAAAATATATTTAGTATCAAATCTCAATGCACCAGCAATATCACTTTACACAAGCACCCTTCTCTCCCTTGGTTTTCTCATCTTATAAGCTAATTTAACAACACTACCTACCTCACAGAATCTTAATAATGGTTAAATGAGTTCAGTTCAAATACTAGGAAAAATGCTAGGAGAATCAAATCTATGAAAATGCTAGTTGTCATCAAGTTAGAATAAAAATAAAAAACCAAACAAAAAGCATACTGCATCAGAGATCTTCATCAAGATTATGAAAGAATGGAATTAAAAGGCGAATTTATTTTGGCCAAAGAAAATTGAAATCCCTGAATAAGTATTTCATAATATGCATTTTTCATGAACTTTCTAAAGACCCCTCTCATGGTTTGACCTTACCAAATCTTCCCATTTGTACTTCCAAATAACCATCACAGAAGTATAAAATCAACAAGGAACTTCTGTGATGTGAGTCTATCACTCTACAAAGATGTGTGGCAGACACTGTTCATGATATTCATTAAACAATTTGCTTTTCAAAAAAAATCCCTGAGAAGGATTCCTTTTTGGCCCTACTATAAAGAAATGAATTGCATTGATGCTGCTGGCTTATTTATGCTTAAAAGAGTTCAGGGAAATTAAATTTAAAAAGAATCTCAACTGAATTTGATCTGTAATACTGCAACAAGGTGGAGGACTCTACCATGGGGGGAGCAGGGGGAGTTGCTGGGGGGGATCCCAGAGCCGATGAAACTGTGTCACATAATGCAATGTAATTAATAATAATAATAAAAAAGAGTTTATGTGAACAATGAGTGATGTGTGAATCAGGCAGCACCAAAACCAAGAGAAAGATCAGAGATCTTAAAAGTGCAGTGTGGGTAGCAGGCTTTTCTATGCTGCATATGGGAATGAATGGAAGATATTTCTTGATCGGTTTCAGCTAGATATTTGCCTTCCTTGAGTATGATCTGGTATAAAATCTTAAAGGTTAGCTGGTGTACCTGAGTGATTAAGCTAATGTTTCACTTACCATTTACTCAGGACTTCACAGCCTAATGACCTCCTATTAAACTTCCTGTAACATATTTAAATGCTTTAAATCAACTAACTAGTCAAGCTTCCATTTTAAAATGAGACTGCCAAGACAGTTGGGAATTAAATGCTCCCATAGTTTGTAGGTATATTGAAACCAACAGTATGCATTTCCCCATGATCTTCGCCACATTCATTTTTCATTCACCAGCTACTTCTCATTGAAACTAAAACTTTCTTCGTTTTATCTTTATTCTCCTTCAGGAAAGCAGGAAATGAACTAATCTGTTCTTCCAGTGCGCTAGGAAAGGGAGAGTTGCAAACACATAGTGTTGTTCTTCATAACGATATATTTCAGAGTCTAGTGAGAGGAGAGTCAGTAGGAAAGGCAAAAACCTAACTGAAAACTACAAATGACCTTATTCTCTTTCACACTCTTGATACACCCAATCCTATCTAGCTTCCTGCTCATGTGCCTGGAAGGGCAGCAGAATATGTTCCAAGTTCTTGGGTTTCTGCACTCAAAATGGAGATCTGGACAAAATAAATCTGCTTTCCAAATAAAAACAAAGAAATATTTAAAAAAATAAACAAATAAATCACAATAGCAACAACAATAGAACTAGTGTTGTGATGCAGTGGCTAAGTTGCTACCTGGGACACCAGAATCCCACAGAAGCATGTTTTCAACTTCTGGCTGCTCTGCATGCGACCCAGTTGTCAACCAATGCACATGGGGAAAAAAAAAGATGACTGAAATCCTTGGACCCATCCTATTGTGGCATTCTGGGAAGAGAAACAGTGGATGAAAAATCTCTGTCTTTCCCTTACTGTCTTTCCCCCTCCTCTCTGTTATTCAGCCTTTCAAATAAATAAATAAATCTTTTCTAAAAAAAGAGGGGGTAGCAAAATGACTCAATTGGCTAATCCTCCCCCTGAAAGCACTGGTACTCCATATGGGTGCCAGTTCCTGTTTCAGCTACTCTGCTTCCCTTCCAGCTCCTTACTTAAGGCCTGGGAAAACAGAAGAGAATGGCCCAAAGCCTCAGGACCCTGAATCTCTGTGGGAGACTTGGAAGTAGCTCCTGGCTCCGGATAGGCCCACTCTGGACAACGTAGCCATTTGGGGAGGGAACCATCAGATGGGATATCTTTTTCTCTGTCTCTCCTTCTCTCTGTAAATCTGGTCTGCCTTTCCACTAAAAATAATTATAAATCTTTTTTAAAAAACTCATAAATAACAATGAAGTCAGGTAAGCTACATGAGCTCACTAAGGAAAAACTTCCCCAAATAAAATTAAAATATTTAGAATGGCTTATGCCACAGGCACAAATTTAGTTTTTTTCAGAACATACTATGCTAGGCTATTCTGCATGCAAGGAATTAGTTGGCCAGAAACTGAAGCACTCAAATGCAACTGTTGTTCTCAAGATTTGTTGGAGGTCAGTAGTGAGTGACATCAAGCAGCAAGAGGACAGAGACAGACCAGCACCAAGTATCTAGGAATGGAACATCTACCACATTGACAGGACCATGCTTAGACAAAGACAAAGCCTTGGGCAGCACATGATTCCAAAGTTAACTGGCCACATGTTCTGCTCTTCTCCTCCACTGGGTATATATGTGATGATTCACCTGGATGATTCACTCAAGGACTGCCTGGCTGGGATACTGATAAGTCAGCAAACAAAAGACCCACAGAAGATGAAGTTAACATGAGATATGATTCCATAAGTGAATAAGAGCCACAAGGAAAGGCATTAGTTTGTTTCTCTCTCTTTTTCAGGATTCCTGGCATAGTGGCTTAGCACACTAATCCCCTACCTGCAGTACTGGCATCTCATATGAGCACTGGTTCAAGTCCCAGATGCTCTACTTCCAATCCAGATCCCTGCCAATGGCCAGGGATAGCAGAGGAAGACAGCAGTTTGTGACAAGAGACCTGTGAAATCAGTATAGAAATACTAGAATGACCTGAAAACAGGAAAGAAATTACACGATTTAATCATCTACAATGAGAGTGAGAATTGTCAAAGTCATGTAATATTCTTAGAGCTGTAAATTCATAAATAGAGATGACCATTCCTGCCATTAAGTCCATGAAAATATTTTTCCTCCTGTGACCATTCACTGATATAGAGTGGATCCAGGAGACTCCAAATCTTGTGTTCTAACCCAACCTCACATCACACATGTAACTTGGGCACATCATTCAGTCTTACGTATTTTTCCTTTAAAACAGGAAAAAAACTACCACTTTGTCACGCTGCTTGTGTTGATATAAAATGGGATGACAAGTTTGTGAGTACATTTTTAAGAAAGATTTATTCGTTCATTCATTCATTTGTTTATTTATTTAGCAAAGGCAGATTTACCAAGAGAAGGAGTGACAGAGAAAGATTTTCCTTTTGCTGGTTCACTGCTACAAAGGGCCACAACAGCCAGAGCTGAGCTTATCTGAAGCCAGGAGTCCCCTCCATGTGTTCTGCATGGCTGTAGGGTCCCAAGGCTTTGGGATATCCTCCACTGCTTTCTCAGGTCACAAACAGGTAACTGGACCTCAAACTGGTGTTTATATGGGATGTCAGCACTTACAGGTGGAGGATTAGTCAATTGAACCATCATGCCAGTTCCTAGGTACTTGTAAAAAAATTATATTTCTTTGATTATTATTAATTATTAATTATTTTATGATACAGTTCTATAGGCCCTGGGATTTCCTTTACCACCTCCCCAAGTTCCCTACCCTCTTCCCCACCAAATTCCCCTATAGTTCTTCATAAACAGTCATATGTCCATCATTGTGGGCATGGGCAATGGCAGAGAGTCCAGCATCCTATTGTCAAGATATAGTTAACAGTTTCATTGGCAGTCCATCTTTGATCTGGAAGTAGAGATGCATACTGCATTGTATCCTCACATCTGGATATGACAATCTCCATTACACAGTTACTATAATCCCCTTAAATGAAAAGCCACAATACAGATCAACAACAGGAAGAAAAAGAGAAATTTACCATGCCATGAAGTTAAATAACATGCTACTGGATATGAAAGTCTCCATTAGACAGTTACCGTACATCCTCTTAAAAGCCACAAAACAAAATTAATAACAGGAAGAAAAATAGAAATTTAACACATCATGAAGTTAAATAACATGCTACTGAAAGACTAATGTGTTGCTAAACTGCACAAAACAATATAAGAATCCAGCATCATCTGTTCTATTCCTGTGGCAGATGGAGTCAGAGAAGCAGAATATTGATTTAAGAATTTTTAAAATAACTTGATAAATCTAAAACCAATTTGTTTCCCCAAAAATTATTTTGGCATTTCTTCAGATTCTATTACATAAGCCTATTTTGTAAAGAAATTAGTAAAAGACAGTTATTGAAACTCAAGAAAGTTCATCATCCCCCACATAGCATTCTTAGAATATCAGGATAAAACAGAAACAAGAAAACTTTATTATCACCTAGGCTATTCTAGATATTTTTTTTTTACTCCGACACCATGAGTGCATGCTTGCCTCATAAGAAACATTTTCAGTTCTTCATGCACGAGTTAACATTTTCTGGTGGCAACATGATTGGTAATTAGTATCTTAATAACCACAGGCCTCTGATTCCAGCTGCTCCTATCTTTGATAAAACCATGAGCCACAGCCTGAAGGACAGGAGCTACAAGGGAAGGATACAGCTGGGAGTGAAATGAATGCTGGAGTTGTACTAGCTTTCAGCAAGCTAATCAAATCTGAGACACGTGCTGAAAAACAAGACCACAGACTGAGAAAGAATTACAGTTCTTAGTGTTTTCTACAAAATAAAGGTTTCTGAACATGAGCATGACTTTTGAATCTAGATCTGAAGTAGCTGACCAACTAAATCATACCTTCAACAACCTTCTTTGGAACAATATAAAAAGAATGCATCTGCACACCTGCTCCCCCGCCAGACAGGACTCTTCCCTTTTCCACATGGCTGGGGCAAGTGTCTGTGCATATGGCAAGGGGGAAAGCAGGAAGCTCAAAGTATCTGAATTCTAAAAGTAGACTTGTAGGCTTAGAAAACCTCATTGTGTGAGGCAAAGTAAGGGATCATGAAACCAATGAAGGAGAGGTCTCAGGGACCCTGTGTCCTAGTTCCAACTCTGCTACTGTCTTCCTGGACCACCCAGTATTCTTCTGTCAGTTTCTGCTTTTTGTTTTTGTTTTTTCTTTTCTTTTTTTTTTTTGCACGGCAAGTAAAGAGATCCAGGTGAATCGATTGATAAGAAAATTCTTTCCAGTCAAGGAGAAATTATTAAACATGTGGAGGGGTCATCAGCAACAGTAAAGAGTGGCCCAGTATAAGGGTTCTTCACCTTGCAAGCACTGGGATCCTGTATGGGCACCAGTTCATGACCAGGCAGCTCCACTTCCCATCCAGTTCCCTGTTTGTAGCCTAGAAAAGCAGTAGATGTTGGCTCAAAGCCTTGGAACACTGCACCTGTGTGGGAGATCCTGAAAAAGCTCCTGGCTCCTGGCTTCAGATCAGCTCAGCTCTGGTCATTGCAGCCCTTTGAGGAATGAACCAGTAGATGGAAGATCTTTCTATCTCTCCTCTCAGTAAATATGTCTTTCCAATGAAAGACAGATAAATCTTGAAAAAAAAAATAGGAGTAGGTAAAGAAGACACTAGTTTGTGTGTTGGTGAGAATTTTTCCTTGGCAGAATATGATAAAGCTTTATTCATTCTTCTTTGAAATACAAGTTAAAACCATACTACCTCGTGGATCTTGTGTGAATGCACCACTAGCACCAGCCCTGAAAGAGCTAGCTTACAGAACAGAGACTCTGAATTTACTGTAAGTCAAATCCATTTTTAAGAAGAGAATAACGGTTCCATCACAGTCTTCTACCCTAGGATGGAAAGAGAAGAATGTATGTGTATGTATGTTAGTATGGAAGGTACATATGCGTATGTTTGTCTACTTGCAGATACACAGTTAAGTATATGCATGTGTGAAGGGATCCTTGAGAATCATTTTGCTTTTCTCCCCATTTTGTCTATCGTCCCTCCTTTAAATCTCTGGCACTCAGTGTTTTAGCTTTTTTTAAAAAAAGATTTATTTATTTTTATTGGAAAGTCAGATTTACAGAGAGAAGGCGAGACAAAGATCTTCCATCCACTGGCTTACTTCCCAAATGGCTGCAACAGCTGGATCTGAGTTGATCCAAAGCCAGGAACCAGGAGCTTCTTCTGGGTCTCCCATGCAGGTGCAGAGTCCCAAGGCTTTGGACCGCTTTTCCAGGCCACAAGCAGGCAACTAGATGGGAAGTGGAGCAGCCAGAAGATGAAGTGGTGCCTGTATGGGATTCCGGCACATACAAGGTGAGGATTTAGCCATTAGGCTATAGCGCCAAGCCCCGGTGTTTTAATTTTTAATGAAGGTGTGTGTGCAAGAGAGATAGTTAAAACAGGTTGCCTAGATATGAATCAGGATGGCTCATAAGTCAGTCTGCATGAACCAGCGATTCTCAGCCAAATCAAATTGACAATACAGACAGCAAAGGATTAGACACGGAAGCAGCAAGGGAAGTGGCGGCATGAGAATGACCTTTGAAAAGGCTTTTCAATCTGTTTAAGCTTTCTCCCTACTCCTTCTCTCTTAGAGAGTCTAAAAGGACCCTAGAGGAGGGGGGTATTCTTCATGAAGCATACACATTTACGCCGTACATGCACACAGAGATATCACATGACAGTTGCAGCAAATCAGGCAACTGATTACCTCGAAGTCAAGTCCTTTCCAGCTCTAACAATTCATGGCATAACTTCATCATCAGTATACTTTCAAAGTAAGCAAGTATGAACTAACCAGGGAACAACAAAAGGCAACTCTACACAGTTAGGCAGCAGAGTAGTTGAGGAATTCTAAAATAAGGGGAATTATTGTACGGTAGGATCAATCAGGAATGGTTTCATGGAGGAAATAGTCATTGAGCAGAACTTTGGAAAAGAGGTTATATAAGGAAAGGGAGGCAATGATGCATGCTGGGACATGTAGCTCGTACAATACTGTGAGAATGGCTAGAAAAGACAGTGAGGATAGAGTAGCGAAGCTAGTGTTGTATACGCTGGCCATGATGAGTGGTGACAGCTAACCTTGGGCCACAAAACGCAAAGGAATCTGAGTTTACAAACAGCAGGTGTAGTTAGAATCTATCTAGCCTGCAAGCAGAAGGTCACTTGAATGAAACCTGATCAGGAAGCTCTTTCAGACCATGGTACCCAGAAGCGTTGAGAGTAAGGCTCTAACCTGGAATCTTTGAACAAACTTGATAGATATCATTTGCAATGAGTATGAGCCACTCTTTCTAAATTCATAACACATGCATTTTGTGCTGGAATTGGACCTGAACCATTTTTTAAAAAGATTTATTTATTTTTATTGGAAAGGCAGATATACAGAGAGGAGGAGAGACAGAGAGGAAGATCTTCCCTCTGATGGTTCACTCCCCAAGTGATCGCAACAGCTGGAGCTGAGCCAATCCGAAGCCAGGAGTCAGGAACGTCTTTCCAGGTCTCCCACGTGGGTGCAGGGTCCCAAGGACTTGGGCTGTCCTTGACTGCTTTCCCAGGCCACAAGCAGGGAGCTGGATGGGAAGCAGGGCCACCGGAATTAGAACTGTCGACCATATGGGATCCTGGCGCGTGCAAGGCGAGGACTTTAACCACTGTACTATCGCGCCGGGCCTGACCTGAACCATTTAATATAGTCTCACAACGATGTGATAACCACTCTAGATCCCCATGTCACCTACACACAACAAATAAAAATTACACCTTCAGTAGGAATTGTTGCAGTTTGTCTTTGGGATCTTCCTGTCAGGTGTCACAGATCAGTACAAGGCAAGTAACTAGAGAAACGCAGTAATGTAACACATTGTTAAATGACTTTTCTGCCAAAGGGAATCCTGTGCAGCCCCAGAGAAGTTTGAGAAGGTTCTTTCTCAGGCTTCCACCTTTTCAGCACTTGCTGTAAGAGGAGTACTCTTAATTCCTCAGAAAACTGAAGAAGGATCTACCATATGATCTGCCCATCCCACTTCTGGGAATATATTCAAATGAAGTGAAATCTGCATATTGAAAGAGGCATCTGTAACCCTACGTTTACAGCAGCTCAAACCACAATAATAGACATGGAAACAACCCACATACCCATCAACAGATTAACAGATATAAGAAATGGGGTGCATTTACTCCAAGGCATGTTATTCAGCCATAAAAAAGAATGAAATTGTACTATTTGTAACAAAATGGACCCTGTTGTATACTATTATACTTAGTGAAATTAGCCAGTCCCAAAAAGGCAAATATCATGCTTTCTTTGCTATATGACAACTGATATACGATCATACACACACACACACACAACTACAAATTCTACTGGGGAGATTAGCATACTGGGAAACAACGGATGTATACAGCATCTTTAGTCTTGAATAATAATACAAATCCTGATATTATTTTAAATTATATTTCTACATTTATTTTACTATGTTACTTTATTTTATTTCTTTTCCTACATTTCTAATATCATGATACATTTATGTATGAAAAAGTTAAGCCTGTAATAGTGAAATGATTGATTATGGCATTATAATAACTTGGGGATATACCAAGAGGAGGCTATAGGGAAGAAAGACAGGGAGAAGAAAGAAAAAGCATGATCCCTATTCATCTAAATGTATTTCAAGGGGAAAAATACATACATGATTGTATGCTGTTGGCATTTTTTTTAAAGAGGTGTTCTCCAGGATTCCACAAACTTGGCCTTTTCCTGAACTGTTTTATGGTGATTAGTTCATATAAAACTCATTTTGATAATAAAATAAATCCTCCTAAGAACTACATTCCAACTTGGCTAAAATGAATCTAAGTCACTTAGGAGACATTCGAAGAATTTTTTTCAAAATTTTATTCATTTCTTTGTTTACTTGATAGGCATACAAAGTGGGTAGGAGTTAGAAAGAAAGAGAAAGAGATACCTCTCACCCCTGGGTTCACTCTCCCAAAACCCACACCATCTGGGACTGAGTCAGGCTGAAATCAGAAGCCAGGAACTTCATCCAGATAATCTATAGGAGTAGCAGGGACCCAAGTGCTGACTTGAGTCATCATCTGCTGCCTCCTAGGCCACACATTAACAGGAAGCTGAAATCTACAGCCAGTGCATACCTATAACGGGATGCAGGTTTCTAAGTAGTGTGCTAGGTACTGTACTAACACCTTTCCTGGTATACCTCCCTCTCAGTACATATGGGCCTTTGTAAAAACACAAGAATCGCAATATTAAATACATAAAATCCCAAAATACACAATTTACTTCTTTCTAATAGAGAAGACTATTTTTTAGAGATATTGCCTCTAAAGCTAACATTTTGAAAGAACAAAATGTAACTTTATCAATATATACAATGCTGGTTATTTGGATGATTTAATTACTTTAACTCCTAGAAGATGTGTCTTTAAAAAATATTTCCAGGCAAGTTTATTTTTTTTTTTGAAATTTCAACCCTGCAAATAACTCTTTGAAAATGTAATTACCGAACTATTAAGGAAGAAGTAACACCTTAAAAACACTAATGAATTACCAATATCAACTCTGAAGTAATCCTATAGTGTTAATTATCTCAGGTTGTTACCACATTTCTTATCCCAAAGTATTTATTTTTTTAAAAAAGCCTTTTGTTTTTATTTTTGTTTAAAAAGCAGAGACACAGAGGGAGACAGAAAAAAAACAAAAGACAGACAGAAAGTGATCTTAAATCTGTTGGTTTGTTCCCGGAATTCCCATACAGCTGGGGATGAGCTAATCCAAAGACAGAAGTCAAGAATTCAACCTGGGTATCTCAAGTGGGTGCATGTTAGTAGAAAGCTGAAATTGGAGTTGAGTTCAGATAGAAACCTAGGAACTCTGGCAGAAGATATGGGTGTTCTAACTGCTATCTTAAGCGTTCTACCAAATATTTGCCCCATATGCTTAATCTTTCATCATGCATTCCATGTTTTCATTTTGTTGTTTGTTTATGTTTATCTACTTGAAAGATGAGAGAAAGAGTTCTTCATCTGCCAGTTCACTCCCTAACTCTACACATGAGCCAGTGCTGGGTCAGGCCAAAACCAGGAGTCCAGAACTCCTTCCAAGTCTCCCATGTGAGTAGTACAGAACCTATGTACTTGGATCATCATTTGCTGTTACCAAAACACATTAACAGGAAGCTGGATCGGAAGCAGAAGAACCAGAACTTGAACTAGTATTCCAATATGGGATGTGGGTATCCAAAGTAGAGGCTTAACTTGTTACACCACAGCACTCAAGCTGCTTCTGTTTTTCATTATTCATTTTACATAATATATTATTTATTTATTTATTTATTCATTTATTTACTTATGATGCTGTTTACATAGTTGATTAGGTGGGAAGGGCTGAGGACTAGGGGAAAGTGAGTGAGACCATTGTTTTCAGATTTTCCCTTTCTTCCTCCTGTATTTAGGAGAAGGGGGGAGATTAAAGAATAAGCCGCACCCTGCTTCCCAACCACTCCCAACACCCAGGGATGGGGAACGGCCATCTGATGTCATCTGAGTCCCCGATGTGTAGCATGCTCCTATGGTTTCACTCAAGTGGTTTCAATAGTTTTGAAATGCTGTCACTCCAAGGATGAGGAAATTCTTCCAGGGTCCATTAGCTGACACAGTTCACCCCATAGTCTCCATTCACCCACATATTTGTAACTAACACTTGGCTGGGGTAGTTAACCAAGTTGTTCTGCTCTACTTCCTTCACTATAGTACCAGATGTTATCTGCAGGCCCCAATGGACTGCCATTTCATGATGTCATTCTATAGGCTCTGGGATTTCTGGATTTGGGATTGATGTTGTGGCAGTGAAGAAGACTGGGCCATAGTGCTTCTAGTTGCCAAATCACTCGGGCATGCTTTCTCCTGATTGTCTTTTAACCCAATTATCATTTTGAGTTCTGGACCTACTAGATACTGGTGTCATTCCACATCACTTAACACTCTCTTTTGATTCATGAGCCTGCCTTGCGTGGTTTTCTGTCCTCTTCTCCAGCTATAATTCTCTCTCTCTCTCTCTCTCTCTCTCTCTCTCTCTCTCTCTCTCTTTCTTTTCATCCTTGCTATAGTTCCTTGAGAGTCAACCTGATTTTCCAGTTTTGTCCCAAGGTCATAGTAGTCCCAATCAAAAACTTCATCTAAGTCCCACAGTGTTCTATGGACTACCCCCACTCCAGCCTACAATAACTTATTTGATGCTTTTATTTGAACACCTTAAAGACAGCTCAAATGTCACAAACCCACAGTTACATGCAGTATTATAACCATCCAGGCAACTCACCATTAATGCAATTTATGGAATGACACCTCTAGCCACACACTTTATAGAATGACCCCCTCCAATCATTGCCCACAAAGGTTAAGGAATCATCTGGTTATCTCTCTTTCCCCCACAATACTCAGTTCACCATCAAGCCTTAATAATCAATCCTTGAAATGTCTACCCTTTAAATAGCCCTTACACAGTAAAATTCTCTCTTTTTCTGTCCCTGCTTTCTGGGGCTAAGTGGCTACAATCGTGTCTGCTCTGAAGCAGAGCAGCGGACTCCACTTGACTGTATTTGGTCCACTTGATTATACCTCAGAGTAGGTATAAATTACTCTACTGGTTAGTGTTCTCTTCCATTCAGAAGCCACCATTAGCATTTCAGGTCCCACCAAGGCCATTACAAACCTTCCTACTACTCTTACATTGATTCACATTCCCTTTCTTCTCCCTTTCACCTCGTTAACTCTTTGCATCCCTTCACTCCCCCAACCCCACCTCACAAGGAAGACATCCTCAGCAAGACCAAAGCAGATCAGAATGCCCCATGGGACAGCATCACGTACCTCTCCTTCTCAGCATTATCTCTGTCGTTACATTACCCTTATGTGGGCAATGATTCAACAAAGGCCATCTCCTCCACTACAGTGTCAGCTCCGAGATGACAAGGCCCTGATTGTTTTCCTCACCATTGAATCATTGGCACCTGGCTCCATGCCCAGCACTTCACAAATGCTCAGTAATTATGTGCTGACAGCACTTTTGACAGAATAGACTAATATTAATGAGAAAACTGGTAATGTATTATTGGCAAAACCACCAACAGCAGCATGCAAACCACAAAGAGCACTTTCCTAACTTTTGTCTTGAAATGAGAGCAGCAGTCACAACAGGCCAACCAGGTGCAGCCCATGAGTCATCACTGATGGTTAGCATTAGAGACTGGGTCCCTGAAAATGCAGATAGAGATAGCAGTGATGAAAAGCACTGCCTGTATTTTCATTATCTCCATGCATTTATAGAGTGGGTGTTCATAATGGGAAAAAGGACCAGCTTCTGCTAATGAAATGAGAACAACCATCAGCTCCCTGAGCCTTTCTGCTTCACCTTGGAAAAATCCTACTGATAGCAAGCAAAAGCTTACTGCTGGGCAATAGAGAATGAAGTCATTGTACATAATTGTGGTGATCACATGATTTCACTGTAGAGTAGATGTAACTGTCTTCATAGTAGAAAGGAGGATACTAGGATTGAAAGCAACAAATGATGTTCCTGTTCTCGCATTGTGGCAAAGAGTGCTGGGCTACTGCTTGCAATGCTAACATTCCATATAAGCTCTTGTTTGAGTCCCAGCTATTCTATGTCCAGTCCAGCTTCTGATCTGAATGTGAAGAAGGGAAAGCTTGGGTGTGTGGGCCCCTGCCACCAATGTGGGAGACTCAGATAGAACTCCAGGATCCTGGCTTCAGCTTGGCTCAGCCTGGACATAATATCCATTTGGAGAGTAAATCAGAGGATGGAAGAGCTCTTTTTCTCCACCTCTACTTCTCTCTTTCTTCATTTCTCTGTATAACTCTGAAATGCAGGTGAATGAATAAATCTTTACAAAATAATGACTAATGTCCCCAAAACACAACAACTAATACATCAAATACCCACTACTCAACTGTAGGCCTAGCTTGTTCCAAAACTGATGTATCTGGTGATGGTATCAGCTGTTACTGCTGGAAAAAAGAAAAGAAACTTAGTGGCTGAGGAGGTAGGTGGCTGGTGAATAAAGGCCATTTAACGTTATTGGTTACCAAGGAGGGACAGAGCCACAAGAAACAGAATAACAGCACAGAGGTCAGACACAAGAGTAACAGCATGTGAGAAGCTGAAGGCCAGAGCTCCTGATACCAGTACTAAAATCCTCAGCCCAGAGAACTGTCTGGCAGGAACAACCAAATGGAGCTGAAGACTGTTTTTGATGCTGCTAAGCCTAAGCCAACATACTGAGCTTTTTTTATATTGTGGAATTGTCCTATGATTTCCTTCACTACACAAGCAGCCAGAGAAACCCTGGTAAATGTAAAGCAAAATTGGAACTGTGTATTTTAGGAATATCTGATATGAAAAAAAACAACAAAAAAACCCACATTCAGATAAACTACTGAAGTCCTTTCAATTGTCAACCTGCAGAAGTTTTAAGGGTTTCTTGGTTATTGTGTTTGGGAATAAAAAACAATAGTAAAGGCTGTCTAGAAATCAATGTTCCTTAAAAGAACCTGAGAAATGGAGATAGTTCAATGGTTTCTTGAAACTAATTAAGCTGTCAATCTTGGAATCATGTGAGGCAGGGAGTCTGGAGGTATCCAGGAGGAAGAGCTATGTAGAGAGGAGGAACCATGGGTGTAATGCACAGGTGCCCAGGCAGAAAAGAAAACCAGTGAGGCTAACGCATGGATGAGGAAAAAAGATGCAGGAAAAAGGCGAGGAGGTGGAGTCAGGAGGTGAGGGGATGGTAGATGATGCAAGGGGTGCTGGCTCTTGCAGTGATTTGATTGGATTTTGAGTAAGGAAAAACCATCGCTCTGGTTTAAAAAGGGTCATTCTGGCTGCTACACTGCAGAGAAGCTGAGAGGCAAAGTAGAGCACTGGGGAATCTGCTGACATAATTTAAGTGACAAATGATTAAGAGAGGGCACTGGAAAGGGTTCATTTCTGGGAGTATTCCTAGGGTCGGGCCAATGGCCTTTCTAACGGCTTAACTGTGAAATGTGAGAAGCAACAGCCAACATGAGGTTTGGGGCCTGATACTTCAAAATGAAGAAACACTAGATAAAGCAGTTCAGAGAAAAAATAAAAACAAAGAAACAAGGATGGGGAACTTTGCTATTAAATTATATGTGTCAAAGTCATTTCACATGATTGTTTTGACTTTTTTTAAGAGAGGACCTTCATGGTAGTGTAGGTTCTTTTCCGATAATTCATTAACTGAGATTGTCTTAGAGAAATAAATGGCAAGACAAAATTGTGCTTCTTAATTTTTACCTTTAGTTGCTGAATAGGTTAATTTGTTACAACATCTTAATTGTATTTCTGACAACATTAGACTCAATTTGCCTAGAATTATCTTGTTTCTGGTCCAAGTTCACCAGTAAAAAGTGCAGTGACATCAAACCACAGAAACATATCTTAGAGTAATTTTCTTAAAGGAACCAGATGAGCTGGGAAAATGTCTAATAAATGTTAGGAGAGATTAATGAAATCCATCTCCCATGGCAGAGCTAAATTCAAGAAGCACTCTCAAACACGTATTGAAAAGCATTAATCTCTCATGGAATTTATTTCTCCTCAGGAGTAAGCTACAGGGAAGAGATGAAGGTAGAAAAGGTTTTATTCATGTCTAGATATATAAGTAACACCTAATGTCACTCCATGATGTGAAATGCCTACTTTCTGTTTTGTCACTCTTGAATTTGTATGAGTGCGCTTTGTTCTTTCATTTAATCTGCACATTTTGGCCTATGAACTTCTCTATGTGGTCATTATCAAGAATACCCACTTAGAAATACATATTAGATTCAGCAGCTGTGCCCAGGACTGTCACTGCCTATAATTTGGCCAGATGGCCAGAAGGATTGTTTTGGCAGAATGGCCAAATGCTAAACACCTTATGAGGCTGCAGCCCCCAAATTAACTAATAATAAACGCAGTTTCACAATGAATTTTTCTTTGAGGAAAGACACAGCAACAAAGGTGCAGAGAGCAGAGTGTTCCATCTGCTGGGCTCACTCTCCACATGCCTGCAACAGCTAGGACAAAGCTGTGATCTGGAAACTCAATCCAGATCTCGCACATGGAAGTGGAGGTGGCACTCAAACCTAGCCATTTTCAGCATGTAAGCATTCCAAGCAGCATCTTAACCTCTAGGCCTAATATCTACCATGCAGAATGACTGTTCTTTAAATTATAAGGAATAATGCACAACTTAGATCACGTTTTTAGATATCTACAATCCATTCATACTTTCAAAAATTGTCTAATGATAGAGTTTCTTGTTTTTATTTATGCACCAGGATTTGAAAAATTACCTATCACTGCAAAATGCCTAACATTTACATAAAGTAACTTGAGTTCATTATTTTAAAAAAATAAGGAACAAACTACAATTTCAAACGCTGGCCACTCTGTTCATTAATTCCATCTAAGTACCTATACTATTATGTAGTAGTTCACTACTGACCAGTGACTTATAAGAGCTTCTCCACAGCAGAAATTGAATTCTTCAGCTGGCTTACATAATTCCATATAGTCACTAACAATGCTCTAAATCTAAAAAGGTATATAGTTAAAAGCATGTGATTTTATCTCATGAAATCAATCCAACTACTATGCATACAATATAATGAGGATATTTGTAAGAATGCTTTCTGCATTAATCCACTTGAAAAACTGAACACAAATTTAAGTGGAAGCCTCTGTTCTACCAGTAAATATGTTAATCACACATCATGATTTTTATCCGCACAAGGCATTTAGTTTGTAAAAAAAAAAAATGCCCATATTTTTTAAATGTCCACTGAGAATCTGAAGAGCCAAGTGATCTCAAACTGATTTAACTTGTTGGTTTCTGTTGTGTGTGGATGCAGGGAAGCTGAGATTCAGATCCAGGTGGCACAGCAGGTGCCTGAAGACCGGGACTAGGAAGCATAGTGCGGGCAGGTCACCATGCTCTATGCAGTGAATCACAAGTTAAATCTATCATCAGAATCATCCAAGACAGGGTTTTTCTTTTTTTTTGTTCTGTTCTGTTTTTGTTTTTCACACAAGAACGGCTCAACAAGGATGATTCTAATACAGCACTTACAGAGGATCAAGAAATCTATATCTTTAAAAACAATTCCAGGTCATTCTGAGGAACAGAATGGTTTGCAAATGACTAGATTGGACTGATCTATACAATGATGGAAAACACAGGATTCTCCAGAGCTAGGTCCTAGAATGACCAACCAAAAACAGGAGCAAAACACTTTTGATTTGTTTTTGCTAACTCATGAGCACACTATGAAAAAAGCAAGATTCTTCACATTATTCTGATTTACACAAGAGAAATTCTGAAACCTGAAATCAGAATTCTGAAATGAACTTTATTCCAAGATTCCATGCAAATTGGAGACTTAAGGAATCTGACTCCACCTAACTTTGCTTTCCCAATCACACACACCTTGACCTCAAATTATCCCACTGTAATGGAGGGGCTTCCACCACTACTCTGGGACCAAGCAGGTATAGGTACAAGCTACTTCAGTAGAAGACAGTATTTTAGTATATATGCTGCCAAAGCAAGCACAAGAAAAGGCATTATTAACTCTGATGTTACCCTTTGGAAGCTTTGAAGCTGCACCAAGAAGTTAGCTGCAGTCGTCTGATGATCAACACTAGCAGAGCCTACAGAAACCAAAAGTTGACAACTCTGAAAGAAGAGGAATTTTTCATAAAACACTATAGATGACACCGAGATTCACAAAAGAAAATTTCAACCAAAGAAAGTCTATTTGAATGAGGTATAGAAAGGCCTAAGGGTTGTATATGAGTTTTTCAAGTAACATTTAATCAATTAGGAGCACCAGTTATATGTGATATTAAGTAGCTCCAAGAAATGATAAACAGGCTTGAGTTAAAGCTATAGAAGATAAGCTATGTCCAAATTAAATCAGATTGTAGGTAATTAATGTTTTTGTAGAAGAAAAAGCAAAATTTTGATTCCCTGTTTCTTCTGGCTTTGGATTCTCAAGGAAACCAATCAGTCCTATCAGCTCAAGGACATCAAGCTGAGAAAGAGTAGTGAATCTGCTCAGAGCCCCTGGTTATCTGATGACATCGACACTACTGCCTATCACAAGAACTGTCAGAGCAGATGAGGAAGCAAGTCTAAGCAAGACTGCAAAGATAAACCTCTTTGAGTCAGATATCTACTCCAATTATTAACCTAACTTTCAAAATAATCACAGATGTCACTTGGGGAGCGGCTGAAAATTAAACAGTATCATCACATGCAAAGCAGGTTTTCCCTGAGTAATAAGATTACATAACATTGTTTATCTCTAAATTAGAGGCAGACTAGCAAGATACCATCTTGGCTATCATATTTTCATCTTAGAGTCTATACCTCCTGCATTTACTATCTTCTATATAAGTCTTTTAAAAACCATTTTCTTTTCTGGAGTCATAAAGAAACGAATGAAGAATGTTCTATTAATTGTTCACTGACAAATATAGGCAAATTTATCATTAGCAATTGACTGTGCCTTTCTTATCATGGGTATTTAAAATGAACAACCACCCAAAACACATGAATTATGCAGCTGCAACATATTTCTTTTCTTTTTTTTTTAAGGTTTATTTTATTGGAAAGGCAGAGGTACAGAGAGGAGGAGAGACAGAGAGGATCTTCCGTCCGATGATTCACTCCCCAAGCGGCCGCCACGACAGGAACTGAGCTGATCCAAAGCCAGGAGCCAGGAACGTCTTTCCGGGTCTCCCACGTGGGTGCAGAGTCCCAAGGCTTTGGGCCATTCTTGACTGCTTTCCCAGGCCACAAGCAGGGAGCTGGATGGGAAGTGGAGCTGCCGGGATTACAACTGGTACCCATATGGGATCCCGGTGCGTTCAAGGCGAGGACCTTAACCATTACGTTATTGTGCCAGGCCCTTGCAACATATTTCTTAAAAACCACTGAAATAAATACATTCGCTTAGCACAAGAAATAGTCCTTTGTTTAAAAAGGTATTTTTAAATTCATTAAATCAGAAAAGTAGAACTTCGTCAGGAGTAGGAGTTTCTAAAATTTACTCGCAATGACCTTCTGTTAATTCCTACCACAGAAGCCCAATGAAGTGGGCTGCACACAGTTCCCACTCCTGTCTATAAGCCCGGGAGGGCGGGGAAGGAGTGATTTTTGTAGAATGTCAAGGCACATTTACTTTGTACACTCCAATGTCATCAGAGGCTCAGATGGGGTTTAAGATGCAGAAAAATTACTGTGCCACTTTTGAAGGCAGGTTACAGAGAAGTGTCAAGGAAAGGGGGAAGGTAAAAGTGCAGAGAAAAAAAGATGGATTTTACTAGAAATTACTCTCATTGGGAAGAGAATAATCTTATCCCACTTAAAAGAGTTTCAGGAGTTTTTCTTTTGAGTCTGGTGAGCTTTTGACCTTTCCATAAAATTTACATGATTCATCAGGAAGGGAAGTCCCTAGCTGTCTTGAAGGATGTAGACAACTAGCAATTGACCTTGTAGAAAGGCAAAGAAATCTGACATCTTCAGGTGCTCAGTGATGTTATTATTAATCACACAAGGGGTGAAGTGGGCAGCTCTGTGTTTTTCACACAAGGGATCCCTAAAGGGAAGATTTGCCTGGACAGAAGGAAAATGACCTTCTGTCCTTTGCCCTGTGGCCAGGTTGAAGCTGCATGAGCTGCAGAATTGAGAAGCCAGTAGCATCCAAAAGGGAGAGACACCAATAGCACAAAGCATGCATCCCTCTCCCAGAAATAAGCCCACCCAAGCAGCACTCAGGTCCTCTCAAATATCCAAAATACAAAGGTGCCAGCTCCTCTGTGAGGCTACGAAACCCTGGAATGAGATATTTTATCAAGCCCATTAAGTGAAATTTGATGTCACCACCATTTTAAGGATGGCAAAGCAAGGGAGGAATGGAGAGCCAAAGCAAGGAATGAATAAACATTAAGCTTTTTACTATATACCATGAATTGTTTTGGTATCTCTGTGAATATCTCAACATCATGGGATAGCCCTATACAATGATTTGGGTATGTCTTGCAATTCATGTGTTGGAAATGTAAACCCCCAGGTCACATTGATGGGGTGTGGAGATGGGACTTCAGGTCATGAAGGCGAGGCCCCTGTAGTTGTATTAGTGGCCTTCTAGGAGAGAGCCAGGCTGGTGAACTTGCTTTGTGTCACCAGATGCTGCCTTTTGCAGTGTTCTGATGCAGCAAAAGGCCCTCACCAGACATCAGCACTGTGTTCTTAGACCTTGTAGCCTGTAGATCTGTAAACTAAATAAACCACTATCATTAGGGCCCAGCAGCGTGGCCTAGCAGCTAAAGTCCTCGCCTTGAAAGCCCCAGGATCCCATATGGACGCTGGTTCTAATCCCGGCAGCTCCACTTCCCATCCAGCTCCCTGCTTGTGGCCTGGGAAAGCAGTTGAGGACGGTCCAATGCATTGGGACCCTGCACCCGCGTGGGAGACCCGGAAGAGGTTCCTGGTTCCCGGCATCGGATTGGCGCGCATCGGCCCATTGCGGCTCACTTGGGGAGTGAATCATCGGACGGAAGATCTTCCTCTCTATCTCTCCTCCTCTGTGTATATCTGGCTGTAATAAAATGAATAAATCTTAAAAAAAACCCCACTATTATTTATGAATTGTCCAGTTTGTGGTATCAACTGTAGCTGCAGAAAATGGATGAAGACACCCTCTGATCAGTGAATAGAATTCTCATTTCATAGATGAGGAAAATGAGTTCTAGAGAGAACATGTCACTGGACAATTAATCCTAGAACTAAGAAACATCCAATATAAATCATACTGACATCCATTACCAAGGCTTCTGCTTTTCGGGTTGTGGCATGCTACCTTGCACTTTCAGTTGTAGAACTAACAATCATAAATAATGGGGTTTTTTAGCGAAGATTTCAAAAGAGGTACCAGAACATGTGTCATAAACCTTTGCAAAATGCCTCCTCCTCTGCACTTACTGTCTAGGCTGTTAACATCAAATATATTCCCACTGAAGCAATCAACCAGGACAGGATACTTGTTCCATCAATCCCTTGTACACCAGACCAGTTAAACTGTCAGAGGTGGGAAAAGCAGCCCTGCTCCTCAGTAACTGAAACTGGTTCATTTGGTATGGAAAGTTAAATATATTATGCCTCAAATAAACATACAGGGAAGGTTGTCAAGAGTCTATGAAAACTGACAAGGATTTTCCTTCTGCTTTTAAAAATCATCTTACCAGTCTGTGATTTCAATCTTGCAAAGGAGAAAGCTGCTTTAAGCAGATTTACAGCATTCAACATTTTTGTCATATGCAGAACTAATCACTCCAAGTTTGTAAAACTATTATTTTTTTGTAAAGTCCTTTTTAAAATCTCACCAAAATGTATAATGTCATATGTCTAAATCACGTCAAATTAAACACGTTAATGTATTGCAATGTGTATGTGAAATAAGGTAATGGACAGTGAAATAAGAAGGCAGAAAGAGCCAAGGAGGTATAGCATTTCCTGCTGCTCAGCACCTCTTAGCTAAACAGCTTGGCAAGCAGGGTCAAGGAATGAAGGGCCTGGTTAGAAATGTCATGACAGGAACACAGTGAGCAAGTCCAGTTCCAGCTACTGCTTTCAAACAAGACTGTATAGGAGGTTTTCCAATGTTTTGCAAATTAGAAGAAACCCTGAAATAACGAGAACCAGAGGAAGCAGAGACAGAGTCAAGTCTAGCTCCACCGTCACCAAAATCCCTACTCAATGTGAAAGACAGGCCCTTTATATCACCTTTTCATAATATTTTCCATTACTTGTCTAATATGTCTGTGAGGGCATATCATCATACTTAGGCTTATGCTGCTCTTGATTGGAATTAAATCCTTCCAAACTTACAGTGAATTTCTGCTATGTCAAATGTCCCTAGTGATAGACTCTATTTCTGACATTTTCTGTTTTATCTCATTTTGTGCCCATCCTTCTAATGAGTAACTGTCCAAACCTGTGGCTGCAGATCTAGTATCTGATCCAAGTAAAACTCCCTCTTGCTTGTCACATTTCTTTAATATCTCTACTCAAATAACAAAGATATTGACCCAAAGATTAAGATGGGATTCTATTCCAAGGAGCTGAAATTGCCTCATCTGACCTGGAAGTGATCAGGAGCACAGTATATTTATCCATCACCAAAGGCTCCCTCTGGTTCTGACTACAGGTTCTCAGATGGTGAACAAATAGTTCACATGTCTCTCTACCTGTCCCACAGTTGTGATTTGACACTAATCAAAAATATATCTCCTATTAAAAAATCTTAGCTTGCAAGAGCCTCTTGCCTTCTAAATCTCCGACTCTTCTGAGAGAGAAGGATTGCATCTTTCAAATTTGCCAGAATCTTTTTTCCCATTTATTTATATAAGAGAGAGTAAGAGACCTCTTTAAGATTCCATGGTTCACTTCTCGAAGGCCTACAACATCTAGGACTGGGACAGCTGAGGCCATGAACCAGGGACTCAAACTAGATAGCCCACGCAAGTGGCAGGGACCTATCTGCTTGAGCCATCTCCTGCTCCTTCCGAGGCAATGCATTAGCAGGAAACTGGAACTGAGAGATGACTGGAGACTCAAAGCCAGCCATTCAGATATGGGCTGTAGGAATATTAATTAGCAACTTTACTTACTCAAACATCCGGCTCTCTTATCCCATTTTAACAAAAGCAGTGTATATATTCATTACAGCTGATTTTTAAAAATCTATGTAAATTTTTCCCATAGAAAACCAGAATCATGAGATGAAATTATGTGCCAGCCACTGGACATTAAAAAAAACAGCTATATTGTAATAATTCACAACTGACCACAGTGTTCTAAATTCTGCCTAGAGTACATACCGGTGGACTCACCCCGCCACCATTTTCAATCCTTTACAAGAATCAGTACCTCATTCTTCGGATTCATTCTATGTCCACAACGCCTCCCCAGGTCTCCTTTACCCTTATGTCCTCTTCCAAATGCTCCTTCTACCCCAGTTCCAATTTCTACATTTTGGAGATCATATTTCTTCCCTTCAACCCAGAGTTACCTCATCAATATTGGAAACGATTAGCATTGTCTTCCCATCTCACGTGTCCAATGAACTCTGCCAGACCTCTCATCTTCCAATTGGTAAAAGGATCTTTATTTGATATAATCAGACCCAGCCATCACTAACAGACCCAGTCCAGCACTAACCCCGATCCACATGAGAGTATTTTTATTTCCTTCTGTGTGTATGTTTCTGCGATCTCTTATATTTCTCTTGTACCACTTAACAAAAAACTGTCTTAACATCACAACCATGCACCTCCATTAGGTGACAAACAGAGAAGAAAGGATGCGTGAGAAGGCAGCTGAGATTTAAAGTATTTTCTCATTGGTTCAGTACAATATCACATACTCTTGGATTCTTCATCTGCAAAATGAAATTGATACTCCTTAATGGAGATGTTATGAAGACAACATGAAACGTAACTTGGAGACAGAAGGGGCTTTAAAAGTGACACCACCTTGGGAGGCTGGGTGTGTATTCTCTCCTTGTCTCCTCCCTTCTTGCAGATATAGGAAGGAAAAAAAAGAGAATGTGGAAATGGCGATCTAACCCACCTTCCTATAGCCCTTGACCCGAATTACCTTAATCAACCATATAAAAATCATCAAAAATAAAAACTTCTTAAAAAGTGACACCACCACAAGCATTGTTTGCTCTGAATTTTGAGAGCAGAACCAACCTCCACAGCCCTCAGCAGGACTTTGCTGTAACAGCGAAGTGATGAACATGTGTTGAGCATTTCCTAAGGGGCAGTACAAGTCACTGAAAGGACAATGGAATATCCTTATGTTAGAATAAGAGAACAATTCCAAATAACTGTTCAAATCGTTTTTGCATTTTGCATTTTCTTTTCTTCTTGAAGTACACCTTTATGAATTCTCTGAGGAGATACCAAAAATGAGTAATATTCCTTTCCAACCACTTCGTCTATTGACAGCCACTGACATTTCAGCAGCTTTAGTAGAACACATGAGTAAGGGAGAGCCTTACTTGATGCTTTAAAGGATCAAATGGCATTTTCTATGACAAGATGTTAAAACTGAATGTCCCTTTGAGTTCCCCTTTTCTTGTCCTTCTTAAAAAATCTAATTAAGAAGCAGAGAAACAGTTACTGATAGGTAGATCATGAGAAAGCACTTTCATCTAGTGGTCCACTCCTCAAATACTCTAAGTGGCTGGCACTGTTCTGGGACCAATGCTAGGAGCCAGAACTCAACCCAGGTGTCCCACATGGGTTATAGGAGTCCAATTGCTGAGACATCGTCTGTTGCATCCATAGTCTTCTTTGGGGAAAGCTGGAATTGGGAGATAGAGGCAGGACTCAAACCCAGGGACTTCAATATGGGATGTGGGAATCTTTATTGCCAAGTCAAGCCCTTGCCTCTTCATTTTCTATTTCTGCTCCTTTGGAATCTTGCAGTATTCTGGGATGAATTTTGGCTAATTGGTTCATGCCCTAATCTTAAGTTTCTGTTTAAAAGCTCATAAAACCCTTTTTCTGAAAAAATTTTAGTTCAACATCTGCCTGCTATAAGTCAGTCCTCAGGTATCTTGAGGTTCAGCTCCAGGAGCCTTTGAAGATAGCAACATTGACACTGGCTCAAATCCCTTACATAAAAATAGTACAATATTTTTTATGTAATCTGTACAATCATCCTACATGCTTCAAACTATCACTTCATTACTTATAATATTAATACAATGCAAATGCTCTGTAAAAAATTGCTAGCATATTTTGTCTGAGGAATAATGACAAGAAAAAGCCTGTACATGTTCAGCATAGGTGTAATTGTTTTTCCTAATATTTTCAACCTGTATTTGTTTCATGGAACCCCTGGATACAGCAGGTAAACCATACTCAAGTGACTTTCTATACATTTTGGTCTTTCGGAAAGAAAAATAAATTTAGTCAGAAATGTGAGAATTTCCAAACTGTACCAGCCACTATGGAAAGCAGTATGGAAATTTCTCAAAAACTAGAAATAGAACTACCATATGATCCAGTAACAGCTATGCAAAGGAAAGGAAATTTGTGTGTTAGAAAAGACACCTGTAAACTCATGTTCATTGCAGAATTATTCACAACAGCTATGATACAAAATCAACCAAGGTGTACAATGACAGGTGAGCGGATTAAGAAAATATGGCTCCATATACAGAATGGAGTACTATTCTGCATTAACAGAATAAAATCCCATCATTTTCAGTGACATGGTTGAGTCTGGTGGACACTACACTAATAGAAGGGTTGGCACAGAATGACTAGTACTGTGAGGTCTCATTTAGATGTGAAAGTTTCAAAAGTTGATTGCATAGAAGTAGCAAGTAGAATGGTGATGACCAGAGGCTGGGAAGAGTTGAGGGGAGGAAGAAACGGATGGAGAATGGTTAATGGATATGGAAGTGCAGTCGCATAGAAGAAAAACCTCAGACATTCTGTACCATGGTAAGACAACTGATGGAAAAAATAATTCTGGAGCATCTTAAATATTCCCAGTGCAAAGAAATGATAAGTGTTTGAGGTAATGGCTATGCTAATTCCACTGATAAGATCATTACACACTGTAGTGTGCCTTGAAATACCACACTGTAACCCATAGGTTTGTACAATTACTATGTGTCAAATTTTTTTTTTTTAAATATGGATTCTTTAAAAGGGAAGTTTTGAACTACATTTTCCTGTTTCATCAGATTTTTTAAATTATTATTTTGGAGCATTTCACACTCTTTCATTTTTTCTGAGGTGTATAAAAGATCCTGGAAAACTCAAAAGATAAACTCGTATCTATTTATTAAATATCAGATACAGAGCATTTATTAGAGATATTGTTACTGAAGTCAGAAACGTGCTGATTATTCAAAATGATGGGCATATTTGTTCACATGAGTATTTACTGGAGAGTAACAGCTTGGGATTGGGTGAGACCTCAGCAGTCATGGATAACACACTAGCAGGCCACAACCATATTTACATTTTTAAAGTGCTCCTGACTGTTTTTAAGTTAAGGGACTTCCCATGAAAAATATGACATTTCTATCTATCTTCAAATCCCAACAGACTCAGAGCCTGGGCTGCTCTGAGCTTGGAGTTTAACTGTGACAGTACTCTGCCAGTACACAGCCCATATTTCACATCGCTCTACCTCACATGTCTCCTCCAACCCTTACACGCCTGCACATACCTGAAATATGTCAGAAAGAGAGAGAGAGAAAAAAAAAGTTTGGTCCCAGAAAGGGCTACCCTATCCACTGGCTCCAAGTCTGCCCACAAGGTTTAAGTCTTCAATCATTCAACTGAAAATGGAAAGTAATGTCTAGACCTCACAGACTGTGAAGAGGACTTAAAAAGAAGCATATGAGAAGTGCTTGGTGAACTATAAAATGTTGTCATCATTATTTATTTCCCACCCTTCTGTAAGTTGGGCAAATCTCATGCTTGCCTTAGGTATTATCGACTTTCCTCACATTGCTACACTGCATATAATATACACAGCTTTAAAAGCCAAATGATGGGCCTGGCGTGATAGCATAGTGGTTAAAGTCCTCGCCTTGCATGTGCCAAGATCCCATATGGGTGCCGGTTCTAATCCCAGCGGCCCTGCTTCCCATCCAGCTTCCTGCTTGTGGCCTGGGAAAGCAGTCAAGGACAGCCCAAAGCCTTGGGACTCTGCACCCGCGTGGGAGACCTGGAAGAAGCTCCTGGCTCCTGGCTTCGGATTGGCTCAGCTCTAGCCGTTTGTGGCCCCTTGGGGAATGAACCATCGGACCAAGATCTTCCTCTCTGTCTCTCCTCCTCTCTGTATATACGCCTTTCCAATAAAACTTAAAAAAAAAAAAAAAAGCTAAATGACAGGTCCGGCACAATGGTTCAGTCACTAAATCCTCACCTTGTACACACTGGGATCCCATATGGGCACTGGTTTGTGTCCCAGCTGCTCCACTTCCCTTCCAGCTCCTTGCCTATGGCCTGGGAAAGCAGTAGAGAATGAGACCCTGAACCCATGTGAAAGACCAGGATGAAGCTCCAGGTTCCTGGCTTCAGATCAGCTTAGCTCCAGTTGTTGTGGCCACTTAGGGAGTAAACCAGGGGATGAAAGTTCCTCTCCCTGTATCTCCTTCTCTCTGTAAATCTTCCTTTCCAATAAAAATAAATAAATATTTTTGAAAACAAAAACTAAATGACAATAATTTGATATCTGTCCCTGGCTCATTTAAGAACAGGTAGAAAAAGATGGCCAAATATCAAAGAAAAATAGAATGGATTGTTGAACACCAATGGCTCTTTACAGGGTCATTTCTGTCAGTGGTGAAGGTATAAAATCGGTGCAAATTGCGATTACTGGCTTTGATGCCTTCGAGTGCTGGTTTATAAGTTCACCCGCAAGGCTCCTCAGTGTCCCAAGAATGGAGCTGGTCCTTGAAAAAACAAAACCTTACAATTCTCAGGTTCTGGAACAATCAGCCATGGCACATATGTTATTATCTACCTATCGACATATGGATGTAGATATATCTCTCAAAAGTCTATGAGAGACTTGACAAAACATCAAATCTTTTCAGATATGGAGAGTCAGATGCAGAAAACTGCACTTAAATAATAATTCTGCAGATATTGAAGTGTTAGTAAAAATCTATGTCATGGATGCTATTTTGTTACGCTAGGAATGCAAAAATATATACTTCCATTCTGGTCACTTTATAACACATCATTCTCCTTTGGGGAATCATACACTGCTTTCTGCTTTTAACCCTAAGGATGGTCATGCCTAACTAGAACTGGAAATCAAGAGGAAGAAGAGACTTAAATTGCAATCAGCTGTCCTGATATCACCAAAATGAGAGTAAGTAATGAATCAAGACAATCCGTTCAACAAAATCATCTGACCAATCCTTTCCAAAACCATATGGAGCAATTACATCTCTACTTGAAGTTTAATGAGAGCTGCATACATTAATGAATGTCAAATTACTGCCAAGACCCTCAATGCACATTTTATTACAAAAATCAAGCAAACAACAGCATCTCTTAAGAAAACAGGTCGTTCAATAGACATCCCAAGCCTGATGTTTAAACCAGTCTCCTTGGCAACCAAGGAACACCGTACATACAGGGCCGGGGATAAGGTGAAGAAGCAGGAGCAACTCGGGTTTGTAGCAGAAGTAACCAGGGAAGTAAGTGCTTCTGCTCGAGGACGCTGCTAGAGGCTGCCACCCCATGGAATTTCAACTCTGGATCTCGCTCCCCACCCCTGGCGCACCAGATCTCCCTGGGTCTGCAGGCACCAACCCCGGACAAGTTACAATGAGAGACTGGCTTACCCGCTGGGGTGAGTGATCTGCTGGGTTATCATGCACCCGAAGCGTCAGCACCGGCACCGAGTTCTCCCTGATGCACAATGGCTCTGCTTCGTTCCACGCGATGCTGAGGCTAAGAGAAACTGCAGTAGCTTCGCTCTGCTGGTTCGGGGATGCAGTAGTGGCGAGAGGAAGAGCGCGCACCCTTGCGCGCCCCCGGACTCCCGGGCGGACACAGTAATCCCTAGTAAATAGAAAGCACCAGCCCGCGCTGCAGGTGGCACGGCGGGCTGGCGAGGCACCTGCGGCCGCTGCTGCCTGGAAACGCAGCTACACCGGTCTCGGGTCAAGTTCGGACGGCGCTGCGGCTCCGCCCCTCCCGCCTCGAGCGAGCTGCACGCAGCCCCCTAGCCTTTCCCGCTCCCCGGGTAGTCGGCGCGCGCGCTCCCCTTCCCGCTCCACCCCGCCCCCGCCGCTGGCGACCCGCGCGCGCCCGCTCTCCCCGGAAGTCCCGCTCCTCCATGTGGTCGCCCTTTCCTCCCCGGCACCTGCGCTGCTGGCCGCCGGGTCACTGCGCAGCCTGCAGCCACAGCTGCACTCCCTGCTGCGAGGCTTGAGACCCTGGAGTCTCACACCCAGATCCCTTTCCAGGAACGGCAGAGCAAAATAGACTCAGCGTCCACACTACGATTTCCCAAGGTTCAATGGCTGGCTGCTTCCTGCTCCCTGATTCTTCCAACTTACAAAGTTGAAGGTGCCACTGCTATTCCTACCTACCCGTCTTAAGATTCTATAGTGTATGGTACTATTGAAAACAGATTCACAGTAATTTTAAGAAGCGACAGGGGAACCAACATGCTAGTCCTGAACCTGAAAAACAATGTTTGGTTACAGTTCATTTCACATAAACAGACAACAGGCCCAGAGCAACACTGTTAAATTCTAGAATTCCTGCAAGCTCTTGCATACTTGGCAGTTCGTGCCTGTTGTGAAACACTTAAGCAAATCAATATTCGTAACAGGCATTTCGTCTTTGAATTGAAAAACATTGGTCCCATGTGGAGTTATACCAACCGAATCAGTAGAATATGACTTGCAGTTGGAATCAGCTGTATTGTGTAGGAGCCAAGGGTTTAGACTACTGCAAAGATAGATTTTTTCACAGAACATTAAGCCCTGTCTCTTACAGGTTTGTATTCTCTTACCTACAATAGATGAGCAGTACCCTCATCTATTTTCAGGTGTCCTTAACATTCCCATTAGTCTCAAGTCAATGGTTCAGCAATCATTTTCCTGTTTTAGACCTACTATCTGCTTGCTACTCTTGGGGCATTTATGACTGGCTTCCAGTGTTTCCTCCTCATGATCTCCATCCTTGCACTTCAGGATGCTGAGATCCAAGGCATCACCAAGATAGATCCAAAGAGCAGAGGGACCAACAACAGATGACCAGGGCCCGGCGGCGTGGCCTAGCGGCTAAAGTCCTCGCCTTGAAAGCCCCAGGATCCCATATGGGTGCCAGTTCTAATCCCGGCAGCTCCACTTCCCATCCAGCTCCCTGCTTGTGGCCTGGGAAAGCAGTTGAGGATGGCCCAATGCATTGGGACCCTGCACCCGCGTGGGAGACCCGGAAGAGGTTCCTGGTTCCCGGCATCGGATTGGCGCGTACCGGCCCGTTGCGGCTCACTTGGGGAGTGAATCATCGGATGGAAGATCTTCCTCTCTGTCTCTCCTCCTCTCTGTATATCCGGCTTTCCAATAACAATAAAATCTTTAAAAAAAAAAAAAAAACAGATGACCAATGTTAGCTGCAGTGTTCATTTCTGAACATTTCCCTGGACTGTTCGATACTTTTCATTGGATGTGGCTTGATAACAGCAAAGCAAATATGAAAGTACAATTTGAATCTAAAATACGGAAAAACTGACTGGAGCCAATCAGTGAAATGCTTCTTTAAAGTTCATGTGATATTTTTCATCAAAGTAGCTGCACTTAGAATCTTAAATTTATATTGATTTGATGACCTATTTATTTACAGTAAACAAGAAGCTGTCTGTTAAATACGATTAAATAGAACAAGGTTTGTGGCTGTTTGGGCATCTTCCTGCTACCAGCTCACCTTCTATCTGAATATGGAAGGGACTGCTTCTTATCAGCCTTGCTGGATGCTTGTTGTTCATCATTGCATCCCTTGCCTCTACCACATTGTTTGTCACTGAGTAGAGGTTCCATAAATCTTGCTTATTGACACATGGATGTCATTAACTAAATAAGAAACTGTGTGTTAAATGCTTAATTCAGGGAAGACAATTTTTTTCTTGAAAGTATTGATTTTTCTTAAAGTAGTGGGTCCTTACTTTATTTTTTTTATTTGAAAGGCAGGAGAAAAAGAAAGACAACCAGAAATTTTTCATTCACCAGTTCACTCCCTGAATGGCCACAGCAGCCACGATGAATCTAGGCCAAAGCCAGAGGCACCAAGCTCAATCCAGGTCTCCTGCCTGGGTGGAGGACCCCAAGCACTTACGCCATATCACTGTCTCCCAGGAGGTACCTCATCAGGAAGATGGATGGGAAGTGGACTCAGGACTAAAACTCACTCATCCTAAAATTGGATGCAGACATCCAAGAGGTGCCCACCTTCTGTACCAACTAGTGATATCCTTTTATTAAAAGCCTTTTATTCATCTAAAAATAACTAATATTTTGTTAGACAGTCACCAAAACAATACAAATGTATTTCCAGTTCATTCTATTACTAGAAAAGGAACGGATTGATTAGACATTATCCTTTCATAGGTAGCATTATATGTTGTTTTCCATGCTCTTAAAAAGATAGCTTAAAACAATGCTGCTCTATAAACTGCCTTTTTTCACTTTTAGAATGTGCTAGGCAGTATAATCCATGTAAGACTTAATTTTTTTTTTTATTGGAAATGCAGATATATAGAGAGAAAGCTCTTCCATCTGTTGATTCACTCCCCAGTGGCTGCAACTACCAGAGCTGAGTCTATCCAAAGCAAGGAGCCTGGAGCCACTTCTGGGTTTCTCACTCAGGTGCAGGGTCCTGAGGCTTTGGGCCATCCTCGACTGCTTTCCTAGGCCACAGCAGCGAGCTCGATGGTTTAGAACTGGCGCCCATACAGGATCCTGGCGCATGCAAGGTGAGGACATTAGCCAGGTCCCATGTAGGACTTTCAGTTATCAAAACTAAACAGTGTCCCTTTTGCAATCCAATGATGTTATGAGAGATGAGCTGAGAAGGAAAAGCAAAACTACGTTCTCTGGATGAAGGCAACAGAAGACTTACTGTGTCCAATTCAAGTAACTGGGGATTTAATAGAAGGACGCCTGTAGCTCTGAGAACCGATGGGAACCTTAGCAGACTAGGGACCTGCCTGGAGTAAGAGAGCAAATCCTAAGAGCACAGAAGCAGTTTTAACAGAATGACCAGGCAGGCATGCTGCAATTAGGAATTTATCATGACTGGAAGGGTGAACCCCAATCTGTTGTTCCTAATACTGCAAACCCCCAATCTGTTGCTCTTTATACTGGAAACTCAGGTTTTAGCTTCCAGTGTCCTAACTTGAAACATTGGCTTTTTCCTTCAGATGGAATTGGGTAGCATTCTTCATAGCAGTTCGAGCAGATTTAAGAAAACAAAGTAGACATGGGTGGCTGGAAAAATAGCATTATTAATTGAAGGTAATAAGGGACCAGGCCAGATGAGCTGGGGAAATAAGGAGAAAGGATCCCTGTCTGCACTGTAGTATTGAGACTCTAAAGTTTTATACTGAAGAATTCTCCTTCAATGTATGAAGTATTTTAGAGTCTGGTTGATTGCAGAATTCCTCCTCCTACATGCAAAAACGTATCTTTGCAGACTTTGGAAAGCATTTGGGAGTACCAGAAGTTTTTTCAATATTTTTCCCCATCTATCATCAGCTTGTCCATGAACCAAGATATAAGGGTGTAGTGTAGAGCTGATGCTATCATAAGCCTTCACTGAATCTATACTTTAACAGCCATGTGAGAATCAAAGCTGAAATTGTCTCCAGATAGATTAGATATTAATCTAAGCTGACATCATGAAAGAAAGCAAAGTCACAGTTTCTTATTCAACTGCATAGTGAATACCTGTCACAGTGGCCTTCTCCCATAGCAAGCGAAGAGGCAAGTGTCATTTTAAGTGCCAGTGTCATGGTTTTCAGTCACAGTTCAGTAGTGACATTCAGGAGTCATTGAGCCATATTTCTAATTACTGCACTTCCAGAGGGAAGAGATCAATATTAATTATGCCAAAATCAAAATTGATTTGAGCTGATATTTTCTGGTTTTTGAAGTGGAAAACAACTCTAACACTTCAATTTATTCAATTACCTATGGGTACATTGTTTAGCCAAGTCATCGTATTCATCAGGAGCCAGTATTACTCAAAACCACTTGTGCCTTAGGAAAGTTGTTATCTTGAAAGCACTTGATGTTAGTGCTGGTGTGTTGGCATAGCCAACTAATCCTTAACCTGCAGTGCTGGCATCCAATATGGGAGATGATTTGTGTGCTAATTGCTGTACTTCTGATTCAGCTCCCTGCTTATAAAGCAGGAAAGCAGCAGAGGATGGTTTGAGACCTTGGACCCCTTTTTCGCTGTTAGAGACCTGAAAGAAGCTTCTGGATCCTGGCTTCGGATTGAATCAGCTATCAGTAGTGAACTAGCAGATAGAAGAGCTCTCTCTCTTTCCTTCTCTCCATAAATCTGCATTTCAAATAAACTAAGTAAATGAATCTTCAAAAAATTCTTGATGTTTGCAATTTTTTCCTGCTGTATTCTCTGGAATGTTGTTATTTTCAGTCTAATTCAGTGTAATGAACTAGACACATGATAGGAGCTTAGTAAAAATTTATCATACTAAATAGGAAATAGTATCTGCCCATAAGGAAAAATATTCTAATTACCCTACTAAGCCGGAACAAATAAATATGGAGGAATTTTTTAGTAATCATTAGAACAAGGCAAACTTATAAATTACCATATGATTTTTCAGACTGGCAAAGATGTAAAAAGTTTGCAACGTATGGTATTAAAATATGTATGAATAGGGACTTATGACAACAACAGTTGAAAAAAGTCTAAGCATTTTGTGGGCTTTTTTTTTTTTTTAAGATTTATTGGAAAGTCAGATATTCAGAGAGGAGGAGAGACAGAGAGGAAGATCTTCGTCCTTTGAGTCACCCCCCAGGCGGCTGCCACAACAGGAACTGATCCAAAGCCAGGAGCCAGGAACATCTTTCCGTGTCTTCCACGTGGGTGCAGGGTCCCAAGGCTTTGGGCCGTCCTTGACTGCTTTCCCAGGCCACAAGCGGGGGCTGAAAGGGAAACTGGGTCACCAGGATTATGAACAATGCCCATATGGGATCCTAGTGTGTGCGAGGCAAGGACCTTAACCACCAGGCTACTGCACCAGACTAAGTCCAAACATTTTGTAGGACAGCTTGTCAATATTTATATTTATTATTATTATTTTTAATGCATGCAGGCCCCGGTCTCCCGAGGATTAACTCCACAGCTTAGCTTGTTTCTCAGAGCATAACAGGATTGGTAATTTTGGCCTGATACATATAGCCACTGGCTTAACCGCAAGTTCCTGCTTCCTATTTGTCAAGTTATCTGCCAGGGGATTGGATAAAACTCAAGGGATTTAGGGTGGCCACTAGAGGATTGGATAAACACTGGGAGGAACTGAAGGGATTTAGGGTTGCCACTACTGGGAGGAACTGAAGGGATTTAGGGTGGCCACTACTGGGAGGAGCTAAGCAGAGTATAAAAGAAAGTCTGGAGTTGCAATAAAGATCAATCTGTCATCGATCGGCATTCTGCGTATTGCGTGTTATCTTGTGTTGTCCTGTGCGTTGTCTTTGTTGTAACCCTAGTCCCTCCGCTCAGCTCGGAGTACGTGGCGACGCGGGCGTTGACAACATCTGGAGGTCTCACCGAGATTGAGAAAGAGAGGATACGACGAAGGGTCGTCCCGGGAGTCTGGCCAGCTGATTCAGGTAAGTGGGACGTATTGTAAGTCTCTCCTAAACTGGTAGGAGAGGGAGGTTCATTTTGAAATATAGTCAGGTTTTGGATTTATTTTGAAATAGAGTTAGGTTTTAGACTTATTTTGAAATATAACTAGGTTTTGGATTTATTTTTTAAGTTTTCGATTTATCTTGAAGTATAGTCAGGTTTTAGATTTATTTTGAAGTATAGTTAGGTCTTGGTGTTTAATTTGTCCGTTGAAAAGGACGATAAAATGGGTTCTGCCTTCTCGCGGAATAAATTGGCCACCGAGCTTGAAGAACTTCTACGTCAACTGGGGATGCCAGTTAAATTTAAAATGATTAGAAATTTTGTTAAAGCCATTCAATCTAGCAGTCCTTGGTTTATTGTTTCAGGCAACTTCAATATTCCCGATTGGGAACAGGTTAAGGCCAATTTACAATCCTGTTTACAAAAAGACCCAGATAATTTCCCCATTGTTAACTTTTCTTTGTGGCGCTTAGTCCGTGATTCATTATTTACTGATAAAGTGAAAGTTGAGAGACAGTTAAGAGAAGTACAGACTACTTTTGAAGCAATCCAGGGGTGGGAAGTTCTACGGTCCTTGGAAGCCTGGAACGAGGCGGCCTCGAGTGAAACCACCCCGAGTGAGACCTCTTCTTTAGAGGAGAGTGAGGTCTCTTCTTTAGAGGAGAGTGAAGCCTCTTCTTCAGATGAGAACGAGGCCTCTTCCTCGGAAGAGAGTGAGGACAAACGAGATGAGGAGGTTTTCTTAAAGCGGAAAATTAAGGATAAAGAGAAGATTTTCTTAAAGCGGGAAATTAGGGACATTAAAAGAAAGTTAAAGAAAGCAGGAATAGGTGCACGTTCCTCTGGCAAATTGTCCAGTTCAAGACCACCACCATATGCCCCTAATTTTGTGACCCCTACCGCTCCTCCTGAGGAGGAAGCCGTGGGCCATTCACCCAATAATTACCCCACGCGGCCATGGAGTGACGGCCTCACTGATCAGCCGGTGGGTGGGGTTCGATGCTTCCCTGTAATAGAGGTCCCAGTTCGAGGGGGTCCCCCTCGCCGGGAGCATCAGCCCCTTCAATTTAAAGACCTCAAAAATGTAAAGCAGGCTGTTAAAGATTATGGTGCCCAGGCACCCTTTACTCTTGCACTCATAGAATCCTTTTTGAGTTTGAATCTTACTCCTAGTGATTGGATGCAATTGTGCCGCTCTGCTCTCGATGGTGGTGACTTTCTCCTATGGAAAGGGGATTTTCAAGATAGGTGCAGATTTTTTGCTGAGCAGAATGCGGCTGGGGGACATGCAGATCGAAGCCTTGAAATGCTTACTGGCACTGGACCTTTTGAGGGCATCCAACAACAAGTTAATTATGACCTAGGAGTTTATGCTCAGATAGCAAATGCAGCCCTTGGAGCCTGGAAGGCCTTACCTAATGCTAATACAGGAGACCAGCTTTCCAAGGTCTTGCAAGGCCCCACAGAACCTTTTCAAGAATTTGTGGACCGTATTATACAGGTTGCTAGTAAGATCTTTGGTAACGTGGAACCAGCAATGCCAGTAATTAAGCATATAGCCTTTGAGAATGCTAATAAATATTGTCAGGATGCTCTCAGGTTCCACAGAGATAAGTCCCTGCATGATTATCTCAAAATCTGCAGACATATTGACTCCACCCATGCCCTTGGGCAAGTGATAGCAGCCGCTGTTCAACACCCTCAGCCCCACCCTAGGGCGCCTCCCAAAACCTGTTTCAGATGTGGACAGCCTGGACATTTTAAAAAACAGTGCCCCAAACTTCCGCGACAAGGAAGATCACCCCCAAGATCCTTGCAGGCCCCAGATCTTTGTCCAAGATGCCATAAAGGCTATCATTGGAGCAGTGATTGTAGGTCCAGATATGATGCCCAAGGCAATCCCCTATCGGGAAACGGGGTCAGGGGCCCGCTCCGGGCCCCCCAACCTCAGGTGTACGGAGCCCAGCAGACACCTGTAACTTCCGGAACAGCGCAGACTCCTTCCAGAGTCCCTCTCCCAAGGCGAGGAACACCGACATTTCAACCCTCCTCAGAGCAACACCAGGTAGCGCAGGACTGGACCTCTGTGCCACCTCTGGAGAGGTATTGACCCCGCTCCTGGGACCCCAACGGATAAAAACAGGAGTCAGGGGCCCCTTACCTAAGAATACCTTGGGCCTGATCCTAGGAAGAAGTAGTGCTACTATGGATGGAATCAGGGTACTACCAGGAGTGATAGATGAGGATACCCCTGCAGAAATAGAAGTCATGGCAGAATCAGCCAAAGGCACTATAATCATTCCACCAGGAGCTAGATTTGCCCAGCTGATCTTGATCCCCAAGGTTCCAACTGACAACCCCATTCTTAAGAGAGATAGACAAGGAGGATTTGGACATTCTGGCCCCTTGGCATGTTGGGTCTCCGACATGCAAACCCGACCCACCTTACAGTTAGAGATAGAAGGGAGAAAATTCACAGGTTTACTTGATACCGGAGCTGATAGTACAGTTATATCCCAGGCACAGTGGCCAAGTTCCTGGCCATTAGAGGCCACCCCAACCGTTCTCCAAGGGATAGGAACTTCTCAGCCACAGAAAAGTGCCAGGTTGTTAAGGTGGAAGGATCAAGAAGGGCATTCAGGAGTTTTCCAGCCGTATGTCTTACCACATATTCCTATCAACCTGTGGGGACGAGATTTGTTGAGTGCCATGAATGTTGTATTGACCTCTCAGCCTGTGCCAAATATGCTTAATAGACAGGGATGCTTTCCTGGAAAAGGTTTGGGCAGACATCTTCAAGGTGACCCCCAACCAGTCTGTGACAGGGTTAAAAATTAGAGGCTGCAATTGAATTGGTAAAGGAACAGCTTGAGAGAAATTAAAAGAAGCCCATTGTTTACAGGCCTTTGCCTATATTTTAATATAACTCACAAAACAGGCATCCCTTATAATCCTCAGGGTCAAGCCATTGTCGAACGTGCTAACCGCACCCTTAAAGTTTATCTAGAAAAAATAAAGAAGGGAGATGTGGCTGAGCATTGCAGCTCACCCCATTCCTTACTGGCATTTGCCATCTATGTGTTAAATTTTTTAACTGTCACTAATGATGTAGCTCCTGCAGAGCGCCATTGGCCTTCGCCCTTCTAATGAGAATAAAGGCCAAGTAAAATGGAAAGATCTGGCCACAAATAAATGGCGAGGACCAGATCCAGTACTAACGTGGGGGCGAGGCTCTGTTTGTGTTTTTCCCCAGGATGAAGAAACACCTAGATGGGTTCCTGAGAGACTTACACGACAAATCTCCTTGGCTCCAACTCAACATGATCCCACTCCTAATGATGTTCTTGCAGGATAGGAGACCCTGACAGCAGTGGTGCAACTTCCTGATATCCTGCCCATGGGAAACGCAGATCTCCAGCTGCTCCCCGATTTACCATCATATATGTGTTACCCCTGTTAAATGGCATTTAACTGGCAGCATGGATGTTTTAGGAACAAAGCGGAATCTTGGCCATGAGGCTGATGGTCATAGCCATGATTGCAGTACTGTTTAGTCTTCTTTGCCGCCTATGCAGGCAACAAGCCTGGGAGCAGGTCATTATTTGACAAACCATGATGGCTTTAGCTGTGGAAAACCCTAGTGCTGAACATGGTGTGATGGGCAGCCAGAGACGGGTAAGATCTGGCAGCGCTGATGACCAACCTAAGACAGGGATTCCCCAGGTGGGGCTCCCCATGACGGGTAAGGCGTCAACTGACTGCTGGACAACCTAAGACAGGCGTCCATTAAAAAAACAAAAAAAGGGGGACATGCAGGCCCCGGTCTCCCAAGGATTAACTCCACAGCTTAGCTTGTTTCTCAGAGCATAACAGGATTGGTAATTTTGGCCTGATACATATAGCCACTGGCTTAACCGCAAGTTCCTGCTTCCTATTTGTCAAGTTATCTGCCAGGGGATTGGATAAAACTCAAGGGATTTAGGGTGGCCACTAGAGGATTGGATAAACACTGGGAGGAACTGAAGGGATTTAGGGTTGCCACTACTGGGAGGAACTGAAGGGATTTAGGGTGGCCACTACTGGGAGGAGCTAAGCAGAGTATAAAAGAAAGTCTGGAGTTGCAATAAAGATCAATCTGTCATCGATCGGCATTCTGCGTATTGCGTGTTATCTTGTGTTGTCCTGTGCGTTGTCTTTGTTGTAACCCTAGTCCCTCCGCTCAGCTCGGAGTACGTGGCGACGCGGGCGTTGACAACATCTGCACACAACTTTTGGTTCAGCAACTTGCCCCTAAGAATTTATCCTAAGGTTACCTCAAATAAAAATGCAAAAATGCATGCAAAAAAATACTCATGATGACTTAATAATATCCAAGGTTAAGGGAAGAAACAGAAGTGGAGACAGAGTGAATAGAGACACATTGTTTGGGGACCAAATCATGGGGATATGAAATAAGCCATCCTAAAAATAAAGATCTAGAACAGGTGTTCAGCCTCCTGGTTAGCTCATTTTATCCCATATCCCAGTGCCTGAGTTTCATTATTCACCCTGGCTCTTGAGTTCTTCCTATCATTGCAGAAGGTAGGATATAGCAGTGATGGCCCAAAGGATTGACTTCTTGTTGCCATCATAGGAGACCTGGATAATGTTCCTGACTGGCAGATTCAGCCCCAGTAACGTTGGGTATTTAAGGAAATGGATGAACAGATCAGAGTCCCTCTGCTTCTCAAGAAAATTAATTAATTAATTAATTAATTAATTAATTAATATGTTTATACTCTGGTGTTACAGATACATTGTTTTGAAGAAAGAATCAAATTTAAGATCAATTATGTTACAGAATGACTTTATGTAAAAGTAGAAGGAGGAAGAAATGAGGTTATCTGTAACAGTATGATTCTGACAACTTAAGTTTTTAGATACTTATTCAATGAACTGGTGACTCTTACAATTTAATGTTTGGAAGGAAAAATCTGATTATCTACTCACCAGATTCCAGGCTAAGTCGTCTAATCGGTTCTGTTCAAGTGATAAGCCCATTGTTGTACTGAGACAGGGAAGTGATGGAGGACAGGGCAGTGTATGTGGAATGGGGAAGGAGTGTTTCCAAAAAGCAGCGGTGAAGGGTGAAGTATTTTTATTTAAAGGGTCAGCAGATGCTACATAAGATAAACAGAGCTACTGCTGGAAGAATTTGATTATTTCCTTTTTTTTTTTTTTAAGAAAAAAGTGCTTATTTATTGGAGGGACAGAAGGAAAGAGAAAGAATGATCCAGTTGCTGGTTCACTCCAGAAATACCCACAAAGTTATCTGAGCTGACCATTGTGCCAGGTGAAAGCATGGAACTAGGGATTCAAACCAGAGCTCATATGGTTGGCAGGGGTCTAGTTCCTTGAGTCAGTACTGCTATTTACAAGGTCTGCAATGCAGGAAACTATAGTAAGGAGGTGGAAGTGAACATAAAGCCCAAGAACTCATTCCAGTGTTGGTATCTTAATGACTAGGCCAACTGTCCATCCCTATAATTTTTGTGCAATGTTTCCTTTTTGACCTCCTTTCCTGCCCCATTACTCCTTCAAAATATATTTCAAAAGGCATCACAATTGAAGATCAGTGAATTTTTTTGTTTATGATGTAAATTCTCTTGAAATATTATAAGTAAGCCACTGAATATAAATATAAATATATGTCATGGACTATTTTGAATATTTTCTTTCTTGTATTGAGGCCACTGATCAAGGAATTGAAACTGAATACTTCATGATACATTAAAATCATGGAGTCTAGAGCTATCTATATAGGATCAATTTTCACAGAAAGTTCACTGTATTTTACAGCAGCATAAGGTATATTAATGTACCTGACACTTAAAATTCTAGTCCCAAAATAGTAATGTATGAATGTTTACAGAGCACTACACTAAGAAATCTAAAAGTCATTCATTCATTCACATGGCCACATTCTCCTGAAGATAAAACTAAGTCACAAACCTGTCAAAAAATAACACAAAAATGTTTCTCTAGCATCAACTTGTCAGCAGCCCTAGCTTCCCAAGTTTTCTTAAAGGTGGTTTTATAATGAGCTCTGTTGATTCATCTGAAACATACCTGGGAGCAAAAGAAATGGTCCTTTTACTGAAGGAACTACCATGATTGTTTTGAACATCAGCTTCTCTCTCTCTCTCTCTCTCTCTCTCTCTCTCTCTCTCTCTCTCTCTCTCTCGCTTTTTGTTTCCAGAAGTTCCCCCTGACTTCCTCTGTCTTCTGATAACAGAACTCACTACCCTAATTTGGGGAAGGAGAACAACAAGAAACACCAAGGAAGCCAAAACCTTTCTCCAGAGTATTTTTCTTTTTCACTCAAGTTGAGCAAGACTAATTTCTTATCTGATTTGAAAGTTGCAAAAAAATGCATACTTCTCAATTTATGCTGGGGTTCCATCCCAACAAATCCATCATAAATTGAAAATGTGATAAGGTCTCTTGCCTTAAGCACCTGGAAAAATGGTGATGACTATCCCCAAAACAGTGACTACAAGTGGAAAAAATGTTTTTGGGTGAAGACAATGAAACCCAAGTTCAGGATGTTACAGCTGAAAGGCCTCCAGGACACCTGGGAAAGAGCATCTAGAAGGCAGCTGGGAATTATTAAAACATGGATGAAAACTGAAGCTAGCAGAAATATCATGTTATACTAGGAGAGATGTTGAATGAGGACAAGAGCCTCAGACAAAGCCAGGAGAAAATCTGCATCCAAGGGGCAAAGGGAGGAGTGGCAGCCACAAAGAATCGAGCCATAGCTCATTGTCATAGGGCAATTCAATAAAAAGGATACAAGCAATAAAAATAACGGTAGCCTCACTGGCCAGATAAGATGAACAGAAGAGTTTATATTGGAATTACATAGCTGGGGGATTTGTATGCTGATTGGCAGTCTGCTGAATGAAGTGGTAGAGGTTCTGCTTGCCAACCCTTAGCAGAATGTGGGGCAGGGAGATGAAACAAAGCATGTAAACAACCATTTCAAGAAATTTAACTTTGAGAGAAAAGATACCAGGCAAAAAATAGAGGAGACAGCAACAAGATTGCTCACTTGTTTCCAATTTGATGGATCTTTGACCATATTTAAGCCTTAAGAGAGGAAAAAAAAAAAGACTTCAGGGTAGCAGAGTTCAAAGGGTAGACAGTTCATTGAAAATCATCATGAGTCAAGAGAATTAATATCAGTGAAAACCACAGAAAAATGTTTAAAGCGCTTGAGCTGGTTCAGATCACCAAGGAAGCAAAAACAGGTCAGGCTCCAGGACCGGTGGTGGGTGCCATCACTTTGACACACACAAAGAAATATCAAGATCATCTATCAAGGAGGAAGAACCAAGAAACTGCATACAGTTTGGTGGTAAACATACATACGGGATCAAGGTAAATATGCTGCCTCTGTCTGGAAAGACAAGTATGTCAGTCTAGCGGGGAGGTGTGCATCATGAACAAGACCTCTGGGGAAGCTGTTGTCATGGCATGAAGTGGCTGTCTGGGAATGCCCCTGCTGGGAAGGATGGCTGGTGAACAAGAGCTGCAATGCATGTTGCTACATAGCAGTGATTTTCAGCCAGGGGACTCATTACTTAGTGCTGTCACTTCAGAATGTATAAATGACCTTTATAAACACAGCACAGATCCCTTATGTGCTCTCTTTTCTCCATAGAGAGCATCATAAAGAGTAACTAGGGAATGAATAAGAAAAAACAAATATATATCCCTACACACAACTGATGTTTAGTGGAGTCAGAGGCAGGGAAGTTCAGTCAGATTTTCACTCACAGCACTGCAAAGAAGCCTTCAAATAAAGAGGATTTTTGGTGTCCACTATTGCTGCAACACAGTATCTACTACTGTGAGGAGCATACTATTGAAAGCTTGGAACACTAGATGTCATATCTCCATCTGGGAGCAGCAGCATTGTGGCAAAGGCTTTGTTTGTTGGTCATTGATGAGCACAGTGCTGTCCTCTGCTGGCTGAGAGTACGAGAAACACTCAAGTGCTGGAGTGTAGATGTGGTACCTGCATTATCCCTTTGTTTCTGGGTGGTAAAAGATGTAGTACAAAAATTTGAGGTAAAGCAAGGGTTCACATCCCTCTACCATGGCTTAGAGAACAAGGGCTGGCCTAATAGCTATAGTCCCTAAATCAGAGACTTTTCAGAGCTGCATAGAATAGCAAAGATAGATGCATGCAGAACTGAAATTAAATGGGAAAATGAATTACATGAATGATGAAAAGCCAAATCACAAACGGAAAGGAAAAAAACATTTGTCAAAGCCAGAAACAGAGGTCAAGATTTGGATGAGCTGGAGAAACAGGTTACTCTTGGGGGAAAAATTGTTTTAGTTTTATCCAGCAGTGAGGTATGGGTAAAGTAAGAGGAATGGGGTCATAGATTTAACATGTCACCGAATTGCCTACATCAGGAACACATACAAGAAAAACAAGAGGCACTGAAAAACAACATAACTCCTCACCTTTGTCAAATGCTTGAGAAACTTGAGTGCCAAGACCTCTCTGGTAAAAGTGAGCTTGAGAACTGGGCTCAGACCCAGAGTTAAACTGGAGTACTCTGTTTCCTTTCCTGAACCTGACCTCTTTATGTGTAAGTGCCTGCGAGCCTTCCACCTGATAAAGACAAGCTACTCTGATGCATAACAACCTTGGTCAAGGGGCATCAATGGCAGGAGAGGTCCTGATAACAACTATCACTTCCTTTTGGCCTCACATGATGTGACTGGTATGTACCAAGCTGAAACCCTGAAGTTCAAGTGCCTGCAAGAAGCTTTGATCGCCTCGCTGACACTGTGATGAAAATTGTGCCATGGAAGGAAATTGTCCAGTCACTCCTTGACTGAGGAGCTAGATCTGAGGTCAGTTCTCACCCAGGAAGCCAGACCAGGGTCCTTCTCTGTCTATGGGCAGAGTGATAGCTCAGAGTAGCAGGGAGAGGGGAAAAGCCGAAGCGAATTGCTGACTTTCAGTTATACTGGCTTCATCCCAAAGAATATAACAAAGTAAATGTTTACTAGATTGTTTGGCTGAAAGCAAAACATGGGATGGCAAAAGAGGATCACTTTTTCTCTGCCTTAGATAAAATTCAAAATCAGGTTAACTTTTCCCAGGTAGGATGAAAAGAAATGGATCTTGTTATGGTTTGTACGTCTAAGGCTCAAATCATGGCAATTTTGTCTTCAAAGTGGTAATATTGAGGTAGCAGGATCTTTAAAAGGTGGGTTACTTGTACAAAGAAATTAGGTCATACAAACACTGCCCTTCAAATCGACTGATGCGGAATAAGTTAACTCTTGCTAGAGTGGTTTATTACAACAGGGGTTGTAAAGTGTAGCAGGTCCCTTTCTGTCCTTCTTCCCTATTGTGATGCTGAGGAGGCCTTTACCAGAGGCCACACAGATGAGCCATCTGGGTCTTAGACTTTCACCATTGCTAAGAAACTTCCAGAAAGAAGGAGAGAAGCATTTCCATGGACTGCATGCTTGTATATCAATCTCCTCTCCCATTCACATGTTGAAATCTTGGTCACAAAGTGCTTGCTTTAGAAGATAGGATCTTTGGGAAGTATTTAAGACATGGGGATAGATTTTATGCATAGAGTTAGTTCCTATCAAAGAGACCCCAGGATCCCTTTCTCTCTCTATCACTTAAGGATTCAATGAGAAGATGATAGTTCATGAGCCACCACTCTATGCTGCTGCAGTCTCTGCAGCCAATGGCCAGATTCTCTCTCACAGCCTCAGAAGGAAGCAGCTTCAGAACTGCTTAGGTTCAGACATCTTTCCTCCAGAATGGTGAGACAATCAAATCCGCTGCTTAAGCTCATTTGCAGCTCTTCCTTATGACATCCCTAGACAACTAATGCAGAATGTCAAAGCACTGGTCATATGCTTTTAAAGATATTTAAATATAATTATGTTGCATATTCAATTAGCACTTAATGCATATGCACATAAAACTAACCATACAAATTGCATAAATAATTATTTTCTTAGCAAAACCAGAATTTCCAGAAAATCAAAATGATTGATAATGGACACTATCTGCCTGAGAATTAAAGTTTGAGTCTCCCTTCCAATTTTATGGTTCTCTGATTTCATTAGCAAACTGTGCACCAAATCTAATCATCTCATGGCAAGCCAGATTAAAATCATATTTCTATCAATGTGGAGGATTTTCCTAAAAGGCTTAAAGGATTATATGCAGAAATGCAGCAAATACTAAGAAGAAAATCAGTAACTTCAATTAAGATACAAATGACCTTGAAAGTAAGCAAAAATTGGAAACTTGGATTTTATCATCAGCAATAAATGCTATCTAGGCATACATTGGTTGAAAATCACCATTTCAAGTACTGTAGATAGAGGAAGGCAAGTGATAATGATACTGTTGCTCAGGTCTTACAATGTGGTTGAAAAGTCAGTGCAAATATAAAAACAGTAAGTTACCCAAGTCAGAGTGCTCAAACAAGATTCTTTTGGATACTGATGCTCAACTAAAGTACTATTTACATTTTCTCTCAAGGTTAGCCAATCTTCACCTCATTTTCTAAGCACATATTTGGATATTCCCTTTGGAATGACTCAAGTTCTAGGGTAAGTCTCTCTCTCTCTCTCTCTCTCTCTCTCTCTCTCTCTCTCTCTCTCTCTCTCTTTCTTTCTCTTTCAATCTCTTTCTCTTGAAGTTCCCACCCCCACCCCCCTGCCCATTGCCATTTGCCTTTTCTTCTATTACAATATCTGTTTCCCTAGGACTATTATGAAAAGGGAGGTTGTAGGTGTGAGGTTTCTCAGGTGCTACACCCAACAGACAACCGAAAGATAGTATGCTATGCTGAGAACAGTGGAAAGGTGTGTTGAAGAAGGCAAGAGTCAGGCTGACTCCCAAAGTGACAGGCTGCCACTGTGGGTCTAGGGAAAGCAAGTTGTTATAACAGAGCTGCAGTAAATGATGATTTGGCTCATGTTTGAACTAGGCTCTGTGTTCTCCGTCTCTGAACTCTTGGCACGTAGTTCCTGGTCCTCCTCTGCTAACTTCTCTTTTTCTATCTATCACAGTATGGAAAAGTGCAAAGTGTAAAGATCTCCCAATGTTCCATTTCAAAACTGTCCTTCATGTTAATAATTACTCTGTTGCAGCATGATGCTACCGTTGCATTCTGTTTCTAGCTATAATGGCTCCAAAATACAACCCTTCTACACAAAAGGGACACGCTTTTTCCTCTGAATGTGCTGGTCTCCTTTTCTAGTTGGCTGTCAAGTGCTGGATTGAAAATAATTATGATGCAGAAAGAAAGAGCAGAATGGAAAAATATTACACAACGATGATAGCCCTGAACCTTCACCTATCTGTGGGGGTCTTAGATAAGTCACCCTAATCCTTCCTGGATCTGTTCCTGATCTGATTGCTCATTATGGAATAAGGCTATATGCCCACCTTCGAGAAACAGTAGCCCAGATAAGAGGGGGGTTGTGGGTTTTCTTTTTCTAAATAAACTGGGTTAAGCTGCAAAGAGTGGTCTGAAAGCAAAATCAAAACCAGCCCCCTATACAGTTGTTGAATATAAAAAGTAGGCCATTAAAGCTTGAAAAAGGGTCCAAAAATAAACCCTGGTGACACACATGTGAAATTCCCTAGAAGACCAGCTAATTTTAGGAACTGCCAGAGTGTGTTTTTCTCCTCTACATAGCACTTGTTTGCCAACCTCATCCTGAAGCAATTCTGGGTCTGGTTGGGATACCAGTTTCTCTGCACCAATCAAAGAACAGTACACACCAGCCACACCTTGCCCATTATTAACCCTCATGCTCTCCTGCTGCAGAGAACCAAGCGCTGTCTCCATCAAGAGCTTCCTTTATCAGATATCTGCACTCTTTAAATCGGCCCTCTTGTTTTGCTGAGGTGTCCATTCAGGTTTTATCGTTTTCACCAGAGGAGCAAGATTCATCCTCCAAACAGAAATAAAACACAAGAGAAAAGCTTTGATTTACCTAACAACAGACCTGATCCAGGAAGTGAACAAGAGGCATGTTAAAGCCAGCAGCAGAATGTGATGCTAGGTAAGGTGCAGGACAGAGGAAGGAGGAATGAGCAGGTAAGGGCAGGGAATTATGGGCAGTTGTCATTAAAACATGGATTGGTAATCCTAGATGATCTGTAGGCTCTCACATACTATAATTCAAAACAGTCATCACCATAGACCAGATGATTAATGCCATGTTTTTAAGTCGGATGGGCAAGGGATAAGCTTTGATCCTTTTTTTTCCAGTCTCTACTATCTTGGTGAAGGTCTAGTAGGCGAAAATACTCAGAAATGTAGGATAATGCATGAATCCAAGCTTTCTGACTTGCCGTTATATAGGTGACAGCAAACGTGTCACTAAATGTCCTCATTTATCCTTGGACATCTCTGTATGAGAAAATTTTGATGTTCTCTGATTAATAGCTCCTGGCTCCAGATTGGCTCAGGGTTCAGTCATTGCAGCCACTTGGGGAGTGAATCAATGAACAGAAAATCTTCCTCCCTGTCTCTCCTCCTCTCTGTATATCTGACTTGTCAATAAAAATTAATGAATCTTTAAAAAATGGATATATATATATATATATTTAAAGTATTTTCTTTAACTACCAGAAGTGGGAAAGAGGAAGGTATGGAAAAGTAATTAACCTGACCAATCCACTATTTCACTCTCCAGGAGGTCGCAACAGCTGGAGCTGAATCGATCTGAAACCAGGAGATAGGAGCTTCTTCCAGATCTTCCACGTGGGTGCAGGGTCCCAAGGCTTTGGGACATCTTCTACTGCTTTCTCAGGCCACAAGCAGGGAGCTGGATAGGAAGTAGAGCACCCAGGACATGAACTGGCATCCATATGGGATCCTGGTGCATGCAAGGTGAGGATTTAGCCACTGAGCCACAGTGCCAGACTCTAAATATTGAGTCTTACTTGCATAAACATCTAAAATTTGTTACAGTGAATAAATGAAAATCACTTATTAAGACATGGCTAGCAGGATGCATGAATTGTCTTGACAAAAACAGAAGCTTCATGTAATATTTTACTAGATCATACCACTGAAAGCTATAAGAAGACTTGATCATTTTAGCCTTGGTTGGAAGTGTAGGAGCTCCTGTGTCTGTGACCAGTGTGAGAAATGTGCAACATGATTGCATCTGTTAATTTTTAAAAATTATTATTATCATATTATTATCACTTTATGATACAATTTTTAAGCCTTGGGATTTCCCCTACCACTTCTTCTGGTTCCCTCCCCACCCAATGAGTTCTCCCATATCATTACAACAGCATAGTTCTTCATAGACAATCATATGTCCATCATTGCAGGCATGGACAATGGCAGAGAATCCAGCATCCCATTGTCAGGACACATGCAACAGTTTCATCCTTGATCCAGAAGTAGAGATGCACACTGCACCATATCCTCACATCTGGACATGTCAGTATCCACCACATAGTCACTGTAAAACCCCTCAAGCGAAAAACCACTAAACAAAACCAACAACAGGAAGAAAAAGAGAAATTTACAATGCCATGAAGTTAAACAACATGCCACTGGATATGATAGTCTCCATTACACAGTTACTATACATCCCCTTAAACAAAAAGCCACAAAACAAAATCAACAGGAAGAAAAAGAAATTTAAAATGCCATAAAGTTAAATAACATGCTGCTGAATGACTAATGTATCATTGAAGAAGTGAAAAAGGGAAGTCAAAGAACCTTCTTGAAGAAAATAATGCTACTGTATGATCTGAGTCATTAAAGAATTTAATGAGAAAAAAAACATGTTTTGAAGAAAAGAAGCTAAAAACATCAGAATCCATATGATACAATTTCCACTGATCTTTGTTGGTAAAATGTGACTCCTGTAGGCAACAAATAGATGGGTTTCACATTTTTAATCTGTCTACTAATCTATGACATTTAATTGATGAGTTTAAGCCATTTACATTCAAGGTTAATACCAATAGCTGATAATTTTTTTCCCTGTCATTTAGCAGTGGGTTATTCATTGATTTAATCTTCTGTTGTTATTTTACTGGGATATTCTTCACATTTACCTTTGGTTTTGGTGGGCGCTATTACTTTTTTCTGTAAAAAAAAATCTTTAAATATAATTTGTAGGGCAGTTTTGGAAGAGGCATAATCTTTTAACTTTTCTTTCCTGTGGAAGAATTTTATTCCATTTTCAAAGACAAAGGAAAGCTTTGCTGGGTATGCTATTCTGGGCCAACAATTTCTTTTTTTTTTTCTGTTAGAATCTGGAATATGTTGCTCCATTCTCTTCTGGCATGTACAGTTTCCTGTGAATGGTCTCCTGTGAATTTAATTGTCATTATTCTATGTGTTAATTGATTGTTTTCATGTGCATATTTAAGGATCTTTTTCTTATGTTCAGTTGAAGAGAGCATAATTATTATGTGTCTTGGTGAAGATTGCTTTTGGTCAACCCTGTTGGGAGTTCTTTGCCCCTCCTGGATGTTGTTTGCAAATTCTTTCTCCATATTAGGAAAGTTTTCCTTTATTATTTCATTAAATACATTTCTAAACCCAGCTTCTCTTTCTGCACCTTCTGGAACTCCCATATCTCTTCTGTTTGGCCTTTTAAAAGTGTCTTTCAATTCTTGAATTTTTTAACAGTATCTTTCTATTCTTGAATTTTTTTAAGCTTGACTCAGCTCTGCTTCCGGCTTTTTGTTTGTTTCCCCCTGGTGACAAGAAATATCTTCCAATTCTGAGACTCTATTCTGCCTCATTCGTTCTCTTTTGGAGACTCTCCACTGTACTTTGCTCCACTGTATTCTTCATTTCTGATATATCAGTTCTCATTTGATTCATTTCCAGTGTGACATATTCCTGGAATTTCTTGAACTCCAGTATTATGTGCTTTTCATTGTTGATAAGAAGCTTTATAACAAGTGTTTCAAATTCTGTATTCCCCATGTTCTCAATGTCTTCCTCAGTTAACTCTGAGGTTGGCAAAGGGTCTTGCTTCTTTGCAGGGGAATACCTAGTAATATTTATTGTGCCTCTGTCTCTTCTTTTGCTCTTGGTCATTGTACTTCTGCTTAGCAGATTTTTCTCCTTGGGGGCAGGTTTCTAAGCTGTGTCACCCATAGATCTGCAGTTTGATTTTACTTATTGTGGTTTGTACCCAGTTCTTTGCAGTCACTTGTACCACTCTCTCCAGGGAACTTCAGATCTGTGCTCTTATGTTAAACTTCCACCATGGTCTCTGTATCCCAACTCCTGGCTCAGCACTTTACCTCCTGTGATCCCATGCTGTTGCTGCACTGTTTTCTGTATAGTGTTTCTCTCACTTCTGGTTAACTCAATTCCCAGTATGATAGCACATGTGCAGCTCACTGTTGTCAAAGCCTTTGCCACACTGTACAAAATGCACCTAATGTGAAACTCGTGGAATTTTTTATCTACTGGGAGCTACCCAGTCCTATTTTGGGTGGAACACAAAGATTGCCACGTCATTGCAATTCACTGATCCCAGAATGAGTTCACTCTCAGCTTAGTGCATGCACAGTCCTTTCCCATAGCCATTGCCTCCTTAAACAAGATGGCGCCCAATTCAGCTCTAGTGGGGGTTTGGGCTGTTCCCACACCACCTGTTAGGGATCTGTTGCTCTGTCTCTCTCCTGGTCAAATCCAACAAACCAGCAGCACGGGTAGTTCTTCGTCTTGGTTCACCTCCCAGGTTCCCGGTGAACTCCCTTTCCCACCTGGTTGCTGGTGGAGTTCCAGCCACTTTTGGAGTTCAGATTGCCATTTGCTGAATGCCACTGGTGTATTGGGTCATGGTAGCACCACACCATTGTCTCCGCTGCTTTCCTGTGTCCATCAGTCTCCAGGTGCCCCTCTGTTGTCATCTGTCATCTCCTATTTCCTGGAATGTGCCCTCTCTGCTTCACCCTGGCTAATGTTTCTCAGTCTGCTTAAACATGTCCTCACCCTATTCCAACATCTTGATTCTCACATCTGTTTATTCTGAGCTTCTACTTAAGAAAAAGTGCTAAGTAAGATTAACTTCACTGAGTGTTATCTGATCTTTTCGTGTACTCGCCTCTGAATCTCAAATCTCACTAGTGAGGTTGCTGTCTATCAGTACAGTTTCAGTAGAAGATCTTTGTAACCCCCTGAACACCCTGCCTTATTAGACAGGTATCCCTAACACAATTGAGCCAAAAAGCTTACCTTTCACATGGATGACACAAAAAGCTTCTGACCTGTTCTCTGTTCCAGCCATCTTTCAGGTGGATATCATGTTGTTAAGACAGATCTATGACTCTGACTTCCAATCAGGACACCTTCACACAAAGAGAATAAAGGCAAACCTTACGTTCTATCAGTTAAAAACCCTTATCTGACCTGTGAGACTTCAACAGGATTGACATGTTATTCTTCTGGTTTCTTAATACATTTCTCTTCCTACTCCAGTGTCAACTTCATATCCAGCCTTAATCTCAGATTATCCAATACATTAATTTTACACGGCATTTTTTTTTCACAGAAAAAAAACCTAGTTTATTCTTTAAAAATTAAAAGAAAACGAGCCAACAGGAGCTGGACAAGAAGGAAGCACCCCTGCATACATTCCCTGTCCCAGGCAAGGGTCTGAGATGAGGCCAGGCCAGGCCTGGCCAGAGCTTGGGAGAAGCTAATAGAGCCCCGTGCAACACGGGGAAGGAAACAGGTAGGCCCAGGGGCAGGACTTTGTTCTGTTAGCACCAGGAGCCACCCGCAGCTGTGCGTGGCCAGTGTGTGACCCTTCTGCCCCCACCTGAGCAGTCTGGGAGGGGCTGGTGGCAGAAGGCAGTCACCTGTGGGTGGCTCTCACACCCACACCCCTGTAAACACGAAAGAGTGATTCATGCCCACTATGCTCTCAAGACAGGACAAGTGTCCGAGATGTTGAGCTGGGCTTCAGGCGGCCCAGGAGCTGTCCGGCCTTCTCCTACATAAAGAGCTGGTCCCTGGTGCCCCAACAGGCCACTATCTTCCAGGCGCTGGTCATCGGGGCGGGCATTGCCAAGTGGCCACGGGCCTTCGGCGCTGGCCCTGCCCTCTCCGGCTTGACCTGCAGGGAGCCCTGGTTGAGCAGGCTGTTGTCCTCTTTGATTCCAGACAGGGTGTGGCAGGTGGAACACGAGGCGATGCTGGTTGGCACAGTCAGACCCTTGGGCACTGTGGACACGACCAGCTTCACATCCTCGTCCACAATGTCAAGAGCCAGAGACTTGCTCACTTTCTTGATGGGGCTCCGCCGCAGCCCAGGCTTCCTCTTCTGCTTCTCGGGCCTCAGGTCGTCCTCCACGATGAGTTCAATGCCGGCCTCAGAGCGCAGCACCTCCTTCAGGTCTTCCTCCAGGTGTGGGGTCTGAGGTAGGGGCTTCAGGGGCCCGTACTTCTCCAGGGCGTTCTTGAACGGGGTGTGTGTGTGTGGAGTGTTGTCCATGGAGTATGTAACTAATCACCACAAAGACTTCGAACATTTTTTAAAGTATCTCACAGTTCCCTATAAGTAATTGGGCATCATTCAATTCAGCCTTGACTGACAGTGTCACATAAAACAGAAATAAAACTCAGCAGGCGACTTCATACTCTAAAGCTTGGGCATGACTTTATGCAATTCCTAGAGACAAATGGAGACAGAAGCTCATAAATGAGGACATTATCAGGATAAAACGGCCCTTGTGCCTGCAAGGGTGTTGACTGACAGTAAGTAAGAAAACCACTTCAGGAAGTCAAAGAGCATGGTCAATCATATACCTCCTAGAGTATCTTGTATCATTTTAAAAGTAAATTATTATTTTATTTTAATAATTTTTACATAGTTGATTAGGGAACAAAGGGTCAAGGGCCACAGGAAAGTGGATAAGACCATTGTTTCCATTCTGTCTGTCTGTCTGTCTGTCTCTCTCTCTCTCTTTTTGTATCTGGGCTAAGAGGAGAGATAAAAGTAAAAGTCCCACACAACCTCCCACCCATCACAAGGTCTGTGACGTGGGGCATGCTCCGAGGGTCCTGCTAAAGTGGTTTTGAGAGTTTAACAGTTCTGTATTGTTGCCAATCTCACCATTCCAAGTATGATTAAGTATCTCCAGAATCTACTGGCTGACATAATTCACCTTAGAGCCTCCGTTTGCCCACATTTCCACTGCCAACACTTGGCTAGAGTAGTTGAATAATTTGTTCTGTCCTCCGTCCTCTGTTGTGGTACTAGATATCATCTGCATGTTCCTGTGGTCTACCATATCCTCCATGTGCACCTGGATATGCTGTCCACTGCTCTGTCTGAACCTCTAGGAAGGCTCAGCTTTGACCCATGCACTGTATGGTCTGATCATGGAACCTGCACTTTTTTTCATGGCTTGGGTTCTGAGATCAGCAGTTCAGTTGGAGGTATCCTTATTCTATATCATTTTTAAACACATCTGTAACATGGGTAAAATACTATACAATGTTGCAATATGATATTAATGAAATCACATACCTTAAAATAAATTTCAAGCTATACAGTGATAATCAACCTAATGTATTATTAACATATTTTGTTACATTAATATTTGTGATATGTAAGATAACAATAGCTAATCACTTTTAAACATTGCACACAGAGCCCTGCGTTCTCAAATGGGTGCTGCCTCACAACAACCTCATGAGGTAAGACACATTGTTCTTTCCATGTAGATGAGCAAACTGAGCACCAGAAATTTGATTGAATTTACCACAAACTCATCCAATTAGGAAGTAAAAGAACCAAAATTTACATGCAGATTGCTCTGGTGCCACAGCTTATAGTAATCCTGATATACCATGGCTATAAGGAAAGAGAGAAACAGTCACAGACAGAAAGGGTCTGTCCAAAGACAGACAGGCAGGTGGATATCATTTTATAAATTTTCCTGTTCACTTACTTTGATGTTGTACACTTCTGGATGCTTTTTTCCTGAATGCATAATAGTTTTGTGTCCATCACCAAGGGAATTTTTGACCATTATGTTTTCTAACTGAGGCACATAATAGTTGGCTACTCAGTGACTTCATTAAATTCGTTTATTAGATAGAATAATCCTTTGAATGATTTATATTTTCTAGGAAGGCAGGGGTATTAATTTTGCAAAGGAATGATATAACATTTATAATTGTTCATTCCTTTTCTTATTAGCTAGGGTCTCTAAAATGTTGAATCCGTCCAATGTTAGACATCCCTGACTTAATTTGGCCTGTTGCCAACACTTCTCCATTCAATATATTCACTGCAATTTTCTGATATGTATCCTTTATCAAGTAAAGAAATTTCCATCTATTTCTTACCAGCTACATTTACTGTCAATGACGAATGTTGAATTTAAGGAAAACATGTAGAAAATAAATTGAATCGATTATATAGCATTGACTGGGCTATGTAAATATTTGCAGTTTGAGATAATCTTACAGGCTCCTGTGGTTGGTGACAAAATTTGTTGATTTGTGGTGACAGAGTTGAAATACTTGCTTTAGCTGACCACCACCTAGGTGCTCCTCTCACCTCTAAAAGCTGCAAGACTTCTGTGACAAATGGTATCTGTACAGTCTGTCAAATGTCCTCTAACAACATGGTCTTCTTCAAGTCCAACAGGAAGATCTGTCGCTCTTCTCTCCTAAGAGGCAGGCTTACATAACATGATCGTTCGATTCCATTCAATGTCTCGGCCCTTCTCCATTTTAGTCTTTTTTGTTTAATTCCTTCTCAGTTTTTACAAGTTTCTCTGTATTATTTTTATCATATAGAAGATATTTTATATCTGCAATTGTTCTTACATGTATTTATTAACTTATAAGAGGTTTTTTTTTTTTTTTTGGAAATGCAGATTTACAGAAAGGAGAGACCGAGAGAAACATCTTTCTGTCTGCTGTTTTACTCTGCAAGTGGCTGCAATGGCTGGAGCTGAGCTGCTCCAAAGCCAGGAGCTAGGAGCCTCCAACAGGTCTCCACTCTGGTACAGGGTCCCAAGGTGTTGGGCCATCCTGTACTGCTCTCCCACACCACAGGCAGAGAGCTGGATGAGGAGTTGAGAAGTCAGGATATCAACCAGTGCCCACATGGAATCCTGGTGCTTGGAGGTGGAGGATTAGCTGCTTGAACCACCATGTCAGGCCCAGATTTATTGGATTTTTTATTGTCTAAGGACCAGCTGCTTTTGCTTGCTTTCTGTTCACAATTAATTCTTATCTCACTTTCAATCTTTTTGGTGTTTCTGGATTTGTTAATTTTTCTTGTTTTTGACTTAAAGGTTCACAAGTGCATTTGCTTTGGATGTTTCTAGTTTTCTAACAAATATGTTTATTAACATCCACAGACATACACTTTATTCCAGTATGACTTTAGTTGAATTCCACAGTCTTTATTAAGTATTTACTTTCTTTTTTTTAATTCATTAATTACATTGTATTATGTAACACAGTTTCATAGGTACTTGGATTCTCCCCACCCCTCCCCAAACCCTTAAGTATTTACTTTCATGTTGTTCACTTTAGAATAGTTTGCACCAGGAATTGGGTGGGATGCTGTTTGGCAAAGTGGTTAAGTTTCCCTTGAGGTGCTCACATGTTGAAAATTCTGGGAACAAGTATCCACTCATCTTCCAATTCCACCTCCCTGCCATTGAACACTCTGGAAGGCAACAGGTGATGGTTCACACAGTAGGTCCTTGCCTCACATGTGGGAGACCCAGAGTGACTTCTGGGCTCAAGCTGTTTTGAGCATTTTGGAGCGAACCAGCCGGGGAGGGGGAGAGATGTCAATCTATCTGTTCTTATCTGCCTTTCAAATAAATAGAAGTAAATACTTTTTAAAAAACCTAGATTTTAAAATCGAATTGCAAGAGAGGCTGCATGGAGAGAAATGTGAATACTCCATTCTGCCTCCAGCTCCTCCCCTCTCCTCCCCTTCCCTTTTCTCTCCTCTTCCAACCACTATTTTCCACTCCTCTCCTCTCTTCCCCTCTCCTCTTCTCTCCTTTCTCTCCTTCCCCACCTGTCTTTTATCTCTATCTGCAGTAGCTGTTGTCACTACTCTCTCTTTCTTTTCAGAAAGCTGTGTGCTTCCATGTCTGAGATTCCAGAGGACTGATAAACTCTTCCACATGGGTCTTGCCTTTCCAAGGAGTGACCAACTTCTAAAAACAAATATAGGCAGAGAAGTGGAGAAAATTTCCAGTGCAAATTTACAAAGCAATGAGTGGGTACTTATGAAATTCTATGTTAAGAGGGAAATAATAAGATGGGAAGAACAGTGAGGCAAGAAAAGTGATAGACTTCTGGTGTCTTTACTATTCCATAATTAGCAAAATTAGTCATACTGCCTTAAATGCAATGACAATTCATATTCTTGCTCACTGAGTCTTCTCGCAGAAACAGATGCTCTAGAGGAAGTGAGAGATTGAGAGTCAAAGAACTGCCTCTTTGTAAAACGCACAAAGCTGGTGAAGGGGTAGCAAATTTACTAGTGGTTTACTGTTGCTGTCCAGCAAACCTGTAGAGTAAAAGTAGTACTGCCCAAGTCAGATTCATTCAATAATTAGGTAATCTCAATGGAATATAAATAACTTGTAGCTGAATGAAAAACACAGGGCATTCTCTCCATCGTTTTCACTGTGGTGTATATACAATGGTCCTTGTGACAGGCTTGTGGCATGGTGAGTTAAATCACTGCTAAGGATACTCATGTTCCATATCAGAGTGCTGATTTGAGTCCCAGCTACTCTACTTCCAACCCAGATTCCTGCTAATGGATACAGAAATGCAGCAGATGATTACCTAAATACTAAAGTCGCTTCCACCCACATGGGAGACCTGGATGGAGTTCCTGGCTGCAGGCTTTGGCTGGCCTAGCCCTGGCTGCTGCTGGCATTTGGAGGATTGAACCAACTGGATAGAAAATATCTGACTGTCTTTTTTCTCTCTGTCTGTCATTCTTCCTTTCAAATAAATAAACAAGCAAATCTTTAATAAAAAGAACATTGGCCCACTCCCACTCCTTCAGTCCCTAAAGATGTGAGCATGTTGCCTTATACAACAAAAGGTACTTTGCAGATTTGAAAGCCTTTAAAATATCAAGATGGAACAAGTATCCACATCAATCCAATCTACCTATAACAGCGTTACAAGAGGAAGAGGAGGCAGGAGAGTCATAGGGAAGGAAATGTGACAAGACAGTAACGTGATTGTGGTCAGTTGAAAAGCTCGCGAAGTTGTTAGGAGGAACCTGAGAGATTCTGGGGGAAAAACCACGGGGCTGACACCTTCATTTCATCTCCATCAACCCATTTCAGACTTCTGACCTCCAGAATTTTAAGACAATAGATTGTTTAAAGTCACTCCTTTGAGGTCGTTTTCTGGTAACCACACAAACTGATAGAGAGATAGAAGTCACGACAGCACATGGAACAGGCTTCTGGTGCAGCTGCTAGTTGACAACCCCAGTCTATGAGATCCAGTGTTTTTAGTAGGAATAGTGCACTTGCACAACGTCTAGATGATTTTGGTTTGCACAACATCTAGATAATTTTGGTTTGAGTCTCCCTCATTGTTCTAGATTTCACAAACATACAATCCTGCACCGTTATGCAGCTGGCCAAGCCTGGGCACCTGCTAAGTTACTTGAGTAGCACTTGGAATTTGGTGGCTCCTGAGCTGCAGTCCAGGCCTCTGGAGAGATTCTCTCTGCCTGAACGTCAAACATTAAAATTAAGCTTAGGCTTTCTTCTACCAATCTGCTGTGCTGGTAGGGCTTTGGTCTCCAAAACCTCTTGGGACTACCCTGAGTCACCTGTCACTTGGATTTAGTCACTGGTGCTTTGGAAAATACAGCATGCTGTTGAAATATGTTCATAGGAAAGAACAATGGTAATCGTGTGGCTAGAGAAAGACTGAGGAGGTGGAGTTGAAGGGAAGGCAGGAGGAAATTGGGTAGGGACTATTTCTTCTGGCAAACTCAGGCAAATGTTATTGACATTTTATGCCCCTGAGCTAATAATTCTCACTCATATTTCAACCTTGACAAGCTTCACAATGCTACTGTTTGTAGAGAGCATGCCAACTAGAAAATGAAAGAATCAAATTTAGAATAGCAGGTTTTCAATTAAATGCTGAAGTACGTGGATCTTCCTTTACTTTCAGATATTCGGGTATTTTATTCATTTTCTTCACCTGTATCACAAAGTTTCACAGTACCTTTGGTCTTTTTCAAATTTATCCCAGATCCTCTGGACAGTGGAACATAATACAAATATTGGCCATATTTTATGTTAAGCACTGTACTAGAGATGCATATTTTTGCTCTGTATAAAATCCTTCAGATAAAACTTTTGATCTCAGTTTTTAAAAAATTTATTTTGTTTTTATTTGAAAGGCAAAGCTACAGAGTGAGAGAAAGAAAGAGATGTCTTCCATTTGCGTCTAGGGCCATGCCATTTTGAAGCCAGGAATTCAGAGCTTCTTTTAGGTTTCCTATGTGAGTGCAGAGGCCTTAGACAGTTGGGTCATCGTCTGCTGCTTTCTTAGCCATTAAGAGGGATCTGGATCTGAAGTGGAACAGCCAGGACTCCAGCAAGTGCTCATATGAGATGTCAACATTGCAGGCAGAGGCTTAACTTGCTGTGCTATAGCACCGGCCCCAGTGATGATCCTAGTTTCAGCATGGAGAATGGGGCTTTATCCAGATGTAATAACTTGCACAGAGACTCCCATTTGGCTTTAGGGCCGGTGTTTAGGCAGAGAGAACTCATCTAGGACCAAGACTCCCGCTCAGAAGATCTTTGATTAATCTGACATTCTGACTGTGTACTAGCATTGGTCAGCATGTTGGATACAACACTGAATAAAACAGACAAACATTCATGTACTGAAGGAATTTACACTCTAGTGTGTTGATATTCAGACACACACAGCAATTATAACATGCTTCTCAGATAGACCTTAATTCTGAGCAGCAATCTAGACATACCTTCCTTTGATTTTAGCCTGATCACCAGCTTCAGGGACACCCAGAAATTTAGACCTACTGTGAATTGAATTTCTGTGTTTTAGCAAGAAAAGATGGAGCTATGCCTCTATGGTTTGGGTGTTTTTTCTGAGATGAGTCCCCAAGTGGCAGCTAATTGTGCTTTTCCAGGGGAGTATGTCTTCTTCAGCAGGCCTGGTGCAATGGCTCAAGTGGCTAATCCTTTACTTCCAAGTGCAACTGGGATCCCAAATAGGCACCAGTTCATGTCCTGGCTGCTCACTTTCCATTTAGCTCCCTGCTTGTAGCCTGAGAAAACAGTGGAGAATGATCCACAGCTTTGGGACCCTGCACCCCCAGATGGGAGACCCAGAAAAAGCCCCGGGCTTCTGGATTTGGATTGGCTCAGCTCAGACCATTGCAGCCATTTAGGAAGTGAATCAGTGAATAGAAAATTTTTCTGTTTCTCCTTTCTCTGTAAATTTGCCTTTCCAAAAAAAAAAATTTTAAAACAATTATTTCATGTCATAATTCCCAGTATACCAAAACTTCTAACAGTATTTTCTCACGCTATCAGAAATTTGGTAGATTTTCCACAAACAATTTCACTTTCAAAATATTTTAACATAGAGTAAGTGTAATCATTACCAAGAATTACTGATCTTTATAGATACAATGAAACAAATAAAAATTTCCTAACGTCCACAGAATACTGAAAAGCATTGAACCAGACTTCAAAAATCCCAAAGATAGAAAACTTGGAGAAGCCTGCCACCTTCAGGATGAGTTCTTAATTAACTTCTTCAGAGCAAATTGACTTCAAGTACACAAACTTCAGCCTGGAGAAAATATCAGACAGGCCCAGGGTGATAGCTCAACCGGCTAATCCTCCACTTCCTAGCGCTGGGATCCTATGTGGGCATTGGTTCGTATCCCAGTTGCTCTGCTTCCCATTAAGCTCCCTCTTTGTGGCCTGGGAAAACAGTGGAAGATGGGCCAAAACCTTGGGATCTGTACCAGCTCTGGATCAGCTCAGCTTGGACAGTTGGAGCCACCTGGAGGGTGAACCAGCCAGTGCAGGATCTGTCCCTCTGTCACTCTTGCTTGTTCTAAATCTGCCTTTTCAATAAAAATAGATCATCTTTTAAAAATATGTTTCATGATGATCCAGGGCAGAAGTGCTGTTCTTTGCAATACTTTTGCTATGATTAAACACTATCTGTAATAACTACAGCATTTTTCCTAAAACAAACTTGTCTGTTTCTTCTTTTTGACTATTCTGACTCAATTCTCTTTTATAAATATTTTTATTTTTTCATTCATTCATTTGAAAGCAGAGTTATAGAAGGGTGGGGGAGAGCGTGCATGTGCAAGTGAATGAGACAGAGAGAATGAATTAGCCAAGAATTCCATCAGGATCTCTTACATGGTGCATGGGCAGCAGGGACCCACTGTTGTTCCAGGAACATCAGCAGGCAGCTGGACGGGAAGTGGAACAGCTGGGACGTGTAGTAGGTTCTGATGTAGGATGCTCTGACTTAACCTGCTTGTTCCACTTTAAATTGGTGAAAAACAACCAACCTACTTCATTTCACTAAACTGCTGAGAATATAAAACAAATATTTTGCAGCCATAGTCTGTGAGAAGTATTATGACTTCAGAAACAGTGCTACTTGCTTCCTGGTGGTTTTCTTTTTCAATGGATTAATCATAATATTTCCATAGAATTTTAAATAAATGTATCACCACTGTAACATAAATGCAGAGGAAAGGAAGAAGGAAGGAAGGTGAGACAGAAAGAAAGAGAGAATCTAACACTCATTTTCCCTAACCCTCTAACAACTGTTTCTTTCCTTAAGTTATACGGAGCTATCCCGGACCTACACAGAGTGAGACAGGCAGAAAAAATAAAATACTGGAGAGAGATGGAGCTTTGGTACTTAACAGTATGTAGGAATAAATTAGTAACAAAAATAAAGGGAAGGACAAGGAAAATACCAAAACAATAACATTAGATTGAATAAGCGATGAGAGTTGGATGTGAAATCTAATGGGAAAAGAATATAGTGGCTTGGAAAAGCATCAAGCAAAAAGCCAAGAAAGAGCAGCCGAGACCCATTGAGCGTCCAGTTCGAGACGCGCAGTAGGGCCTCCACACCACCAGGGGGCGAACTGCGCCCATGTCACACTGGTTTCCCGGCCCGTTCGACTCCGGACGTACGCACGCTCCGCGCGGCCAGAGGTCGCCCGGGCCGGAGTTTGCAGCACGCGTGTCCTGAACCTGAGGGCATCATGTCCTGAGGCGATGGGGGCGCAGGTGTTTCGCGCATTCAGGAACTTCAACCTGGAGAACCGAGCCGAAAGAGAAATCAGCAAGATGAAGCCTTCTCCGGCTCCCAAGCACCCGTCCACCCGCAGTCTCTTGGGAGAACAGCTGAGAAGTGAGTGACGCGGGATCCCCATGTGGGCCGGGCGGTTCCGCGTTCGGGGGTCGCGGCCCGGCGGGTCAGGCCGGGACATCGGCGCCATCCTCCCTGCCCTGGCCCGAGGTGGGCGGCTCCGGCTCCAGCTCCTTGGTCGTCCTCGGGGTCGCGGCTGCTGGGTCATCCGAGCAGACCCCTCCGAGCTGACCCCCGCCGGCCCCTCTGACCAGACCCCTCTGAGCTGACCCCTCTGAGCTGACCCCTCTGAGCTGACCCCTCCGAGCTGACCCCTCCGAGCTGACCCCTCCGGTCCCTCCGAGCCGACTCCTCTGAGCTGACCCCTGCCGGCCCCTCTGACCAGACCCCTCTGAGCTGACCCCTCCAAGCAGGTTCCTCCTAGCTGACCCCTCCGAGCTGACCCCCGCCGGCCCCTCCGAGCTGACCCCCGCCGGCCCCTCTGACCAGACCCCTCTGAGCTGACCCCTCCGAGCTGACCCCCGCCGGCCCCTCCGAGCTGACCCCCGCCAGCCCCTCCGAGCTGACCCCCTCCAGCCCCTCTGACCTGGCCCCTCCGAACTGACTCCTTCGAGCTGACCCCTCCGAGCTAACCTCTCCAAGCTGACCCCTGCTGACTCCTCCGAGCTGACCCCTCCGAGCTGACCCCGCTTCTGACCCGGCCCCTCCAAGCTGACCCCCACCGGCCTCTCCGAGCTGACCCCCACCCACCCCTCCAAGCAGACCCCTCCAAGCTGACCCCGCCGACCCCTACAAGCTGACCCCTGTCGGTCGCTCCCAGCAGACCCCTCCGGCCTCTGTAGGGCTTTTGTTTCAGATATGTTCTCAGAATGGTGGCCACTGAGGCTGACCTGATATTTGCACTTAGATTTAGAAGTTTCCAAACTGCCCCAACATAGTTTATTCAAAGGAAGGGCAAATGGTAGTTCCGTGTTGTTGGTTTGGGCTGTGAACAAATTTTCACGTTTTGAATATTCTATCCTTTTTCCACAGATCATCCCGAAATTAAGGGAGAAGTTGTTAGCAAAGACAACAAGCTGCTTGCCTTACTAAAAGATGTGTATGTTGACTCCAAAGATCCTGTAACTTCCGTGCAGGTAGTGTGGGTTTTTATTTGATAAACTGCTTCTTTTTGGGCTCCAGGGAAATAATGGAGAGAACTGCAGTGCGTGGTGAGAAGAAGCTGCTTCTGCTCTCCAGTTGAGAGCACAGTCCAGGACTCGGTGCAAGCACAGCGGTGGGGGGATACCTCCACTTTGATTGGATAGTTAAAAACCTGTGAGAGTGTTAGTGCATGCACACCGTGATTCACTGATTATTTAAAAGGCATGTGGAGGTATCACTTGCATGCCTCCATGGGAATTGTTTTCATGATATTGCAGAATTTGTAGGATTTGGTGAAGTACTTCCAGTTAATTGGGTTACTTTATTGTTTTCTTGAGCTAATACAACTTCAGGTGTATTCGAATTTCAGAAACTGCTTCAGTGTTGTTTTTGAGGGTTGTTAAGTTTTTTTGTTGTTTTAAGGATGCATTCACATGGGATATGTAAATTAGGAAGAGGATCATAGAATACAGTGTGAGGGGAATCCTTATAATACCAAATTTGTATAATGCATAAATATATAATTCCATCCAGACAATATGAGAAATATGAGATAACTTCAGAAAGTTTGTCGGGGAAAAACCCGCATTTGAGAAGTACTTCATATTTTCCAGGAACCTTTTTTTTTTTCTTAAAGATTTATATTTAGTGGAAAGTCAGATTTACAGAGAGGAGAGACAAAGATCTTCTGTCCATGGTTTCACTCCCCAAGTGGCCCCAATAGCCAGAGTTGAGCCAATCCAAACCCAGGAGACAGGAGCTCTTCCAGGTTCGGGTGCAGGGTCCCAAGACTTTGGGCTCCTCTGTTGCTTTGCCAGTCCACAGAGCTGGATGGGAAGTGGAGCAGCAGGATGCAAACCGGCACCCATATGGGGTCCTGACTTAAGTAAGGTGAGGACTTCAGCCACTAGGCTACCACACCATGCCCTCCAGGAACCTTTTAAAGCCCCCTCTAATATATTTGTGTGTTAAAGATTTATGTGTTTATTTGAAAGGAAAAGTTTGAGGAAAGGGCAGGAAGTAACTTGCCCACTAGTATACTCTCCAAATGATCCCAGTGGTCAAGGGCTGCACTAGGCTGAAGCCAGGAGCCTGTAACTTCATCTGGGTTTCTCATATTTGTGACAGAGTCCAGAGTGGTTGGGCCATGCTCTGCACCTCTCCCCAGCATGTAATAGGGCGAAGGGTCAAAAATGGTACAGCTGGAACCTGGCCTCATGTGGCGTCTGGCCTTTCCATCAGCAGCTTGGCCCGCAATATCAGCCTGAAGTCCCTCTCATATGTAAATCCGAAGTGCTGGTTACAGTACTTTTTTTCTAGTGCAAAATAAAACAGATATAGTTGTTCACACAGGAACACAGGCCTTAATTAGCAACTGTGCAGCTAGACTTCTGGGTGCATAGTTGCTGACTGAGTATAGGCATGGTACATTGTAGTGGAGGGATCTATCTGACATTGGAGAATTAAGGATGGTTTAAGGGAAAGGTTCTATTTTATGGCTTTTTTCTAATTTTTTAAAAAGACTTTGTTTATTTGAAAGTTACAGAGAGAGCTTCCTACACTGATTTCGCTCCCTGATTCATGGCTTCAGTGGTCTGTCTGGGCGACATCCTCTGGCCATCCTCTGCTGCTTCCCCAGGAACGGTAGCAGGAAGCTGGATCACAAGTAGAGCGGCGGGGCCTGCAGTCCTCACTGCAGACAACAGGTTAACGTGCTGCACCACAGCACTGGTCCCTGGAAATGATTTTTAAACCTGAAAGAAGCGTTGAAAGTTAGCTGAGTGAGTTTGTAGGTGCAGATGTGGGAAGAATTTAAAGGACAAAAAAGTACTCACAACTACTTACAGATTTGGTTTTTGTTTTTTCCATTTAAAAATTCTCTGGTACTTTTTGCTGGATAGGCAGCTGACTGCACAGAGAGGTGTTAATGCAGTTTACGTAAAAGAAAAATAAAATTTGTATTTGTTTATAGAAGAGAGTATAGAATCAGCACTGGATATTCATATTAAAAAGATAAAGGGATTGATATCCACCTTGTTTTTAAACTGGTATAGAGTAATACTGCCACATTTAAGTCATACTAAATTATACATTTGAAGATGTAAACTTTCATTAAAATTTCATGGGAAGCATTAGGTAAAGTCTCAAAAATTGTTTTGGGAAAGTCATAATAAAACTTCTTGATGCTTTTTGTTTTCTTTTGAGTAGTCTATAGTTTTCTTAATGATTTGTGATGTCTGTATATTGGCAATACCATACTTATTTATAACAAATACTGTCTTTATTTATTGTCTGACTTTTTGCTTATTGCTGGTCAAAATCTGTCAGCTTGTTTGTCCTTCATGTGACAGGAAGTCTTGATCCAATGCAGCGTCATGAAAAATCTATTTTCTTTCAGTCATTTTATAACTAGTTTGTGTTAAAATACTTATTTGCCATTAAATATGGTGTTTGCAGTATAGGAAAAAACCTTTTTTGTTTTTTTATTTGAGAGTAGGATTTACAGAGGAAGAGAGAAGGGAAAGTGGAGAAGGATGTTCCTTCTGCTGGTTAACTTCCCAAGTGGCCAGAATGGTCAGAGCTGGGCTGCTGTCAAGTTGGGAGTCAGGCTCTTCTTCGGGGTCTCCCATATGGGTGCAGGGGTCCAAAACCTTGAGCCATCCTTCTCTGCTTTCCCAGGCCGTCCTAAGCCATTAGCAGGGAGCTGAATCAGAAGTGGAGCAGCAGACCCCAACCACAGTCCTATGGGATGCTGGCATTGCAGGGGGAGGATTAGGTTACACAGTGCCTGTCCCAGAAGACTATAAAAATGTCTTTTAAAATGAATGGCTAGTTTATTTATATATATAATTTATTTGGTAAACTAGACATTTTTCACTCATTAATGTTATACATACTTGTACAGGTTTGTATTTGGACTCAGCAATTCTACTTTTTTTCTTTCTGTTTTTTCTCTAAAGCCATGCTGATTTAATTAATAAACCTTTAGAATGGGTCTTGATATATCTTGTTTTGTTTTCAAAATTTATTTACTTGTTTGAAGGCAGTGTTACAGAGAGAGTGAGAATGAAAACAAAGAGAGGTCTTGCACGTGCTGTTTCATTCCCCATGTAGCCACAAAGGCCAGGCTTGGGCCAGGCTGAAGCCAGGAGACTATAACTCTGTCTGAGTCTTATTTATGAATATAGAAGGGCCCAAACATTTGAACCATATACTGGTTTACTAGGTTTATCAGCAGGGAGCTGAATCAAAGGTGAAACAGGACTTGAACCATTGATCAGCTGGGATGCCAGCACTGCAAGTGTCAGTTTAACCCATTGAACTGCAATGCCAGCACCATGTCTTATGCTTTTTATGACCTCTCATTCTTTTCAACATTTTTTTCACATATTTATTCTTTCCGTATGACTTGAGTATCAGAATCTTCTCATTGTTGAGTCTTTGAGGACAGGGAGAAGATTATTATCTTAAGTAGAATCTTTATTTCACCGTTTTAAAAAAAATAAACTGTTTTTTGGTAGAATACGAGAAAGTTTGTGACTTTGACAACTGTCTTCCATGCTAAATTATTATATCTTTTGTTTTTCTGCACTCTCTTACCTGTAGGAAATTATCCTTTTTTAGTATTTATACTTAATTTTTTATTATGTTGTCTGTAACAGCAACATCATTCTTACCTGTTTTCCCCCTTAGCCAGCATGCGTCTGATCTTTCAGCACTGATTATTAAAAAAAAAAAAAGGTGGTGGTTTCCAATTAAATGCTTCTGTCCTGTTGGATGCATTTCTCTCCTGAGAGCTTTTCTTTTTTTAAGATTTACTTTTTCTGATTGGAAAGGCAAAAGACAGATTTACAGAGAGAAAGGTCTTCCATCTGCTGGCCCACTCCCCAAGTAGCTGGAGCTGAGCCAATCCAAAGCCAGGAGACAGGATCCAGGAGCTTCTTCCAGGTCTCCCAGATGGGTGCAGGGTCCCAGGACTTTGGGCTGTCCTCTGCTGCTTTCCCAGACCACAGACAGGGAGCTGGATGGGAAGCGGAGCAGTGGGATACGAACCGGCACTCATATGGGATCCTGCAGATGCAAAGCCAGGATTTAACCAATAGGCTATTGTGCCAGGCCCTCCTGAGAGCTTTTTGATATTTTTTTTAGTTAAGAAAGGATATTGCGTTTTGTCAAATAATGTTTTCATTATCAGAAGTTAATTTTAGTGTTTAATTAGAAGGTATGAATAAAGGAGTGTTTGGAATGGAAGGATATGCTTAGGTGTGGGAAAATGAGAGAACTGAGTTTTGAAAAGTGAAGAACTGAGTTGGTATTGTAGGTTGTGGTTGCAGTACAGAGGTATGAAGGTGATTGATTAACTCCCTGATGTAATTTTACATTAGTATCAGTGCACCTGTGTTGTGACTGAACTGTCCCAGGAGGTCAGGTGGGCAGTTTTCCTCATGTGACATCATGTAAAGTTTAGCATTTTGGAGCATTTCAGAATTTTGGGTTTGGGAGACTGCAGCCTATTTATGACTGTGAATGGATGGAACGGTATTCATTCAGTTGTTTCTTACAGCTGTATGATTTTCTTGATCATAGTAAATGAAAGGGCAGTGTAGCAAAAGTGTAATCAAACTAGCTTATTTTAATGAAAAAATGTACTTTGGTAAAGCACATGGAGTATTTGGAGGTAAATAGTTTATATTTGAGAAGCATGACTGTAGCTGTCTAATCTTTTCTCTCATTGTAAAAGCCTTATTTATTTATCTGTTTTTTTCGATACTAGGTAAAAGATGCTGAAACTCATCAAGAACCAAAGGAATTCAGATTGCCAATAGGCCATCACTTTGATATGATGGATATTAAGAACATTCCTAAAGGCAAAATTTCCATTGTAGAAGCACTGACACTTCTCAATAATCATAAGCTTTATCCAGAAATCTGGACTGCTAAGAAAATAGCACAGGAATACCATTTAGAACTGAACGATGTAAATTCTCTTCTCAAATATTTTGTTACTTTTGAAGTAAAAATCTTTCCTCCTGAAGACAAGAAAGCAATACAATCAAAATGAAGAAAATTGTAAAAGTACTTTTCCTTTGTTTACTTCCCATCCTCATGTCTTGTTTGTTTTCTTGTTTTTAGCATATTAAATTATATACATTGCCTGGTGTTTAATGCTCCCAGCTTGTGAAAGCATACTGTTTATTGAGCTCTGCTGACCTCTCAGCGTTGCTTATGGAATGTATTTTGTTTTGGAATCTATTTTGGCTTAGGAGTATTTTCTGTGTATATGTCAGCATGTCTGATCTACATATGTATCTGTACAATACAAGTCAAAGTTGATTTTAGGTGCATCTTTTTAAACTGGTCATATGGCCTCTTGGGAAATGTCTTGACTCCCTCATTTAACATTTGGAGTTTCACTTTCCAATTTGGGTCACTAACTCATCTTATTATGGAACATTGAAAGTAAGCCTTCCTAACAATAACATTTTCTTGATAGGGAAACTTGACAGGTAGAATAACAGTATTTTCCAGTAAAAGAGAAGAGACTGATAAAATAACAAAATATGTTTTTATTATTACAGAAAGACATAGCAACAGTTTTTGAAATTCTTTTGCTTGAGAAAGGGAGAACTTTCGTTTGCTGACTCATTCCTCAAATGTCCACTTGACCATGCTGGATGGGGTTGAGAACCACATGCACATCTCTGTTGAGCCATCACCACTGCCTCCCCGCGTCTTCACTGGCAGCAAGCTGGAGTCAGGAGCAGGACCCTGAGGTAGAATTCAGGTGCTCCCAAGTGAGATGAGAGCATCTTAACCATGAGGCTAAATACCTGTGCCCAGGTGTTTTGATTTGATTTGATTTGAAGTGTGAAATAACTGAAACTATAAAAAACAATAATGTTTATAAAATGTTAGCCATTTCCTGCCTGGACAAGTCAAAAGCAGTTAAGTTTATTATAAAAAAGCCTGATTTTCCTCTTTATTTAATACAGAAGTACAAGAAGAATTTAAGGAATAATTAAACCAAGGAACAATGTTAAAAGAATTTGTAGATCAAATATAATTGTATGACAGTTGAGAGAATAAAAATAGCAGATGGAAGCATAAAATGTGATGATTGAAAACAACCTGGAAAATTGCTTTACCTGTTTACAAACTTCAGAGTACACACATTCATGTATTAAGTACTTCCCTGTGTGAGTTGCACTTAAAAATTTTTCACCTGTCTGTGGAATCTGGTAGATTGTGTATCCTCTGAGATTGAATTTCTACTATTAAAATGCAAGTAATGTTACCCTACTTAAATCTAAAGGTTACTGTGAAGATAAATAATAAAGGACTCTAAAGGACCAAGTGATATAAGTGTTTCTGTTGTTCAGGATACACCCATATGGAGATGCAGGATCTGATTATGTAGTTTAATCACATAGCCAAGTCCAGAATTTAGGATTTCAGAGGCTTACCAGTGAGCATTTCTCCAAAGGGGCAGTATATGTGAACTGTGGAAATATTGGTGTTATTTATGTCACCAGGAGAAGCTAGGCATTGCCGTTCTTTTGGAAAAGTGAAGGATACTGAAGAACTTATCATGGAGTTTCATTATGTGAATATACCTGGTATATATTTGATACAAAAGGGGGGGTTATGATTTATTTTTATTTGAAAGGCAGAATTTACAGAGAGAAAAGGAAAGATGAGAGAGATCTTCTATCTGTTGGTTCATTTCCCCAAATGGCTGCAAGTGCCAGAGATGAGCTGATCTGAAGCCAGGAGCCTCAACCAGGTCTCACACATGTATCCAGAAATTGTCCTCAAGGGTAAACCAGGTAATAAAGGCTAGTGTTTTCAACCAGTTACACTGATCTTGGTGTATTTCCTTGCTTGCTTATGTTTGGCACAGATAGGAGGATAAATAATGTTACTTATTAATGTTAAATAATATTTGAAGTGTGGAATCTTTGATTTAAAGCCCGGTAGACTATCTCCAGGGCCTTGTGTTCCTATCTGTTGCACTTTGTCGCCTTTCTGTAGGATTATAAGAAGTGAAATAGCTGGCAGGGAAGTGGAGGCTAGGAGTGCCCAGAGATTCACTTGGGGAAAAATACAGGTGTTTTAAATCCTTCCAACATCTGTAGTACAGGAAATTCCCAAGTTGTTGGACTGTATTCAAGGGTTTAAAAAAAATATTTAATGACCACTGGCAACCAGAACTGTCAATACTGTGTTCCTCAGCCAGGCAGTTGAAGCTAGCACTGGCTGTGAAAGAAGGAGCGGAGGATAAACGGAAGGCTAGGTTGGAGAAGAAGTTTTCCAGTTGATGGAAGGTGGAAAAGGTCTAGGAGGTGAGATTAGGGATCATGAGGGTGAGAGGAGGAAGGTGAAAAGTTATAGACTAATCAGAAGAACTGGGATCCAAGTAACTGATAGAACAAGCTAATTGGGAGAGGCCTTCTGCAGAAAAGTGGGTGGATCTGGCAGTTTCACCATAAGTAAGTAGTGCTAACATGTAATTTCATTAGTTGAAATGAAACACAAGGGTGGAAGGAGGCACCAGTTACATAAAGACAAAAGGGCCAAAAGGCACAAACTAGAATATCCTGAGCAAACTAGGAGATGTGTTCATCTTAAACACAAAACACATTATTGCAGCTGGATCTAACCCTATTAGCTCCAAGCTATCAGCACCTTAACATGTCATGTTCACTCAAAAGGGGTTTTCTTGATCCCCCAGACTTGGACTTTGCCCTCCTCTAAATTTGCTCAGTGCCATTTAACACCTATAATATCGAGAAAACGAGGATGGGGCTCTAGATAATTGGCAGTGTTGAGGAAGGTTTTCTACTCATACTTGCAGGATTGAACGGAAGTGATTTAAAGTAGTCTGTGCTCGAAGTTATCTTATAGGGTACAAGTTGACAGTATTCAAAAATGACAAATACAAACTATTGAGATGGACTTTAAGGAGCCAACACTCATTGTTTGATACCTGCTGTTTCTTGCTTGACCTGACAAAGACCAATTCATGAATCGGTTTGAGAGAAAGTACCTACCTGGTAGTATATCTGAACTATATAGGGCTGTATTATTTCTCAGGAGAAATGATGAAATACCAGAAGTAATTATTAAGTCCTAAGTCTGTATAAAAATGTGGAGCTTAAAATTAAGAGCATTTGGGCTACTAATTCCATAGATGATTCATGCTCCCTGCAGCCCACTCTGACTTTGCCACTCCCAATATGGACATTACATAACAACCAGATTTTTGTTTTCAGATGTCTTCCTACAAAGCCACATTTAGCCTAGTGGCTAGGCACCCACCTCACAGTACCTGAGTTTGGTTTCTGGCTCCAGCTCCTGTATCCAGATGTCTCTCTGTACGGATGCTGGGAGGCAGAAGTGATGGCTTGAGTAACTGAATTCTGCCGAGCATGTGGGGACTTGGACTGAGTTCTGAGCTCCAAACCAACCCCAAACTAGCCTTAGCAGTTTGGGGCATTTGGGGGAGATGGGAGCCCTACCCCTGAGATGAAACATTTTTAAAAGTCTGCCTTCATTTCAAGTAAAGCGTAATATAAATTATCCAGTAAATTAATTGACCTAGCTAATGAAAAATTGCTACTTTTATTTTAGAATTATCTATGACTTTAGTTTTTCAATGATGGTTGTTACCAGTATTTCATTCTGTACAATTTTATTTTTAATTAACTTCAATGTATGTTATAATTCTGTATATCTTTCTTTGGGTTGGTGACTATATAGCAACTTCTTTTCAATTATCCACATAGGAAACTGCATAACGGCCCCTATTTATTATTTAAATTATTATTTTAGGAAACTCCTTTATAAGGTCATAGTTTGTTCAGCTCTGAGTTACTCTGTTCATTATTCTTATTATTCATTTTTATTCAGTCATTTGTATAGTATCCTTCATGTTTCTGGTGCTGGTCTAAAACTGGAGTGGTTGGTTCCCTGTAGCCTAGAAATGCAAAATGTCATCACCAAAAGCAAGAGTCCCTGCCTTTCCTCTTCCTCTGTTTTCTCTTTACTTTTGTTACTGTCCCTAGTGCATCTAGAAGAATAGCAAAAGGCAAGACAGAGGAGTTTTAAAGGTCAGATCTAAGAGATTTGGAAATGTCAAGAAAGCCCTCTTAATGAGTCCTTTGAATATTTAGGTCGTCATGTTTTACTTTGTAAGAAACTTACTTCTAGGTAGGTCAATGTCTGACCCATTTCTGAATGTAGATATAAGATTAGTAACATGATTTTTAAAAACTTTCTTGCTCAGTTTATTAAACAGAAGAAATATAAGCATTTATGGCTTTAAAATATAAGCGTTTTGAAGGAAATGGCTTTTAAAATCATTTTCTCAGGTTAGTAATATTAATATTAATTATTCATCATTAATACATGTACCAGATATTTATCTGGAAGCTAGGGATACAGCAGGGGAGATAAAGTCTCAAGTCTCATGAAATTTATAGTTTTACAGTATTAAGTGCTCTTCAGTTACCTCTTGCTCCATAACAAGCTGTGTCAAAACTTGATAGCTTAATACAATTCATTATGGTCTGCCATGATTCTGCAGACTGTTTGTTAAACCTCAACTGGGTAATTTTCTCTTGCGATTTCTCATGTAGTTGTTAGGGCTGGGGTCAACTGAAGGCTCAGAGTGGACTTCGAGGATACCCTCCTCATGGTACCAGCTGGATGCTGTTTGTTGGCCGAATTCAGCCACAGTTGAGGATGAGACTAGCTGTAGGCAGGCTGTCCATGTGGTGTAGACTTCCTGCAGCATCATGATGGTTAGGGCCCCACAAACACTGCAAGACAAGGAAAGAGCTGCTGTCAACTTTTTTTTTTTTAAGATTTATTTATTTTTATTGGAAAGGCTGACATACAGAAAGGAGGAGAGACAGAGAGGAAGATCTTCCGTCCGATGGTTCACTTCCCAAGCGGCCGCAACGGCTGGAGTTGAACCAACCCGAAGCCAGGAGCCACGAGTTCTTCTGGGTCTCCCACGTGGGTGCAGGGTCCCAAGGCTTTGGGCCATCCTTGACTGCTTTTCCAGGCCACAAGCAGGGAGCTGGATGGGAAGCAGGGCTGCAGGGACTAGAACCTGCGACCATATGGGATCCCGGTGCGTTCAAGGCGAGGACTTTAACCACTGCGCCATTGTACCAGGCCCTGCTGTCGGCTTCTTAAGGCTTGAGCTCATGGAGAGGCAGAATCAAGAGCCTGCCTTGGTTCAGGGGTTGGAAACTCAGCTCACATTGCTCCATGGGAGAAGTGTCAGAATGTGTGGCTCTTAGCCCTTTGAAGTTCATTGTATCAGGAGATGCTTGGTGTCAATTCATCTCTTTTTGATAATGTTAACTTTGATAGGTTGATTACTTTGGTATCTGTCAGAATTTCACTGTAAAATTACTGGTTTTCTCCTTGTGGTTACCGTTTAGGAGAAGGTGTAAGAAGTTCTGAAAATGTCCTCATTGCATTAGTATATACAAATGTACAACTATATTTCAAAATGAAGCATTATGTGTATTTCAGTATATTGTTTTAATACCTCAATAAAAATTTTTAAATGAAATAAAATTCTCTACTTTCTTCATACCTTGACTTATTGTGCTTGCTGTGTTTGTTTTAATACTAATTACAAAGATGGCAAAACTCGGATTACTCTGTTTGCTGATTCAATTCCCACACCCTACTTCCTGCCTCAACAGTGAGTCTATATAGTATTTTGTATTTCTACTGATTCAAATGTCTTTTTTTAAAAAACAAAAATGTGAAATAACCACTCCCTTACCTTGAATTCTCTCTATTATTCTAGAATAAATCCAAGTTTGTTACGTTATAAGAAGCTGCTTGGGGCCATTATGATGGGGCAGCAAGCTAATCCTCTCCCCATGGCACTGGCCTCCCAGATGCAGATTCTAGTGCTGGCTGGTCCACCTCTGATCCAGGCCCTGCTGATGTGCTTTGGAAAGCAGCAAAGCATGGCCCAAGTTCTTGGCCCCACGTGCCCGCATGGGAAACCCAGAGGAAGCTCCTGACTCCCGGCTCTGGGTATGGCAGCCATTTGAGAAGTGAACTGGTGAATGGAAAATCTCTCTGTCTCTGCCCCCTCTCTCACTTGGACTTTCAAGTAAATAAATGTATATTTTTAAAAATTGTAAAAAGTTCCTTGCCTGCTTAATCTTCTCAAGATTAAGCATCTCTTGAAACTTTCTCAATGCGAACTCCAGCTTTCCCAGCCAAGTATCCTATTGGAGATCAGTACATATCTATACACTAAATTGCAGAGTAACACTTCAGAGATTTATTGAGTAGTAATTTAGTTCACTTCTAGTTTTTGAATGTTATAAAGTACAATTATAAAGTATAATTGGGTCTATGACTTTGAATTAGGTACTGAGGTAAGAATTGGAATAAAAAGTTAAACATAGGCCTTGCTCACTAATTGGGGTAAGGATAGTATAAAAATTAACTCACTACTAAGGAATATTTAATAGGTATCCAAAAAAGAATACAATGCAATGTGGATTTGGTGTGGGAGGGGAGATGACACCTCTCTTGCACAGAAATTATTTGCCTTAATTTGTTGTTATCCCAAGGTGAATAAAGCTGCCATTTAAGGGGAAAGCCATATAAAAGTAATTAGTTCACTGAAGAATTCAAGTCCCCAGCCAACCTGTTCCCTTTGTGTGGATGGTGTATTTGGCTAACTGCAAGCAGAAGGGTGCTCACTTCCTGTGAACACACTCATCTCTTTAGAGAGGCTATTGTAAGTATTTGCTTCTGTGTGGTTTTTCTTTTCCTGTGTGGGTAAATGTTGGCTTTTTTGTTCTCCTTGCTGAGCATTGCTGCAGCTGCTGTAGAACTGAGACTTCACTGAGATGCTCACTGCTCACTAGGGGGCTGTTGTGTCCAGCCTGCTCTCCTCAGCGAGCTCTTCTGAGTGTTTAGGGTGAAGGTGTGACCTCCAGGGAAGTCTCGGAGCATCACATCTCATTAGAGACCTAAGGTCCCTTTCACACCTGGCATTTATTTCTAGATATTTCTTTATGTGAAATCTTTCGTTTCTACAGCTGCTGCAGCTTGAGAAAGCAAACAAAACAAAACAAAACAACAAAAAAACACAAGCAACAACAGCAAAAAACAGTTCTGGGAGGAGGTTGGAAGTCCAAGTGAGAGATCCAGGTTTGGCAGTGTTGGCCTCTTCTGAGGCCTCCCTCGTTGGTCTTCTGCCTTTGTCTTCACATGGGTTTTCCTTCCTTTGCTTGCCCCCCCCCTTTTTTTTTTAGTGTGTGACTTGCAGGGAGGTATCACAATTGAGCACATGTCAGATTTTAGCTCCGTGCAATCATCTTTTGAGGACATAATGTGATCTTAGTGCATTTTGTATTGGACCCTGAACACTCCTATTAAGGGTAATTGAAACTTCTGGCAACTGAAATATGTATTTGTCTTTCATTTTGCAGGTTAAGATATGGTGTCTAAAATTAAGCAAAACAGAGAACTGAATTAAAGTTCTGTTTCCTGATCCACCATGCGGTGCTTCATCTCCCTGGTAGTAGCACTGGATGTTCTGCTGATGATCTGGAGATACTGCACGATTTATTAGAGTTCCTGTTCACCGTTACAAAATAATGAGCAGGCATTTTCCCCAGTGGTTAAGGTCCTGGCATCCCACATCAGAGTCACTGGGTGCAGTTCATGGTTCTGGTTCCTGACTCCTGCTTCTTAATAATGCAGACCCTGGAAAATAGCCATGCTAGTCCATTTACCTGGGTTCCTGACAACCCCATGAAAAACTGGATTGTGTTTATGGCTGCTGTCCCAGTCCAATTCGTGGCTATTGTGGGCATGTGGGAAGTGAACCAACAGAGGGGAGCTCTCCGTCTCTCTCCCTGTTTTTCTTCTTCTGCTTCTCAAATAAAAAATACAATAACAAAATTGTTGAAGCCAGTGCAGTGGCTCAATAACCTAATCCTCCATCTGTTAGTGCTGGCATCCCATACGAACACCAGTTCTAGTCCTGTCTGCTCTACTTCTGATCCAGTTTCCTTCTTGTGGACTGGGAAAACAGCAGAGGATTTCCTGAGTGTTTGGGTCCCTGCACCCACATAGGATACCAGGAGGAAACTCCAGACTCCTGGCTTTAGATCAGCTTGGCTCCAGCTATTGCATGAACCAGCAGATAAAAGATCTCTCTCTCTTCCTCTTTCTTTCTGTTTCTGCTTTTCTCTGGAGAAACAAAATAAATATTAAAAATAAATAAAATAAAATTGTCAGTAGATACAGTTTTTAGTTTAAGGTGTCTACTTTTACTCCAGTGCTTTAAAAGCATTTGCAAACCATAGTTAATACATATGACAATTTTGTATAACTGAATTAGAAGTTATAGCAGGAAGGTATGCTTGGGTTCATAAAGCAACTTGCTCACCATTGGCAAGTTAAGTAATTCTCCAGCTTCCTCTTTATGCATTGACTTGTGTTTATTTTGTTTAGATAGTAATTCCATTCTGATTGTTCTCTCAGTCCTACATATTCTGAATATCATTCCTCTACTAACAAATTCTCTCACAACTTATAGGAATATATCGAAAGAACAAGAAATAAGATTTTAATCTTCAGATTAAAACAAAACCACGTCATTGTAAGAATTAAATCACACTATGAGAAGATAGAAAATTGATTTCTGGATCTCTGGAAGTTCTCTTTTTGTTGCTATTATTGTTTTCGTGGCTTTGCCCAACTAAATCCTTTCTATTTCACATGTTCCCAGACTTGCAAATTTTTATTATAATTTTGAATTTTGTTCATAATTAACAGTGTAATGTATGCATAGAAAACAAGTTGCATCTACTGAGAATCTAACCATTACAAAAGAAAGAGCAGACTTTTGTAATATAATGTTTTAACTTAAAAGGAATGTCAAACCTGATTTCTGATAATTTATGAGAAGTGATATGAAATGTATCATATTGAAGAAAAATTAAATCTTTATTATTTAATTTGATATATTGTATAAAGGAGTCAAAATACATCAGTTAGAATTTTAATATCTGGGCTGCTTGGAGTCAGAGGGGGCTGCTTAACCTCTGCTCTGAGCTTCCAGGTGGCAGGACTCTGGCCAGGAGGCCCATGGGATTTGCCCAGCACCTTTGATACCTGGGCCACCTGGTGGTGGGATCCTCAGGGGGGGATGCTTTAGATTTATACTGACACAGCAACCCTAGAAGGATAGCAAAAGTAGGGTAGTCAGTAATGAGCAATGTTGAAAACCACTTTCTGGGCATATTAAAGCTAGGGCTGGGGGCTACCTGGTAGGGTTAAATCATAGTACTTGCCAACGAGAATCAAAATAGGGGACGAGCAGTGCTAGGCTTGGCAATGGCACTAGCCGACATGCAAGAGAACTGGGTCTGGAGGTAGATTCTGAGGGAGATGTCTGGGCCCATCCCCTTTGATCTGCAATTTCAACTGGTTTGCTTGGAGCTGGGGGTGGTGACAGGCTGAGTTGGGCATGACCATGGAACCAATGACACTCATTAGTACTGGAGTTGGGGACAGCCTGGGTTAGTTCAGGCTGCAGCACCCACAGATGCACCCAAGAATGTAGTGTGGGTTGGGTTGGGTCACAACATCCATCACTCATACATATGCAGGTCAAAGGGAATAGCTTATGACTGATAAGGGCCTAGCACCCACTGGTATGAGTGAACTGTGGATCTGGGAGTGGGTCTGGTTGGGGAACTAGGGCAACTTCCCTGATGGGTCTTTCAGGAGCATGTGACTCAGTCCTGGCTGTTGGACAGACTGAGCAAGGTAACTCCAACTGTCCACATGCATGTGGGATGGTTTTGGAAGGAGATCGATGAGGCAGGGCCAGGTGAACCTTAGCTCTCTGGCAAGTGTAGGTGCCAGGCTGAAAAGTGGGGCATGCTTGGCTAAACTATCACACCTGCCGGTTTGCGTAAGTCATGGAAGGGAACAGACTGAGCATGTCCAGGCTGTAGCACTTACCAGTGAGAGCTGGGACTGGGGGCAGGCCAGGCCAGGCTGCAACATCCAATGACAAAGGTCAAGACAGGTGATGGGCAATGCAGAATGGGTCAGAGCAACAACTGGCATGGACAATATCTGGGGCTGGGAACAGGCCTGATTGAGGAGCTTAAGGGATGCTCCAGTTTAGTTGTAGCTCCCATTGGTGAGCACGAGAGCCAGGACAGGGGTGGTCTGGGCTGGACATGGCTGCAGTGACCCTCAGCATGGGCATGGACAGGCTTTGGGGCATGCCAGACTTGCCCATACTCCAGCATCCACTGGTGCCTGTGAGAGCCAGAGTGGGTGTGGGACAGGTTAGGCTAGATTTCCACCCCCGACTGGGCCACATAAGAACTATGTCAGGGCATGGACTAGGTGTGGCTGGGCTGTAACAGTCAACAGTAAGAACAAAATTGGGTAGGATCCAATCAGGCAAGGCTACTATTTTTGCCAAGACAGGAGGTAAACTAACTCAGCCTGGACCAGGGACCCATTGATGTGCACAAGATCCATCACTGAGAGGAGACCCAATAGAGGAGCTTGGGCAGTTCCTTTGTTGGGGCACATTTGCTGCAAGTGAGTGCCAGAACCAAGGTAAGGAGCAACCCAGAGCAGACCAAATTATAGTACCTGCTGGCATACATTTGGCTCAGGTGTGAGGGTGGACCAGGCTGGACCAGTTCATAACACCTACTGGCCAATCTGAGAACCAGGATGGGGTGCAGGATGGGCTGGGTCTGGCTGCATCACCAGCCATTTCACATTAAGTTTGGGACTTGGGGCTGACTGCACTGGGTTGGGCAACAGGTCTAGCAAGTGGGAGCTGGAATGGGAACAGACTGGGTCATGCCAGACTACAGCTCACACTGGCAAATGCCGAGGTGTGACGGGCCATGCCAGACTGGGCCGCAGCACCTACCAACACACACAAGGCCAGGATGGGGGGTTGAGCCTGGTAGGGGAGTAGTGGGGACTCCAGTGCTGGCCACTACTTATGCTAGTGAGCATGAAAGCTGAAACATGTAGCTGATCAACTGGGCAGGGCTACAATCCCTGTTAGTCTACATGTGAACTGGGCTGGGGAGAGACCTAGGCTGGGGTAGTCGATTGTATCCACTGGTACAGGCATGAATCAGAATAAAGGCAGGTGGGTTGGGCTTTGACACAGTATCAGCTGGCAAGTACTGGGACTGGAGGCAAATCCTGTCAAGTTAGACCAAAAAACCACCAGGAGAATGCAAGCTCCGAGGAGGGGAGTGGGTCCAGTGGAGGGATTGTGGGCTCCTCTCTGACGCTCTGCAACTCTCACTGGTGAGCATGAGAACTAGGACTAGGGGTGGGCGTGGCTGGACAGGCAGTGACTACTCTGACTGGGCTACAGCTTCCCCTGTGGTACATGAGGGCTGAGCCTGTGTTAGGAAGGGTTGGGCTGGGCTGGGCTGCAGCTCCCATTGGTTTACTGAGGATGGAGGGCAATTTGACTGACTACCCCAGTGAAACTGGACAGCAAATTTCTGGGCCAAAGGAGATTCAGAGGCAGACTATGATAGCCAATCAACCTTGGAAATATTTCCTCATCTGTGGAGCAGAAATATCAGCAGCATCTTAGAACCATTGAAAATACATGGACAGAACTCTCAAAAAATGCTCCACAATGGGGAATTTGGGATGACATTGGGTGGCAGTTCCCCAATCCCTGGGTTGATGTGCCAGTTGGGAGGCTGGACGTGGTTTCTCCTCTTGTAACTCCTTCTCCCCCCTATATGGGAAGAAGAAGAAAATGTGTAAACAAGGGTCTCACCCACTACCAACTGATCCTTGAACCTTTTCATCCTGATCAACTATGTAAACATCATCACTAATAAAATTATATATTAAAAAATTAGCATTTGACAAGACTGACAGACTCAGACCGTTAAAAGTACTGTATAAGGAAAAAGAAATTACAAACAAAAAACAAGCTATTAGTTTGTGATAGGTATTGGAAATTTATCCTGCAGAATAAATCACTTTCAGTAACTCAAGATGATATGAAAAAGTTGTAGTGCAATATTTTTGAGATGACTATATTAATTACAAAAGCATGATTATTTTTTCCCAACTGGATTCATATTGAGAAAGATGTGTATGTTTGTACATTTTTGCTTGTGATATTACAAGCAACAAAAATGCAGTCCTTGACAAGTAGTGTGTAACATAGACACATCATTAATACAGTTTCAGCTTATGCTAACTTGATTTGGAGGAATCCAAAGTGACTCCATGAAAGTAAATTTTATGAAACTAATAATCAGTGGGAACCATGGAAAGAAAACTTTGCTTTGCTTTTAGAGAACCATGGTTCCCTGAACCACTGAATTCATAATGAATATTGGGATAGTGATGATGCTATCAGCATGGTGCATATTGGCAGCGTTTGTTATTTTCCTAGTACTATACTGAGGAATTTGCTTGCTCATTTTATTCTCTTAGTTACTCTATATGGTAGTGTCTTGAATACTCCCAATTTACAGATGAAGAAATGACATTACAGTGCCGAATGCTGGCTGAATCCCAGTCAGCTGGAGGGAGGGGTAGTTTTCTCTCCAAATTTGTGAGCTCACTGCTGGGCTGCCACACCATCATGATCTCTGTGTTCTACTTGCAAAAGGTCCTCAGCTCAGGTTTCTTTCTTTTTTCTTTTTCTTTCTTGCTTTCTTTTTAGCATAGACTATGCTGTTATAATAATATAAGGGGAAATAGTGAGATGGAGGGGCAATAGAGAGGGTGAAAAGGGGAAATTCCTGAGCCTATGGAACTGTATCATGAAAAATAAAAATCAAACCAACAAAACAAAACAAAATTAATTAATTAATTTATTTGTTTTTAAAATTTTTATTTGAGAGACAGAGTTATGGAGAATAAAAAGAGAAAGATCTTCCATCTGCTGGTTGATTCCCCAAGTGGTCACAATGGCCGAAACTGAGTTGATCTGAAACTATGAGACTGGAACTTCTTTCAGGTCTTCCACTTCGGGACACGGACACAGGACTTGGGCCGTCCTCTGCTGCTTCCCCAGGCGATAAGCAAGAAGCTGGGTGAGAAGCAGAGCAGCGGGGACACAGACTGGCACCAATATGGGATGCTGGCGCTACGGAGAGAGGCTTAGACTATCACATCAGGGTGCCAGACCCTCAGCTCAGTTTTTAACTTTGAGGGTGGAAACAAATATGAGTATTGCAGTTAGGAAAGATTCCCAGAAAGGGAGGCAGCAGATAACTGAAGTACTTAGGCCTCTGCTACCAATGTAGCAGACCTGGATTGATTTCTGTATGTTCCAGTAAAGAGAGCTTAATTTTCATGTGTCTTGGTGAAGATTGCTTTTGGTCAAGCCTGTTGGGAGTTCTGTGCCCCTCCTGGATGTTGTTTCCAAATTCTTTCTCTAGATTAGGGAATTTTTCCTTTATTATTTCATTAAATACATTTTTTTGTATTTTCATATTTTTATTATACATTTTTTTAAAGCTATTGGGTCCAGTGTGATAGCCTAGTGGCTAAAGTTTGCACACACTGGAATCCCGTATGGGTACCAATTCTTTTTTTTTTTTTTTTATTGGTTACATTGCATTATGTGACACAGTTTAATAGGCAGTGGGATTCCCCCCACCTCTTCCCAAACCCTCCAGCCCCCCACATGGTGGACTCCTCCACCCTGTTGCGTTACCACAGTTCAAATTCAGATGAGATTCTTTCATTGGAAGCATCTACCAGGCATAAAGCCCAGCATCATATTGTCCAGATAAGTTCATCAGTTCCTTGGGGAGACCATCTCTGGTCTGAAGGTAGAGCTGGTAGAGTGTTTTTGACATTTCAAAGGATCTGGATTGCTGCCACTCTCACCACTCCAAGCATAATGCGGTCTCTGGAGAATCCACTGATTGACATAGTCCATCATAGAGTCTCCATTAAATACATTTTTAAGCCCAGATTCTTTTTCTGTACCTTCTGGAACTCGCATATCTCTTATGTTTGGTCTTTTAATAGTGTCTTTCAATTCTTGATTTTTTTTTTTTTTGGTCTGATCCAGCTCTGCTTCCAGCTTTGTGTTTGTTTCCTCCTGGTGACAAGAAATATCTTCCAATTCTGAGACTCTATTCTGCCTCATTCGTTCTCTTTTGGAGACTCTCCACTGTACTTTTAAGTTGCTCCACTGTATTCTTCATTTCTGATATATCAGCTTTCATTTAATTCATTTCCAGTATGACATATTCTGGAATTTCTTGAACTCCTGTCTTACATGCTTCTTGTTGTTGATAAGAAGCTTTATAACAAGTGTTTTAAATTATGTATCCCCAATTTTCTCAATGTCTTCCTCAGTTAACTCTGAGGTTGGCAAAGGGTCTTGCTCCTTTGCAGGGGAGTCTTCAGTAATAGTCATTTTGCCTCTGTCTCTTCTTTTGTTCTTGGTCATTGTACTTTAGGTTATCAGATTCTTCTCCCTGGGACAGGTTTCTAAGCTGTGTCACCCACAGGTCTATTCTTTGATTTTACTTATTGCAGTTGACACATGGCTCTTTGTTTGTAGTCACTTGTGCCACTCCCTGCAGCGGGTTCCAGGTCTGCGTTCTTATGTTAGATTACCACCATGGTCTCCGTAGCCCCAATTCCTGGCTTCACCTCCTGTGATACTGTACTGAGGTTACACTGTTGTCTGTACAACCTTTCTCCCACTTTCAGTTGGATCAGGTCCCAGGACTAGGGAGACACCAGGTGTTTTATATAGCTAGGTTGATGGTGGTGCAGATCTTGCCAGAATCTGCTGGCTATTAGGTCTGAGGTTCACATGGACCTGTTTTGACCTGTGCAATGCCATAGTTGGTATTATTTTCCTGTGGAACCAGTGCAATGCACTGAGTTTAGTGAGTTCTTGCCAAGCTCAATGCATGCGCAGCTCACTGTTGTCACCTGCAGTCTTAAATTCTTTGCCACACTATAAGAAATGATGCCTGATGTGCCACTATTAGAGGTTTTGATCTGCTGACCATCAGATCTGAGGGTTACCTGACCCTGTCTTGGGTAGAACCTGTAGGATGTCATTTTGTTGCAGTTCACTGAGTTAGAAATGAGTTCACTTTCAGCTCAGCGCATGCATAGTCCCCCCATAACCCTTGCCTTCCTAAACAAACTGGCACCCAATATGACTCTAGGAAGCAGACTGGGTTATGAAATCCACCCTGTTCCCACACCGCCCGTCTGGGACCTGCTGCTCTGTCTCTGCTCCTGGTCAAATCAAACACACCAGCAGGACAGGCAGTTCTTTGTCTGGGTTCACCTTTGGAGCTCCTGGTAAACATTCCTTCCCACCTTGTTATTGGTGGAATTCTGGCTGTTGGTGGAGTTCAGATCGCCATTCGCTGAATTCTGCTTGGGTATCAGTCACTGCAACACCACACTGTTGTTTTCGCTGCTTTCCTGTGTCTGTCAGTCTCTGGGTACCCCTCTGCTGTTGTTCTGCCCTCTCCTATTTCCTTGAATGTGCCCTTTCTGCTTCACACATGCTAATATTTCTCCATCTGTTTAAATGTGTCCTTACCCCATTCTGCCATCTTGATTCTCCTGGATTGATTTCTGACCCAAATCCAGCTGCTGTAGGTATTTGGGGATTAGACCAAATATGAAACACTCTCTCTCTCTCTCTCTCTTTCTCTCTCTCTCTTTCTCGTTCTCTATTCCTTTCCCCTTCTATTTTCCTTTCTACTAGATGAGAACAAATATTTTTTAAAAGATCCAGAGACAGAAATCTCAAAGGGATGTTATATCCCAGAGTCAATCTGAACAGAGGAAGTGGTTATGGGGGAGAGAGATCAAGACACCAGGAAGGAACGTTGAATAGAGAGGGATAGCATGTGTGAAGGTGTAAAGGTGTGATAGAAAATGTGAAAATGTCCAGTAATTTTACTAAATATAAGTCAGTGGTGGGCCTTGCACTCTTCACTCCACATGTCTACCTCTTGTTTGTAAGAAGCATTATGTCTTTGATTACTTTATTTTTTAATTCATTTTTAATTTAAGATGTTGTTAACATATTGACCAGAGTGGGATGGATCAAGGGTTAGGGAAAAGTGGGTGGGTGTGATCATTGTTTCCAAATTTTCTGTTCCTCCTTCTTGCTTCGGGGGGGTGGCTGAATTCTTTCAAAGGCTCAGGGGATCTAGACTATCTTATATTGCTGGAGCATATCTTTCTACATCAGGACTGCTCCTTGCCTCATCTTTGATGACTCAGTGCTGCCCTTTGAGGTGTACACTCATGGTTCTGTTGGTATCCTTGGTGACAGGATGCTAATCAAGGCCTTCAAATACTGATTAAACAGATCTTTATACCGCAGGCATCTCAGAAGCACAGGGAAGGAAGGTCAGCTTTCTAAATGAGACTCCTAAACACAGATGTCAAAAGCTGTCTCTTCTCTTAACAGCATTTTGTATGTTAATTTTGGCACAGCAGTTGTTATGGTAGTTGGGGAGAGGAGGTAAGCACAGAAACTGTGGTGGAAGGTTTTATTTTGAGAAGGAGGAAGCGTTAGAATACAATCTCTTTTGGCTAAGCTCACTTTCTCATTAAAATGGTCTTGGCTATCATATCACCTGTATCTGTGATGATGCTGGCAATGTTTCTATATGTAGTGACTGCACCTAAGAATCCTCGAAAGGTAAGAAAAGCATTTGGGCATTCTGGGCCTGGTTAATGCCAAATTTGTGTTAACAATACTATTGTGCTAGTATAGTTACCTATCTATTTTCTTTTCTTTCTTTTTAAAATATGCGGGGACGGCAAGGAGCAGTGGACTGGTACATGCTCCCCCTGGCTCCCAGAAGTGTGCTGCAGATGGCCTGGGGAATAGGGTATTAGGACATATTGGAGTGAGAGCAGCAAAGGGCTTGTTTGACAGGGGATAGATGTCTTCCTGGGTCTTCCATGGACTTCCATTTGGTCTTCCACTGCACTCATAGCTGAGTGAGGAAGCTGGGACCAGGTGGTTTAGAAGGGGGAAATCTGAGGGCATGTCTGGGTTAAGCCAAGGCACATACGTATATGGGAAACCTGTGCTGGGCTGAAAACATTGCCCACTGGCCACTGGCTTATGCAAACGCTGGGGTTGAGGGTCATGCCGGCTAAAATAGGCCACAGTATCTATATGCAAGTGTCAGAGCAGAGGGTGGACTACATTAGGCTGGGATGTAGAGAACTGGATCTGGGGGCAGATTCTGAAGGGGACTTGTAGGCTCATCTCTGTGAGAGTGCAGCACCCATAGGTTTATGTGGATAGCTGCTGGTGGTGAAAGGGTGAGCCAAGCTAAACCACAAAATTTTTCTGACACTCGTGGGAGCTTGAGCTAGGAGGAGGCCTGGCTGGGCCAGGCTGTAGCAACTGCACATACAAGGGTCAAAAATGAAAGCAGACTATGCCAGGCAGGGCCTTAGTGTATGCCAGCACCTTTGAGATTTAGGGCTGGGAGCAGGACTGGTAGGGGAACTTAGGGAACTCCCTTGTTAATCAACAATAACATGAACCAGGACTGGGGCCAGGCCATGCCAGGTAAGGCTGCAGCACTCCTCAGCATTTGTCTGGACCAGGTTTGGAGACATGCTGGGGTGGGCCAACTGCAGTACCCCTTGCATACACAAAAGCCAGGACAGGGTGTGAGCTGGCTTGGACTAAACCACAACACCTGCCACTGAGATTGTGGGTGGGCTGTGCCAGACTGTTGTAAAGCATTCACCAGCATGTGCAACACCCTGGCCTGGGAATAGGCCAGGTAGGGAGACTTTGGGGACGCCCCCGTAAGGCTACAGCTCCTACTGGTGAGAGTAAGAACCGAGAACCAGGGCTGTGGGAGGACCAAGTTGAGCAAGGCTGAAGTACCTGTTGGCATGAGTGTGGCCTGGGGTAGGTGTGGGACAGACCAGGATAGGCTGTGGCACCTGCTGGTTCATATGAGAGCCAAGTCTGGAGTGGGCCAGGCTGGGCTAAGCTATAACACCCACCAGCAGAGCAAGAATAGATATGGAGCAGTTAGGCTAGGCCACAGTACCTCCTCAGTGACTGACAGTTCTAGGGTCAGATTAGGCACAGGATGGGCTATAGCACTCATTGGCATATGTATGAACTGGGTCTGGGGGTGGGCCAGATTGGGCCAATCTGCAGCACACACTGGCATGAGCAAGAGCTGGGAAGGAGTGTGAACCAGGCCAGTTGGATCATAGCACTAACCAGTTCACATAAGGGCCAAGGGGTGGGCCAGGCTGGGCTAGGCTGCTGCACCTGCTAACCAGTTTGAGAGGCAGGACGAGATGCAGGCCATGCCAGGTTGGGCTGCTGCAAATACTGTCAGTTCACATGAAATATGAGACTGGGGGCTGGCCTGGCTGGACTAGGCTACAGAACCGACCAGCATAAGCTAGAGTGGGGGCAGGCTGGGTAGAGCCAGGCTTCAGCACCCTCTGTCAAATGCCAAGACTGGGGTGGGCCATCTCAGGGTGGGCCATGTCACCCATTGGCATGCGCAAGACCTGGGGCTGGTAGTGGGCCTGGTAGGGGACTTTGGGGACTCCCTTGCTTGGCAGCTGCTTTCACCAGTAAGCCTACTTATTCAGTAAGGTTAGACTAGGAGTAGGCCAGTCTACGGGCTGGCTAGGCTGCATTAAGCTGCTGTACCTGCTGGTATATAGGAGAGCCAGAATAAGTGTGGGCCAGCTGGGCGAGTCCATAGCACCTCCGGCGAGTGCAGGGACTGGGTGAGAGTCATGTCACGATGGACCACAATACACTCTGGCATATGCAAGATCTGGGGCTATGAGCAGTCCTGGTAGGGGAATTGTGGGCACTCCCCTAGTGGACAGAAGCTCCTGCTCTTGAACATGACAGCTGGGTTTTGGGGTAGACCAGGCTGGTTAATGCAGCAGCACCCACTGGTGTATGTGTGGGCCTGACCTGGGAATGGGCTGGGCTGAGCTAAGCTACAATACCTATGCGAGTGCAAGGTAGTCAGATGAAATGTGGGACAGACTGGGCTAGACTGCAGTTTTTGTGCTAGACTGCAGCACAAAAACCAGGCCTGGAGGCTGGATTAGCAGGGGTTATTGGATGTTGCCCCAACGTGGTTGTGGCAACTGTGGGTGAGAGTCATGTCAGGATGGACCACAATACACCCTGGCATATGTAAGATCTGGGGCTGTGAGCAGTCCTGGTAGGGGAATTGTGGGCACTCCCCTAGTGGACAGAAGCTCCTGCTCTTGAACATGACAGCTGGGTTTTGGGGTAGACCAGGCTGGTTAATGCAGCAGCACCCATTGGTGTACGTGTGGGCCTGACCTGGGAATGGGCTGGGCTGAGCTAAGCTACAATACCTATGCGAGTGCAAGGTAGTCAGATGAAATGTGGGACAGACTGGGCTAGACTGCAGTTTTTGTGCTAGACTGCAGCACAAAAACCAGGCCTGGAGGCTGGATTAGCAGGGGTTATTGGATGTTGCCCCAACGTGGTTGTGGCAACTGTGGGTGAGAGTCATGTCAGGATGGACCACAATACACCCTGGCATATGTAAGATCTGGGGCTGTGAGCAGTCCTGGTAGGGGAATTGTGGGCACTCCCCTAGTGGACAGAAGCTCCTGCTCTTGAACATGACAGCTGGGTTTTGGGGTAGACCAGGCTGGTTAATGCAGCAGCACCCATTGGTGTACGTGTGGGCCTGACCTGGGAATGGGCTGGGCTGAGCTAAGCTACAATACCTATGCGAGTGCAAGGTAGTCAGATGAAATGTGGGACAGACTGGGCTAGACTGCAGTTTTTGTGCTAGACTGCAGCACAAAAACCAGGCCTGGAGGCTGGATTAGCAGGGGTTATTGGATGTTGCCCCAACGTGGTTGTGGCAACTGTTAGTGAAGCCAGCCTGTGGTGGACTGGACTAAACTTTAGCACCCATTAATTCATAGAAGCTGGGGCAGAACTAACTAGGCAGCTGTATCCACTAGTATGTGCATTGGACTGAACCTAAGCTTGCACTGGTTGGTGCACATAAGAATCAAACCCCAAATGAGGTTTTTGAGAGACTCCCCAGCTAGAACCTGAACTCAAACACTTGCCACAGGGAAAATTACAATATATACAGTACAATCTTAGAGTACATGTGTAAGGACTGGGCTTCCTCAGTTGCTGATGCCTGTATAGTAGGCAGTATACCCAGATGCACACAAGGGACCTGACAACCAGATCAACCAGGCCAGTAGAGGACTCTGAGTGTCTCATCAGCGAATGGAAAGCAAAACAGGTGAATTTCTCTCCTAGCCAAGCTTTGAGACATATTCCTGAGCATGGCGATGCCCTAAGGTGGTCTTGATCGACCAATAGACTTTGTAAAAATATCCTGACCCCTGGTGGCAATGAAGCCAACTCTCAGAACTATCAAAACCACTGAAATAGCAACTTTGGAATATTCTTTCCCGTATAAGGATCTGTAAGTCTTCATCAAATGATTGTACCCCACCCTCATGTTCTGATGTAGTTTAACAGCAAGGAATGCTCCCTTCCTTTCTTCCCTTAGGAAAACAGGAGTAAAAATTGAAATGTTTGTCCCAACTACATGCCTCATTTCCTTGACCCTTCCCATCCTAATTGGAAATGCACATGTACATGCATCCTTCTCAAGTATGCAAGTAATATTAGAAATAAAATAAAAATGAAAAATAATAGATTTGATAAATATGAATTCTTTTACCTGTTATTCTAAAAGTGAAAAAGGAAAATGATAATTTTTGATGCAGGGATATCTAAGGATATTATAGGAGGCCTGGCATAATGGCTCAGTGGCTAAAATCCTGCCTTTCACGTGCCAGGATCCTATATGGGCATTGATTTGTGTCCTGTTCCATTTCCCTTCCAGCTCCCTGCCTGTGGCCTGGGAAAGCAATAGAGGATGTCTCAAAGCCTTGGGGCCCTGCACCCATGTGGGAGACCCAGAGCAAGCTCCTGGCTCCTGGCTTAGGATCGGCTTAACTCTGGCCATTGTGCCCACTTGGGGAATGAATCAGTGGATGGAACATCCTACCCTCTGTCTATCCTTCTCTCTCTAAATCTGCCTTTCCAATAAAAATAAAGAAATCTTAAAAAAGAAATATTGCATAGTTGGTTGTTTGGCCTAGTATTTAAGACTTCAGTTAAGATGTCCATGCTCTACATCAGAGTGTATGAATTTGATGCCTGACTCTGGCCTCTCATTCCACCTTCCCGCTAATGCAGATTCTGGAGGCAGCTGTGATGGTTCAAGTAATTGGCTTCCTGCCACTCCGATGGGAGACTGCATTTCCTTCAGCACCAGGCTTTGGTTTGGTCCAGTCCCAGCCACTGAGTGCATTTGAGGAGTGAACCAACAGATAGTTCCCCTCTGTGTCTCTGTTTGTGCTTCTCAAATAAGTTAACTAAAAACATAATTATAAGTATTTAAAAATAATACAAATAACTGTCATAGACTCAATTTGCTTTAACAGGGAGAGTTGAGGAAAGAAATTCAGCTGTTTTCCTACTCAGAATACCTGAACTGTGTTTCCCAGCAATCTATGATTATGTTCAAAGTCGCAACTACATGTTTATTTTTTCTAATGTAGAAATAGTTCAACAATTCATCCTTTCTCATCTATCACTGTGTATACTTACGATTCATAAACATATTTTTCTCAGAAGAATTCCAGAAAAATCTTGAAGCCATGGGGACTTATTTCCCTGCTTAACCTTGGAAGAACACAACTGCATTATCAAGATATGTCTATTTTTACCTCTAATGAGGACACTTGCTCTAAAATTGCACACAGCCCTGAGCTGTTATATTTCTGGTTCACTTTAACCTGAATAAGGGGTTCAGATTTTCCTGGAAGCAGATTCATGCCATGCCTGTTTCAAGGCATGACTTGTTACAATCAGAATTCAGTGTTTATTTCTCGACATAATGAAAAAGACCCTCTGGCTGTCCAATCAGCTGTAATTTTTCACCAGTTCTGAATAAACATTTCAAACTCTCATGAGTCATTGTTGGATGTGATGAAGAAAATGAAATTAGAGACAGTGTAAGTTACAGCTGTGCTGGTCACCCAAACTTTGGTTCTTCAACAAATGAGAGTGAAGCAAAATGATGTAAAGTGACAAGATGGCTTGGATTTCAAATTGTGGAGATACTATGAGAAAGACTGATGTCACTCTCATGTACTAGTCTGTAAAAGAAACTAGCAAAGCTTCTGTCCTTGCTGATGTGACTGGCTGCTCAGATTTCCTACCGTGGGATCAGAAAATCTACCATGAAGATGAGGTTGTATCACCAAAAGCAGAACCCACGAACTGACTCCACATGATCCTTCCAGACCTCACATACCAGCACCGTCCTGCTCTTGAGGATGATGGGAATTAAGATTTGGAAGGGAGGCAACGTAAGGAAGATGAGTGTCATAGAGGTTGGAACTTTTTAATCTTTTTTTTTAAAGCTGTGCCTCCCGCTAAAATCCAGAAAGTAGGATTGCCTTGGTGAATCAAGCATGTTTTGGCAGAGATTTCTTTGTAGACCACAAGAAAATTCAGATTATTCCTTAATGCAGCATCGATAAACTTTCCAGGTATTTTGAGGATGTGTTCTCTGAACTCAATCTTTACTACCAGATTTGCATCAATATAGCCTTACCAAGTCTGCCACAGTTCTCTTAGAAGAAAGGTTGCATCTTTCTTAAATAAAGACTATTTAACATCTGAGACAAAATATGCAGCTTATTCATTCTGTTCATTTGAAAGGGAGAGAGAGAATCTACTGATAACTGTTTCACTCTGAAATGCCTACAATGACCCAAGCTGGGCCAAGCCAAAACTTCGAGCTAGGAACTTGATCCTTATCTTGCATGTGAGTGACAGGCATGTAACTGCTTGAGCCATCACCTGAGGAATCCCAAGGTGTGCATTAGCAGGAAACCAGAATTGTTAACAGAGCCAGTGTTGTATGAAATTGAATGCGAAACATGGCAACAAACTTGTTTTTTGTCTCACACACAAGAAGGGAATCTATAAGCTTCCCTTCCATTTAAGAACCACCTGGGGCTCCCAGGCACTGACCTAATAATGTATCACCACAGCCTGTGGAGGGCCTTGAGCCTGTGGAAGTTCCTGGGCTGCTTCAGTCCCATGTGGGAAATCCAGTAGGAAATGGCTGACCGTGAAGTTCTTGGCCTTTGAGGACAGTCAAGTTTCCAATGACCTCTTTTGCAAGTGGGAAATGGTCCTAGGTGTCCTGAAAATCCTTGGTAAAGTGTCAACTGCTTCTGCAGTGAAAGGCACTTGGGAAGCCCCTGGGGGTTGCACTGGGTCCAGGAGGACACACCTCTCTTATCTTCCTGCTCTGCTATGCGATCCCCTCCTGATCTCTGTGGTAAGAGCTCATGTGTCCACTTTTAAGAGGTTCTTCTGGAGCAGGAGCCAGCACAGCAGCAGAGTTCATCCAATCTGGCTTTTCAAAGAGGGCCTTTCTAGTCTAATTTTCTCCATTCTTTAGCCCCAAAGCAGGCCAGGGTGTGGTGTAGAAAAAAAAATCAGGCACATTCTCTTTAAGCTCTGCTGCTCAGAAGAATCCCATTGGCTAAGGTGGCACCCTGAGGGGTGTTTCTGTTCAGTCCCCCATTCGCTCTTCCATTTTAGATCTGGGACTCCAGCATGGTTTTGCACGGGGACATACTTGTCAGAACAATATGTGCCAGGAGTACTGAAATGAGAGGATAAAATTCGTAGCGTCCTTCAGTTCCTATCTCTCCTGGGTTTGAGATGGCTCTCAAGAAGATCTCTATAGCCAGCCTGTAGCATTCAGATGTGCTCTGAGGCTCACAGGGTAGGGAGGAAAGTGAGGGTGAGATCAGTACATGTCACCCAAGGTCACCCAGCCTTCCATTGCCTTTGGGATACCTTGATTAGAATAGCATGTGTCAGGAGTGAGTGATCTGCTCCCTGTGCTATGCTGGACCTAGGCCTCTGCCCAGTCAAATACATGCTGGTTTTGTGAACCTTGAGTGTCTGAGAGTATACAAGTCAGAAATAGCGTGTGCTGAGATTAATCATTTCCCATTTCCTATGCCACGCTGAATCTGGGACCACTGCCAGACCCAGTATGTTCTCCCTTTGCCTCTGAAACCTCTGAAACTTGTTTTCACCACAAGTTGTTTTAACCATCTTTGCTCCAAGCCTGAGCAAAGATGTCCTGAGCTAGAGCTTGGAGGGAAGGTGTTGGTCCTAGCTATCTATCAGGATCAGGTGTATAGATCAGATGTATCTATTAGCAGCTACACCTGGTAACAAAATTCCCTCCATATATTTATTCATCCTTAATGAAGGACCAATTCACCAGCAGAAAAGATTAGAACATCACCCCAGCTCCGAGGGATTAATCCAGCCTATTCCAGGAAGCCTGGCTCCTGAGTCTTGAAGGCTGGTAGCTGTGCTAATCACATTTAACTGGCTGACAGGAACCTGGTGTTTCTTTTCATGAAAGAGTTACTACTTGTGGAGAACTAGGGTCTCTGAGAAACAGAAGCTAGAGAAAGAGAATAGCCTGCTTGTTCACTGTCTGGTGAGATGGTAGAAAGCTGGCTGGAGTTAAACTCAAGTCACACTGGAAAAATCCAATTCATGGCACCAATACTATTGTAGGTAATTCAACGAGAAACATGGCAGCAACCTTATTTCTTGTTTTACACGAAGGAAGAATTTTCATGCGGACAATTCCAGTTAGCAAAGCAAGTTTCATTTAAGAAAAAGAGAGAAAGTGACTCCTGCCCTAGCCACAGGAGGGGGCTTCAAGTAGGAAAAGACCCCAGATCTCCTGCCATAGTGGCAGGAAATGGGAATCCAAGGAAGGAAAGAGAAAAAAAAAGGCCTGAGATAATGGTGAAAATTATGTCTTTTATGCCCCATCTCAGGGGAATCATCCAATGGACAAAATTGTTCACAATAGCACCTGGTACAGAATCAAAGAACATCAGAAGGATGGGACTGGTTAACTTCCTTCTCTCATTCTAATGATTTGCTGATCACTCATGCAAAATGACTGTTGTCACCCAGAGATGACATTAGTTGAGTCACTTCCCCTTGCTTTTGCCAGGACAACAATTCTGAGATGGTGAATTGATATATTAATTCTAACCCCTTTGTCCTCCCTCAAAGAGAGACTGTTCTCTTGAAAAAAAATGGGGAGAAATATGATTTATATTTTTAAAAAGTAACCAAGGACCAGAAACCCAAAGTGCTTATCCTGCCTGACTTCTCACACCTGACTTAAAGCCAGGAACCCTGATATGGAATGCTGGTAGCCCAAGTGGCATCTTGACTGATATGTTAAATGCTTATCCCAAGATACACAAATGTAGCTTTTTAAACTATAGCTTTTATTAAACGAAGGAAAATAGTTGTTTGAAAAGCAGGATGAGAGAGAGAGCAAGAAAGAGAAAGAAAATCTGTCTGTTGAAATGACCACAATAGTCTAAGCTAGAAACCAAGAACTTCATCTCACATGGATGGCAGGGGCCCAAGTATTTGGGTCATCATCATCTGCTGCTTTCGTATGTCAATTAGCAGTGAGCTGGATCAGAAATGAAACAGTTCGGATTCCAACTGGCACTCTAATGTGGGACACCAGCTGGACCACAACACTGCCCCCCCTCTATTGTAGTTTTCCGTATTCTCCAAAGCCCTGCTCTGACTTAGCTAGCAGAAAATGCCTGTCATTGCTTGAAATGGTATGTATGGCTAGTATTCTTTGTGGGCAATGATGGCATTGGTAAGTGGGCTTCCAATACAGAGGGGAAAGGGAAGATAAAATATTTGGCTCTTAAACATGGACTCCACATTTACCATGACTTTTTGAAGGACATTTAACTAGGAAATCTATTGAACTGCAGATTCACAAGGTCTCTGCACCCTCTTAGATAAGGGGGTCTAAGATGCTTAAATGCAGATTCACTGATTGAACTTTTTAAAACCACTTTAAATATTAGAGCAGCATTTTTAGTATACACAAAAATATTGTTCTGAACTGATTATTTGAACAAGCTTTCTACTTTCACAGACTGGAAAGTTTTGAGGGAATTTTGTTCAAAAAGAACTTATCAAAACACTAGCATAGATCCTTTATTAAAGTAAGATGAGTAATAAAAATCAAATCATTCTACAATTACAGTCTGAAAATCATCCCCAAACTGATGATGTATGCATATCAAATTTGTGGTTGAAAACATCCTCCTATTGCCAGACTGCAACTGGAATGCAAAGTAGGAGGAAAGAAACACAAAACATCAGTGGATGCATATGTAAACTGGGTCAACTATTTTGACAAAAAAGTAAGCCTAGTACCTGTATTTTGCATTTGTTTGTTCGTTTGCTTTTGTAGTAGACAATGTTACTGGCTTTAAAAGCTAGTTAAACAGGAATCAAATTATTCTACAAGATGGTGATATTTACATAAGAAATTATTTTTTGGCCCTAAAACCTTTATTTTCTTTTTAACTTTATTATTATTATTATCATTTTATGATATAGTTCCATAGGCAACATAAGAAATTATTTTTGTTTCAAATGACAATGTCTTCTTTTTAAAACAATGATTTTGTTTTTGTATCTGAGGGCATAATGATTATAAAATCTGAGATAATGAGAGATGGCAACTGTATCCTCAGAGGATCCCAAGAGAGAGCACCAGGTTGACCTTTCAAGTTTTTGCCTTTTTAAAATCTAGCATTTTAAAATGTAAAGGGGTTCAGTTTTAGGACACATTTCCATATCCACCTTATCTAGCCCTCTTGGGAAATGACGGCTCTAGCAGGGAGCTCAGTTGTTATTGCTGGTTGCATTTAATCTTGTAGGGGGAAGAATTTTTTTTTTTAATTTATTTATTTTTTTGTTGGAAAGGCAGTTATACTGAGAAAAGGATTTTCCTTTGGCTGCTTCCCTCCACAAGTGGGCGCAGTCCAAAGCTGATCTGATCCAAAAGCAGAAGCCAGGGTCTCCCATATGGGTTCAGGGTCCCAAGGCTTAGGGCTGTCCTCTATTGCTTTCTCAGACCACAAGCAGGGAGTTGAATGGGAAGTGGAGCAGCCAGGACATGAATGTGTGCCCATATAGGATCCTCAAGCACATAAAGCAAAGACTTTAACCACTAGTCTAGGTAGAAGAATTTTATAAAAGTTTGAGAAAACTCTGCATGTATCAGGTTTAGATCTTGGAGTTGCTGTCACTGAAGATAGAGTGGTTCTAGCATTTCAATATTTCAACTACGGTGGAGTACACAGACAGTATCAGCAAGTAATTTTTGAAAGAATGAACACATTCGGATTGAAGCAGATTTCCCCGTAGATGAATCCAGACTATATTATACCCAGAACGGACTTATTTTTAAAAATGTTAACTCAATGTGATACATTAAAAATGTGTTTCAAAGATAAGAATTGTTTTTCTCCAGTGTTTGTTCCAAGCATCACTGCCACATGGAAGGCATTGCTGTTTAAATTCAGGAAGCAGGTTGTACAGGCTTGATAAAGCATGCTGAAGATGTCACCGTTGATATCCGTCCGTTGCTCTGCAGACCCCATTACATCAAAAATAGTTAATGATACTTTTATTTATGAATTAACTGGGGCTGGAAAAGTGTTGGGAAGCAGGGATACTGGGGAGGAATCATTTGAGTCTCCAGGTAGGTAGGAATGATCAATAGTGTGTGTCAGTAAAAATGGAGAAGAAATGGCTAGAGATATTTTTAAAAAGTGTAAAATGATTAAATGCAAAGATCTGCTTAATTTTTCTCTGTGCCTGCTCCTTGATCCCAGTAGGGGCACTAAAGATTCAATAGACATATAGTACAGTTAAGCGAATTATGTGACAATACATAATAAAGAATAAACAGTTATGCCTAAAATGTCTATGGAGTTGTTCTGAAAGAATATTTAGTTAAATGTTTTAAAATGTTTATGAGATACTGCTGTATAGGAAATCAGTAACTGAGAGAATTTTCTGGATCTCATGGTCACAATTAAACACTTAATGTCCCACATATTTATAATGACTTTATTGTGTCTCCAGAACACAACTCTACAGTTCTTTCTCCGAGTTCTGTGGACACTGTTCATTAAGTAAACTGTTGCACTTACAAATTGTCATCCATGCGCAGGGGCCATGCTAATCTCTGTGTCGTTCCAATTTTAGTATATGTGCTGCCAAAGCGAGCACTGCACTTACAAATTCGATTACTATTAGATCACTACTACTAGCACTTCTTCAAGATAGAAAGTTAACCATGTTGCCCATGTGGGTAACCCTAATGAAGTTCCTGACTGTTTGCTTTGGCTCAGTATAGACCCAGCTGTTATAGGCAGCAGAGAGTGAACCATTGGGTGGAAGTTCTCTCTACTTTTCATATAAATTAACAATCTTTTAAAACAGAACATTTTCTTCATTCCAAAAATTTACTTCTTGCTCCTTTTCAGAGTCATAAGCACCTCAAGCCACGTATCGTGTAACCATGATTGTAACTTCTGCTGCATATGCTAATTTTTCTGTACTTCTGCTTCATATAAATGAAATTATTTTGTGGATAATCTTCTGCCTCACATATTTTTGAGGTTCATCTATGTCATTATGGAGATCAGCTGAATTTATTATTATTTTATTTTATGAATATAACCTTTTTCCTACTTATGGATATTTAAGCTGTTTTTAGTTTTTCATGACTTATTAATTAAAGCTAATATTAAGATCCGTGTGTGTGTGTCTGAGGACACATGTATCCATTTTTCGAGGGGTGTTTATCTGAGAGTGAAATTGTAGTTCATAGGATAGGTGTGTTTAGTTTTGTTAGAAATTTCCCAATAGTGTTGCAAAGTCTGTAGCATTTTGCTCTTCCACCATTAATGAGTGCTGCAATTGTGCTATAAATGGGTAAATAATTGGTCTGGCTAGTCTTCTACTTTTAGTCATTGGATAGATCTGTAATGTGATTTTAATTTCAATTTCTCGCTAAAAAAAAATAGTGTTGAATACCTATCATTTGCTCACTGGCTATTTGAATCCATTTTGCAAAGTGTTTCTAATTGTTTTTCACATATAAAATTAGATTATTAATTATTCCTTACTAATCAATCATCTTAGTTTTTCAATTCCCAATGTTTAGCATAGTGACTGGCAATTAATAAATATTGTTTAAAAAAGACAAAGAGAATAAATAGAGTGGCTTTATTTGCAAAGTTTTCTTTATTGCAGGCCACAGGAAATGAGTTGTGGAAATAATTAGCTTCCATGGTACATCTGCATTTGTTGGTTTTTTAAAATACAAAGATGTAAACTCTTAAACACAGCTGGTTGCATTTGTGATGGAAGCACTTGTGATTTTATGTTAAATTATGATTCATTCATGCGTATAAAGTACTTGTCATCAAAGTGTCTGGAAGTTCACTAAGATTTTAGACTAGAATACAAATTGTAACAGTACCTTCTGTTCCATTCTTTCACTGTGTTAAGAATAGGTAAGGTGTCAAAAATTCAGGATTTATTTTACCAGTTATTTTTACTTGATTTCTAAATTAGAAATGTACTTTCTAAATTCTTCATGATACATGAGTTTTTAAAATAAAGCATACCAATTTAAGATTGTTTTAAATTTTAATATCTGGTTTTTTAAAAAGATTTATTTATTTTTATTGGAAAGTCAGATTTACAGAGAGAAAGAAAGAGAAGAAAATCTTTCATCTGCTGGTTCACCCCCAAGTGGCTGCAACAGCCAGAGCTGAGCCAATCTGAAGCCAGGAGCCGGAATCCTCTTCTGGGTCTCCCATGCAGATGCAGGGTCCCAAGGCTTTGGGCTGTTCTCTATTCCTTTCCTAAGCTACAAGCAGGGAACCTGTGGATGAGGAGTCAAATGAGATAGTTAGGGTTTCTGGTTCCTGGTGAAATAATTTCTTAAAAATATAAAATCCTATTTCTCCCCATGTTCTAACCTTTCCAGAGAAGGTTCTTCCTTTCGAGGGCACATTCTTCCCTTGAGGAAGAACAAAGGAGGCAGAATTAACAAATTACTATCCCGTCTCAGAGTTGTTGTCATCACAAAAGCAAGGAGACATGATGCAGGCTAATGTCATCTCTGGGTCACTGTCAAAGAGGAGGTACCTGAGTACTCAGCTTAGTATTAGAACGGGAAGAGGAAGTAACCAGTTTCACCTTTCTGATGTCCTTTGATTCTGGACCATGTGTTATTGTGAACAAATTTTTTTTCATACGTTTGTCCTTCGGGTGACTCCCCTGAGATGGGGTATAAAAGATATTAACTCCCCTTGTGCATGGGTTTTTCTCTCTTTCCTTGGATCCCCCTTGTGTCATTATGGCAGGAGATCTGGGGTCTTTTCTCCCTTGGAGCCCCTTCCTGCCACTAGGGCAAGAGCCACTTTCCTTCTTCTCCTTAAAGAAATCTTGGTTTGTAAACTAGAGTTTGTCCACATGAAAATCCTTCTTTCATGTGAGATAAGAAACAAGGTTTCGCATTGAGTTCTCTGCAACACTGGAAGGGAAGTGGAGCAGCTTTAATAGAAACTGGTGCCCATATGGGATCCTGGTGCATGCAAGGCAAGGACTTTAGACATCAGGCTACCATGCCAGGCCCCTAATATCCAGTTTTATCATGAAAGTAATAAATATTCAATATTGGAAAATAGAAAATATGGCAATTTAAGAAAAGGAAATTTTAACAGGCAAACTTGATTTACATTGAGAGTATCTGTCTTTCCTTGTACTGTGCACATGCTTGTGAGTGCATGCATATCTACATGTATGTGATTTTATATGTGTGATAGATGTAGCTCTAGGTTTATATTTGCCATTGTAATTAAACTGTTTCCTATGACAGACTGGAAAGAAATGTTAGTTTGTTTGTTTGTGTATTTATTTATTGTCCCTGTTGTTTGCTTCTTGTAACAAGCCTGAAATAGGTACTTATTAAATATTTCCTATCATCTGTGCTTCTTTGAAATGGCTGCTGTGTCCATGTTTCCATCTAACATTGCAACTTGTGTGTATAGCATGTTACCATGCACATGCAACTTATCAAGGGTTTGTTTGTCAACAGGCATTGGAAAGCTCTGCTGTAGGCTTCTTCATAGTAAAGGGGAGGCCAGGATTGCACTAAGCAACGTATGTGGTTCCCCGCAGATATGAGACATTCATGGTTTCTTTCTAGTCTTAAAGTTTTGTAGACTTGGAAGCTCAAAATGATTTGTGATGTTCATCACATTCAATTCTGTAAGGTTTCCGTAGTGTAATGGTTATCGCATTCGCCTAACACATTCAATTCTGTGTGTCCCAGCAAGTGAATATTGTTATTTTTCTAAGATTTATTTTTAATTTTAGATGATGTTGACGTAGTTGATCAGAGAGGGATGGATCAAGGGTTAGGGAAAAGTGGCGTGATCTTTGCTTCGAAATATCTGTTTCTCCTTCCTGTTTGGGGATGGGGGAGGAGGGATAAGAGGAGAAGCTAAACCCAGACTCACAACCTCTCCGAAACCCAGGAATGGAGAATTACTCCTTGTTATTAATCTAAGATCCCAATGTAGCCCATGCTCTGAGAGTTCTTAGGTGGTTTCGACAGTTCTGAAATGTTGTCAGTCTTACCAATCCAAGGATAAGGGAACCCTTTCAGTGTCCTTTGGTTGACATAGTCTCCATTCATCCAGATATTAAGGGCAAGAACCCAAGCTAGGTGACCCCGGTTCCACCAAAACTTTGGTTCCTGAAGTTCACAGATCTGGCTCTTGCTGTGCAGGCAGGCCAAGGACCCAGGACAAGGCAGCAAAGGTTCTTCCAGACCCCCAACCCTGAGGCTCATGGGCCCAGCATCCACTGTGCAGGCAGTCCAAGGTCCTGGGCCAGGCAACCTTGGCTCTGCTGGCCCCTCTGCCACTAGGGCTCATGGACCTGGCCCCCACAATGCAGGCAGGCCAAGGATGCAGGACAGGCATCCTGGGTCCCATTAGATCCCCACCACTGAGGCTTATGGACCCAGCACCCACCACATAGGTGGGCCAAGGATCTGGGCCAGGCAACCTGGGCCCTGCTAGACCCCTCAACCCCAGGGCTCACGAACTCAGCACCAACCTCCCCTTGACTGTCATGACTCACCTCATCTTGGCATCCATCAGCAGATTCTGCAGCCTGGCTTGGTCCAGCCTATCCTTACTTCTAGCTCATGCTCGTGGGTTCTGCAGCCCATCCATACCCAGTCCAGCCAGTCCCCATTACTGGTCCTGATGTGAACTGGCTAGTTTTGCAACCTGACCCAGCCCCTCCTGTATCCTGTCCTGGTTCTCAGATCTGCAATAGATATTATGAACTGGCCCGGCCTGGCCGCTCCTGGACATGATCCATATGTATGCTGGTAGGTATTGTAACCTAGCCTGATCAAGGCTATTCCTTGCCTTGGTTCTTGTGCTCATCTACAGGAATTGCATACTGATAAAGGAGTTTCCCAAGCTCCTCTATCAGGTCTCCTCCCAATGGCAGATGTACATGCTGGTGGGTCCTTGGCCCAGGTAGATTTTGTCGACTTCTTGTCCTAGCAGGATAAGTGGCCTTGCCCAATCAGCCCATTATCATTCTACTTCTCACTGCTGGGTGCTGTATCCCAGCCATACCAGGCCCACACTCATACACAGCTCTCATGTGGTTCAGCTGGAGCCTAGACCTAGCCTAGCCCCTCCTACACCCAGGCTGGCTCTCATGAGCGCCAGTGGGTGCTGGAGTCTAGCCCAGTTTGGTGATCCCTAGACCCAGTCCATGTCAAGGGAGACTGTAGTCATGTCCAGCCTAGACCATTACCCCCATTCTGGCTCTTGTGCTGACCACTGGGAACCCCAACCCAGCTAGAGCATCCCCTTTGTACCCCAACCAGTCCTGTTCACAGCTCCAGCTCATGCATGTGCCAATGGAGATTGTTGTTCCACAGGAGTGAGCACCCATACACCCCCACAAATTCTGCCTCCAGTCTGGATTCATTCATGTGCTACTCAGTGCCCAGCCACACATTATCCAATCACTAATTAGACTCTCACTGGTGAGCACCTTGCTCCATCCCTACCTGGAGGTCCCCCATCCCAGCCTCAGTATGTGCTTGTGAGTGATATTCAGTGATGCTTGATGCTAACTGCTCCAGCTCAGGCCTCCTAAGTGAACTGGTACTTCAGTCTGATCCTTAAAGATCCTCCCATTCCCTGCTCCAAACAACTCAGTTTCAGCACCCATTCTTACCTACTATAACAGTGGTGATGTCCATGGAAGTCCCTTGGAAGACATTCATCACCTGGACATTAATTCAGTTTCCTACACACCTCCACCTGTACCAACAACAAGACCCCTTATATTATATGTCAACATCCCTAAGTCCCCAGATCTTCACGCTGGGCAGCCAGAGGGCTTTGTCCAGCTCCACTGGTATCCTGGCCTCCAGACCCAAGATGGCACCAGCTGCATTTAAGCAGCTGGAAAGGGTGAAATTTCTGGGTCAGCAGCCTAGGCTGCACTTCTCCCACCAACTGAAATTATATACAGTTGGTGGAGTGGAAGCTCCCGTTTATGCGCCCAGTCTGACCCAAGATGGCACCAACCACATTTAAGCAGCTGGTGAGTCAGGAGTCTAGTTCTGCATTCCCTCCCACCAGCTGGAACTACATGTGGCTGGTTAAATTGTTGAATTCTTTAGGAAAGCTTTGAATCTTTGAAAAGAAGGACAATTTCAAGATATTTAATGGCAATGTCCTCTAAACATTATCTCATGGGTAGATTCAACCAGCAATTTAGTTATATCTGAAATAGTTCATTTTCTACTGCAACTTTGCTAACCTTAGAACATGTAAATTTGTTCCTTGCTTAGAAAATGAGAACCATGTGATGTAAGAAAACAGTATTTAAGCATAGCCCTAGGCCTTGGTCCCCACATGAGAGACCCAGAAATAAGTTCCTGACTCCCAGCTTTGGATCAGCCCAGCTCTGGCCACCAAAGGCTTTGGGGAGTTATTCAGGTGACTGAAGATATCTGTGTGTCTCTTCATATCCCTCTGTGTAGCTCCGACCTTCATGTAAAATAAATCAATCTTTTTTTAAAAAAATAGAAATCTTTCTCAAATGAATACAGTGAATTCAAGTTCCATGAGCAACTTCATATCAGAGCACTCTGTATAAAACAACTTTATACAGAGCTTCCAGCAGCTTGGTGGCTGCTTGGTGCCGGAGTCCAGCTCCAGCCAAGGTGGGGACTCGAGAAGGGTGCATGGAGTTGGCATAAAGTGGAAAGAAATGGACCACTACAATTTCAGGATCATAATGGGCAATGCAAGAAAGCTGTCCCCTTTATACAGAGGCAGTCACTGGCTCTGGCACAGACTTTGTGCATCATGGTCAAGTGAGTGCTTCCAAGGATAATTCTGTGGTTTGTTTCACCTTAAAACTCTCAATAGAGGTTCTCAAAAGATGTTCTCAATAGAAGTTCTCAAGACGGTACATAGCAATCAGTAACACATTCCTACTACAATCCTCATTCTACAACTTAGTCTTGAATCAGTTAAGGGAGGAGATGCATCACAGAAAGAGGGAGCTAAAGACCAAGGATGGTCAATGGGGGTGACAGAGACAGACACAGAGACAGCATGAATTGTAAAAGGCTCTTTTGCAACATCAACTTCCAAGCTCACATTGATAGTAAAAACCAACTCCACAGTGGCAAACAATGCCTCAATAGATTACAGAATTCTCCATGGGGTGGTCCAGTGTCCATGCAAAGGGAAGTGGAACTGCCTTCATGTGGTTGCAGAGACATCCGCTGGGCCCTGCCATGCAGCAGGAAATTTCGTTCAGCTCTGCCTGCAATGGGACAGTTCTCTTCACACCTTCATGTCCTCCACATCCACTGCATGGACCACAGCAGCTGGGGGTACCTGAGTCAGGTCAGACTCGATGCTTGGGACCCTGGCCATGGCCACCGCTGCCAAGTGGTGAATGAGTCCTGGGCTTACTAGGCCCAAGAGGCTTCTCCCCTCATGGTAAGCACACTTTGAGGGAATCTCTTGGGTAAGCACACTTTGAGGGAATCTCTTGGGAACTAGGCTTGATGCTGGTTCCACCCCACCACCACCACCTTGCGGTGGGAGGAGCCTAGGGGGAGTTCGGCTGTTGGGCTTGGGTGGTGGGAGCTTCGACCAGCATCGAGGCTCCTGGGAGTACCTGAGCCAGCTAGCACTCAGTGCTTGGGGCACTGGCCATGGCCACCGTTTCCAAGCAGTGAGCAAGCCCCTGGCTTTGCGCAGTCAGTGTGCCAAGTGGCAGTGGGCTGTGCTTGCTGGTTGCCTGGTGGCAAGCTCTGGATTCTTGGGGGTATGAAGATGCTGCCTACGGGCATCCATGGACAACGCCACTGTGCATGTAGGTAAGGAATGAATCCTGTGTGATTCCCTATGACGGGGTCAGTGTACTTGTAGATAAGCCTGGCGACTGAGACCTTGTGGTTGGAGGGAGGGTCTGGATAATCTGTATGAGTCAGACTGATTCACCACTCCACATGGGCTCCACATGGGAGTCCTGAGATGTGCTGTTAGCACAGAACATTGTTGATCACCACATACCAGTCCACATGAAAACTATGGCTGGGTGTCTGTCCAGCAGGACTATATCCTGGTAGCTAACTGAATGTCTCAACAGGTGAGGGCCCCTTAGGCAGGGTCATGACACTAACCAGCATGTGAGAGAACCAGGGGATAGCACTTGACTCTTTGAGCCCTGATCAACCATGTAAATATTATAAAAAAACAAAAAAACAATTTCATTCAACATATATTCCAAGTAATTTCATATCATGAATAGAACAGTATGTAAATATTCATGATTTTTTTGTCAAGAGATGAAATCTTTATGTAATTTCATGTTCAAATACAGCCCTTTTAAGATTTAACAGAATAGACACTTTGTGTTATTAATCCCAAGGTTCCCTTTTGTGTTAAAAGTGTCAGAGATCTGCTTCTAACTGCTTAGGAGACATTCTTGGCCCCATGTGTCTTTAAAATTACCAATTAGTGGCCATGACCAGATGCAGCTTGTTAGCAGTCACAAAGGAGGAACGTTATTTAAAAACATGACCCTCATTTCTTCTGTGATCAGACTATAAACGTCAGTAGGACTACATGAAACAAAGGATGTGTTTGAGGTTGCCTCGGTCATTGTAACACCAAGAACCAGTGCTGCCAATTTTTACCATGTGCTTCAGGTTCTGTCCTCTGAGTGCAAACACCCTGGAGACCCAGGTGTTGTTTTGCTTCACTTAGTGCAAACGGTTCTGAGACTCTTTCACTGTTAAGTCAAATTTTAGTTCAGATATTTTCTTCAGACCTGAATGACATTTGATTCAGCTCATTAAGAGAGAAGCACAATATCCAAGAACTGCTTGTAATGTGATACAAATGTCAAAATGTTCAACTTAGGCTTTTGTTTCCATGAGATTAATTATGCATGCACTTACACATAAAATATATTATGTATAGCGAATCTGAGAAATATGTAAGTTCTCAATGTTTTGTTCCCTGCTCTGAGGATGTTATTTTTTTCTCATCCTTACACAGCATCAAGAATGTCTCAAGCTGAGGACAAGATTTTTTTGAAATTATATGTATTTGCTTTCTTCCACATGTCTGCCACTTCAAATTTCCGCCCCCGGCTTCTATTTCTAAAGAAACATTTGCTTCTCTGTAATTTTTGATGTTTCACTATATCTAAAGCATTAGTTCGACTATAAACACACATAAAAACTCTCAGGAGCACATAACATAGGGCAAAATTTATAAAAAAAAAAAACCCACACATATACAGAAGGAGAATTTATTTCAAAACAAATGTGTGCAGAACATGGAGACGGTGAGTTTTAGTTACTACATTGAAGGAGCATATATGAGTACTTCAAAAAGTTCATGAAAAAATGGAATCAGAAGATAAGTTTGTCTTGATGCATGCGTATGCATGATCTTCAAAAAGTTAATTAAAATGCAGTTAGGAAAAATTCCTGAGTTTCAGAAAAATTTTCTCCGCTAAAATAAATTTTAACTTTCTGTGAACTTACTGAAGTACCCTGCATTCTAACTGTAGAAGTAATATTAACAATAATAATGTCCATAATATGGCAATCTGTTTTGTGTCAGGTATTGGATAAGGTACTTTATAACCATCCAATACAAAATTCAGATTTCCCCATTTTTCAAGTGGTAAATTTGAGGTTTGGAGAGGTTAAATAGCTAGCATGGCATGAGACAGGTTAAGTGGGTAGGACAGCAACTTTGAATGAATCTGTCCAGCCCAAAGCTGACATATTTGTATCATGCATTAAAATAACTGCAAAGCACTGAGTGGTAGAATGTTTAGGTATATAGGAGAATGAAAGGAAAGGGAAACCGTTTCCAGACTAGGTTAGTCCAGGAAAGTGTTTTGGCAAAGTTGAGTGCTCTGAGGTGTGGCGGGTTGAAATTGTGGAGAAAAAGATGATGTGAGAACTCCTGGGGCAAAACACATCCTATGCATAAGTGGTGTTCTGTTAAGGGTTTGTCTCCTCCTGTTTCCCGAAACTGTTGGAGAACCTGTGCACAGAGCAAAAGCTGTTCTCTGTTATCCGAACCTCTAGTTGATTTTAATGTCTCCAACCCCATGGCTATGGCTTGTGTTCTTGATTTAGAGATTTAGAGATTTGGGGAAAATGTTTCAGTTAAGAAACCTTGTTTTTTGTTACAAACGTTACAGCTCGCTTCTTTTAAAAAAATGTATTTTTTTCCTAACAAATTAGAATGGACATTATTATCCTCATTTTGTTAGTGAAGAAATAAAAGTTCAGACTGGTTTTGATAGAACAGAATCATTACACATTGTTTTTTGCATCATGTCCCTTAACAAGATGAGTATTATTAGCACATTCTTGTATGATTATTCTTTTATATCATATTTTTCAAATAGGAGGCTGTATATGTTCTCTTATAGATATAATATACTCATTTTAGGAAGTATGCTGCAGCGAAACATTTAGGTTAATGATATTCTGTACTGCCAAAGTGTGAGAAACCGCTCTCTGAAACTGTGGAAAGAAATATGAGCTTGACAATTCTCAATTGCAATTAAAAATAAGCATGTTCTGAGCAAATGGCTCTACTTGTAGGGATTTTTTCTCTAAACATAATCACACACTCACATATACTAATAGCATAGTTTATATTTGAAGAAGCATTGAGAACAACATAAGTGCTCATAAATTGGAAATTAGAGTATGGTAACTCATATAATGGAATATTTGTCTACTTGCAGGAAAATGATTTGAATGTGCTAAAGTGGAAAGCTTTCCAAAACAGATTTTGAAAAACGCATCAGATTTCAGAACAGTAAGAGCCCATTTGTTACATGAATATACATCTTTAAAACATGCCTGAAATAATATAAACCAGACCATGAAAAGTATGTTCGGAAAGTTTATTGGGTAGTTATACATACATGTTGAGTAATGAGTTGGAAGACACTTATTTTATACACTTCTGATGTCTTCCTTTATTTTAATATTGCTTTTATTTAAACAAATAAGAATTTCCTGTGGGAAAAAATAAACAAGTGTCACAGTTTCATACACACACGCTTTGTTTGGCTCCAGGCCCCTCAACAGAGCTTGGCTCCAAAACCAGCTGTATTTCAGCCACTTTGTGCAATCCCATGGCACGGCTGGGGTCTTTGCTCAGCAGAACGGCCCTTACTCTGGAGTACTTCCCTCTCCCCATGACCACTCTCATTGTACGGGGGAAATAAGCTTCCTCCCACCCTCACACAATCATCTCAGACCCGGATTTTGCCTTTCCAACCTATTAGTAATTTGTGGTAAATTTTTTGCCTAATTTTCTCATAGACTAGGCTTCTTCCTTGTGAGTTTTTGTTCTTCAATGTGGACCTGCTTGCATGGTATCCAACAGATATTTCTTGAAATTTATGGCAATTCTATTTAGTGCTAATGTGTTATTTGTCCCAATTTTACATTTCCTTAATTGTTTTGATCTGGATCAGGAAGTAGAGAATTATTTGTCCCCATTTATACTTCTGTCATTACTGAATACCCACAGAGGTCCTCAGCAATGATGCCAGGCTCATGGGGGCATATCAGGAGAGGGGCTACAACATGCCAAGGTTCAGGGAGAAGGGGAAAAGCAAACGGGCCACCCTGAAAAAACTGTGCATACTTTAGGCATAATTTGAAGGAGATGATCACCTTTTCCTTTTGTGTCCTTAAGCCATAAATTGTAACTCCTCTGCTACATATTCACAGCCACCTTGTGCTCTTGGCAGACATCACTGGTTGATTATGGAGGTGACCTCCCAGTTTCTCTGCAGAATCTTCCAGCAACCATCACCTGTGGACATCCTATGACAGGAAACTCAGTCTCCATTCATCTGTAAGTTCTTCCCTCAGGTGCTGGGTAGATTTGCTCATTACTTTTGTAGCGTAACACTATTTCAATCACAGCAATACCATGCAGATAATATCCAATGGATAACATTCATTCTACTATGCTTAGTAACAAAATGTTTTCACTAATACTTGCATTCTTGGTAGATAAGTGTCTGTCTGAGATTAAGATTGAGACCCTATACCATATGGTTGGGAAGGAAGTCCAGGGTCATTTTGATTTACTTTGATTGAGGAGATAGAGCCACTTTTCTGTACTGTTATAGGATTTATCTGATGAATGTTTCCCATGTTTTCCAGTGGATACGTATTTCTTAAGCCTTAATGTATTTATTCCCATGGCTTGTTTACTAAGATCAGGTTGGATCAATGACATAAAGTTTGAACATGTAAAATCTATGCCTCATTGTTAAAAGTTGGGAACCAAAGATGTTTGTTTTAAAATTATTTCTATGTCTGAAGCAATTAAATTGCCCTTCTGCTTTTGAAAATCTCCACTTTTTTTTTCTTTGAGTGAAAAGCATTTTGGAGGGGCTTGTGGTATAAAAGTAAACGAAACTGTGAGCTACATTTATGGGAATAATTTCTAAGCTCTTTAGGACTGTTTCAATTTCTCAGTTCTACTCTTAATTGGAAAAATTTTAGTCATCATTATTAAATGTTTACAGTTAAGTTTCAGTTTCAGTTTTTGTAATTAAATGTCTTAGGCAACATTAGAACGAGTAAAGAGAAAACCACATTCTCTATAGTGTTGTTTTTTAAAAGATTTGATTGATTATTTAAAAGGCTGAGTGACAGAAACAGAAAGGAAAAGACAGAGAGAGTGACAGACACCTCCCATCCCTTTTTCTACTTCTCAAACATCCAAAACAGCTGGAAACTGTTCTGGTTTCCCATGTGAGTGGTAGAGTTCTAAGTATTTTGACGATCTTCTACTGCTTTTCCAGCTGAATTAGCAGGAGGCTGGATGGAAAGCAAAACAGCCAGTATTCCAACCCATGCTCCAGTTGAGATAATAGTGTTATAGATGTCAGTTATAACCACAATGCCACAGAGCTGAGCTCAATTTTATGTTGCAAATGTTTATCATCCAAACCAGATAAAATTAAAATAAAGGGAGAAAAGTGATCTTGGACAAATTTACCCTGTTACATATCAATCTATTTTCATTTTAAAGTTCATATCTGTACAAAGCAAAAATTTAAAACTATGTACTGTATAAGACAAAGATCATTTTTATTATATTAAGAATTACATTTTATATTTCATTGATCAATATTCAAATCTTTGTACTTACCATTTTCTTTCATGGTTTCATGTTTTCATACTGAGTTTTCTTGGATTCTCTCCAAACTCCTTCTTGGAGTTTTCTCTTGCTAAATTTACATATCAAACCCATAACAGATAAAAATACTCTCTTAAAAATTCCATAAATTGAAGAGAGTTCTCAAATTTTGAATCTGTAGGCTTTTGGATAGCCAAGAGTATTTTCTGATACTATAACTTGATATTTACTGACTGTATGTTTTGAAAACATGCTATTTACTCTCTTCTAAGTCTGAAGTACTTGGTATTGCATGAAGTTGAAATTTTATAGAGTATCAGAACAGCTGACTTAAGGGGAAGAAAAAAGCACAGAGCCACTGATCAGCTGTAGAATGGGGATGCAGGATAAAGGATGACTCGGTGAAGAGCATGCTTTGTCCTGTCTTCTATAGCTACAAGAAATTGTGATGACACAAAGATATTTAGTGAAGGTTTCCTCCTTTTAAAATACAATCTTTCAAGCAGGATGGAGTTTTATGCCTTTTTAAAGAAGGCCTTGAATGTGATTCAAACATGATCTGATGTGGTGTATTTGCTGGAATAACTTGTGAAAATCTACTCTTAAAGTTAAGACTTATTTATTTATTTACATTAAAGGAATAGAGGAAGGATAAGGAAGATAGAGAATTGCCACCTGCAGGTTTTTTATCTCAAGTGGAATTCAGGTACTCAATTCTGTTTTCCCATGTGGATAGCAAGGACCCAATGGTTTAAGTTATCCTTTGCCACATCTCAAAGGCTGTATTAGTAGGGAATTGGGATAAAAAGTGGAACCAGTGCCAGAACCCAGGCAAATCTGACATAAGACACAGGTATCCTAACTACTAAGCACAATGCTTGCCTTTAAATTTTCTTCTGGACTGTCTAGGCTTTAGATTGCTTCCATAGCTGTCAAATGCCCACGGAATTTATCAGATAAGAAACAGCAAATCCAAGTTTACCAGGAGCTTACCATATGCTTCGCTCTCATCTAAAAGAGTTTTAGTTCATTTGATTCTTCTGTGAATTGGGCATTGTATTGCCCCCGCTTTTGGGATGGCATGACTGTCACACAGAAGGTTCAAACAACTTGTCCACTTATATGGAGGATCTGTGGGGTGAATCAGTTGGTTCTGTTCCAGATCCTGCAGATCTAAATATTGGCTAAGTGGCCTCCCACATGGAACAGGGCAATGAGAGAGCTGTTTACCTGTTGAGAAGCCTGTGGGTAGTTGGCCCTGGAAATCTTTGCTGCATGCATAGGAAATTGGTAGAAATGTGCAATCTGTAATGATTTAGGATGTTTGGGAAGTTAAAATTCCAAATTCTTTGTGAAATATAGCAAAGCTGTCCCTAATAGCAAAACTTTGCCGAAGATGTGAAGGAACTGCTTATACGGAACCTTTATAATTCAGTGGAAAAGTGGGCACATCATGTGACATTAAAACCACTGGGAGAGTTTGAGTGAAAGCCCTTCCAGGCTGAGTTTTAAACTGGTTTTCTAACAGTCCCTTGGTATTTTCTCACAATAGCCTAAGCTAGAATCTGTCCCCTTGTCTTCTCTTTCCAATGCAAACCATCTCGCCATGTCTATTTCTTTAATTAATGATCACGAGATGATGTGCTCCTCATTATTATGCTGTGTGTCAGCACCTTGGTTTCAGCAAGCTAGCTGTTGCTAGTCCAAGAAGAGCTCATTAGGAAAAATAGCGGTGAATTTAAATTCCAGACCCCGAAGTTAATATCAGGTTCTGAAATGGTTGCGTTAAAAAGCTACTGGTGACGAAGTAGTTGAGTGGAGAAAGAAAAACAATCCTCCTTAAGGTTCTGCCCACCGTCCAGCTGGCTGCTCCCTCCTGCTCCAGGGATTGTTGTTCTCTTGGCACAGCTCTGAAGCAGCCAGCTTGCTTTTTAATGGAGAACTGGCTTCCCTCTGATTCAGCTGTTTGGATTCCTTGAACTAATCAGAGGTGCCAATTAAAACTGCAGTCCTTTTATCCAGTTGGGATCATTTCACTTCCTTATGGCCTTTAATAATGGAGAACTTAGTCTCTGTTTAAACCACTGTGGAGTTAGCCTGAGCAATAATTCTATATTCTTTGTTTGGAATCCAGTGTATGTGGAAGAAACAAATGCACGCTTTTTGTTATAGCACTTGAGATTTTCTTGTTTCTGTTGCTTCTTTGTGGGTTTGTTTGAAATTATTTTATTTTGACAATCTTTACATAATTAATTAGGGCACAAAGGTTCAAGGGCTACACGAAAGTGGGTAATACCATTGTTTCCACATTATTAGTATTGCTATTTTATTTTTCTGTATTTGGGGTAGGGGAAAGAAAAAGGGAGAAGCCCTACCCAGTCTCCCACCCATCCCATGGTCCCTGATATGGGGCATGCTCTGAGGGTCCTGCTCAAGTGTTTTTGATAGTTTAACAGTTCTGAATTACTGCCAATATCACCATTCCAAGTATGATTAAATATCTCCAGAATCCACTGACTGTCATAGTTCACTTTAGAGTCTCTGATTGCCCAGATTTTCACTGCCAACATATGGCTAGAGTAGTTGAATAATTTGCTCTGTCCTCTGTCCTCTGTTGTGGTACTGGATATCCTCTGCAGGTTCCTATGGTCTGCCATATCTTCTATGTAAACCTAGATATGCTGTCCACTGCTCTGTCTGAGCCTCTGAAAAGGCTCAGCTCTGACACTTGCACTCCATGGTCAGACCATGGAACCTGCACTTCTCTTCATGGCTTGGGTTCTGAGATTAGCACTTCAGTTGGAGGTATCCCAAAAGAAACTTTGTCTGAGATGATCCCAGACCTGATTCTTGTGTGTGCTTGCCAGTACAGGGTCCAACAGAGTCCGTCACCCAAGCAGCCTATGCATATGCTGGTGGTTGCAATTGCTGAATCAATTCTGTTTCCAGCCCTGTCTTCCACACGAACCAATGTGTGTTGCATTTCAGCCTAATTCTTCTGCCCAGCACACACTTGGCCCTTACACAAACCAGTGGGAACTGCAGCCTAGTTGGAGTGACCCTCAATAACCCTCACCAGTTCCACCCCCTGCCATGGTTCCCATGCTTTCCAGTATGTACAGAAGACTGATTCAGTCTGTCCTCTTTGTGGGTTTTTGTTGTTGTTTTAGATTTTCAAAATCTCAGTCAAATTGAAATACATTATTTAGGATTCCAACTTGGACTCTTTTTCGTTTAATAAATCAAATACCTATGAATAATGTTGAATTTAAGCAATAATATTTAAAAATAGCCAATTATATTCTGCTAGTAAAAATAGCAGCAGCAAAAATAATTAAAAAAAACTCTTGTAAGAACTAAGAGTGAAAAAGTCAGGCTATACCAAGAGGCAAGCCATTCACAGGCAAAGTCAAGAAGAAAATGAGAGAAGTTTGTGAGTGGCTGATTCTTGGCTTCTGTCTGGCCCTGGAATTAGTTTCTATAACTAACAACTACAGTTGTCTTTACTAGTATTATAAATAGTGTGAAAACCTACAAAATGTTAAACATGTCATCTATGACCTACCTTTTGCAGAAACGAGTATCTTTGAAAAACTCAAGTGCTGAGATTTGTTTGCTTTTCAAGATTGAACAGAAAACAGCTTCAGGAGATGGAAAAACCACTATTCTAACAGGAGGGAGAGGTCAACAGTTCTGGCAGGATAAGAGAAGGTACATATCTCTGTCTGCTCATTGGTACCTGTTCTAATGTGTGCAATATAGACATCATGAGGTACTTCAGCAAGAGCCTCTGTGTCACTAATCCTGGCCAGGAGAGGTTGTCCCTTCCAAACTTCTTATCCTGATAGCCCTTTCTAATTCTAGAAGATACTCAGAAGAAATGAGGAGTAATGTGTATATTGAAGCAACATGCCCTACACGTTGGTTACACAGATGTAAACAATTTTTGATTGTTAATTTAGAATTTCATTATAAAAAGGGACCTAAAGTGAAGAATAGAAAGAAGGATCCAGCTCTGCAGCATATCAGTTAAAAGTATCACCTGAAATTCTGCTGTCTAGTATGGTTACTTACTGAAGTTCTACCTGCTCCACTTCTTTTTTTTTCTGCAGTTTTTATGTATTTATTTATTTAGTTATTAATAATCTTACTTGGTTGATTAGGGCACAAAGGGTCAAGGGCTACAGGAAAGTGGGTAATATTGTTTCCACACTAATATCATCATTTTCTTCCCTGTATCTGGGATCATGGGAGAAACAAAGGGAGAAGCCCCACCCAGCCTCCCACCCATCCCGGGTCCCCAATGAGAGGCACACTCTGAGGGTCCTGCTGAAGAAGTTTTGATAGTTCAACATGCTCCACTTTTGATACAGCTTCCTGTTAATATTTCCGGGAAAGCTGCAGGGAGTGACCAAAACACTTGAGTCCCTGCAATCTCTTCAATACCTGAAAGAAGCGCTGGGCTTTGACATTGCTCAGCTCTGGCATTGCAGTCACTGGGGAAAGGGGACATTTTTCTCCCTTTGTCTCTCCCTCTTTCTGTAACTGTGTCTTTCCAAATCAATAATATAAATATTAAAAATAGAATAAAAACAAGAAAATCAAAATTATGGGATGAATTAATAAGTATAGGTTTTTAATGGTTAAAACATAAAAAAAATAATTCTTGAAGTTGCTTCAGTGAGTCAATCAGTAAGGGTTGCATTTTCAGGTCCCTGAAAATGGTTTGAGGCAAGAAAAAGATTGTGGATGAAGATAATCATGAGGAACTGGTCTGCTTGTGGACACATGGGAATGATACTTAAGAAAGCAAAATGGATGAGGAAAGATGTGAATGTTCAGACTTGCACTATTTAACTTCATATTTTACTTTGTTTTTTGTTGGTTGCCCTAGAAATATGAATCGTCATAATTCTCTCAACATCAAGGAGCCAATCGTTAGTGCTGTCAAGGAGAGGAAAGTCTGCTTTTAAGACATAGACATCGATTACAATGAGTTTTCACAGTCATTGTGAAAGAACTGGAGGTGGTTAAGGGTATGCAGAGAGGCCTGGAGAAGCTGAGACAGAGAACTTCTCAGCCTAGAAGCAGGTCCCCTGGGAGTACATTGTAGGAGGGAGTCAAAACAACTAGCATTTGGTGCCAGGAATGGCTGCAAAGTGAGACTATGGATACAAGGTCCTAAATAGCTGGGTTGCTAGTCTCCTGGGAGATCCCCAGTGCCCTGCTCAAGTCATGCAGGCAGATGGTTTGACAGAACGAGTCAGTTTGACTGATCAGAATGCCTGCAGCATCCATGGCCAAAGAGATGCTGAAAGTCTTCCTCTTTCTCCAGACACCGTGAGTGCCCTCTGGTATTTATTTATTTACTTATTTACTTACTTCTCACTCTTTAGCTGAAAGGCAGAGAGAAAGAGACAGTTGAAGATCTGCCAGTGGCTGATTCACTCTGCAAAGGCCCATAATGACAACCAGAACCGGACCAAGCTCAAACCATGAGCCTGGGACTCAGCTGAGCCATCACTGCTGCAGAAAGCTGGACTCAGAGGTTGAGCCTGGATTCAAATCCAGGCATTGTGATGTGAAATGCAGGTATCCTAAGTTAAGTCATAAATTCTATACCAAACACTGGACCCCAGGTGGCTCACTGGACCAAATAGCCATCTACTCCCATTCACTAATTTCTGATGTGGCCCTAGGGTGAGATCAGGGAGCCTAGAAATCACCCTAACTTACCTCTGGTAGGACAGGACTTATGCAGAGTTAATTGAATCAATGAAAATTAATAGTTTTTCTTTAATGTTTGAGCTTGTAGACCGAGGTTTTTTTTGTAACTACATGGTTTTTATATCCTAACGCAAAAATGTGCCTGCTCTTGCTTTCTGTAAAGGTGTAAGCTAACACCTGATCTTTCCTCTTTATGAAAATGTATAACTTTTATACATTTTATGAAATGTATAAAATTATGCTTGATTTGTAAGATACAATGTTTTCCCAAATAGAAAAAAGTATTTCCCACTTATTGATTCTTAATTTGGTTTGGAGGATTAGGCAGTGATATATACGATGTAGGTGCCTTAAATATAGTCAGAATTCAGTTCAGTTGGTTACAAATTTTATATATATCTTCTTCTAACTTGCCTAGATTTGCAGAACACAGATTTATAGAAACAACTGATTTATTTTTGTATAAATAAAAGATTTGAAACATGTTTGAAGTGATGCTTCTTTCTTAAAATGTAGTGTCAAAGCCAAATTTTCTCTTCTTTGTGTTAAGTCTGATACAAAAGGCTGAGGATGCTGAGGACCAGACTTAACAAAGGCTGTGAAGATAGTCCAGAGATCTTGCCTGGGGAGAAACTTCTGCACCACAGAAGCAGCAGAGGGCAGATTTGGATTTGATTTGGACAAGTGCTGCTGCAAAGCACTGACAGCCTTGTCAAGGACCAGCACACTCCAAAGTGGAGACAAGTAATGCTGTAATATACGCAGATCTTACAAATGTATTGGCTCAGATGTGGAGGGCTAAAGGAAAGAAAATTACTACATTTGTTTGAAAAGAATGCTGTTTTTAATGATTAAGATAGTAGATGTTAAGTTGAAGAAATACGGGGTGAGCATTTTGTTTAGTGGTTAAGATGCCTGCATTCCAAATCTGGCTCCAACTCCTGACTTCTGTTTCTTGTTAATTTAGACCTTGGGAGGCAGTGGTCATGGTTCCAGTGACTGGGTCCCTGTTACCCAAATCAAGACCTAGAATGATTTTCTGACTTCTGATTTCTGCCTGGCTGCATCCTGGCCATCACTGACATTTGCTGAGTGAACCAAAAAGTTAACAGTCACTCTCTCTCTCATTGTGTGTATTTATCTTTCTCTCATCTCTCTATATATGTATCAATCTTTTAAAAATATTTGTTTTTCTGAAATAGGTACAGATAGAAGGAGAGAGAGAGAGAGAGAGAGAGAGAATTTTTCTTTTTCTTTTTTTTTTTTAAGGATTTTATTATTATTGGAAAGCCGGATATACAGAGAGGAGGAGAGACAGACAGGAAGATCTTCCATCCGATGTTTCACTCCCCAAGTGAGCCACAACGGGCCAGTGCGCGCCGATCCGATGCTGGGAACCAGGAACCTCTTCCGGTTCTCCCACGCGGGTGCAGGGTCCCAAAGCTTTGGGCCGTCCTCGACTGCCTTCCCAGGATACAAGCAGGGAGCTGGATGGGAAGTGGCGCTGCCGGGATTAGAACCAGCGCCCATATGGGATCCCGGGGCGTTCAAGGCGAGGACGTTAGCCGCTAGGCCACGCCACCGGGCCCGAGAGAGAGAATTTTTCATCCACCGGTTCATTCCCCGATGACTGCAATGGCCAGGTCTTGGTTGAAGCTAGGAGTCAGGGGCTTCATCCAGACTTGAAACATGGCTGGCAGGGACACAAGCACTTGAGTCTGTCTATCTGTTCATCTAATTATCTATCTATCTATCTATCTATCTATCTATCTATCTATCTCAAATAATCAAATGCAAATTATAAGAAGGAGCTAACTAATACTTTTTATTTTTACTTTTAAAACAAGATTTATTAGAAAAGCTGAGAAAGGAGAAAATAAACCATAGTTCCATACAGAAATAACAATTACAAATAGAAATTCCTATCATAAACACTTTAGCTTATTTTAAAAAAAATTATTTATTTTATTGCAAAGTCAGATATACAGAGGAGGAAAAACAGAGAGGGAAATCTTCTGTCCAATAATTCACTCCACAAGTGACCACCACGGCTGGAACTGAGCCGATCTGAAGCCAGCAGCCAGGAGGCAGCCCGAAGCCAGGAGCTTCTTCCAGGACTCCCATGCCAGTGTTAGGTCCCAAGGCTTTGGGCCGTCCTCAACTGCATTGCTAGGCCACAAGCAGGGAGCTGGGTAGGAAGTGGGGCCGCTGGGATTAGAACTGGCGACCAAATGGGATCCTGGCTCATTCAAGGCAAGGACTTCAGCCACTGCGCCACCCCACCAGGCCCTTTAGCTTATTTTTGTAAGCTTTTCCACATATGTAAGCATACACACACATACACACATATACACATATCAGATACAATCCAGATAAGTTCCATTATCTTGCTTTTTTCATTCAGCAGTAAATTATTAGCTTTCTCACATATTTTAAAAATGTTTAATTAATTTCTAATGATTGTATAATTTTAGTCTGATTTTTTCAATAACTTTGTATGTTGGAAATAATGACACATAAACTCTAGATGTACCTCAATTATTTCTTCATGACAAATTCCTCAATGTGAAATTACTTGTGCAGGAGGGAACAAAGGATGGTAGTTCTTATTGCTCTTAATTCATATTATAAAATTATGTTTCAGAGATGTTATGACAATTCATTGGGAAATGAATATTTTATTATGTCTTGAAGGTTATAAACAGTGTCTTCAAGAAATGTTTGCAATTTAAGATAATTAAAAAATTGTAACTGTTGGAATTTGCAATTCTTTGATTGCTGGTGAGCTTGAATATATTTCATATATTTGGTAGTCACATATGTTTAGTAGTCCTCTTCTTCAGGTACAATATTTACTTGCTTTTCTGTTGGGGACTTCAGTGTGTTGTTTTTTTTTTAAAGATTTTATTATCATTGGAAAGCCGGATATACAGAGAGGAGGAGAGACAGACAGGAAGATCTTCCATCCGATGTTTCACTCCCCAAGTGAGCCACAACGGGCCAGTGCGCGCCGATCCGATGCTGGGAACCAGGAACCTCTTCCGAGTCTCCCACGCGGGTGCAGGGTCCCAAAGCTTTGGGCCGTCATCGACTGCTTTCCCAGGCCACAAGCAGGGAGCTGGATGGGAAGTGGCGCTGCCGGGATTAGAACCGGCGCCCATATGGGATCCCAGGGCGATCAAGGTGGGGACTTTAGCTGCTAGGCCACGCCACTGGGCCCAACTTCAGTGTTTTTTTAAAACACATTGTATAACCAAAGGTACAATGAAGATAATAATCAATCTGCATTATGTATATCTTATGAACTATATATACATTATGAATCATCACAAATATATTCTGAATCATCTAGGATATATGTGCTTCCATACTTTTTTCTTTGTTAAGTTTGTTTTTCTGTCTTATATTTGTATCTTCTTATTCTTTTCAGTCTCTGAGGGACAGGTCAAATCTTCCTTTTAAAAGCCTTCCAGGCTTCTCCTCTTTCACACAGCCACTATATATAATTTTACTACTCTGTAGCACTTGCTTCCATCTGCTTTGGAGGAACAGGATCTTCTTCAGTAGGCAGCTGTCCTGTTTTACTCATTTTTTAGATCCCTTGTAGTACTTGGCACAGTGCTTTACACAAAGCAAGTGCCTGATAAATGCTTCAATGTTAGATGAAATAAAAATCATTATAGTTTAACTTTCAAAGACAACATACCCCTACCATCTTGCAATTCCAAGTGTGGTAGTTGTGACAAGATCAGCTACAAATTATTAGAATAAAAAAATAAAGAAAACCTAACAGTGACTGTTTTCTCTCATAACTCTGTTTTTAATGTAAGGTATAGGGATTTATGACTCCTGCAGTAATTCGGTTGAAGTTAGTCACTTATATGAGATTTTTCTAAACTATAACCTTGAGCTCATGTAATTAAATTTCACTGAGAGAAATATGTTAGAAAAATCACTCTAAGTGACATAGTTATAAAAAAAGACATAGACGTTAGACAGACATATTTAATCACAACTTCTAATGGAATTAGAAATATGAAAACAACAGCCAAAACATCCAGGAATTCTGAGTTTAAATTGCCAGCAGTGGTTCTGAGTGGTATAATTTTATTTTATTGACACCTAGGGCCCTTAAGGATACAGAATACAGTGAAAAACAGCCAATAAATCAGACAATAGCTAGCGTAATGGTAGACTGTTCACTAAGAAGATGGAAGAAAAGACGTTGACTACTCAATTTTGAAACTCAGACCCTCAATGTTCTTTGAGAAGAATAGGTTGTATTACCAATGTCTTATTCTTAATTTGGATATTGTTTGTGTGATCAGAAGACAAAAACCACATTTATATGTATAGTTTTTGCATTATTTGATATATATAATCTATTTCAATAAGGTGTTAAAAAAAAAGAGTTGATGTCCTGATTTTAAGGTAATACATATAAATATTGATCTGAAAGATGGGCCACAGGTGGAGCTTGGAATATTGTTAATGTGCCAATCAATAGCAGAATCATTTGTGCACCATGCCCTGTGGATAGATGAGTTCAGCTGGTGTCTGGGTGTGTTTACTTGGGCCATCACTATTGTGGCAGAAATGATTACAGAGGTTGTGAATACTGCAGAATTTGGAAGCAAAAAAGAAGGAAACGTTCATGTAGGACATGCTATTTTTTAAGCTTTGAAGTTCAAAGTATATAATCTCAGCATGAGGGTATAAGGTCTGGAACAGGCCATGAGTTGTTCTGCCAACAAGATAAAAAAAGTTCTAATACTGAGTCACAGAGAGGGTGGGGCAGTAAAGTAATAGGCAACATTCTCTCCAGCTTTCACTCTTATCTGTCTTCATTCTCCCAGAAGCAAAGATTTTTGATAGGAAATAGAACAGAGGACACAAAGGAGATCTACCTCATTTCTTTGGGGAGAACCCAATGTAAAGGGAACTTTTTTTCTCTATAGATGTTTTAGAGCTGTTAGGTATGAGAGAGGGTGACAGATGAACAGTGGATTTGAGTGAACCCTCACAAGGAGATAGTAATAATTATAACATTAGTTAACCATTTCACTGGAATCACTGAAATTTTGAATTTTAGTACTAGAATGTACTTTAGGATAATCTATTCAGACTACAAATGAACAAGATAGTTATGTTGTTTCCCCATAGTAACCCAGGTTGTTTGTGGCAGAATTTTTCTTAGGGATTTATTTTACATACTTGAAAGACAGCGTAACAGAGAGAGGTAGAGAGAGCTTCCATCTGCTGGCTCACTCTCCCAAATTGCCAGGGCCTGACCAGACCAAAGTAGGAGCCAGGAAATTTCTCCAGGTCTCCCACTGGCTGGAGGAGCCCAAGCACCTGAGCCATCCTCTACTGTTTTCCCAGGCCATTAGCAGGGATGTGGATTGAAAGTGGAACAGCTGGGACTTGAACTGAACTGCATGTGGGATGCTAGTGGCATTGAATGTTGAGGTTTAACCCATGTGACAGAGTCAAGATTAGATTTAACTAACAACCACATGTTTGTTTTCTGGGTCCTCCTGTTCATTTCAGTAACTCCCAATCAAACAACAGTTTCTAAACTCTGATCCTTAACATCGTTTATATAGAAGTTTGTACATTTTGTGAGTTTTTACATCATTAAATGATCACATCAAGGTACATTATAAAGAAGGTTATTGAAAATGAAGAATATAGAAAGGCTAGTAAGAAAAATAATAAGCCTTTGCTCCTGGTTTTTGCTATATCATCCTGCCGATGCCAAGTGTGTTATCTTTTTGATATGTTTTTCTAGTACAAGGAGTTTTCAAAAAGTTCATGGAAAATACATATTTTTTGGGAAAAGCTAAGTATGGATTTCATATTTTTTACACCCAAATAAACGTATCTTTTAATTCATTCCCTATGAAATTGTTGAAGTATCTTTCTGCTGTTTTTGTTCTTTACCTCAAAATAAAATATGCTGTGTTTATTACTTAATTCATAATTTTTAAGAGTTCTTTTTAAATTTATTTGAAAGTCGAAGTGACAGAGAAAGAAAAATAGACAGAATGAAAGTGATTTTTATCCGCTGATTCAATTGCCAAATGCCTGCAGCAGCCAGGGCTGAGTCAGACCAAAGCCAGAAGTCAGAATACCACATGGGTCTCCGGTATATGTGGAACAACCCAATCACCTGGGCATGAAGCTGGATCAGATGTGCAGATCCACTTGGGCACTTCTATATGGAATGTGGATGTCCCAGGCAGCAGCTTAACACTTCGCATCATAACACAAGCCCAAGTTTTCACATTTTCTTTCTTCTTTGTTATAAATATTTTTAAAAGGTAGAGTTACAGAGGGAGGGAAAGGAAAAAGGGGGAGAAGGAGAGAGAAACAGAGAGAATCTTCCACCTACTGGTTCACTTTCTAAATTGCCAGAATGGCTGGTGTTGGCTAGACCAAATCCAGGAATCAGACTTGTTCCAGGTCTGCTGCATGGGTACAGGGGCCCAATCAGTTGGGTGTTCCTTCACTGCTTTCCCAGGAGCATTAACAGGGATCTGGATGAGAAGTGGAGTAGCTGGGACTGAAACTGGAACCATATGGGATGTTGGCGCTGCAGGAGGCGGCTTAATTTGCGATTCCACAACACCAGCCCCTGTTTCTTCTTTCTTCAGGAAGCTATTGAGACATGTCCCCAAAATTTCTTTTGATGTTTCTGTAGTGTTTTAACTTTAACATGTTCGCCCATGTAAGATTTACTTTTATGTTGCTGTTCATTTTCTAGGTAGACTTTTAGAAGTTTATCTTCTGAGTAGGCCTGTTCACTCCAAATAAAGAATTCTCTCAATTTTTCTTTTTATTTCAATAAGTGAAAAGCCTGACAGTAAATGATTCTTGCACTGTGTGTTCTGAAAGTCAGGTATCTAGAAGTGGTTGACAAGTGCAAAGATTGTCAAAGGCATCCACAAAGTGTGAAATTATACCCAGCTGCTTCCAATGGACTGAATAATGATAGAGTCCAATTTCTGTGTATGTTCAGAATATATCATAGTAGCATGGTTTTGTTTTCAATGTACACATACGTGTGGGTAAACTTAGGATTCTTTATTCTTGCCAGAATAAATAAATTTTAATGCTTTTTACTTTATTTTAAGTTATGCACTATCCCAAATCTCTCTTCATCTCTCTTTTGTACACACGTGCAAAGTGCACATACACACATACACACACACTCACACACACAAGTATCTGACAACAATTATGCATAAGCAATTTTAAGTGTGAAGTTCTTAATTTAGTCTGTTTTAAAAGAAGCATCACTAATATTTAAAGCCTAAATCTCAAGGAAATAATAAAATAATGGTTAATATTTACTAAAAATATAATATCAGGACAGACATTTGGCACAGAATTTAAAGCACTGGCCAACTTCTGCTGTTGCTGACACATAGGAAGTGAACTAGCAGATAGAAAATCTTTGCCTGTTTTTTGTTTCTTTATCTTTCAAATGAAAATAAATACAATCTACTTTGACATGCTACCCTTACTATAACTGTCTTTAAAATTATTTATTTGATACAAAGAAAGATGGAGAGAGACTTTCCTCTACCATTTTGATTATTCAGTCTTGTTTCTCCACTTTTTAAAAACTCTTTGTTTGCATTTGAAGCAAATCTAAAAGTTATGCAAATGGTAAGTTGCAAATAACTGCAATATGTTATAATGATGCCTGCACTAATTGATGCTTTTCTTATAAACTGCACATGAAACCAGCTGAAGGCTGTGTTTCCTCATGGGAACATTAATTCCCGAGGTGGTTGGCAATAGCATAGTCTTCGTAAATATATAACCGGTTGTCAGAGATGGAGCCCTGAGCTAGTAGTAGATGCTTTCAGAATATTCAGGGAGTTGAATATTTTCTTGCCAACAGCATATTCTTCAATACCTATATTACTATCTTTTATTTTGTGAAAAGATTCAGGAACAAATGCTGTTGTAATATATTGTAACTGTCTACAGAAATAAAAGCAGTATTAATACTCCCAGGCCTTTTGTAAACACTTATACTTTTATTATGAGTTAATTAAAATGCAGGTAAGTTATCTACATATGTTAACTTCTATTACCCGTACTTTTAAGGGAGCAGAGTGAAGAGTTACTGCTGCTTGTGGGAAAGTTCCCCAAGTTCCACTACTCAGTCCTCTCCCCTTTGGTTTTTTTGCTAATTGAGTAATATGTACACAGACTAAGCCAATCAAAACTAACAACTGGATTCATTTGTTAAAAACTAAGAGCATGGGCTAAATATTAGCCTAGAAATTGGCCTAGCATCCCATATTAGAGAGCTTAGGTTTAACATCCAGCTCTAGTTCCTGACTCCAGATTCCTAATAATGCACATTGTGAGGCAGTGGTGATAGCTTAAATGATATGGCAGACATGAATTCAGTTCTCTGTTTCCAACTTTGGCCCAACCCAATGCTGGGCTGTTGGAACATTTTAGTAGTGAATCAGTGGATGGGAGCTTTATCTAACTATGTTGCTGTCTCTGTACCTTTCAATATAAAAACCAAAGCAAAAACTAAGAGCACATCTGACATTTTAGATCAACATTACAGTAAAAAACACCATAAATGAATCTGCTAAACACTTGAATTTTAGGGTATCTGGGCTGTTGGACCTCTTAACTTCCTCAGTCAGGAGAGGACAGAGAAGTGAACAGAGAATGTCCACATTTCCCTCAGGAGGCTGAATGCTAATCTACTTTGTAATGAACAATGATCTATTTAACAAATATTTACTGAAAATGTACTGAACTGGGTACAAAAAATAACACACTTAGCCCTCGTTCCAACAGTTTATAAGCTAAATATTTTTCTTAAATGGTGTGTTCTGGAAACAAGACACTTCAGGCAGAACAGAACCATGTTCAAGAATTGATGAGAAATTCTAGCCTATCAACATTAGGACTTGCAGGGTATTTAATATGTGAATGAAATTGTGATTCTCCAAGGGAAGTGGGACCTAATGTTCCAGGCAATGCAGTCTGAGAAGCATCACTCTCTGCCCACATCACCCTCCTCTCAGACAAGAAGATGTTCAGTCTTTTCTGTGACTCCTGGCTGGGACTCTCCTGGAAATACACTCCCCTGACCACTCCAAGGTGATTTTATTGTTAATTTTCCCTGCAACCCTCTTGGGATCTCCCCTGTACTTCCTTTTCTGCATAATAGTTACCACATTCTGACGTGCCATTTATTTCACTTGTGGGTTACACATTTTATTGACAGTATGTTTCTTCCCAGCAGAATGTAAGCTCTTGAAGGCAGGAAAATCGACTTTTGTTTTCTGCTGACTTTTAACAGGGCTTGGTCCTGAATTCATGACTGAAGAATTGTCTCAGAGGCATTTCTGTCAGAGATTATGTACAATAACTTTATGAAATTCTGGGCAATTGTATTATTTGTTTCTGTATTTCATGTTCTGCCTACTTGGTTTTCAGCAATCTATTTTTGTTGTTGTTAATATGTTACTTATTGCTTTCATTTCATTAGAAAAATATAGATGGAGGAGAGACAGAGGGACATTTACCATCTGTGAATTCTCACTCGACATGCCCCCAATATCATCCCTGGATTTGACTTGCACATATGAAAAATGAGCTTGATTGACAACATGGATTTATTTTTAGCACTTCATCTAATCTAAGATTCATTAGATTTTACAGTGTATCTTGATTTTGTCCTAATGTGCGTCAGAATTAGTGAGAAATATCAATAAGTGACAATGAGCAAAGAACAAAAGACTGGCTTGACACACTGTACAGGGTGATGAGGAGAGATACTAATTCAAAGTGCTGTCCCTTGTCCTCACTCTGCAACTCCTCTGTGACACTCCTGCAAAGTCTCTTTACCTTGATTTAGCACATACTGTCAATGCTCTTTCAGTCTACTTGGCATGTGACACTCCCAGGCCTGCTCATCACACTTCCAGTTGTTAGATCCTGTATCCCCACCTGAGTGAGGGCTCTGTTCCACCTCTGGAGCTGGTGGCCATCAATGTTTCAGCACACAACAGGTAGAATGTTCCAGATAATTAACAACCTCATGGAACAACACTCACTCGTGGTTGATGGGAGCTGGCAGATAAATGCCCCACTTCTCTAGCCTATGTTCATGATAACTCAGAAGTGCTTCTTGTGCATTGGCTCTAGAATTTCCAGCAGCAATCAATTCCCAGTGAAATTTGCTGGATGAAATACTTTCCCTTCACTTCCGGTCTCATTTTCCCACCTCCCAAATTGACTAGGCACATTCAAATTCTTGCTAGAATATGCTTTTTAAAGGAGCTAGGAATCTTTGTACACTTCATGTTCTTACCTGTAAAAAAGTGCATGTATGAATTAGATGTAAAAGGAATTCTGTAATCCTAATGTATGATACTAAGTCTAAACCAAACATTAACTGCGGCCTTCTTTTTTCTTAAGAGCCAGAAGAAAATGAGCTTACCATTGTCATTTTGAAATTCATGACTCAAGAATTCTTGAATAGGTACTGCTGAGGACATGGATAATCCATATCAGAATATTTATTCAAGTCTTTGTTCCATTGCTTAGCTTTCTGTCACGCTTCTTTTCAAATAAAATAAATAAGTAAATAAATAAATCTACCAAAAAGTTGTGAGAATTCATGAAATCTTAAACTCTTCTGTCACCAACACCTCCTAAAAATTTAATTTCTTTGAATTCATTTAAACCAAACAACAGCCAAAGCAACCACAATAGTATGCAGAAAATATTTGCAGTTTAGTCTGACTTGAATGAATTGCTCTGTTTTTTAAAATTTTTTTTATTTAGGCAGTCTTTACATTGTTGATAGAGTAAAAGTTACAAGGGCTAAAGGGAATATTGAGGAGAAGCCTTACCCATTCCCCCCGCCGCCCCAGGTCCCGGATGTAGGGCATGCTCTGAGATCCTTGCTCAAGTGGCCCTGGTAGTTCACCAGTTATGCATCGCTGCCCATCACCACTCCAAGCACGATGAGGCTGTTGAAGAATCTATTGATGACATAGTCCATCATAGAGTCTCCCTTTGTCCAGTGTTTTGCTGCCAACATATAGCTGTGATGGTTGATTGACCTGTTCTATTTTCTGTCTTTTCTTGGTTAAGGTTCTGAGTCCAGCATTTCGATTGAGGGGATCCCCAAAGAAATTTTGAGGTGTTCCCAGACCAGATTCCTATATGTACTAGCAAGTACAGGTCCTGGCACAGTCCATCTCCCCAGTCAGCTGGTGGTTGCAATTGCTGGGTTGGTTCTGTCTTCAGCCCTGACTTCCACTGGAACCAATGAGTGTTGCAGTCCAGCCTGGTTCTGCCCAGCACATACTCAGCCATCACACAAACCAGTGGGAGCCGCAACCCAGTCAGAGCGACCCACAATAACCCCCGCCAGGCCCGCCCCTACTCTGGTTTGCCAGTATGTGTAGCAGACCAGTTCAGTCTGCTCCATATTCCACTTGGCTCTCGCAAATGTCGAAGGGTGTTGGAGCTTAGTTCCATGCAACCAGCTCAACTATCCAGCCCTCACGGATGTTGTCGAATGTTGCTCTGTCTGGCCATCCCAGCCCCCTGTCCTAGTTATTTTGTGCCCTCCCATGGGAGTGGTAACCGAAGAGGGAGGAGCCCACTATTTCCCTCCCAGGTCTCTCTCACTCCCGGATTTTGATCTCTCCAGGTGGCCCTGTGGTTGGGCTTGACCATATTAGCCCCCAGTGCCAGCTTCTGCTATGGTTAAGCCCCAACAGCTCTCCCCTCCTCTAGTTTTGTTAGCACTAGTAGGGATAGTCTGCGCATTCGGCTCTTCCCTGATCTGGTCCACATGAGGCGCATAGATGCTGCAGCCCTGCCTAGTGTGGTCTATCCTCATCCCAGCTCATGCTCTCCAATGGGAGCAGCTATCCAGCAAGGGAACCAACCCTTATTCCCCTGCCGGCTCTGCCCCTCCCTTCCTGGTTCTCACGTGTGCTGGTTGGGTGCTGCGGTCACATCTGGCACAGGCAGCCTCACCTTGGCATTCTGTGTTGTGTACTGTTTTTGCCGCGACGGAACCTGGCTTGACCCACAGCGTGCTCCAGCGTTCGGATTTGCCAGTGGATGACGCGAACTGATCCAGCCTAGTCCGCCCCCAACCCATGCCAAATGTATGCCAGTGGGAAACTTTCCATAACCTCTTCTGGGCTATTTCCATCAATGCTTCTTGTGCTTATTTGTAGGATCTGTGTCCTGTCAGAGGAGTTGCTCAGGCTCCTCCCTCAGAACCCCTCCTAATGCCAGGTTTCGCACTTACTTGAATGAATTTCTGAAGAGATGAAGGCGTGAATTGGGATTAGTAATGAATATGCACGAGTGAAATAGCTCTTATCACAATTGTTTTTATTTTGCAAAGATTTATTGTCTTAAAAACACAGAAAGATCTTCCATATACTGTCTCACTTCCTAAGTAACTTTAAGGGCGGGTACTGTCAAGGATGAAACCAGGAACTCCTGTAGGTGTCCTACATGGGTGGCAGGAGTCCATGGGCCATTTTCCTCTGTTCTCCTAGGCACATTATCAAGGAGCTGGAATGGAAGCAGAGCAGTCAGGACTTAACTCAGTATTCTGATATGGAAAGGAGGAACCATCAGCAAGAGCTTGCTCTGCCAATGCTGACCTCTCATAATTCTTTTCTCCTCTGGCTCATCACTCCCCTCTTTCCAATTATTCACAGAATCAGTAAATCCCTTCCTTAGTCTGTGAAGTTCAGCTTCTCTCTTCAGGCGTGTTTTGGCATATGGTTATCACTTAAGTTTTCAAGTCCTACTTATATCAGGTGATACAAGTAACTCTACTACTTAGAAAGAATGCTGGTGGTATTTTTCAGTGAATCATACTATTCTTTCTCTCCCAATTCCTTTACATATATGTTGGAAATAGCTTTTGTCCTTCTCTTCCTTCAGTGGGTTGTGATTATCTCTCTGTTTTTCAAAAATGGGGATCCTAACTTAGTTTTCACTTTTTCTGTTTCATACCTCTTTATATGGCTAGTATCTTTAGTCCTCTCTTTCAGACATCTTTTCTGCTGGTCTCTTCCTCATTATAACCATGCTGTTTCTTTCTTGACTTGCAAATGACATCTCACGGTTCTACAGATAATGTAAATGTTGGTCCTTCAAAGAAATCTTCCTGAATTGATAAAAAAGGATACACTAACTCATAGTACTCTTTGTCCAGCCATGTTACAACTTTTCTACAGTTTCTAATACAATTTTCAATATGCTGATATCATTATCCACAAATGGTCATATTCATACTTGTTGGATTTATTTATCTGCACCCACCAAGAAGCAAGTACCAGGATAAGATGAGTTATGCCAGATATAAAAGGAGAAAGAGTAAGGAGGAGTTAGTAGGGAGAGCTGTCAGACCATGAAGCAGATTTCATATCCGTGGAAGGAAATAGGGAAAGAAGGAGGATCAAATACAAATAGTCTTAGTTTGTAGAACAGGCCTAAAAGCTTTGGCCAAGTCAATGGGGAGTCTTCAAACTGATGTTGTGTGTTAGAGGTGCCCCATGTCAGCAAGAATAGGATAGAACCAGTGTCTCATCCATGGTGTGTCTCTAGCTTGGTGTTGGCTGAGGGAAGTGTGGTCTTGATAAACGTGGTGGATAATCAGGACAGCAAGTGGCAGTGATGTGGAACTAGAAACGAAGTAATTTTACAAGTTACTTTGCAAAGTAATTTTGAGACTAATTATTTACTCTTAGAAAATACAAAATTTTTAAATGTGGGATTTTTTTGAAGGAGATCAGTCAATCACATCTCCACTGCAGCAGTATCCACCATCACCACATAGAAAATTAAAATAGGTATCCATCAATAGATGAACAGATAAAGAAATGTGGCATATATATATTATGGAATATTATTCAGCCACAAAAAGGATGAAATCCTGAGATTTGCAGCCAAATGGATGGAATTGGAAGTCATTTGAAAAAACAAGCCAGAACCAGAAGGACAAACTTTCTTATGTGGAAATTATAAAAGTTTTTCTAAACTTAAAATAGTGATTACTAAATTCTGGGAAGATTAATGGGTTTAGAGGGAGAGTTTGTATAATGAGTACCAAAACACAATGAGGTGTTCTATATAATGTTATATATATGTATATAATGTTTTATATAATGTAATAATGTTATAGTGTTCCATGGCACCATGGGGTGACTATAGTTCTTAGTGTTGTATTGTATACTATATAAATAACTGAAACAGAAGGGTTGGTAGGCAAAGTCTAGAAGGCAGCAGTGAGAGTTCAAGTAATTGGGATCCTTCTACCCCTGTGGAAGATCTAGAGTGAGGTCCTAACACCTGATTTTCACCTGACCCAGGCCCATTCATTTCTGGTGTGTGAGGCTTGAACAAGCAGCTGTCAGTTCTCTCTCTGTGTCTCTCTCTCCCTCTGGGTAAATCTGTGTGCATTTCTCAAGTACAATTTTTTAACTAAACCTCAAGCGGAAGTATTTACTTATTTTTTAAAAAAAGCGATCATAGAACATTCCAAAGATACACAGTAATACAGGTAATAGAAAGGAAATACAGAATAACATTCCTCCACATATTTATGCCCTAGCTTGAAAAATTAACACAATTTTCTTATCTATACCTCCTTCCATTTTTCATTATTACAAATTCTTTAGTACACATTTCTGATACCATTTTTGTCTCACATATAACTTACGCCATTGTCATATCTAATAAATCATTAATACTTCATTTGCAGTGTCTAATACTGATTTCATAATGGATTTTGCTGATTGTTTCAAGATTTCTATTCAGAGGTAGTTTATTCAAAATAAGACCCAAAGTCCATGCAGTGCATTTAATTACTGTGATTCTTAGTATTCTTATTCTTTTAGAGTTTGACCTGTTTTTTGAAGACATTGCTTTGGTATGGAACCTGGGTCATTTTTCTTATTGAATGTTTGATATTCTGGATTTGACTGATTGCTTCTTTGGGGGGGTTTTCAAACTTGATGCTCTATTCCCTGTGTTTCCTGGTAGGTCTACAGGCTTTATTACATTCAGATTCAGCTTCTTAAGTCAAGAAACCTCATAATGGCTCTAGGTACTTCTGATTTGATCATATCATGAAGTACACAATGGTTGGTTATTGAACTTGCTGTTTTTATTTCTTTCCTTAGCTTGATTGTCACATCTCTTTGTGGAGATTCAAAATTAATGCTACCTTTACAATTCTTCTGTAAACAAAGTCCAAAAAGTGTAACTTTATATAGACAATACAGCGAGATAATATATCAGTGATTCTGTCTCCTGAATTGTGGATAAATTGAATCTGAAAATGTTTCTACTATGAAGGGACTGGTTCAATAGGGAAAACATGCAAATTAGGAACACTTAAGAGAGATTACTGAGTGTAACATTACCAAAAACACATCACAAATTACTATATTTAGAACCTGCAGTATTAAAAGAGAGGATGAAAATAGTTGAAATTTAATGATTCTTTTGCTAATTATGCAGTTTATGGATTTCCAATAACATTCTCATCCAGTGCTTCTCTTCCTGAGGGATTTTCTGGTGGTACTGTACTGCCTTATAATACCTACAGAATTACCTTATGCTTATAACTGATCATAAATTGTACATGTAGAGAGACACATTAGAGCTTATGACTCAGGACTCATGCTGTGTTATTGATGCAAACCATAAGTAGTTCCTACCACAGTTAAAGACTGTACAGATGCAGAGCACAAAGTTGGTAAAATTCTGTTTTAACTACCTAGCATGTTTTCTGTCATCTGCTGAAGAAAGCAAAACGTAAATCATGAAATCACATAGCAATTGAAACATCGCCACACTTCTTAAGTGCTAGCTGTGCTGTGTTATGGGTTCTAACCAAAATTTCTCAGTTGTGATTTTGCAGTAGAATCACCTAGGACTGTGTGAATATATCTGCCCAAAATTCATCTGCTGGGATCGTGTTCCCCAGATTTACTGGGCACAGGTGGAACCACGGGGATACAATTATGATTAGATGAAGTTATGAAGATGAGGGCCCCAAGATCGATGGTGTTAAGGAGTGTCCTGACCTAGCACATTTGCTGTGTTTTGCTGTGAGATCCCCTCCACTGTGTCATGATGCAGTGACAAGGCCTCTCCAGGTGCCATTATGTTGCCATTGGACTTTCCAGCATTAAGAATTGTGGAGGGATATGTTTCTTCATGCATTACCCAACCAGCGGTAATCAGATGGAGCAACATAAAAGTGATTAAGACAATTGGCAATCTTTCCAGCTCACTCATGTCCAGGTTCAAACTCCAAATTGAGTCTATTTGAAGAAACAGCATTTACAGATCTTGTGTGTGCAAAGGACTGTGCTGAAAGTCTTTGTACATAAAGAAAGCTATGCTTGGTGAAATGATTTTGTGCTAATGTCTCATCACAATTCAGTATTATACTCAGGTTTTTTTTTTTTTTGCTTCATAAGGTGAGATTTTTGCATTTATTCTGAACGTGACCCAAAAACATGGAATTTACATCATAGCTAAGAACACGTATGATAATGAAATACAAGTTTAACAAATAAGCTTATGAAGTATGAAGCACTCTGATATTTTGTTTTCAGTAATTAAAACAACACTGGTCATGAGTGATTAAGACACTGGTATCCCATACTAAAATGCTTGACTTGAAGTTCTGACTCCACTTCTAATTCCAACCTCTTGTTAATGTGTACCCTGGGAGTTAGAAGGTGATGACTTCAACAGTGGGTTTTTGTCTCACATGTGGGAGGTCCACACTGAGTTCTAGGCTCCTGACCTCAGCCTGACCCAATTCTGGCTGTTGCGGGCATTGGAAGAGTGAACCAGTGGAGGAAAGCTTTGTCTATCTTTATTTTCCTTATAACAACATAATAGCCAAACTCTAGTAAATGAATTAATGGTTTGCATTTTGAAGCACTTTAAAAACTACGACAGTGGATTGGAGACTCACAAGATGGCCGACATAGGAGGAAGACTGTGAGAGAGCTCACAGACAGAGAGGGCTAGAACGCAACAAAAGCGTAAGTGGAGCAGCATAGAACTACAGGGAGAAGAACGTGAAGTTCCCTGGACAGTGTGGAACCAAAAAAATCCACACAACTCGGAAGAGCAACCAGGGAAAAACAAAACAAAGGGCAGGGAAGACGACTTTCCGCTCCTGACCTGCTGAGTCACCTTTGAGTGCAGACGCTGAAAGCCGCAGACCGACCCGCAAACCGACCCGCAGACGCTGTGGCCGTGAGGACCTGCGGTGATTGGGACCCGCTGGCATCTGCTCACCCTGGTCACCAGGACCCGCTGCAGACACCAGGACCCTGAGTAATCGGGACCCGCTGGCATCCGCCCACCCTGGTCGCCAAGCCCCGCCGGGACCACCGCAGCCTCCAGGTTCCATCCGCCTACACCCGCTGGGACCAGCAACTAGCCGGGAGACGCACCCGGGGCGAGGGTTCCCACCAGAGGAAGAGGCAGACTGCAAGAACCTGAGGTTTGAGTGAGTTGGGTGGGGACAGTGGTGGGTTGGAGGCTTCGGGAGTTGGCCCCACAGGGGCATGCACAGAGCCTGAACATAATTGGTGCTCGTCTCCCCGCCCCTCCCCCCCCAAGACTCCAGCGTCTAGAGACACCTAGCGAGTGCCTTGAAACTGCCAAAACTGTGTCTGGGAGAAAGGCAAAAGGCACACTGAATACTCCCCCATGCCTTTGCGGTCTGGCACTCAGCTGCGCGGTGCTATCCCACAGGAACCCAAGCACGCCTCTGGGCTGGGCAGTCCCGTGCTAGCACTGGGGTGGTCGGTCCCCTGCAAGAGCTGGGGTGGGTGGGCCTGCGCAGGAGGCGCTTCCAGAGAGCACCTGGAACACCCCACGCCCTATAGTCCCGTGCTTGGGAGACGAACCAGGAGAGCACTGCGGACCCGCATGCAGGAGGCATTCCCAGAGAGCACCTGGAACCTCCACGCCCTGCAGTCCCTGGCACTGGGGACACACCGAGAAAGCACCTAGAATCCTCCGAGCCCTGTAATCCCGCGCACAGGAGGAGCGCACAGGGAGTGCCTTCACTCCCCCACGCCCTGTGGTAGCATACCTGTAGGGGACGAGCTGAGAGTGCGCTTTGAATCCGCTGGGCCCTGGAAGTGGCGCCCTTAAGTCCAGTGTTCTGGAGACGCACCAAAAGTGCCTTGAAAATTCCCACACCCTGCTACTCCACGCCTGCAGGCTCCAATTTCTACAGGATAGTGCTTGGAGACCCCTCAGCACACTGGTGCCTAGGTCTCTCAAAAAAGAAACACTAACACAATGGGAAGAAATACCAGAAAAGGTAATGATCCAGATGAGAGTGCCAACACCCTACCAATAAAGGATCAAAAGCCAATGTCTATTTTGGAGATGCGAGATGAAGACATAGAAGATCTACCAGACAAGGAATTCAAAAAAATAATTTTAAAATCTGTTAGAGACAATGAGAAGAATTGGGAGGACTTCAAGGAACTCAAGAACCACATAGCCTCAGAAATACAACAAATGAAAAGTAAAATCCTTGACTTAGAGCACAAAATTGAGAGCCTAACCAACAGAACAAATACAGCAGAAGAGAGGATCTCTGAAATGGAAGACACACAAAACGAACATACCCAGTTCATTAAACAGCTGGAGACAAGTCTGAACAAAGCCAAGAAGACCATACAAGAAATGAAAGACAACCTCAGAAAATCGAATATTAGGATTATTGGCCTTCCTGAAGGAGCGGAAAGAGAGTCAGGAATGCAAATGGTGCTCGACGAAATTATACAGGAAAACTTTCAAAACACTTGGAACATGAACCCTGCCCAAATCCAGGACGGTCAGAGGACTCCCAGCAGATATGACCCAAAGGGATCTTCACCCAGACATATGGTGCTCAAGTTCCATTCCAACGAAGACAAAGAAAGAATCCTGAGACAAGTACGAAGCAGAGAAAAGATCACATACCGGGGAAAACCAATCAGAATCACTGCTGACTTCTCTGAAGAGACTTTACAAGCAAGAAGAGAATGGACAAAGATCTTCCAAATCCTGAATCAGAACAACTGTCAACCAAGAATAATGTACCCAGCAAAGATCTCATTCGTATTTGAGAACGAAATCAAATACTTTCACAGCAAAGAGAAATTAGAAGAATATGCCAGCACAAAACCAGCTCTACAAAATCTCCTTAGAAATGCACTAAATCCAGAAAAAAAGGAGACGAATCATAAGCAAAGATGGCAAACAGGAAGGTCTCCCCACTAAAGTCCACACAAGGAAGGGCAATTACACAGATATCAACACCCACAAAAACAAGTATGGCAGGGCAAAATCACAACCTCTCAATTTTAACTCTTAACACAAATGGCCTGAACTCACCAATCAAAAGGCATAGATTAACAGAATGGATTATCAAACAGCACCCAACTATCTGTTGCCTACAAGAGACACATCTAACCAGAAGAGATTCGAAGAAGCTGAAAGTGAAAGGTTGGAAGCAGATATTTCATGCCAATGGACGAGAAAAAATGGCTGGGGTAGCTGTCTTAATTTCAGATGATGTGGACTTCAATCTGACACACATCAAAAAGGACAGGGAAGGACATTATATATTGGTGAAGGGACTGATCCATCAGGAAGTAATTACCATTGTGAACATATATGCACCAAATTCAAACGCACCTAGCTACGTGAAGCAATTACTCACGGACTAAGGGGAGACATAGATATGCACACAATAATAGTGGGTGATCTTAACACCCCACTAACAACAATAGACAGATCAACAAAACAAAAACTCAACAAAGAAACAACAGAGCTCATACAAACAATAGAAGAACTGGACTTGGTTGACATTTATAGAATTTTTTACCCTAAGGCCACAGATTATACATTGTTTTCAGCAGTGCATGGCACCTTCTCCAGGATTGAACACATGATAGGACACAAAGCAAATCTAAATAACTTCAAAAAGATAGGAATCATACCATGTACCCTCTCAGACCACCACGGAATGAAGCTGGAAATCAGCAATTCAAAATGCCCCAGGAAATACAGAAACTCTTGGAGGCTGAACAATATGCTATTAAACGAACAATGGATCAGAGAAGAAATTAAAGATGAGATCAAAAAATCTATGGAAACCAATGAAAACTCTGACACAACATTCCAAAATTTGTGGGACACTGCCAAAGCAGTGCTACGGGGTAAACTCATCGCAATTGGAGCTCATGTCAAGGCCCAAGAGAGGCGTCAAATACAGGAACTAAACACACACCTCCAGGAATTGGAAAAACAACAGCAGAAGAGCCCCACACACAATAGGAAACAAGAAATCATCAAAACAAGGGAGGAAATCAACCAGATAGAAATAAAAAAAACCATACACAAAATCAATGAATCAAAAAGCTGGTTTTTTGAGAAGATAAACAAGATAGACACCCCACTGGCCCGACTGACAAAGAAAAAACAAGAGAAGGCAAGAATTAACAGCATCAAAGATGAAAAAGGCAACATAACAACAGACACCGCATCCATTAAGGCCATAATTAGAAATTACTACAAAGCACTGTACTCCAACAAATCAGAAGACCACCAAGAAATGGAAAAGTTCTTAGACTTCTACCACCTGCCAAAACTTAGCTCAGAGGCAACAAACGACCTGAACAAACCCTTAACTGAAGTAGAGATTGAATCAGTGATTAAAGATCTCCCAACAAAGAAAAGCCCAGGCCCAGACGGCTTCACTACAGAATTCTACAAAACATTCCTAACAGAACTGACCCCAATCCTCTACAAACTCTTCAAAACAATTGAAAAGGAAGCAACCCTTCCAAACTCATTCTATGAAGCCAATATTACCTTAATCCCAAAACCAGACAGAGAACCAACAGAGAAGGAAAACTACAGACCTATCTCTTTGATGAACATTGATGCTAAGATTCTCAACAAAATCCTAGCCAACAGAATTCAAAAACACATCAGACAGATCATTCATCCAGATCAAGTAGGATTCATCCCTGGAATGCAGGGATGCTTCAACATTCGGAAATCCATAAATGTGATACACCACATCCAAAAACTGAAAAACAAGAATCACATGATAGTATCAATAGATGCAGAAAAAGCTTTCGACAAAATCCAACACAACTTCCTACTAAAAACCATAACCAAGGTAGGCATAGATGGAAAAATCCACAACATAATTAAAGCCATATATGAAAAACCCAAGGCCAGCATCATACCGAATGGAGAAAAACTGGAACCCTTCCCACTGAGATCTGGAACAAGACAGGGATGTCCACTTTCTCCACTACTATTCAACATAGTCCTAGAGGTACTCGCTGAGGCCATAAGACAAGAAAAAGAAATCAGAAGAATCCAAATGGGAAACGAAGAAGTCAAGCTTTCACTATACGCAGATGACATGATTCTTTATGTAGAAGAGCCAAGAGACTCAATACAGAGACTGCTAGAACTTATACGAGAGTTTGGTAGAGTGGCAGGGTACAAAATTAATGAACAAAAATCAACAGCCATCGTGTATGCGAACAGCCCCAAGATGGAAAAAGACTTAACCAGCAAGATACCATTCAAAATAACAGAGAAAAGTATGAAGTATCTGGGAATAAATCTAACCAAAAATGTAGGAGACTTATTTGAAGAAAACTACAAACTACTTATAAAAGAAATTGAACAAGACCTCAAAAGATGGAGTAACATCCCATGCTCCTGGATAGGTAAAATCAATATCATTAAAATGACTATACTGCCAAAAGCAATATATACATTCAACGCAATCCCAATCAAATTGCCCAAAACATTCTTCATGGAACTGGAAACAATGATCCAAAGGTTCATCTGGAAGCACAAAAAACCACGGATAGCTAGAACCATCCTGAAGAACAGGAAGTTAGCAGGGGGAATCACAGTTCCGGACCTCTGGACATACCTTAGAGCAGTGGTTATCAAAACAGCCTGGGACTGGCACAAAGATAGAGAGGAAGATCAATGGAGCAGAATAGAAACACCAGAAGGAAACCCACACAGATACAGCCAAATAATCTTTGACAAAAAGACAAACGACAATCCAGGCAAATGGGAAGGTCTGTTCAATAAATGCTTTGGGACAACTGGTTAATAGCCTGCAGAAACAAAAAAATAGATCCACATCTCTCACCATACACTAAGATCAAATCTAAATGGATAACAGATCTAAACCTACATCCAGAAACCTTCAAACTTTTGGAAGAAAATGTTGGAAACACACTGGAACACTTAGGGGTAGGCCCTCACTTCCTAAAAAGACTCCAAATGCAGTAGAAATCAAGACCAAAATAAACAATTGGGACCTCATCAAACTAAGAAGCTTCTGTACAGCTAGAGAAAGAATCAACAAAGTAAAAAGGCAACCCACAGAATGGGAGAAGATCTTCGCACACGACATAGGTGATAGAGGGCTGATCTCCAGAATATACAAAGAGCTACAAAACAACCAAAATGTCAAAACAAACAAGCCACTCAAGAAATGGGCACGGGAAATGGGCAAACACTTCACAAAGGAACAAACCCAAATGGCAAATAAACATATGAAAAAATGCTCAAGTTCCCTGGCAATAAGGGAAATCCAAATTAAAACATCAATGAGGTACCACCTGACGCCAGTAAGACTGGCCCACATGAATAAAAGCACCAACAACACTTGTTGGCGAGGTTGCGGGGGAAAAGGGATCCCTACTCCACTGCTGGTGGGGCTGCAGGCTGGTACAGCCTCTATGGAAATCAGTATGGAGACCATTCAAACAACTCAAATTCAACATACCGTATGATCCAGCAATAGCACTCCTAGGAATATATCCAGAACACTTGTTTTATGAGAAACCAACATGCACTCCTATGTTCATAGCAGCACAATCAGTAATTGCAAAAACATGGAAGCAACCAAAATGCCCATCAACAGAGGATTGGATAAGAAAGCTATGGTTCATCTACTCCATGGAATACTACTCAGCTATTAAAAAAAACAAAATGCAGTTCTTTGTGGCCAAATGGGCCAAACTGGAAACCATCATGCTAAGGGAAATGAGCCAATCCCAAAAGGTTAAATACCACATGTTTGCCTTAATTTAAGATGATATGATGTTATGTATAACATGTTATGTTTTGAATGTTATATGTTGTATATAAATTAAAATTGAAGTATAGGTGAGGTGGTCACAGAAGGTGGGTGGGAACTCGCATTTACTTTTAACATATTGGTTACTCATCACTATGTCAATTAATTCCATAATGATGTAAATTTTTGCTGATGGTATGTTGGAGCTTTCAATTGACTGGGATGATACTCTGCTGGCTCTGTCTTCAGACCAGAGGGGGTATACCTAAGAAGCCGTTGAACTTGACTGGACAATAAGATGCTGGACTCTATGTTTGGTATACGCTTGCAATGGGGGAATCTCAACTGAACTTGAGCTGTGGTTATGCAACAAGGTGGAGGAATCCACCATGGTGGGAGGGTTTGGGGAGGGGTGGGGAGAACCCAAGTATCTATGTAACTGTGTCACATAATACAATGTAATTAATGAAGTTAAATAATAAATAATTAAAAAAAAACTACAACAGTGTAGATTTCTCTTCTAACAATGATGACAGTATCTTTTCCCTCTTCTTTGCCTTCACATTTTGTTTTCTCACCCGAAAATGCCTTCCTTTTTGTGCAGAAAACAGTAAGTCTGTGTTCTCAGTAAAAAGCATTTCAAAGACTACCTCAGTAGTCCTCAGTGTCTATATCTTGATGTTTACTTTTAACACATAGAGCTCATCACACTTTTCTTTTTTGCACCGCATTATGATATATTATAGTGCTTTGTAATTTCCTTCTGTCATATATAGTTATACCTCCTTGACTAAATTAATGTCTTTGAAGACAGAGATCATGCTTTGTGCTTTTGCTTCTCTTCAAAGTGTCTGGCATGATTTAGGTACATCACAGATGCTAAAAATAGCCATGTGAGCTGTCTGATTTGTCATTTCTTTGTCCTTGAAATGAGGAGGATGCTTTTGGATATTCTGTTTCAGGTTCATAGAGGTATCTTTTTGTGAAAATTAAGAACTTCTGGGATATGCACAACTGAAGAAAGGTAAATAAGGCCTCTTTTTTGGCAACCTCAAGAAAAGTTCCGAAGTGGGAGAAAAATGAAACTTTGGCATTCTGATTAGGAAAAGTATAAACTCCCCCATGCTATCTCTGAAAAGATAAAGAAGTTAACTATGGATATAAAATGTGAATACTCATGGGTCATTTTTTAAAGTAAGTTCAGTGATTAAGAAATTTCTATGGATGATTTGAAACTGAATGCACAAACAATACAAGGCCTAACTATAAATGTGGAGTTAGGATGTGTAGATTCATAGCTGTAATTTAGGGCAAGCCAATAAATACAATTATGTTTTAGTTACTGTTAGCTTGCTAGAGTATCCCATTACATGTCATGACAGACTTCCATTAATTACTAAAGTGACCTACAGCTCTATGGCAATCAGCGTTCTTATCCGCCTGATCTTGAAACTGTTGGTAGAGGAACCGAAGAAGAAATCAGTCCCCATCTCATTGAGGTGGTGGTGATATGTGAGTGTGTGTGTGTGTGTGTGTGTGTGTGAAAAGAGGTTGTAGTAAGCATATGTGAAGTCACTATACTTAACATTTCTTCCCCTTCTTTGTTAATAACTTGAATGTTCCCCCAGCGGAAATGCTTCCCTTCTACTTTGTCCATTGGGTTGAGATATGAACACAGAGGAGGGCACTCAGCTGCTTTGACATTTTTCAGGCACAGGCACATGACTCCAGCCTGGTACCATGCATTCCAGGACCTGATTCCAAGGGATAGTTCAGACATGATCCACTTGGGCCCAAGGAAACTAGCTGGTTGGCCTTCTCTCCTGCTGAAGGGATCAACTGGCAAGGAGGTTGGATGTAGTAACTCTGAAACTATTGGTTTTTTCCCTGGTTAAGGAAATTACACCCAGTACAGTGTAGACAAGATTCACACACACACACACACACACACACACACACACACACACACACACTCTTAAAAAGATAGTTTTCCAGATTTACTCTTGATATCTATTAACAATCTTGCCAATAAATTCTAATCCCTTCCAACACAGGTTGTTTAAGTCTTTTTGAGTTGGCTACCTACCACTATCCTGACTACTTAATGGTTTACGTCACAAAATCACACGTTCATCCTTGCCAACTGCTATCTATCTCAGGTTTGGTACTCTGTCTCCTGCCTTTAGGGAGCTCATGGCTGATTTCTACCATCCGGTAGCAGAAGTTCCTGCAACATTTTGTGCAGTCCTTCCCCTCCTTCTCTCTCTACAACTTCACCACAAGTTTTTGTTTCATAGATACAGCTGGCAAAAGAGAAAGGAGGAGGCAATTAAATACTGTCCCAGGCCAGTGTGGCCATGGGGTATCTCTGTGTGACTATGGACATGTCACTCTTTCTGAGTCTATTGGTTTTAAGCCCAGGCAGGATCTTTACCCCAAACTTCCTGCCCACCTTTGTCTCAGCCACCTGCAAGCTGGCAACCCCTAGCAGGACACAGATTTCAGTAATGACTGCTCTATTTCCAATCCAGCACCATGCTAATGTATCTGGGAAAACAGTGGAAGATAGCTCAAGTGTTTGGACCCTTGTCACCCAGGTGGGAGACTTTGATAAAGGTCTTGTCTCTTTGGCTTGGCTTGGCATTTACTAACATTATGAGCCATGGCTGGCAGCATCAGCTGCGGAGTGAATCAACATTTGAGAATCTGTTCTTCCCTTTTTCTGTCACTCTGCCTTTCAAATAAAATAAAATAAAATGAAATGAAATGAAATAAATGTTTAAGTACAAAAAAATAAAAAGCAGGTGGGCAATGGCTGACCAACTGCCATTCTGGACTGTGACCTGTGCTTTTTTTTTTTTAAGTTTTATTTGTTTTTTTTGGGGGGGGGGAGAGGGCGGGGAGAGGCAGAATCACAGAGAGAAGGAGAGACAAAGAGAAGGATGTTCTGACCACTGATTCACTTCGCAAGTGGCTTCAAAGGACAGAGCTGAGCCCATTTGAAACCAGGAGCCAGAAACTTCTTCCAGGTCTCCCGGTTCGTGTCCCAGTTTCTCCATTTCTCATCCAGCTCCCTGCTTTTGGACACTGAAAGCAGAGGAGGATGACCCAATACCTTGGGACCCTGCAACTGCCCATATGGGATCCCGGCATGTGCAGAATGAGGATTTAGCCACTTGGCTGCCACACAGGGCCCTGTGTTCTACTCAAGCTGAGAAGAGCTGTTGTTGAGGTAAACCTCCTGGGCATTCCCAGGCCGTGGTTCTAGGAATGATCACATGTGGTAATGAGAGCTGGAAAAACATCACTTGCTGCTAGAAAGCTGTTAGTTCCCAGGATCATTTAGCTATGAAGAGGTCATCTCTTCTGGGTTCAGTTAAGCCATTTTCACAGCCAGCTTAGTTAATGATGGTCAGTGTCTTTCCTGGGGTTCACTTAGACCAACTTCATGGCTAGTCCTGGTTGATGAAGGTCAATGACCCTGGATACTCACCTGGAGGCCACTGGGCAGCTGCCCATTGGAAGAGAACACAACACCTGGAAAGAAGGAATCTCTGGTGCCACGCCTCAGTGACACCTTCAGGGGTCTCTCCAGAGGTCCCAATTGTTCTGTTGTTATTTTAGACCCCCTGAACTCCTGGGTAAGAGCCTCATCACTGCCTTGGGAAGTGCACAGAAAAATCAGGGGACTAAAAGGCAAGAGTAGTTACTGCAGAGGCACTGGAGTGCGGGCTTTGGGAACGCAGTAACCTGGAATTGAGATTGGGGGACAGTGCAGTGGCCAGGTCCTGGGAACCTCACAAGGAGTCCAACCGCGAGGGAGGCGCCCGGTCAGGCTCCTGCGCCTTTGCCTAGGTGGAGGGGCGACCCCATCCTGGGTGGAGAGCAGAGGTGGGCACCCCGGGAACAGAGGGGGCGTTGGCTTCCGGGGATCTGTTTCTTCTCCTCTCTCCCCTCACCTCTCCTTTCTCACCTCCGCGCTTAAAAAAAAAAAAAAAAAAAAAAAAAACCCAAAAAGCGGAGCCGGCGCCTTTAAGAGGGAGCGTCGGTTCCCCGGGGGCGGGAACCCCTCGGCAGCTCGCAAGGCGCGCGCTCGGCCTTGGTGCTCCTCACTTTCGGCTCCAGCTCCTGCCTGCGCCTTTGCCGCTGCCATCACCGCCCCCTCTTCTCCCTCCTCCCCCTCCACCGCCGCCTGGAAGCTTTATTCTGGGCCGTGGAGGAGAGAAGTGCTATGTCAGGAAAGTTCCGGGAGGAACTGGCTGGGGCCATGCTCCCTGCTCTCCTCCTCCGGTGCCTGCGCGCTGCGCTTTGTATGAGGTGAGTCTGAGCTGCGCTGCCCCCAGGACAGGTAGGCGGCCCGGGCGGAGACGCCTGGATCGGCAGCGTGGAGAAGGAAGAGTGTGCGGTTGGGCGGAGTGCATGAGCCAAACGAGGCGGGCGAGGTTGAAGTTGGGAAGCAAAAGCTGGGGTTTTCGGAGAGGCTTTTGCAGCTAGAGTGGAAGTGGGATTTCAGCAGCTGGCGCCGCACGCGGAGGGCCCGGCGGGCACTGGGTCTCTCCGGGGCCGCCGCCCCTGCCCCTTTCCCAGCCCCGAGCCCCGAGCCCCCAGCCCCGGCGCCGAAGCGGTTGGGCCTTCTAGGAAAGCGTCCGTCTTCCCGCCCGCTGTGTTCCGAGCCAGGCACCGTGCTGGGGGTGAGAGGACCTGGCTGCAGCCTCCTCAACTTTCCCTCTGGGGTCTCGCCGTTCCCCAGAGCCCGGCTGGTTGCCGGGGAAGGAAGGCTAGGTGCGAGCGCCTGCTGTCCGAAGGTGTTACTTCTCCCTTGTCCGGCCGTTTTTCTCTTTCCTTGAGAGAGAGGGAGAGACATAAGTGAGTATATTTGTGGAGGCCCTTGATGCTGAAATATCCCCGGCCCCAAGAATATGGCTTTATAAAAATTCCCCCCATACTGGATCACGTTTTCAAAGTGATGGTTTAGTCTTCGATGAAATATTTCAACACTTAGGAGATCCAGGTATCCCCTCAAGTAGGACGTAGTTTGCAGTGAAGCAGGACAAGTTCCAGCTGTTTTTAAAAACAGGACTTTCCCTTTGTTTATGGTGGATTTGTTTTCCATGTGTTAGATTAAGAAGAATCCAACCAATTTTAACAGTAGTGTTTCTGAGACTTCTAGATGAAACCCTGTTGTTTCTTGTGTTATTCGACATTGCTCCAGTTTTATCTCCGGATGAGGTATATGATATGTGTAAATATGTGATAAAGACCAATATGCAACTTCATTAATTCCACAGTTGAGTTTTGTTTACGTGCTCCTCCGGTAAAGGAAGCCGCATCGTCTCACATCTAAAGTTTTTGCCACTCTTGTCTGTCTTCTCCACTCACATTATGGACATTGGATATCAGCTACAAATCAAAGGTGCTAATGGAAAGTGCCGGTATTTTGTGAAGTGTTGCATAATCCAAATTTCAGTGCTAGTATTGATGGTCCTGTCCAGATCAGCATGTACAATAAAAACAGAAATGGAAGGTTACTTAAAAGAATGTTATTAAGTATTTATAGTCTTAGATATGTTCTTTACATGGAATTTTGTTTGTGAAAAATGCAGTTATCAAAATAGCAGATAGTGTTACGGGGTGTGAGCGAGATCACACCAGACATGTCTAAGGTTTTATTAAGGAGTCTTTATTAACCAAGCTTGGTGATAACAACATACCAAAATAACAGATCACAAGCCCAAGGTGCCAGAGTAACAGAAACACCTGACCAGAAAGAGAGTGCCCCCCCTTCACTGGCCTTTTAAAGGGGCTTGTGAGGGGAGCGGTCACAAAACAATGCAATACTGTCCCCTCTCAGTTGATAGGTGAGTCACAGGTGGGCAGGAGTGAATACCTAAATGTTGTGAGTTAAGGAGTTAATTGGTGCTGGTTGGGATGGGCAGGAACAGAAACTGGGGTAAAAAAACCAATTGGACTCATCTGCACCCAACATCCAGCCTGAATTAGGGCGTCGGGGGAGGAGTATATAAGGAGAGGTGTAGGAGCAATCACTGGCTGCACTCCATAACAATAATGTAGAACATGTCTTATTTGCAGTGGTCAAGTTTTGAAGGAAAATCATTTCAGAGTAACCATTAATATGGTAAAGTTTTGTTTGGGATATTAATTTTCATACTTGAGTGTATCTTTGCTAATATGCTGCCACATATACAAGAACGGAAACTTAAAAAGGAACTCATCATCTCTGGCAGTTTCTGAGAATTTTCAGCAAATTGAATAATTTTTGGAGAAAAATTGTTTAAAACTCATGTGCTTTTTAAAATTATTAATTTAGTTTATTTTTGGTGATGTTTACCTAGTTGAGGTGGATGTATGTACATGTTGATCACTGATTAGGGTCAAGGAAAGGGGAAAGTGGGTGAGATAATTACTTCCAATTTTTTTCTTCCTGCATGTGGGAGAAAGGGAGGGGAGGGAAGGGCTGCTCCCAGCAGCCTCACTGCATCAGGACCTAGGATGGGGGACAGCTGCTTGATATCATCACAGGGTCTCCAGTGTGGAGCATGTTCCCGGGATACACTTGAAGTAGTTTCAGTAATTCTGAGATGCTATTTTTTTTTTTTTTTGCTCCAAGGTTGAGAAAATCCTTCCGAGGTCCATTGGATGACATAGTCCACCTTAAGAGTCTCCACTCGCCCAAGTGCTTGCTGTTAAAGTTTTGCCAAGAGTATTGTCTAATTTGTTCTGCCTCCATTCTCTGCCATGGTACTAGATGTCCTCTGCAGGTCTCAGGGAGCTGTCATGTTCCCCATGTGCATCTAGACATGCTATTCACTGCATAGGCTTCAGCAACTGAGGAAACCTGGTTCTGACACCTGCACTCCATGGTCAGACCACAGATTCTGTGATTTTTCACTGTGGTTGGAGTTTTGAGTCTAGTAGTCCACAGAAACCTCACCTGACATGACTTCAGACTTGACTACTATGTGTGCCATCCAGGATGGGTTCTGACTTTTCCATCACTCACACTGGCCTGCATACACTGGTGGTTGCAGTTGCTGGATCAGCTCTGTCTGCAGACCCATCTCTTAGGCAAACCAACAGATGCCTCAGCCCAGCTTAACTCTGCCCACCTCATGTGCAGCCCTCACATGGGAGCTGCAGTCTAGTTGGAGTGACTCCTACCAGACCTGTCCCCATCCCAAATTCCTGCATTCATTTGTCTCTCATACTTGGCAGTGGATGCTGCAACCTAACCCAACCAGACTGACTCCACTATCCAGCCCATACCTAAGTTAGTGGGTGATACTGCCTGTTCAGCCAAGCCTACCCTCAGCCCTGGTTCTTATGCTCACCCTTGAGAGCTACAGCCCATCAGAAGGGTGCCCAGAATTTTCTACTAGGCCCACTCCCAGCCCTGGATCTTGCACTTTTCAGGTGGTACTGCAGTCTAGTCTGACAGGATTTGCCCCCTGTCCTGGCACTTGCCAACTGATGCGGTGGCAAAACCCAACCAGCCTGCATTTGTCTGCATGAACTACATGCAGTGGCATCCTTGCGCAGGGGCCATGCTAATCTCTGTATCGTTCCAATTTTAGTATATGTGCTGCCGAAGCGAGCACAACATGCAGTGGATATAGTTGCCTAACTTAGCCTGGATTTCCACCTAACTCAACTCATATGCAGGCCAATGGATTTTGTAGCTGGGCCCGGCTTGATCTGTCCCAAGTCCCAGTTCTCAGGCTAATCAGTGGGAGCAGTGGCCCAGCAGGGGATCCTCTGTAGATTGCCTACCAGGTTCACCACTCCACCTAGGGTCTCATTTGTGCCGGTGGGTGCCCTGGTGTAGTCTTGCATGTCTTGCCTCATCTTGGCATTCACAGGTGGGTGTTACAGCCTAGTAGGTGCCTTAGCCTGGCCTGGCCTGGCCTGGCCTGCCCCTGGTTCCAGCTCATGTTGGTGGGTGCTGCAGCCTAGCCTAGCCTAGTCTTGTCAATCCCCAGTCCCAATCCTAACAAAACTGGCTGGTATTGCATCCCAATCTGGCCTATCCCACACCCTCTTCTGGTTTTCATGTCTGCCAGTGGGGTCTATGAACTGGTCTGGTCCAGCCCACCCTCCAGACCTGACCTACATATATGTATGCTGGTGTGTGTATTGTAACCTAGCCTGATCTGGGTTGCTCCCAGTCTTGGTTCTGGTGCTCACCTGCAGGAACTGCATCCTGACTTGAGTTCTCCAAGCTCCTGCATCAGGCCACATTCCAGTCATAAATCTTGTGCACACCGGTAGGTTTTGGTCCTCATTGCATTCACTAGCAGGTACAGAGGCCTTGTTCGAATGACCTACGATCATTGTGGTTCTTATATTGAGTGCTACAGCCCAGCCTTGCCTGACCCATCCCTGACCCATCTTTCATGTGTTTCACTGGGTGCTGAGATTTAGCTTGGTTTGTCTTATACCCACCCTGGCTTTCGCAAGTGCCAGTGGGTGGTAGAGCTTATTGCCACAATCCAGGCCCTGTCCACACCCATGCCAAGGGATGCTGCAGTCTTATTTAGCAGAGTTCGCTGTCCTCATTCTGGCTCTTACGCTCACCAGTGGGAACCACAGCCCAACCAGGGTGTCCCCTTAGCTCCTCAACCAGGCTTGTACCCGCCACAGATTTTGAGTATACCGGTGGATGCTCTGACCCAGCCTGGCATAGTCTATCCCCAGTGTTGGCCTTTGCTATCGGATGCTGCAGCCTGACTTGGCCTGCCTCCAGTCCCAGCTGTTGCTGATGGGTTCTAAAACTTCACGTATTTTAAGACTGATTGCTAGTTGATGTTTTACCTTAAGTTTGCTGAACTCAGTTTAAGAAATGAGGATTTGAGCATGTCAGGTGAATATAACTTGGTTCTTAGAATAGTATTGCTTGGTGTTGAACAGTTTGAGATCTTGTACATTTGATTTGGAATGATTGTTTTATGAATGATTACTTTTGTAAGTTTATATTCACACACAGAATTATGTAGCTCTAGATTTATTATCTATATCTATCTATCTATCTATCTATCTGTCTGTCTATCTATCTATCTATCTATCTATCTATCTATCTATCTATCCATCCATCCATCCATCCAGCTGTCCACTTAGTTCTTTAAGCCATGCATCCATGGCTAGACCTCGGCACCCGTTGAGCCCTGAGGAAAGCTATTATGGACATTGATAACACACATACTCTAAGAATAGCAGGTCTATAAGATTAGAAACCAAAAACAATTCTTGTTAGAACTTATCCTTTTGTAATTTTAGTGGATTGCTGTTAAAAATATTGTTCGCCAGCTTGTTCTTGAACTCTTACGAGGCTTGCGATGGGGAACCATATGTTAATGATAGTAGCCATATATCTGTGTACTAAAGTGACTAACTGCACCACCAGTGGAGGACTGAGCCAGACATTGCTTACACTTCAGTAGTTTATCTTTAGTAAGTAGCCAGGTAGCTTTAGTAGGTAATGGTTAGCTTGTAATTATAGCATTTCTTTTAAAAAATACTCAATTTTTCATTTTATGGCACAATTCCATAGGGTCTGGGATTCCCCACCCCCACAAATTCTCACCCTCTGACTGACTTTCCCCATATTGTTACAATAGTATAATTCTTCATAAGGAGTTAAAATTCAGTCAGTCTGTTATTTGAGTCTGCCCTGATGTTGCTGCTGCAGACAGTGTTGGACAGTCTACCATCCCATTGTCTAGGTATTTCCACTAGTTTCATTGGGAGTCCATCTTTGATTTGGAGGTAGGGATGCATGTTGCATTATATCTTTACTTCTGGATATGATAGCCTCTATTACTCCATCACTATATATTCCATTAAGTGAGAAGCCATGAACAAGGTCAACAGGTAGTAAGTTAAAACAAAAACTAGAAGGAGAAAAAAAAATACAGCACCATGGAGTCAAAAAGACATGCCACTGAATAATCTATGCATGGGTGATGAAAATATAACACAAAAGCCTCTTGGGTAAAATGATGCCACCGTGTGATCCGTGAGCCAGCAATGAATATGGCAAGAGGAAAGAAACTATTTGGAAGAAATGAAAATGAAATAAAAAAGATCAAAACCCGTGGGTTGCAGCAAAAACAGTATGGAAAGGGTTATTGAACTTACAATTTGCATGATGGTGTCCTTATATTAGAACATATGATATTGGTCATTTTGGGATTGACTTATTTCACTGAGCATAACGGTCTAGTTGGGACCATCTAGTTGCAAATGGTATATAATGTAATTTTTTTAATGACTGAGTAATATTCCATGGAGTAGATGTACCACAGTTTCTTTAACCACTCCTTTTTGGATGGATATCTGGATTGTTTCCATGTTGTTGCTATTGTAGATTGTGCTGCTGTACATATAGGATTACAGATTTCTTTCTCATATACAGTTTTCATCTCCTTTGGATATATTCCTAGAAGCAGGATAACTGGGTCTAAAACAAGGTAAAAAAAAGTTTTCTTGCAGACTTCAAAAGCAGAGAGACAACGGGAGAGGGAGATATCCTGGAACTTCTTTTGGGATTTCCACTTAAGTGCCAGGACCCCAAGTTCTTGAGGCTTTAATCTGCTGTCTGTCAAAGCGTACATTAAAAGGGAGCTGAATCAGAAGCAGAGTAACTAGGACAAACTAGTGCTTAGGCTTCCCAACATGCTGCTTAACATTTAAAAATGAACTTTTGGGGCTAGTGTTGTGGACAGCAGATTAAACTGCTGAAAATAGCAGCATCCCATATGAGCGCCAGTTTCAGTCAGGGCTGCCCCACTTCTGCTCCAGCTCTCTATTTACACATCTGGGAATGCAGCAGATGATGACTGAAGTGTTTGGGCACTTGTTACTCACAAAGGAGACCCACATGGAGTTTCTATCTCTTTACTTCAGCCTGACCTCAGCCTTGAAAGATGAGGTCATTTGGGGAGTGAATGAGATCAAAGATCTTTCTCTTGCTCTCTTCTCTCTCCCTCTGCCATTGACCTTTCAAGTAAACACAATAATTATTAAGAAAAAAATAACTTTAGAGTTCACAGTTTTGGAAATTAGGGAGTAGATCTCAGAGGCATGGCGGGTAAGCTTTGGGAAATTTCGTTAAGCCTTTAAGAATGGGACTTATTCTTGGGAAAATAGTATCTATAAATCAAAGCTCCAGTCACTGCAAGGTAAGCAATCCCATTTACCTTTGGAATACGTCTTTTTAAAATTTTATTTATTTCTTTGTTATTATCATTTTATGATACAGTTCCACAGGCTCCTGGTATTTCCCGTTTCCCCTCCCGAATTACACCTTCCCCCACCTAGTTCCTCTGTATAATTACTAAAGTATAGTTCTTCATACACAGTCATATGTTCATCATTGCGGGCATGGACAATGGCAGAGAGTCCAGAATCCTATTGTCAAGATATAGTAAACAGTTTCATTGTAAGTCCATCTTTGGAAGTAGAAATGCATTCCACATTGTATCCTCACATCTGGGTATGTTAGTCTCCATTTCACAGCTATTGTACATCTCAAATGAAAAGTCATAACACAAAATCAACAATAGAAAAAAAAATAGAAATTTACAATGCCATGAAGTTAAATGACATGTTACTAGATATGACAGTCTCCATTACACAGCTACTATACATCCCCTTAAATGAAAAGCCACAAGACAAAATCAACATCAGGAAGAAAAAATAAGTTTACACCATGAAGTTAAATAACATGCTACTAAATGACTAATGTGTAGCTGAAGAAATGAAAATCGAGAACCTTCTTGCAGAAAATGATGCTGCTGTATGATCTAGGAGTCATTGAATGATTTAATCAGAAGAAAGTGTTTTGAAGAGATGAAACTAGCAGAAAACATCAAAACCCATGTGATACAGTTTCCGTTGATTTTTGTTGGTGAAATGTGTCTCTTCTAGACAACAAATAGATGGGTTTTGCTTTTTAATCAAGTCTAGTAATCTATGATGTTTGATTGAGCTTAAGCCATTTACATTAATGTTATGGGTGGTAATTTGGTCCTTTCATTTTAGGAATTGGTTTAGTCTTCTGTTGTCATTTTACTGGGATGTTCATCATACTTGCCTTTGATTTTGTTTGGTGTTATTCCTCTTCTCTGTCAAGAGAACATATTGAAGTATCATTTGTAGGGCAGGTTTGGAAGAGGCAAATTCTTGTAACTTTTCTTTACTGTGTTAGAATTTTATTTCATTTTCAAAAACAAAAGAAAGTTTTGCTGGATATGTTATACTAGGCCAACAATTTTTTTTCTTTTAGAATCTGGAATATGTCACTCCATTCCCTTCTTGCCTGTAGAGTTTCCTGTGAGAGATCTGTGAGTTTAATTGGCATTCCTTTATATGTCAACTGATTTTTTTCACATGCACATTTAAGGATCTTTTCCTTACGTTCAAATGAAGAGAGCTTGATGATCATGTGTCGTGGTGAAGATCGCTTTTGATCATGCCCGTTGGGCGTTCTGTGCCACTCCTGGACGTTGTTTACCAATTCTTTCTCCAGATGAGGGAAATTTTCCTTTATTATTTCATTAAATACATTTGCAAACTCAGCTTCTCTTTCTGCACCTTCTGGGGCTCCCATAACTCTTATATTAGGCTTCTTAATAGTGTCTTTCAATTCTTGAATATTTTTTTAGGCCTGATCCGGCTCTGCTTCCAGCTTTTTGTTTGCTTTCCTCTGATGACAGGAAATATCTTCCAATTCTGAGATTCTTTATTCTGCTTGCTTTATTCTATTTTGGATACTCTCCACTGTACTTTTAATTTGCTCTGCTGTGTTCTTAATTTCTGATGTATCAGCTTTGATTTGCTTTATTGCTGTTATTGTTTGTGTAAAATATTCCTTAAATTCTTTGAACTCTTGTATGTGCTTATCATTGCTGATCAGAAGCTTTAAAATGAGTTTTCTGAATTCTGTGTCCCCCATTTTCTCGATGTCTTCCTTAGTTAACTCTGCGGTTGGCATGGGCTTTTACTCCTTTAGTAATATTCATTGTGCCTTTGTCTCTTCTTTTGCTCTTGGTCATTGTACTTCTGATAAGCAGGGTTTTGTCCTTGGGACAGGTTTCTAAACTGTGTCACCCACAGGTCTACAGTTTGATTTTACTTATTGCGGTTGGTACACAACTCTTTGCTTGCAGCCACTTGTGCCACTCCCTCCAGCGAGTTCCAGGTCTGGATTCTTATGCTAAATTTTCACAAAGAACTCCGTAGCCCCAACTCCTGGCTCACAGATCTCCAGCTCCTGTGATTCCATGCTGAGGCTGCACTGTTGTCTGTACAAGCTTTCTCCCACTTCTGGTTGGAGCAGGTCCCAGGATTCGGGAGACACCAGGTGTGCTATATAGCTAGGTTGTTGGTAGCGCTGATCTTTTTGGAACCTGTTGGACATTAGGTCTGGGTGCCACATGGACCTATTTTGACACATACGCTGCCACAGTCGATATTATTTTCTCACAGGACCAGTGCAATCATGGAACTCAGTGAGTTCTCACTAACTCAGCCCATGCGTAATTCAGTGTTGTCCCCTGCAGTCCTAAACCTTTTGCCACAGTGTACAAAATGGCACCAGATGTACCACTACTAGAGTTCTTGATCTGCTGGCCCTCAGCTCTGAGGGCTACCCAGACCTGTTTTGGGTGGAACCTGTAGAATGCCACATTGCTGCAGTTCACTGAGTCAGAAATGAGTTCACTCCCAGCTCAGCGTATGCTCAGTCCTTTCCCTTGGCTTTGCCTCCTCAGGCAAAATTGCGCCCAATTTGGCTCTAGGGGTCTGACTGGGCTGTGAAATCCACCTTGTTCTTGCACTGTGTGTCTGGGATCTGCTGCTCTGTCTCTGCTCCTGGTCAAATCAAGCAGACCAGCAAGAAGAGCATTTCTTTGGGTTCACCTCCCAAGCTCCCAGTGAAAGTCCCTTCCCACCTGGTTGCTGGTGGAGTTCAGACTGTTGTTAACTGAATTCCGCTGGAGTATCAGTCATTGCAACACCACACCATTGTGTCGCTGCTTTCCTGACTGTCAGTCTCCAGGGACCCCTCTGCTGTTGTTCTGTCCTCTTCTATTTCCTGGAATGTGTCCTCTCTGCTTCATCCTGATTAAATGTTTCTCCATCCGTTTCAGTGTGTCCTTACCCTATTCTGCCATTTGATTGTCCCTGGAATATGTCTTGTATTTCACAACTGAAGTGTTGTATTTCAGCATATGTATGTAAATTAGTGATTAAATGTTAGGCTGGTACTTTCTTTAATTTGCTAGTGATTTGTCAGAAATATGTCTATAGGATACATTTATATGTGTCATTTTTGTCACTGGTGTCCTTCGTTGCATGGGGCAATTTGACTCCCCCTCTCCTTTTTTTTGCAACTACTTTTTTCCTTTTGTGTGTGTGTGTGTGTGTCTGGTTAAGGTGAATTCTTTGTGTTTTCTTCAAAACACATGAGCAAGTTTCACAGAATTTTCATTATATCCTTTTAGCTTTCAAAAAGGAACATTTAGATGTGGAGCCTGAGATCGTGGACTTTTCAGAGTTGTAGGAATCTTGGGTAATTGTCATTTTAGTTTTGTGGGAATTTTCTGTTAAGTTGGATGTGCCCTTATTTTGAACTGGATGATGCACAGAATTGGTGCATTTGCAACCACAAAACATGGAGAACATTCCAAATAATTTGCAGTGTGGGCAGCGCAACATGCTTTAGTGTTTAGTTGGTTTGAGGCAATGGGCCATGCTTATAAAAATGGTCACAGAAATCTGATAGCAAGCTGTTTCAGTTTCTTAGTTTGATCCACAGCATAAAATACCTTTTAGCTTTATGCCAGTAAAAATGGATAAAATTCGTAAAAGCAATTTGTGTTATCTCTTTCCGTATTCAGAAAACTCAAGTACAAAACTTAGTGTATTGAAAAGCTCATATATGGTTACTATAAATTTAATAAAGAGAACAAATGGACTATAATGTGACTCTCAGGTCTTGGGCAAGAGTATACTCAAACATTTGCAGTTAATGTGGTAATTTGGTGGTCACCTGCTGAAATTAGTAGTGCTCTTACTATCACTATTTTCTTTAAGTGATGATACTAATGAAATTATATCATAGCCATGCCCGATTTAAGCAGAAATGTCTCTCCCAAATGCTGTATCAGTCACCTAACATATATATTAAACATATGTTAATTGATTCTTAGATAATTTTCATTTGAAACTCTTATGCAATTATCATCATAAGCTTTATATACCTTTTAGAGTTTTTGAGTAGAATATCTTTGATCTTCTTTTCTATTGACTTAGCTCTGTGTCATCACAGCTTTTACAGATATTTTATGCATAGAGTGGAAACTTCTAAGAGTGTGCCATGGTGAGATTGGTTTAGAAAGGACGTGATTCTATGTTCTGGCTATTTGCGGTCCAGTTGTCATCTCCCTAAGGAAGGTGTCCTCACCTTATCCTACTGTTTGTTTCTTTTTAAAATAAAGAAACAAAACAAATGCATAAGTAATTTTAGAGGAGAAACATTTGTTTGAATTTAATGGTGCCTGAAGCTCAGATCAGAAGAAGATGTAGACAAAAGGAATTGGGTGGGGACGGCAGGGATTATTCTAGGCAGAGCTCCCATAGCCTTCCAGAGGGAAGAATATTTGTGTGAGAATACAATGATTAAATTCATCCTTTTAATAATTTTTGCAATTTTTTTCCATGTCCTTCGGATTGGATGTGAAGTAGTCTTCTGGTTCATCTGATTAGCTTTGCAAAATCGAGGTGTCTTTTAAAGTTTGCATTATCTAGAATTTTAATAATATGAGTTTAAAAAAATCTTTTTATTTGAGAGGCAGAGAAACACACACACTTATTTTCCATGAACGTTTTTGTGAAAAATCCATCCTGGGTTTCAAAAAAAATTTTTTTGTACCAAAATAAACTTATCTTTTAAATTCCATTTTACATGAACCTTTTGAAGTAACCTTGTATATTGCTTTGTGATTTTCACATGAAAGTGAATAGGATTATTCTATGTATATACCATAGTTGATGGGGAATATGCCCTAGAATTAGGTTGTTTCTATGATTATTATTTTTTTGTGATTATATAGCAGTGAATACTTTATTGTTCCATGTTTATACACATTTATGATGTTTTTCCTTTGGGTAAAGCTGTAGTTGTACAATATTTGGAGAAGGATAAAAAGCAGTTTTTTAAAAATTGACTTCAAGGCAGTGAATTTTTTCCAGAGTGCAATCTAGAAAGCTGGTAATAATCTTCCTTGATTATTTTCTGTAGGGTTTTTTTTTTTTTTTTTTTTTTTTTTTTTTTAGTTTGTAGTATGAAAGACTCAAGTCAAAGGATTTGCTGCTGGATTGAGTAATGCTTTTATCTTCACAGAGAAGATTTAGTCTCATCCTCAAGCCATGCATTAGTGTTGAATTATTATAAATTCTATTTCCAACAGAGTAGGTATAGCAGTTGATAGTGTATTCTAAAAAGTTTGCTTTTTCAATTTTAGTTTCTTTTACTGTGTTACTATCTGACCTTCTGTCCTCATATATTAATGCATACAAATTTGCTTTTATGGTTAAGTGAATGAATATTGTTTCATATATAGTCATCTCAAATTTAAAAAAATATCTTCTGCCTTTTGCTGTCAACTCCTGGACTCTTTAATTTTTAGGATATATTTAGAAGGTTTAAATGTGCATAAATTAGCTTTAATATTATGCATGTGTACAAGACCGTGTGTTTGTATTTGTATTTTGTGTGCATTTTATCTCTTCCTATCAAAAATGCAAAACTTCATCTTATGTAGAAACTGCTTTTGAAATTGTGTAACATTCTGACTATCGTAGATTTGCTTCTGAGAACAAAGTTAGAGTTATAAAATGAACAAAAACTAGGAAGTAGAAATACTTTTATGGGCAAAGGAAGGAAGTTTGGTGAGAATATCACCATGTTCTTAATATTGTATCAATAAACCACACTGAATTTGTTAAAACTAGTTAATAACTAACATAAAAAAACCCTTAAAAGCTAAGTGTAGAGTTTTCCTTCCTAAGTCACCATTATTTATCGACATTAACTCAGTAAGTGTAGTCATATTTGCATTTTTCACGTACACTTTTCATTTTTGAATTATAGTGTTGCCTTTAAAAAGTAAGAGAAAGGGCCCCTCACAGTAGCCTACTGGTTAAAGTCCTCGCCTTGCACATGCCAGGATCCCATGAGGACTAAGGTTCTAATCCCGGCAGCCCTGCTTCCCATCCTGGCAGCTCTGCTTCCCATTCAGCTTCCTGCTTGTGGCCTGGGAAAGCACTTGAGGGTGACCCAAAGCCTTGGGACCCCATGCCAGCGTGGGAGACCTGGAAGAGGCTCCTGGCTCTTGGCTTCGGATAAATGCAGCTCTGGTCATTGTGGCCACTTGGGGGAATGATTCAGTGGACAGACGATCTTCCTTTCTCCTTCTCTCTGTTTACCTGACTTTCCAATAAAAAAAATCTTTAAAATAATAAAAAGTAAGAGAAATTAAACACATCATAATTTTGAGTCAGTTACTCTTTCTGCCATTGTCTTCATTTTTTTTTAAGATTTATTCATTTTTATTGGAAAGTCAGATTTACAGAAAGAAGGAGAGATAGAAAGATCTTCCGTTTGCTGGTTCACCCCCTAAGAGGCTGCAATGGCCTTCTTTATGAAAAGCAGTCTCTTTTTTTCCTTTTTCTAAGTTGGATGTAGATTCTAGGCTCCCTGGGTACTTGGAAATTTACCTGGGTTTTAGCACGTCAAATGAGTCTTCTGTTTACTCAAGTGTCATTTTCTACTTTCTGTAATACTTTAAAAAGATAGAAACCATATCTTCATATTTTGGCATGGCATGTAAAAGTTGCGAATGGATCGAAGAGATAAATGGTTTTCATTGGGGCTTGTAGGTGTTCACTTTTTGCAGTCGAGTTCAGAATATTCTTTTGCAGCTGATTTTACAGCATACTGTCTCTTTTTAAAACTTCAGCTGCTTGGGGCTGGCATTGTGGTGCATCAGCTGAAGTCACTGCCTGTGATGCTGGTATCCCAGACCGCTGCCAGCTTGAATCCCAGCTGTTCCACTTCTGACCCATCTCCCTGCTAACGTGTCTGTGAATACAGCAGGATGGCCCAAATGCTTGGGCCCCTGTCCCCACATGGAAGACCAGAAGAGACTCTTGGCTCTGGAATAGCCCAGCATTGGCCATGGTGGCCATCTCGGGATTGAACCAGTGGATGGACAATCTCTCTCTGCCGCTTCCCCGTTTTTTTGTAACTCTTCCCTTCACGTAAACAAAATCTTAAAAAAATTAGTTGTAAAGTACACTATATATATATAAATAAAAACAGTATAATTCTAAGTTTAAAATGATTACTCATAATCTACAAATACAAAATTAGAACAATCTGATACACAGTATTTCTGTGTTCTTTTATTCTTCATCTGAAGGCAGTAAATCATTTTGAAGCAGTAAGCGTTTTGGAATTGATTACTATTAGAATTTATGTAAAGGAATTACACTATTTATGTATCTTTGCTTCAAGTGCTCATGGTTATGTTATTGCGGCTTATCAGTTTAGTTTGCAGCTATTAATTGTTTTTTATTGTTCGTTGTCTTAGTGTATGAGCACTCCAATTTCTCCATTCCACGATTTATCTACTTAATAGTTAAGATACATTTGTCATTTCAGGTTTTTAAAAGTATAAGCATGAAGTTTTCTGTGACATGTTTTCAATATGTTTCATTATTACTATATTCTGATTTTTTTTCCTGATGCTATTAATTTGTATTCTCTCGGTTTTCTTCTTTAATTTTGAGGAGTTCCACTTCTCTGTCTTTTCAGAGAACTGACTTTTGCTTTGCTGGATGTTGTTATTATATTCCTAACTCATTCTTATTTCATATTTTGTTTGTTCCATTTCTTCATGTTTGTTCTAGTTTTACTTGGATTTGTTAGGTTTGGTACCTAGCCCCCTAATTGTGATTCTTGCTTCATTGAAGTTTTATAGTTATCCTGACTTACTACTTTATTAGAATTTTTAATGTTATTTTAGGGTTCTAAGTAGTTTCTGTGCTTTCCTTGGTCTGTGAGTTTCTGAGAATGGTATTTCCTAACATGTTTTGTTCTTGCCAATTTCTTTATTTCTCTCTCTTTTAAAAAAATGTATATATCTATATATAAGATTTACTTATTCTTATTGGAAAGGCAGATTTACAGAGAGAAAGATCTTCCGTCCACTGGTTTATTTCCCAAGTGGCTTCAATGGCTGGGTTGAGCCGATCCAAAGCCAGGAGCCCAGAATCTCTTCTGGGTCTCCCATGCGAGTGCAGGGTCCCTAGGCTTTGGGCCATCCTCTGGTGCCTTCCCAGGCCACAAGCAGAGAGCTGGATGGGAAGTAGAGCAGTTGGGACATGAACTGGCACCTACATGGGATCCTGACAGATACAGGATGAGGGTTTAGCCACTAGGCTATCACACTGGGCCCTCTTGCTGATTTCTAACTTAATTGTGACAAAGTCACAGCATGTGATCTGTAGCATACCAGTTCTGTGATACTTTATGAGATAAGTTTTATGGGCTATTGAAAATGTTCTCTTTTAGTAAATATTCTATGTATATCTTGAAAGCAATGAGCATTCTCTAGTCGCTCAGTGTGAGGTATCATAGGGATATGATACAATGTAGAGAATTGTAAAAAGTTTATTTAATTGAAAGCAGAATGATGGAGAGAGAGGGAAACATGGGTACACACACATATACACATGCGTGCACACACACACAGAGAAAGAGAGCTTCTGTCCATTGGTTCATTCCCCAAAATGCTATAAATGCTGGGGCAGGGCCAAATTAAAATCTGGAGCCTAGAACTTCATCCAGGTCTTCCCTCTGAGCACTTGGACCATCTCAGGAAACAGATATATCTCTGCATGTGCTAAGTATTGAAGGTCACATGTCTCCAAGTCAGGAAGAGGGTTCTGGCCAATCTTCACGGCACAAACTGTGAGAATGGGAATTGCTGTTGTTAAGACCACCCAGCCTGTAATTTTTTTTTCCAATGGCAGCTGTAGCTGACTAATAATACAGCCTCTTTTTAAAAAATGCAGAAATTTCCGGCTAAGCTGCTACCTGGAATGCCTGCATTCCATATCAGAGTGTCTGGGATGGAGCCCTGCCTCCACAGCCAGTCCAGCTTCTTGCTGTGTCCCTGGAAAGCACCCAACTGTGGCTCAAGTACATGGGTCTCTGCAAGGGAGTCCCAGCCTGGCTCCAACCTTTTGTCTCACCCTGTCCTGGTTGTTGCAGCCATAAGGAAGTGAACCCGTTGATAAAACATTTCTTTCTGTTCCCCTTTCTGTCTCTGTCTCTCTTTGCTGCTCCACCTTTCAAATAGAAATAAACATATATTCTTAAGACGTGTTTAAGTGTTCTAGGATATCAACTTACGTGTCACTGTTCTACACTGCTTTTTTCCGATGGAAGACATTACTTTTACTGTCATATATATAATTGTATCTGTGATATTTAACCACATTTTGGTCAATATCCATGTCACGATTCCTTCTTATGTACCAGATCTTCTATTGGGAATCACTTTTCCTCTACGTCATATATATTGTTTTATTGAGTGTGTGTGTGTGTGTGTGTGAAGGAGAAAGATGCTTTTGAATTGTGTGTGTTTATGGCAATCTTCTTTCTTGAGAGAGAGATCCACTAGTAGTAAATTCTATTTTGGTAGTTTTTCAGCCCATCGACACATCATTCAGTTGTTTCTTGAATTTTGTAGTTGCCATTGACACATAAGCAGCCAAACCCATTTACTTTTCTTTCCTTAGTTGAGCTGTCTTTTCCAAACTCTGATTCCTAAGCACTTTAGAAAATCTCCCCTCTCTCTCCTTAAAGTCAGTTTCTTGTTCTCTTGGTCTCTGTTTTGACTTTCAGTGAGATATATTTTATCTGGATATGAATTTTGAAGACAAATTTCTGTTGGCTTAGATGGACTACGTTTGAGAACTAGCATTTTTCTGGAACTTTGGAAATGTTTACTTGTAAATGTTTTTATCAATTTATGATCTGCTGCTGGAACTCCAGGCATTTTTGTTCAACATTCTATATTCTATAAACTTCTTTGTTTTAACCTCCTTTCCCCTTATCTTTCCTTACTGTTTCTATTGAATTTAGGAAAAATTTCTTCTATTCTAACTCATTATTTATTCACTTTAGCTAGATGTAATAAGCCCCTGTGTTGATTTGATTTTTAGTATTATATATTTTTATTTCTACAACTTTATTTGCTACTTTTTCAACCCTACTTGTCCCCTGCTCATAAGTTCCAATATTTAATATTGTTATTTTGTATTCTTTGGTAATTTCTATAACCAAAGTCTTTAATTTATTTTCTTCTCCTCATCATTTACTTGTGGTGCATTGGATGCTTGGAGATTTTGTGATTTTTCTCCGTATTCCTTGCCTTGGATTCTTGTAATTTTTTAAATCCTGGGGGATTGTTACTTCCTCCATTGAGTAAATAAGTTTGCTTCTCTAACTAGCTTTGCTGTTATGCTGATCTGAGTACATTGAATATTTCTGCATAATGATTTTTTTTAAAAAAAATTTATGGTTAGTTTATGCTTCTAAATTCTCTGTGGATGTTATTTTTCCTCATCCATCAAGCCCTAGGACCAAGAACTGAAAATTTTCACTTCTGTCTTATTTCTGACTCACTTTTAACATGACACTTATGGTCCTTTGAGGTTTCTGGTTGCTATGAGGGTCTTGCGAAAAATTAAATCCTATAGTTCCAACTGAGGTTATTTAAATGTGATCATGGAAAGAAACTTTTGTTTCTGAGTTTGTAGACATGTGTAAAATAGAATGTTATTGGAGTTATGTAGCAATTCATAGTTATTTACCTTTAAAAATAAAAAGCAGACAAGAATATATAAAGACATGATAATAAAATATTTACTTTTCTTTTTAATGTATAACTTTCTTTCATTGATAAATTAAAAATTCTGTATAGGAAGAAATGGGTATTAACATTTTCCTTTCCTAAACCCTAAGTATCATTTTGCTTATGGTGATTTTGGTAACTTGTTTTAAACTATGGGATTTCATTTTCCAGATTGAAAGAGGCTGCTAGTTAAATATAGTTTTCTGTTTCCCATAATTTCTAATAATTTACTGAAAAATGGTAGCAGAGAAAGTAAAATCAGTGGGTGCACAGGGACATTCATGTCAACATCCATGCTTACAAAATATCCATTTAATGTGTGGCCCCTGTAGGAATGAGGATTTTCTTATAAGCATGTTATATTATTTTTTTTAAACTCAAGTATGATCAAAATTTTGCATGTAAAAAGAATTTTACATTTGTTTCTTCAGCCATCAAGCAAACTATACATTAGGCCAAGGTTTAGACATTATTGAGTGCACACAGTTGTACTCACTGTTTTGTGATGTCTGTCACTCTGTCATAGGGTGTGTCTGCTAGAAGAAATTGAATGAGAAATCAGAATGAGTAAGGTATGGCAAAACTAAGAAAGTGCCACTGAAGTACATGTGATGATGTTTATTTTTTTTTATTTTTTTTTTTAGATTTATTTTTTTATTTTTATTACAAAGTCAGATGTACTGAGAGGAGGAGAGATAGAGAGGAAGTGGAGCTGCCGGGATTAGAACCAGCGGCCACATGGGATCAAGGCAAGGACCTTAGCCACTAGGCCACGCTGCCGAGCCCATGTGATGATGTTTATACATTTCTTTCTCTTCTATTGTGTAGGTGAAATTCAGAAATTGCGGTTCTCACTATTGTGTGTGTAGTTGACACTGGGCCAATGAGTTCCCTAAGGATCCTTGTTCTTAATAGTCATCAGTTGCATCAGAGCCTTGTGAACTTGCCAAGCTTTTACTGACCCGTTATTCTTGGATTATAGGGCTAACTGCTATTAGCCCTCTTATTGAATGATAGTTTATGCTGTGACACAATCACTTAGAAATTCAGTAACAGGTTCGGGCCTTGGGATTCGGGGGCAACTGCCGCTCCTCACAGTGTGGCGGCTGTGGGGGGGTGCCCCTGCCGGGATGGACCCAATGCTGGGGGCTCACGCCAAAGACACTGCCACAAGGCAGTGAACGAGTCCTCGGCCTCATCCAGGACCCAAGAGAGCTCATTCCTCGGGTAAGTGCGCCATGAGGGAACTTGGGAACTGGCTTAAAATTCCTAGCTCCACCCAGCTGCTAATATCTGGCAGCTAGGTGAGTTTGGGAGGGGTTCGGGCCTTGGGATTCGGGGGCAACTGCTGCTCCTCACAGTGTGGCGGCTGTTGGGGGGTGCCCCTGCCGGGTCGGACCCAATGCTGGGGGCTCACGCCAAAGACACTGCCGCAAAGCAGTGAACGAGTCCTCGGCCTCATCCAGGGCGGCCAGTGCACCATGTGGTGCCAGGCTTTGCCTGCTGGCCTCCCGGCCGGGAAGCTCTGGGGTAATGGATGTCCAAATTGCTGCTTAGATAGCTCTAGGGTAACCCCACTGTTTTTGGGTTCTGAGTCAATCCTAAAGATTCCCAACGCCAGTGGCTTTTCTTTTGGAGAACTTCTAATCACTCAATAATGCTGAGCTTTGAACACCTATAATGCAGAAGATAACCCCCAGATTGTCTAGCAGGATATTTTTTTGCCTGACATGATGTTGGTTCAGGAGACTGGTCACATTAGGCAGGTCCATAATTTTAACTAGCACTCTAGAACCTTATCCTGGGGTGGACTCTGTGCAGGATGTGTGGGCCACACCATGTAGAAAGTTTGGCCCCACTGGTAAACCTAAATTTTAGGTGGTTATGGACTAAGCTAGGTGTGACCAAGGAGCCTGCCATCAATCACAGGTAAAGGGATCCGCCATAGACTGGACTGGGCAAGGCAGCAGCACCCAAATGTGCATCCTGAATAGGTTGTGGGGTGGGCCGGGCTGCAACATTCACCAGCTCATACAAGGCCAAATGGGAGGCCAGAGTACACCGGGTACTGGCCTAAAAACCAATGGCATGTATGTAACTGGGTTTGGGAGTGGATCAAGTGGAGGTACTTGGGAAGCTCCCCTGGCGAGTCATAGCTCTCGCTGGTGAACACGTCGTCCAGATCTGGGGGTCGGACAAGCAGGGCATAGTAGCTCCAAAATGTGTAAATTGGTAATGGAACGTAATGTACTGGGCAGGACTGAGCAAACCTTTGTTTACAAGCAAAACTAGAAACTAGCATTCAGCACAGGTCATACCGAGCTAGGCTCTTGCACCTACTGGTCCTCAGAGCAACCACGGGCAGGTGCATGATTTACAGCTAGGAACAAGCCCAATCGAGGAGGTAACAGGACACCCTAACTAGGTTGAGGTTCCCACCAAGGGGCGTATGTGCTAGAATTGGGGCTGCGTTCTATCTAGGAAACAGTTGCAGTCACCGAGGCACTAGTGTGGGCTGGGATTGGATGCACCAGGCCAGTTCAGACCCCAACACCATCTGGTGTCATGGAGAACCAGGGGATAGATGTGGGACTGACTAGGCTGGGTCTGAACCCCCTACTGAGCCATGCGTGAGCTGTATGTGGGTATGGACGAGCCATGGCCGGGCTGAAACATCCAACAACAAGAACCAGAATGGGGTGAAAGCCAGCCAGGAAAAGCCACTGTCCCTGCTAGGACAGGACGTGAACTGAGTTGGGTTGGCTCAAGGACCCCCTGGCATGTGCAAAACCTGCCATTGGGAGGGGTTCTGATGGAGGAGCCTGGGCAACTCTGGCAGGACACAGTCCCTGCAGGTAAGAGCAAGAAGCATGATAGGAAACAGTCCAGAATAGGCCATGGAAAGTTTCCCACTGGCACACATTCAGCATGGGTCAGGAGCAGACCAGGCTCAATCAGTCCATATCACCCACTGGCAAATCCGATCACCAGATCAGAGTGTGGGATGAGCCGGGTTTGGTCGCGACAAAACCAGTACACATTATGGAATGCCAGGGCGTGGTTGCCTGTACTGGATATGAATGCAGCACCCAACCAGCACACGTGAGATCCAGGAAGGAAGGGAGGGGCAGAACTGGCGGGGGGATTAAGGGGCTGGTTCCCTCGCCGGACAGCTACTCCCAATGGAGAGCGTGGGCTGGGATAGAGACAGACTAGACTATGCAAGGCTACAACACCTGTGCGCTGCATGTGGACTAGATCAGGGAAAAGCCAGGCTGGGCTGATTATTCCTGCTGGTGCAAGCATAAATTAGAGTGGGTGAGGGATGTTTGGGCATAGCCGCCGAAGCTGGCACTGGGGACTAATTCTGTCAAGTCAAATCACAGAACCACCTAAAGAGTACATAAACCGAGACAGAGAGACCTGGGAGGGAAAAAGTGGGTTCCCCCTTCTTGGGTCACTAGTCCTGTGGGAGGGCATGAAAACTAGGACGGGGGCTGGGATGGCTAGATAGAGAGGCACTCAACAACACCCGTGAGGGCTGGATGGTTGAGTTGGTTAGATAGAACTAAGCTTTAACACCCATTGACAAGTGCCAGAGCCAAATGGGATGGGGGACAGACTGGTCTTCTGCTACACATACTGGCAAACCAGGGTAGGGGGCGGGCCTGGTGAGGGTTATTGTGGGTCGCCCCAACTAGGCTGCAGCTCCCACTGGTTTGTGTGAGGGCCGAGTACGTGCTGGGCAGAACCAGACTGGACTGCAACACCCATTGGTTCCAGTGCAACTTGGGACTGAAAACAGAACCAACCCAGCAATTGCAACCACCAGCTGATCGTGGTGATGGACTGTGCCGGGCCCTGTGCTTGCTAGAACATGCAAGAAACTAGTCTGGGAATACCTCAAAGTTTCTTTGGAGATCTCCCCAATCGAACTGCTGGACTCAGAACTGTAATCAAGAAAAGACAGAAGACAGAGCAGATCAATCATTCATCTCAGCTGTATGTTGGCAGTGAAATATGGGGCAAACGGAGACTTTATGATGGACCATATCAATCAGTGGACGACCTCATCGAGTGAAACTGGCAGCGATTCATAACTGGAGAACTATTAACACCACTCGAGCACATATCTCAGAGCATGCCCCACATCCGGGACTCGGGGTGGGCGGGAAACCGGGTGGGGCTTCTCCCTCAATATCCCCCTTTACCTAGATACAAGATGGAAACAATATGGACACAATAGTATTGCCCACTTCCCTATCCCCCTGAACCTTTTTTTTTCTTTTCTTTTTTTTCTTTTTCTTTCTTTAACTATGAAAAGATTGTCAACAACAACACAATAAAATAGATTATTAAAAAAAAAAAAGTAATTCAGTAACAAACTCCACAATCTCTTCTGTAGCCTGTCTCCCTTGTGAGTTTTGTGATGATAATTTGTTCTTTGGCATTTAAAATACACCTGTTTAATAACCTTGAATTTTTTTTGTTTCTGAAGGTACAATATGTACATTACATATTTTCTTTGAAAATTTTCTTTGATAGGATTTTTGGGGGATAGAGCATGTTAGCAGAGTTTGTTTTGGAAGGTTATAGAATAAAAAGCATGTTTGCTTGTTTTCCTGGAGTGATCTTCTCCACTTGCTGGGTGTGTAACATCTCAGTTGAATCTTAAAGTTTAACAATAGTAGAAATGAGACTTCCTTGGCAGAGATAGTTATGTTTAAAGAAAAACAGTGCTTTTTGATAGAATTTGGTGACAAGTCCTTCAGCTAGTAAGGTTTCAGGAAATGCTAAATGTTCTTGAGCATAAAATTATTTGCCAGTAACTCAGTTTTTAAAGTATATTTTCATGACCACATGCATTTTGTAATATCTATTTTTCCAAGTGAAAGACTCTTGGTTTTGTAAAAGTTTTCTTTTTCTTCACTCCCCATAATCTTTTCTACAAAAAATGTAATGAGCACAAACTGTAACTGAAAACAAAATATGCTAGTGCTCAGTGTGGTACTTCTGGAATCATCTTAGTGGACAACAACATATCCTAAGGAGCGTAATATTTAGAGACTGTAATAAGAAGGCATGGACAAATATCAGTGATGAACTATGTTTTTGTTCTTTCCACTCTTGGAACATCTTTTCTTCACTGTACATACAGCATGTAATAACTCATTGGTTATTGCATGGTTAGAATGAGTTGTCTCCACTCACCTTGTAGCTTACATAAGAACAGGAGATCTGTCTGTTTTGTTTATTGTATGGGTGTTTAGTCAGAAGATGATTAGATCAAGTGCTTAGTGACTCTTAAAGGCAGGAAGTACAGGAATGAGTTTGAAGAAGTGTATAAATTAATTATAAATATACGTTAAGGGTTTATATGATATGTATGAGTAATATGGTTGAAGACTAGTTATCAGGGCAAGGTGTACAGGTGAGGGTGATTTCAGATGAATCTTCATATTTCCTTTGTCTGGTGGCCACTTGGAATGTTAAAACTAAAATCTCTTTTCATAGATTTCTGAATGACTTTTATACTTTTTAGACTTATTTTGATCATGGTATTGAATCAAGGTCAGGGCAGACCTGACATTATTCCTGAGGATGTTCATGCTTCTCTCCTAAGCATTCCTATTTTGAAATGATGTACGAAGAGCAGCATGAATTTTAATTCTCCTGTGTTATTTTCTCACTTTTCACTCATGATAAAGATTAGTGATTCCACATTTTCCTTGTCTTCCTTGTAATTTTCTACAGTGATGTATTACATTTACATATTCCAAGACCAAAGCATCCTTTAAAGGATTGATTTGTATTTATTTGCATCAGGGATTGATTCAAAGATGTCTGCTTTCTACTGACTTACTGTTAAAATGCCTGCTGTAGCAAGGGCTGACTTAGGTTAAACCCAGGAACCTGAAACTCAGTTGGAATCTTCTAGGTAAATGATACAGAAACAATGATTGAGCTGTCACCTGCTATCTCCTAGGGTGTATGTTGGCAGGTAGTGGAGCTGGGACTTCAAACCTGGCACTCTCATATGAGTTGTAGCATCCCAAGCAACAGCGTAACCGATAGTCAGGCATCAGTCTTATTAAAATTTATATGAAGAGAGCACATTTCATGTATCTCATATATACAGTTTTAACAACAGTGATGTTTCCCTCCCTACCCTCTCCCTTACTCTGCTTCCACCCTCTCTCCTTTTATTATTTTTCTTTAAATTTTTGCAGTGACATACTTTCCATTTATTTTATAATCGCAAGGTTAATTCTCCACAAAATAAAGAATTCAATAATTGTAGAAAAACTATTTCTCAGGAATTACAGACAAGGACTATATATAATCAAATATCAAAATGTCAATTTTACTCATATACTCATTTTTTGTACTCTGTATATTGGTTTCGACAAATCAGAGAAAATGTGATACTCAGTCTTTTTGGGGTATTGGCTTATTCCGCTAAATTAAATCCTTTTTTATCAGTATGTTCTGATTATACATACATACATACATACATACATACATACATACATATCAGTATGTTCTGATTATACATACATTCTGTGAAAATTCTGTTATTATATAGGAGAATATGTGCTTCCTTGGGCAAGGTAAGGTGTAGCAGTATCCTTCTAGATGTCTGTGTTATGGCTAGAGATTATGCTTGACCCATTTCAGACAGTGGCGTTGGCCATGTGTAGGACAAAGGACCATAGTGTCTACGTGTGTCCCTCACTTATTTTCAGTAGATAGTATATTATATTTGAATCTCAAATAGCTGGCTTTATGCCTTGTTCGTAGCTGGATGCTTGAGATACAGTTATTTACCCGATTTGGCTGGAACTCTTAGGAATACAACAATAAAAAGTATTGTTATTTAAATAACTAAGCTACACTTGAGAAAGGAATATACAGGAACCCCGTATCAGTTTTGCTTTGGAAAAAGATTATTGAAAATAATTTTCCATTAAATAAAGGAGATTAGAGGAAGAGAAACAGAAGTATCATGTCAAGGTCACAGTGTAGAATTTTCAGATGAGAAATAGGTTTAAATTACTTTTGTGATGAAATATAGAAAAAATATTTCTGTAACAAGCAGGATTTATTCTTCATTTCAAGTGAATATCATATATACAAAGCTGCAAGGTAGCTATAAATACAGTTGTGATCTGAGTGCTAATACAGTTTTCTGGGGGATAATTTATTTATGTGGACAGTATTTTAAAACAAAATGATTTGGTCAAAAAAAGGAAAAAAGAAAAATTACTTTGGGTAGAATCCTAGATGTCACTGAAGTGTTGGTGTCATGAAGAAGACGGCTTTCATTTTTGGTCAAAATAAAACTGCTAGTTCATATTTACTGGGCACTATGTCAGTACTTCACATTTGCCATCTCATTTAATCCTTATACTGGCTTAATGTGCTAAAGAACACTACAGTCAGCTTCATGTTTCTGGTGAGAAATCCTAGGTTGAGTAAGATGCCCAGTGATGCATTCACTAATGACAGCCAAGTACTCTGATCACAGCCTAGCAGGTCCTAGTGAGTACTGAGAGGAAGAATGTGGGAATGTTCAACGAGTAGGTTATTGTGTCCTGCCTCACTTTATATTCCCTCCAAAGAACACATCCAAATCATTCATATAGACACACATCAGAGAAGAGTGCCCACATTTTTAGAGAAATACCACCTTGGGCACTGTATGCACATCAAGAATTCCTTGCTCGTGGTGGTAGAAACACCGAGTTTTGCTGAGATTAACTACTAATTTTAAGGCCTTGGAAACTGTGCTGATTTGATCTCTATGAAAGAAAATTAAATATCCAATCCTCCTCTGGGTAGGCTGATAGGACCAGATGGGTCACGTAGTTGCTAAGGGAACAAGTTAAGAAAGTGGAATGACAAACTGAGCTCTACTCAGAAGTTCATATTAACTTCAAGGTTGGATTAAAATAACCAAGAAAAAAAAACACTTGCGTGGAATAGCATGAAAATAACACAAATAAGCATAGTTATTGAAATTTTTTGTGTTTTTGCTTTTGTTCTTTTAGAAGATTGTGCTGTCTTGAAGGGAAATTTGTGGGAACCAGAAAAATGATCCAGTGATTAGTAAGAGAAGGTAGATACACTTCTCTAGTGATTTGTGTATGATAATCATCCTAACTAGGATGAGGTGAAATCTCATTGTGGGTTTTGTTTACATTTCCTTAATTGCTAATAATCCTGAGCATTTTTTTCATGTGTCGGTCATTTGTATTTCATCCTTTCAAAAATGCTTGTTCATGTCCTTTGCCTATTTCTTTTTTTAAAAAGATTTATTTATTTTTATTACAAAGTCAGATATACAGAGAGGAGGAGAGACAGAGAGGAAGATCTTCCGTCCAATGATTCACTCCCCAAGTGACCGCAACAGCCGGTGCTGTGCCAATCCGAAGTCGGGAACCAGGAACTTCTTCCAAGTCTCCCACGGGGCTGCAGGGTCCCAAAGATTTGGCCCATCCTCAACTGCTTTCCCAGGCCACAAGCAGGGAGCTGGATGGGAAGTGGAGCTGCCGGGATTAGAACTGGCTCCCATATGGGATCCCGGGGCGTTAAAGGCGAGGACTTTAGCCGCTAGGCCACGCTGCCGGGCCCCCTTTGCCTATTTCTTAACTGGAATTTTTTTTTCTTGTTGTTCTTATTGTTGAGTTTAATGACCTGAAATCAATTCCTAGAAAAAAGACACTCTCTTCAACAAATAATACTGGGAAAATTGGATCTATGTATGCAGAAGTATGACACATGACCCCTGACAAACTTTATGCAAAAATTAACTCAAATTTGATCAAGGATTTGATTCTATGACTTAATACCATTAAATTATTACAAGAACACATCAGGGAAACTGCAAGGAACAGACCACACAAGAATAAAAGACCACAGAAGCACAGCTAAAGCAAAAATGGACAAAGCTAAGAAACTTTTTTGTTGCAAAGGAATAGTTGATCAGGGTGGGAAGAGTCAAGGATCAAGGGAAAGTGGACAAGACCATTGTTTACACATTTTGTTTCCTTCCTATACCTGGGGGATTAGAGGGTATAATGGAAGAGACCATGCCAGTCTCCCCTGTACCAGATACCATCCTAGGGTCCCTGTTGTGGAGCATGTTCTGCGGGTTCTGCTCAAGGGATTTCAATAGTTCTGAGATGCTGTTGATATCAACTGCTCCAAGGATGAGGAAATCTTTCTAAGGTCAATTGGCTGCCATAGTTCACCTCAGAGTCTCCGTTCGCCCGGAAGTTTGCTGTCAGGTTTCACTGGATAGTTGATCCATTTGTTCTGCCCTCCTTTGCAAACCAGTGGGTGCTGCAGCCCAGCACAGCCTGGCTCACCACATGCTTGGGCCTCATGTACACCAGGGGGAGCTGAAGCCCAGGCAGAGCAATCCCCAATAACCCTCACTGGACTGGCTCCCAGCTCTGGTGCCTGTGCCTGTCAGCATGTGCAGTGGGCTAGTCCGATCTGTCCCACATCCCATTCAGCTCTTGTACACATCATTGGAGACTGAAGCCTAACTCAACCCAACCGACTCCACCCTCTTTTGTGCCAGTGGGTGTCACCGCCTGTCCAGCCATACCTGTCCCCAGTCCTGGTTCTCTTGCTTACCAGTGGGTGCTGCAGCCCATCAGAGAGGTGCCCACAGCCCCCTCACTGGACCCACTCCTTGCCCTGGATCTTGTACATTCTAGGTGGTTCTACTGTCTAGCTTGACTGGACTGGACCCCAGTCCCAGCACTTGCCAGTTGATGCTGTGGCAAAGGCCAACCCACCTGCCCTAACTCTGGCTCATGCTTGTACCAGTGAATACAGTTGGTTAGCTCAGCCTGGCTTTCCCCCAACCCAGTTCACATGTAGGCGAATAGGTATTATAGCCCTGCCCAGCCTGATCTACCTCCATTTCCAGCTCTCATGCTCACCAGCAGGAGCAGCGGCCCATCAGGGGAGTCCCCACTACTCCTACTGGGTTTGTACACCTCTCCCCATCTCATGTGTGCTTGTGGGTGCTGTGGCCCAGTCTGGCATTGCCTGTCGCACCTTGGCATTCACCAACGGGTGCTGTGGCCTGGCCGGGTCCAGTCTGCCCCTGTTCCAGCTCATGCTGGTAGGTGCTGCTGTCCAACCCAGCACAGTCAGCTCCCAGTCCCAGCCCTAATGTGAACTGGCTGGTGATGTGGCCAGACCCAGCCCGTCTTCACCCCATCCTGGTTCTCAGATCTGCCACTGGATGTAATGAACTGGAACAGCCTTGTCTGTTCCCACACCTGAGCCAGACGTATGCCGGCAGGTACTGTAACCTGGTCTGCTCTTGGCTGCCCACTGATTTGGTTCTTGCACTCACCTGCAGGGATTATGCCCTAAAAATGAGTTCCCCAAGCTCCTTGCTGCATCTCCTCCCAGTGGCAGATCTAGCGCACACTGGTGGGTCCTTGGCCCAGGCTGACTTAGTTCACCTCCTGTCCTGGCATGGATAGTAGCCTTGCCCAACTGGCCCTTACCCAATCCAGTCCATACTATTGTGTGTTACAGCGCAGCCACACCTAATTCATGCCCTGACACAGCTCTCACATGGCCCAGTGGGAGCGGAAACCTATCCCAGCCCATTCTATACCCACTCTCGCTCTCATGAGCATCAGTGGGTGCTGGAGTCTGGCCCATTCCAGAATCAGTCTGTAACCGTGCTGAGGGACACTGCAGCCATGTCTGACCCAGAACACCACTTCTGGCTCTGACGCTCACCAGTGGGGACCACAACCAAACTGGGGTGCTTCCTCTTAACACTCCAACCAATTCTGCTCCCAGCCACAGATTTTGCCCTTGCCAGTGGTTTCTCTGCCCCACCTCGGCATAGCCCCTTACCCGTCTTGACCCTTGGCTTTGGATGCTGCAGACTGGCCTGACCTTGCCTGTTCCGGCCAGCTGAGCCAGTAACGTGGACACGGCGAGGGTCTGGGGATGAGGCCCCAAGCCCATTCCCTGTAGTGCTCAGCTTAACAAGTGCTAATCAACTCCTTAGCCCACTTCACTTGCCCACCCTCCGTTCCAACTCTTCCTTGCCAGTGCTACAGCCTGACCCTGCCCAGTCTGCTTCCATCTCTGATGCATGCAAACTGGTAGGTGTGATAGCCTAGCCAGGCATGCCCTGCTTTCCAGCCTGGCTCCTGCACTTGCCAGTCTGCTTAGGTTGGCCTGGCCCTGCCTGATACCCTCTTCCAAAACCAACCCATATACTTGCCAGTGGCTAGAACCACCCTGCCTGTTCTGACCAATACCCATGCCTGAATCACATGCTCACCAATGAGAGCTACTTCCCAGGGGAGTTTCCCAAGTCCCCCCCATCAGACCCACTCCCAGACCCAGATCTCACACGTGCCAGCAGGTGTTAGGTTCTTACTGGTCACAGACTATCCCCTGCGTCTAGGCCTATGTATGAGCATGGATGTTGTGGCCTGGTCCACCTCACACTGTATTCTTAAGTGTGCCTGTGTTTGCTGTACCCTGGGCTGGCCCAGTCTGTACCTGACCCCAGTACCCATGAGTGTCGGAGGGTTTCTTGGACATGCATAGGTCAACCTGTCACTACCCCCAGCTCCCAAGAAAACCATCTGAAATTGCAGATCACTGGGTGGACCCACACATTCTCCAAAGAATATACCCCCAGACCCAGTTCTGTCACATGCTGGTTAGTGCTGTGGCCCAGCCTAACATTTCCCTTCCTTGTTCTGACTCCCAGTAGAGGGTGCTGTGGTCTATTCCTGCTGGGTAGGCCCCCAGCCCAGGCTTTAGTGTGCACCAGTGAGTGGTATTTAGCATTGGTCAATCCTAACTACTCCGGCTATGCTATCATTCAAGGGCTGGTGCTTTGGTCTGACCTTTAAAGACTTTCGCATTTCTCCCCTCAAAATTGCACCACTACTCCAAGTTCCACTGCCCAGAACCCTGTCCCGAGACGAACCAACCCACCTGGCTCTGAGCACATGGCCGCCCCAGCCTCCAACCTGGATTCCCGCTGTCTGGGAGCCTTTATTTGCAACTTAATAATAAATGTGATTTGAAAACCTAATGAAGATTAAGCAACTTGAAGTTGAGATCTTTAATTTCTCTCCAAGCCTCTTCTATATGTAACGTCTTGAAACGCCATCTCCTGTCCTCCTCTGAGCCCTGAATGCCACCCCCTCAGGGCTGTGCTCTGCTCAGCTTTTGAGCCTCCCAGCTGCCTCTTTCACTCAACTTTCAAGCTACTCAAATGCTTTCAAGCCTCTCAGCTGCCACTTTTCAGGCTCTCACCAGTTTTTTCAGCTGCTTTGTGAAAACCTTGGAGCCTGAATTTTAGAATTGGCTCATGCCTTTAGAGAGCAGAAGCACCCTAGATTGCAGTTATTTTGCTTTTCTGTACTTTCTTCTTGGCCTTTCAAGTCCTCTCTACTTTGGTAGCTCTTAGAAGCCTTCAAAGAGGCTTAAAAGTATTGCACTCCTTATTTGATGGTTTTGGTGGGAGTGTTGATCTGTGGCAGATTGGCTTTCTTTGAAAGGATGCTTCTAATGTTCTTGATAGAGGTTCCTGAATTTCTGTTGCATTTTTTATTGGTGGAACATCAACATGAGAGGATTATTTCCATATATTTGTTTATTGCTATTTCAGGAATGTTCTTTATTTATTTGGACTTTACTTAAAGAAGCCCTAACAAGTATGTGAAGAACTCTGTATTACATAATATTTTGTGTGGAGAGCCTTTTACAACTTGTAGGATTTATTTATTTATTTTTAAATTTGCTTTTGATGTAATTTTTCCCCTCATTTTCCTTTTTCTTGTATTTTAAAAATTTACATGAAGTGAAGCAATTCTGTGTATTTCATGATTCAGATTTAGGAGCATAGTGATACTCCTTACCCTATCCTCCCTCTTTCCTGTTCTCCCTACCCACCTTCTTCCATCATTTCTTTTTTTTTCTCCTAATTTTTACAGTGGACTATTTTAATTTCATCTTGCAATCGTAGGAATAACACTCCATTAGGCAAAAATATTAACACATATCAAGTAGAAAAACCTCTTAAACTGCTGTTCGTCAGGAGTGTATAAAAAGGCATTAAGCAACAATCAGATCCCAGGATATCAATCTTTATCTTACATTGTTGCACTCTGTGTATTTGTTATCACATCTGGGAAAGCATATGTTTATCTTTTTGTGACTGGTTTATTTCAGTAAGTACAATGTTTCCAGTTAGATCCATTTGGTTGCAAAAGACACTATTTCATTTTTTTTTTTGTGGCTGAGTAGTATTCCACAGTGTAAATATGCTGTGTTTTCTATATTCAGTTATCAGCTGCTGGATATCTGGGTTGATCTAGCTTAGCTGTTGTGACTTTAGCTGCTATAAACATGAGGGCATAGATTACTCTCCCATATGCTGATTTTTGTTTGGTAAATCCCAGGAGTGGGATGACTGGGTCATATGAAAGAACTACATCCTTGTCAGCATTTACTGTTTCCTGATTTCTGTGTGAGAGAATTCTAACTGGGGTGAGGTTGAACTTCATTTCATTTTTTTTTAATTTGCATTTTCCTGGTGGCTAATGATCCTTGGTATTTTTTTTTTTTTTTAGTGTGCCTATTGGCCATTGAATTTTCATCCTTTGAAAAATGCTTGTTTGTGTCCTTTGCCCATTTCTTATCTGCATTGTTTGTTTTGTTGTTGTTGACTTTCTTGAGCTTTTTATAGATGCTGAGTATTAATCTTCTAACAGTTTGTTGCATCATTTACTATTTTCTCCCATTCTTCTGGCTCCTTTTTTCACTTTATGGTTTCTTTAGCAGTTTAGAAATTTCTTAGCTTGATGTGATTCCATTTGTATATCTTTGTTTTAATTGTGTGCTTCTGGGAGTGTTTTCCAAGAACTTTTGCCTACATCTCTGTCTTGCAGAATGTTCTGGATGTATTTCTGTAGTAATTTGTGGTACCAGGTCCTAGCTTTAGATCCTTTACCCATTTAGATTTGATTTTTGCATAAAATGTAATAGAGGGTTCTTGTTTCACGCTTCTACAGAGATCAGAGTTTTCCAGTGTCCTTTGTGGAAGAGACTTTTCTTTTTCCCTGGATTGATTTTGGCCTGCTTGTCATGTATAACTGGCTGTAGATGTGCAAATTAATTTTTTAATTTCTGTCTGTTCCATTGACTTTTAGTTTTTTTTTTTGTTTTTTTTTTTTTTGGTGCCAGTATCAGGCTTCTTTGCTTCCTGCTGACCTGTAGTACATCTTGAAATCTGGTGTTTTGATGCTCCCAGTTTTTTGTTGTTTTGAAATTGCTTTAGCTATTTGGTATCTCTTTAGTTTCCAGATGAATTTAGCATCATTTTTTTTTTCTAGATTTGAGAACAATTTCATCAGCACTTTTTTGGGAATCACATTGTATCTGTAAATGGCTTTTTATGGTATGGACATTTTCATAATATTAATTCTATCATTCCAAAAACATATTAGATGTTTCCATATTTAGTGTCTTCTATTGCTTTTTTTATTTATTGTTTCATAATTTTTCATCATAGATATCCCTTACATAGTTGGTTAAATTTATTCCAAGGTAATTAAACATCTTTGCAGCTATTGTTAATAGTTCTTTCTCAGCCATGGAATTGTTTGTGTATGTGAAGGCTATTGGCTTTGTGTGTTGATTTTATATGTTGCAACTTTACCAAACTCTCTTCTAGGTTTCAGTAGTCTTCTTGGTAGAGTCTTTCGGTTACCCTTTATAGAGATTCATGTCAGTTACAAACAGGAATAATTGGCTTCCTCTTTTCTAATTTGTATCCCTTTGGTTTCTTTTCATTTCTTAAGGACTCACTAGAACTTTCAGCAGTTTATTAAATAGCAGTGGTCAGAAGGGGCATCAGTGTCTGGTACCAGATCTTAGTGGAAATGTCTCCAACTTTTCCGCATTCAGTCTGATGCCTGGCTATGGTTTTTCATATATTGGCTTAATTGTGTTGAGGAATGTTTCTTCCATACCCAATTTACTAAGGTTTTATAATTATTATTATGAAAGGATGTTGTGTTTCATCAAATGCTTCTTCTGTCTACTCTCTGCTAGCGTATAGGGTTTCTGAAAAGAAGCCTGTTGTAAGTCTGATTGGAGATCTTCTGAAGTAACCTTGCTGTTTCTGTTGTGCATGTTTTTAGAATCTCTGTTTAATTGTGGAAAGTTTGACTTTATTGTGTTATGAAGATCTTTTCTGGTCATGTCTGTTTAGGAGTTCTTTGTGCTTCCTGTACTTGGATACACATTTCTTTCTCCATATTATGAAAGAGTTAAGTCCTCTTTTTTTTAAAGCAGATTGTTTTTTTTTTTTTGAAGATTTATTTGTTTTTATTGGAAAGGCAGATTTACAGAGAGAAGGAGAAACAGAAAGAAAAAAATCTTCCATCTGGTTGACTCAACAAATGGCCCCAATAACTGGAGCTGAGATGATCTGAAGCTGGGATCCAGAAACTTCCTCTAGATCTCCTCCAGTTGCGTGCAGGGTCCGAAGGCTTTGGGTTATACTTGGCTAATTTCCTAGGCCACTAGCAGGGAGCTGGTGGAACAGCTGGGACATGGACCCACAGGGGATGCCAGCACTTGCAGGCAGAGGATTAGCCATTTGAGCTGTCACACTGGCCCCAGAGTTAGATCTTTAAATGCATTTTGTCTTTCCACATCTTCATGAACTATGACATATCCGTTAGCTCATTTGATGGTATTTTATAAATCTAGGACACAATTTTTTTTGCATTTCTTCTCATTTTTGTCTGAGATTTTTCTGATGATTTGCCTTCTAACTCAGAGCTTCTTATGCCTCATGAAGTATGTTGTTAAGGTCTTCCACTGTATTTTTTTATTGAGCATGTTAAATTCTTTGTTACTAATATTTCAGCTTGATTTCTCTTCAAAATCACAATCTCTTGGGAAATTTTTCATGTATGTCCTGTACGGAGATTTTCTTATTCATGCATTTGGCTTTTGTTTTAGAGTAATCTTATAATCACTTTTTGGAAATTCAGGCATTTAGTTAATGTCTTCATCTTCACGATCTAATAATGACGTGCTGTTGTGCTCCTGTGGGGAGTCATATGGTTTTCCTTGTTAATGTTTCTCGTGTTTGCCTGCTAATTTTTAGGCTTTTCTGGAAACACCTGCTTTTCTCCTCTAATGGTTTTTATTATTGAACTATATTTCTGTGGCCTGCTCCTTTAGTTGATATCTGGCAGTGTGTGTTGGTGTGGGCAGTATACTCTGACCTGTGCTCATTGTGGGCTGAAAGTCCAGGCTGACAGTTTGGGCATGATATATCTCCTCTTTTAACAGCACAGGGAGAGGATGATCATGACTGTTAGCAAAATCAAGGCCTTACCTCCTCTCATTCAAGGTGATCAATACCCAAAGTTAGCCCACAGAGGCTGCAATCCGTTTCCACACCAGCATAAGAACAACATAAAACACCTGTGTAGTTGTCTGTGTGTTCAGAGTCCCGGCTATATAAAACATACTAATTCACAGTCACAGAATTTCCACAGTTTTTATGTGCAGAATTCCTAGAATCACAGGGTGCTGAAGCTCGCACCAGTCCTGAAAGTCTGCCCTGACTGTAGAGAGCATAGGCATTCACAGCACCAAGTACCTCTGAGTTACCCATCATGGTGCTTGCCCTGCTGCTTCTCCTCAGGGCTGGTAGGAGAGGGGTGTCCATACCCACAGTCCTAGATGTGTGTGCCAACCCTACCAGACCACTAGCTCTGACTTAAAATCAGTGGAGAACATGGATTTATCCTTTTAACAGAACCCCCTAATTGCATGTGCAGGGGTATACATGCACCTTGCCATGGCAGCCACTTGATTTTCGCTTATCTCACTTTAGTGGTTGGTCCCAGCAGGTCTGGGCCACATCAAAATGGCAGCTTCTTCGTACTGGGCCAGGCATTTTGTGGGAGAATGGGAGAAAGGAGTGTGCTCCTCCCCCATGGGAGAGAAACTTTCCCTTGCTCTGACTCCTGGTCAGACCCAGAGTCAGCCCATGAGGTTCTACCCCAGGCGACCCTGCCACTGACTGTGGTCACTCATGTCCCCAGCTCTTTGTCCAGATTTGTTGTGTGTCCCAGTCTCCAGCCCAGTGTCACTCATTGCTCTGCAAGGGTGACCTCAGGCAGCATTTCTGAGCCCTTTTCTTTAATCCCATAGAACTGCCACTGCTTTCTTTTGCTTCATTGCTGAAAATGTCTGTCAGCCAGACTTCTGGAACCATAGTTCCTCCTTTCCCTTTGCAGCCTAAGTTAGTGTTCCTATCTCCTATTTATCCATCTTGGATCTTCCATCTTTTTTAGCCCTCTGAACATCTCCTAAGGAAATAATAGTATTGTGTTTTTATTTCAATTTCAATTTTTGTTTTAGTAGAATTGAATATTATTTGAAAGTCTTCTGCATCCTTTAGTTTTGCTTTATCCATTAATATTATTTTTGATTGATTTTAAAGAGTTTCCAGGTGTATAATTTTATTATCAAATGCAAATTCAGGCTACTGATAATAAAGGCTTATTACATTAATACATTTCAAAATAATTGTCTTTTCCATCGATTTTTACAGAGCTGTTTCAAGAATTTTTAAGATAAGGTTCTTTTCCTCTCTCTTTTGTTATTCCTTCTTTGATAAATGCCTCATTAGCATGAAGCAGATTGTATTACAAATTAGTAAAAATAGGAGGAGGAAGCCCTTGAAGATTGGTTCCTTATGTCATGTTGTATCTAGGTAATTTATCAGTATGAAAGTTTGTCTAGGGCCTGGCTCAGTGGCCTAACAGCTAAAAATCCTCGTGTTGCACATGCCAGGATTCCGTATGGGAGCCGGTTCTAATCCCGGAGGCTCCACTTCCCATCCATCTCACTGCTTGTGGCCTGGGAAAGCAGTCAAGGATGACCCAAAACCTTAGGACCCTGCACCTGCATGGGAAGCCCAGAAGGAGCTCCTGGCTCCTGGCTTTGGATTGTTGCAGCTCTGACCATTGCTGCTACTTGGCTAGTGAATCAATGGACAGAATATCTTCCTCTCTGTCTTTGCTCCTCTCTGTATATGTGACTTTCCAATTAAAAAAAAAAACTGGAAAAAAAGAAAGTTTGTCTAGTTATTGATCTGTATTTTTGTTTGGGTGGGATGGTTTAAAATATAAGGTTATCAGGTACCTTCCTGCCTGTCTATCTTTATTTTTTCCCTTTGCCTCTTTTTAGCATGTGTGTGTGTGTGTGTGTGTGTGTGTGTGTGTTTAACATTGCACAGATTTAATGTGTTTATCTTAATGATTTTGGATGTGTGTATACACCTTTGCATACACATATCACTGCAGCCAAGATGCCGAACTGATGCATTACCTCCCAAATATTTCTTCAGTGTGTGTGTGTGTGTGTGTGTGTATGGTAATTGTCTGCTTAAAGTACTGAAGTACATAGTACCATTTGGTAACTTTAGACACTAGGTTGTACAAAAGATCACTAGAACTTTAAAACATATACATCTCATATGACACACTTTATTCTCACTGTGAACAACTCTCCAGTTTTTCTTACCCCCCAACTCCAGGCAGCTACTCTTGATACGCTTGTCTTGTATGAGTTTGGTCCTTTTAGATACTGCAAATGGGTTGGATCAGAGGCATCATCTAATTTTAGAGTTCTTGTCTTCTTTCTCACATCCATCCAAATCACCTATTTAAGATCAGATTCTCTCAGGGCCAGCATAGTGGCATAGCAAGCTATTCCTCCACCTACAGTGCCAGCATTATGTTCAAGAGACAGTTCAAGTCCTTATTGTTCCACTTCTGACCTAACTCCCTGATAAGGACCTAGGAAGCAGCTGAGGCTGGGCTAGAGGCTTGGTCCTCTGGACCCATGCAAGAGACATGGAAGAAGCTGATGATTCCTGACCTTGGGTCAGCTCACTTCTGTTGTGGCCATTTGGGGAGGGAACCATGGATGAAAGTTCTCTCTCTCTTTGTAAATGTGCCTTGTAAATAAAAATAAGCATTTCAAAAAGATGAAATTCTTCTTTGTAATGTACTGTATTCAGTGGAATACCCATTTCATGAATCTCTACTAATATAAGGAATTATAAGTCTTACCTTCTTCATGAGGTTAGTGGCAACCTTGTCAGTTGCACTTTGAAGGAGTTTAGACTTCAGAGTTCTAATGCATACACACAGAAATTTAGAAAATTGGAAGCATTCTTTGCTCACATATTTTGTATAGCTCTAACCAAGTGTTTGGATTAAAAACACATCAGTTTAATTTTTGGTAAGCATTAAGAAAAAGTGATGAGGGATGTTGGAATTTTCCTTATGTTAGGCATATTTTGGCTTTTCTGCTTATGAAACTGTAATGCTGCTCACAGAACTTTGTTCTAGTCACTGCTCTTTTTTTTATCATTTCATCTTTCTAACATACAATATTTGTTCTCATAAGGCCTAAGGCCCTCAGGGAATTGTTCTAAAGAAAAACTGAAGCCTTTGGGAAAGGCTAGTTCAAAAATAAAACTCTTAAAATATTAGGCCATGGGTGTTGGCTAGGTCTTGGTACAGCATTCTTAATATTGCAGATTGTTACATTAAATACAGCAAAGTGTGATTCTATTTCATGGGAAGACAAGAGAGCCAGCCTGCAGAGCATGTTGGCAAGAGTGCAGCCTTTGATGCAGGGCTGCCTTGAGTTCCATTTCTAGCTGTCAGTAGCCATGCTACCAGAGGCATGTTATTCTGCTCACGTTCAAAATGGGAGAAATAGATTCTATGTTTGGGTTTTTACCTTGTCAACTTTAGGTTGGGCTCTATCTTGTCAAAGTTTACAATTATATATATTAGGGTTTGGTACATAATGGGTGTTAAACAAATGGTAACTATGATTGCACATTTTAATTTTTTTTCATATTCTGGAATAAGATTTTTTATTTCCTCCCTAATGTGATTCACAAACTAGAATCAAATTACCGAGGCTCATATCCTATCTCTAGTATATAAGAAGTGTGCAATTGGGTAAGGTGTTTAAATTCTTTGTTGCTCATCTTGAGGATAGCTGTGTCTACATTCTGAAGTTATTGATTTGTTAAAATTTGTGAAAAATTCAGAATAACATCTGGCTAACATGAAAGTACTAAGTAAGAATGTGATAGGTGAAACTAAGCACTGAAAGACGACATTGTTGTTGTTATTGATAGAGGCAATGGTCTTAGAAATGCATCTGGAGTCAGCCTTGCTGTATATTAAATGAGGGACTGCAGATGAGAGACTAAGTAGAAGATGTTTAGTGAGGTCAAAATTGGTAACTCTGAACATAGAGCACATTCCTATAGTGACCTGAAAAATGGGGGACAGCAGACTGGTATTGACTTTTACTTAGAGCTTGCTCTGTGACAACTTGAAGAGAAATATCACAAGAATGGTGTCTGTCGTGATCTGCAGTCAGGAAAAAGAGAGGTAGAAAGGGAAGCAAGTTTTGCCTGGAAAGTATTTTTACCTAGCTCCTCACTAGCACTCAATGACACCTTACTTTTTTCTCTTTGGTTGAAAAGTTACTAAGGTTTTGCTTGTATATATATTTTCTGTAAGTATGTGTAAACATAATACATATATTTTTCAGATAGAGTCTTAAGTGAATAAGATTGTATTATTTTGAGTGCCATTATAAATAAAATACTTTTTCCTTTGAATTAACATAAAGAGTACTAGAACTATCTTTTCTGTTGGATTTTTATGATCCCCTTTGTATCCTGCATTTCAGTCAGTGATAGTCTTCACATCAGGTTTGTTTAGTTTAAATGCAGTCTCTAGTGGCTTATGCTGATATTTGTATGCCGCCATATGTGGCTTACCCTCACGTAAATAAGCTATAGCTACTGCTAGAAAGATCAAATAGAAAACATCTCAAAAGTAAAATATACTTGTAGAAAAGACTCCAGGATATGTATATGTCCATCAAAGGAAAAATGAAATGCCTTGTATGGCAGATATAATTTCTTTTTTTTTTTGAAGTTTTATTTTATTTTTATTGGAAAGTCAGATTATACAGAGAGGAGGAGACAGAGAGGAAGATCGTCTCTCTATTGATTCACTCCCCAAGTGGCCTCAATGGCCGGAGCTGCACCAATCCAAATCCAAATCCAAGAGCCAGGAGCCTCTTCTGGATCTTCCATGTGGTGCAAGGTCCCGAGGCTTTAGGTCATCCTTGACTGATTTCCTAGGCCACAAGCAGTGAGCTGGATAGGAAGTGGGGCCTCCAGGATTAGAACCGGTGCACATGTGGGATCCTGGTGCATTCAAGATGAGGACTTTTAGCCACTAGGCTACCATGCTGGGCCTGCAGAGTTATTTTTTTTGCATCTCAAAATTTGCCATTACTTACGAAAGATTGTGGAAGAGTTGGGGTAAATAATCTCTTAGCTCTACACCCAGAAACCACTAGACTATTAAAGGAAGACACAGAAAGCACTTTCCAAGATATAGGAATGGGGAAATACTTGTTGGACAATACACCGAAAGCAGAGGCAGTCAAAACCAAAATAAATAAACAGGACTACATCAAACTAAAAAGCCTCTTTAAGCAAAGAAAACAATTAACAAAGTGAAGAAGCAACCAACGGAATGGGAGAAAATGGTTGCACACTACATAACTGATAGGGGACTAATCTAATATCCACGATTTACAAGGAGCTTCAGAAACTCATTGACAGTAAAAATAGATAACCTTATGAAGAAATGAGTGAAGGAAATGGACAGTTTTCAAGATAACAAATTCAAATGGCTAACAGATATATGAAAAGATGCTCAGGCTCCCTAACCGTCAGGAAGATATAAATGAAAACCACATTGAGGTTTCACTTAGCTTCAGTGAAGTTGGCCTGCATTCAGAACTCTACTAACAGCAACTGTTGGCATGGATATAGGGAGAAAGGTACTCTGCTTCACTGCTGGTGGGAGTGTAGACTAGTACAACCACTATGGAAATCAGTATGGAGAGTGCCTAGAGAACTCCAAATAAACCTGCCATATGACCCAACTATCCTGCTGTTAGAAATATATGCAAAGGAAATGAAAACTGTATATGAGAAAGGAATCTGTAATCCTATATTCACAGCAGCACAATCTGCAATAGCAATAACATAGAAACAATCCAGATGATGGTCCAGAGAGGAGTGGCTAAAGAAATTGTGGTACATCTACTCCATGGAGTATTACTCAGCCATTAAAAAGAATGGAATTATACTATTTACAACTAGGTGGTTCCAACTAGATACCATTATGCTCAGTGAAATACGTCAATCCCAAAAGGACAAATGCCATATGTTCTCTTTGATAAAAGGCAGCCTTCATGCAAACTATAAGCTCAGTAACCCTTGCCATACTGTTTTATTGCAACCCAGGGGTTTTGATATTTTTGTTTTTATTTTCACTTCTTCCAAAAGTTTTTTTTTTTCTTATCAAATTCTTCACTGACTCATAGAACATGCATTAGCATCATTTTAGCCAAGAAACTTTTGTGTTTTCTTTTTCATTTTTTCATCGAAGTGTTGGTTATTCAGCAGCGTATTGTTTGACTCCATGTTGCTATGATCTTTTGTTTTAACTTCATTCCTGTTGCTGCCTTTGTTTCATGGATTTTCATTTAGGGGAATGTATAGTGATGGGGTAATAGAGGCTATCCTATCCAGATGTGAAGATACAATGGATTATGCATCTCTACTTCCAAATCAAAGATGGACTCCCAATGAAACTGTTGGATATATCTTAACAATAAGATGCTGGACTGTCTGGCATTGTCTGTACCAGCAATGTCAAGACACATAAATAACAGAATGATGAAATTACGACTGTTTATGTAGGACTATACTATTGTAACAATATGGGGAAAATCAGTAGGCAGAGGGAATTTGGGGAGGAGCTAGGGAAATCCCAGACCATCTGGAATTATATCATAAAATCTAAATAAATAAATAAATAAATAAATAAATAAATAAGTATTTCTTAACATAAGTTAGAGAATCTGTTTACAACTTACTATTTTATTAAAGTTTACTATGCCTTGTTTTCCACAGATTTCCATGGAACATAGTAGGTGTTTTTTGTTTGTTTTTTTTTTTAATCTATTTTATTGTGGTGTTGTTGACAATCTTTACATAGTTAATTACAGTTAAAGAAAGAAAAAGAAAAAAAAAAGGTTCAGGGGGATAGGGAAGTGGGTGATACTATTATGTCCATATTGTTTCCATCATGTATCTGAGGTAAAGGGGGATATTGAGGGAGAAGCCCCACCCGGTTTCCCGCCCACCCCAAGTCCCGGATGTGGGGCATGCTCTGAGATATGTGCTCAAGTGGCGTTAATAGTTCTCCAGTTATGAATCGCTGCCAGTTTCACTCGATGAGGTCGTCCACTGATTGATATGGTCCATCATAAAGTCTCCGTTTGCCCCATATTTCACTGCCAACATACAGCTGAGATGAATGATTGATCTGCTCTGTCTTCTGTCTTTTCTTGATTACAGTTCTGAGTCCAGCAGTTCGATTGGGGAGATCTCCAAAGAAACTTTGAGGTATTCCCAGACTAGTTTCTTGTATGTTCTAGCAAGCACAGGGCCCGGCACAGTCCATCACCACGATCAGCTGGTGGTTGCAATTGCTGGGTTGGTTCTGTTTTCAGTCCCAAGTTGCACTGGAACCAATGGGTGTTGCAGTCCAGTCTGGTTCTGCCCAGCACATACTCGGCCCTCACACTAACCAGTGGGAGCTGCAGCCTAGTTGGGGCGACCCACAATAACCCCCGCCAGGCCCGCCCCCTACCCTGGTTTGCCAGTATGTGTAGCAGAAGACCAGTCTGTCCCCCATCCCATTTGGCTCTGGCACTTGTCAATGGGTATTAAAGCTTAGTTCTATCTAACCAACTCAACCATCCAGCCCTCACGGGTGTTGTTGAATGCCTCTCTATCTAGCCATCCCAGCCCCCGTCCTAGTTTTCATGCCCTCCCACAGGACTAGTGACCCAAGAAGGGGGAACCCACTTTTTCCCTCCCAGGTCTCTCTGTCTCGGTTTATGCACTCTTTAGGTGGTTCTGTGATTTGACTTGACAGAATTAGTCCCCAGTGCCAGCTTCGGCGGCTATGCCCAAACATCCCTCACCCACTCTAATTTATGCTTGCACCAGCAGGAATAATCAGCCCAGCCTGGCTTTTCCCTGATCTAGTCCACATGCAGCGCACAGGTGTTGTAGCCTTGCATAGTCTAGTCTGTCTCTATCCCAGCCCACGCTCTCCATTGGGAGTAGCTGTCCGGCGAGGGAACCAGCCCCTTAATCCCCCCGCCAGTTCTGCCCCTCCCTTCCTTCCTGGATCTCACGTGTGCTGGTTGGGTACTGCATTCATATCCAGTACAGGCAACCACGCCCTGGCATTCCATAATGTGTACTGGTTTTGTCGCGACCAAACCCGGCTCATCCCACACTCTGATCTGGTGATCGGATTTGCCAGTGGGTGATATGGACTGATTGAGCCTGGTCTGCTCCTGACCCATGCTGAATGTGTGCCAGTGGGAAACTTTCCATGGCCTATTCTGGACTGTTTCCTATCATGCTTCTTGCTCTTACCTGCAGGGACTGTGTCCTGCCAGAGGAGTTGCCCAGGCTCCTCCATCAGAACCCCTCCCAATGGCAGATTTTGCGCATGCCAGGGGGTGCTTGAGCCAACCCAACTCAGTTCACCTCCTGTCCTAGCAGGAACAGTGGCTTTTCCTGGCTGGCTTTCACCCCATTCTGGTTCTTGTTGTTGGATGTTTCAACCCCGGCATGGCTCGTCCATACCCACATACAGCTCACGCATGGCTCAGTAGGGGGTTCAGACCCAGCCTAGTCAGTCCCACATCTACCCTCTGGTTCTCCATGACACCAGATGGTGTTAGGATCTGAACTGGCCTGGTGCATCCAATCCCAGCCCACACTAGTGCCTCGGGTGACTACAACTGTTTCCTAGATAGAACGCAGCCCCAATTCTAGCACATACGCCCCTTGGTGGGAACCTCAACCTAGTTAGGGTGTCCTGTTACCTCCCCGATTGGGCTTGTTCCTAGCTGTAAATCATGCACCTGCCCGTGGTTGCTCTGAGGACCAGTAGGTGCAAGAGCCTAGTTCGGTATGACCTGTGCTCAATGCTAGTTTCTAGTTTTGCTTGTAGACAAAGGTTTGCTCAGTCCTGCCCAGTACATTTACGTTCCATTACCAATTTACACATTTTGGAGCTACTGTGCCCTGCTTGTCCGACCCCCAGATCTGGACGACGTGTTCACCAGCGAGAGCTATGACTTGCCAGGGGAGCTTCCCAAGTACCTCCACTTGATCCACTCCCAAACCCAGTTTACATAGATGCCATTGGTTTTTAGGCCAGTGCCCGGTGTACTCTGGCCTCCCATTTGGCCTTGTATGAGCTGGTGAATGTTGCAGCCCGGCCCACCCCACAGCCTATTCAGGATGCACATTTGGGTGCTGCTGCCTTGCCCAGTCCAGTCTATGGCGGATCCCTTTACCTGTGATTGATGGCAGGCTCCTTGGTCACACCTAGCTTAGTCCATAACCACCTAAACTTTAGGTTTACCAGTGGGGCTAAACTTTCTACAGGGTGTGGCCCACACATCCTGCACAGAGTCCACCCCAGGATAAGGTTCTAGAGTGCTAGTTAAAATTATGGACCTGCCTAATGTGACCAGTCTCCTGAACCAACATCATGTCAGGCAAAAAAATATCCTGCTAGACAATCTGGGGCTTATCTTTTGCATTATAGGTGTTCAAAGCTCAGCATTATTGAGTGATTAGAAGTTCTCCAAAAGAAGAGTTACTGGCGTTGGGAATCTTTAGGATTGACTCAGAACCCAAAAACAGTGGGGTCACCCTAGAGCTATCTAAGCAGCGATTTGGACATCCATTATCCCAGAGCTCCCCGACCGGGCGGAGAGCAGGCAGAGCCTGGCACCACATGGTGCACTGGCCGCCCTGGGTGAGGCCGAGGACTCGTTCACTGCCTTGCGGCAGTGTCTTTGGCGTGAGCCCCCAGCATTGGGTCCGACCCGGCAGGGGCACCCCCCACAGCCGCCACACTGTGAGGAGCAGCAGTTGCCCCCGAATCTCAAGGCCCGAACCCCTCCCAAACTCACCTAGCTGCCAGATATTAGCAGCTGGGTAGAGCTAGGAATTTTAAGCCAGTTCCCAAGTTCCCTCATGGTGCACTTACCCTGAGGAAAGAGCTCTCTTGGGTCCTGGGTGAGGCCGAGGACTCGTTCACTGCCTTGTGGCAGTGTCTTTGGTGTGAGCCCCCAGCATTGGGTCCGACCCGGCAGGGGCACCCCCCACAGCCGCCACACTGTGAGGAGCAGCAGTTGCCCCCAAACCCAAGCCCGAACCCCTCCCAAACTCACCTAGCTGCCAGATATTAGCAGCTGGGTAGAGCTAGCAATTTTAAGCCAGTTCCCAAGTTCCCTCATGGTGCACTTACCCTGAGGAAAGAGCTCTCTTGGGTCCTGGGTGAGGCCGAGGACTCATTCACTGCCTTGCGGCAGTGTCTTTGGTGTGAGCCCCCAGCATTGGGTCCGACCCGGCAGGGGCACCCCCCACAGCCGCCACACTGTGAGGAGCAGCAGTTGCCCCCAAACCCAAGCCCGAACCCCTCCCAAACTCACCTAGCTGCCAGATATTAGCAGCTGGGTAGAGCTAGCAATTTTAAGCCAGTTCCCAAGTTCCCTCATGGCGCACTTACCCTGAGGAAAGAGCTCTCTTGGGTCCTGGGTGAGGCCGAGGACTCGTTCACTGCCTTGCGGCAGTGTCTTTGGCGTGAGCCCCCAGCATTGGGTCCGACCCGGCAGGGGCACCCCCCACAGCCGCCACACTGTGAGGAGCAGCAGTTGCCCCCAAACCCAAGCCCGAACCCATAGTAGGTGTTTTAAGAGAAAGATTTCACAGTGATGCCCAAGTGCCATGATTGGCAAAGATAAAAATGATAGTCGAGCTCTGTCCCACACTTGTTTTCCCCCTGCCTTCAGACTGGCCTGTAAAGTAGAGCAGAACCATGGAGGTTGCTTTATTGGTATAGCAGGCAAATATTCTGCTTTTGATGCTGGCATTCCGTATGGATACCAGTTTGTGTCCTGGCTGCTCAGCTTCCCATCGTGCTCCCTGCTTTTGGCCTGGGAAAGCAACAGGATGGGTCAAGTCTTTGGATCCCTGCACCCTTGTGAAGACCTGAAAGAAGTGACAGGCTCCTGACTTTGGATTGGCTTAACTCTGACGGTTGTGACTATTTGGGGGAGTGAACTAGCAAATGGAAGACCTCTCCCTCCATCTCTCCTTCTGTCAGTAACTCTGCCTTTCAAATAAAAATAAAATGAAATAGGGCAGCCTCACATTTTATCCCTCTGTGTGAAACTAGATTTTTCATGAAATCAAAGGAATGGCCTGAGGAAAATTGAGGTTGATGAAGGAAGTACGTGTGAACCCCCCAAAAATGTTTTTTTTTTAATCTTTTTTGGTATTTGAAATTCCACCCGCTGTTTACTGTAAAAAGAAACCTGTTTTTTGAAAAGTCTGTCATCTTTAGACACAGAGCTCGCTGACAGTTGCTTTGTGATGGGAGAGATGAGAAGGAAACCAATGCAGGCTTCATATGGAGTTGGTAACCCTCAGAGAAAGTCTTGTGTCTGCGGAGTGAAACCAACTATTTGCAAGCTTCCAAGGAATAAAATATAGTTTAAAATAATTTTAATATAAAATTATTAAAATCATTAAAATATAGTTACCCGGGCCCGGCAGAGTGGCCTAGCAGCTAAAGTCCTCACCTTGAAAGCCCCGGGATCTCATATGGGCGCCAGTTCTAATCCCGGCAACTCCACTTCCCATCCAGCTCCCTGCTTGTGGCCTGGGAAAGCAGTTGAGGACAGCCCAAGGCTTTGGGACCCTGCACCCGCGTGGGAGACCTGGAAGAGGTTCCTGGTTCCCGGCTTCGGATTGGTGCAGCACCGGCCGTTGCGGCTCACTTGGGGAGTGAAACAACAGATGGAAGATCTTCCTCTCTGTGTCTCCTCCTCTCTGTATATCCGGCTTTCCAATAACACTAAAATCTTAAAAAAAAAATTATAGTTACCCTATATTATTAAAATGGTATAGTTCTTCCTAAACAGTCATAAGTTCATCACTGCGGGCATAAACAATGGCAGAGAGTCCAGCAGCCAATTGTCAAGATATTTAAACAGCTTCATTGGAAGTCCATCTTTGATCTGGAAGTAGAGATACATACTCCATTGTGTCCTCACATCTAGATATGATAGTCTCTATTACACAGTCATTATACATTCCCTTAAGTGAAAAGTCACAAAACAAAATTAACAACAGGAAGAAGTAGAAATTTATAATGCCATTAAGTTAAATAACATGTTCCTGAATGACTAATGCATTGCTGAAGAAAGGAAAAATTAAGAACCTTCTCGAAGAAAATGATGCAACTGTATGATCTATGAGTCAGTGAAGAATTGAATGAGAAAAAAGTTTTTTGAAGAAATGAAACTAAAAACAAAAACATCAGGCTCAGCGTAGTAGCCTAGCGGCTAAAGTCCTCACCTTGTATGCGCCAGGATCCCATATGGGCTACAGTTCATGTCCAAGTGGCCCCACTTCCCAACCAGCTCCCTACTTGTGGCCTGGGAAAGCAGCCAAGGACAACCTAAATCCTTGGGACCCTGCACCTGCATGTGGGAGACCTGGAAGAAGCTCCTGGCTCCTGGCTTCGCATAAGTTTAGCTTTGGTCGGTGTGGCCACTTTGGGAGTGAATCAGTGGATGGAAGATCCTATCTCTCTCTCCTGCTCTCTATGTATCTGACTTTCCAATAAAAATAAATATATCTTAAAAAAACAATACAACACAAAACAAAACAAAAATATCAAAATCCATGAGGTATAGTTTCTACTGATCTTTGTTGGTGAGATATGTTTCCTGTAGACAACAAATAGATGGATTTTGTTTTTTAAGTCCAGTCTAATAATCTATTATGTTTGATTGATGAGTTTAAGCAATTTACATTCAGGGTTAATGCAAATAGGTGGTAATTTGGTCCTGTCATTCAATGGGTTGTTCATTGATTAAATCTTCTATTATTTTACTGGGATGTTCTTCACATTTGTCTTTGGTTTTGGTGGGTGATATTCTTTCTCTCTGTCAAGAGAGCATCTTTAAGTGTCATTTGTAGGGCAGGTTTGGAAGAGGCATAATCTTTTTTTTTTTAAAGATTTATTTATTTTTTTTGGAAAGTCACATATACAGAGAGGAGGAAAGATAGAGAAGAAGATCTTCCATCCTCTGATTCATCCCCCAAGTGGCTGCAACAGCTGGAACTGAGCTGAGCTGATCCAAAGCCAAGAGTCAGGAGCCTTTTCTGGGTCTCCAACGTCGGTGCAGGGTCCCAAATCTTTGGGCTGTCCCCTACTGCTTTTCCAGGCCACAAGCAGGGAGCTGGATGGGAAGCGGAGCTGCTGTGACTAGAACTTGTGCCCATATGAGATCCTAGAGTGTGCAAGGCAAGGATTTATCCACTAGGCCACTGAGGCATATTCTTTTAACTTTTCTTTACTGTTGAAGAATTTTAATTCCTTTTGAAAGACCAGAAAAGCTTTGCTGGGTACGTTGTTTTAGACTGATAATTTTTTGCTGTTGGAATCTGGAATATGTCACTACATTCTCTTCTGGCCTATAGAGTTTCCTGTGAGAGGTTAGCTGTGAATCTAGTTGCCATTCCTCTATATGTCAATTAATTTTTTTCATGTGCACATTTAAAGATTTTTTCCTGTACTGTTCCTGTACTGCCTCTTTGGGATCTGCTGCTCTGTCTCTGCTACTGATCAATTCAAACAAACCAGCAAGATGAGCAGTTCTTTGAGTTCACCTCCTGAGCTCCTGGTGAATGCCACTCCCTACCTACATGTTGGTGCAGTTCCTACTTCTGTTGGAGTTCAGATCACTACTTGCTGAATGCCACTGGGGTGTCTTGTCACTGCAACACCACACCGCTGTCTTTGCTGCTTTCTTGTGTCCATCAGTCTCCAGGTGCCCCTCTGCTGTCAGTCTGTCCTCTTCTATTTCCTGGAATGTGCCCTCTCTGCTTCACCCTGGCTAATGTTTTTCCATCAGTTTAAACATATCCTTAGTGTATTCTGCCATCTTGATTCTCTATGGTCATTTATGTTAAAAGATTGTTGAAGAGCTGTTGGCACTTGGAATATATGTAGAGAAATGGGCAATGGAAATAGATGATTAGGAAAACAGAATATTCTTTTTAGTAGCTTTCTTTTTCTTGCTTAGTTTAAAATTATCTCCAAATGTTGACAAATGTGGGTTTTATTACTTCACCAAAGAGATTTGTGGTGATGTGCTTTTTCTTTTTCTTTTCTTTCTTTTTAACTAGGTGAATATATTTAGCAGAGTTTATTTAATCCCAAGGAGTCTCATGTTGCAGGACTTTTATAGAAATGTGTATTCTGTCACTAACTGGTTTTACATATCTAATAAAAATTTCATGAAGGTGTCTTGCCCCTGGTGAGACAGTGTCATTGTATCACAGTAACAACCTTCTGATATACATAGAGTGCGTTTGGAGCATAGAGATAGAGAGTGTGTGTATGAGTGAGCATGCTTCATCCAACTAAGACTGGAGAGAACATTTTCAAGGAAGTGTAAGAGTGAGAGGTATCTGAAAGAAATGAGGAAGGATCTTGAAATAGAGGGATCAGCCATTGTCATGGTCCTATACCTGTACTGCTCTGTACATTGGGTAATTGATTGCTTGGTTATGAAGGAGTTGGCACATAGCTAGGCTTGTTCCCAGTTCTTGTCTCCATGTGAGAAAAGAATCCAAGTAGGAGGAGAGACTCACAAGATGGCCGACATAGGAGGATGGTTGTGAGGGAGCTCACAGACAGAGAGGGATAGAACATGACAAAAGCACAAGTGGAGCAGCATAGAGCTGCAGGGAGAGGAGAGTCAAGTTCCCTGGACAGTGTGGAGCCAAAAAAAATCCACACAACTCAGAAGAGCAACCAGAAAAAAAACCAAAACAAATGGCAGGGAAGACGGCGTTCTGCTCCAGACCTGCTGAGTCACGTTTAAGTGAAGCCACCAGGAGCCGCAGCCACAACTACAGCCTCAGGAGAAGCAGGAGCCACAGAAACCGCCGACAGCCCCGCACCCACCACAGACACTGCAGCCAGAGCCGCACCCGCCGCACCCACTGCACCCGCCAGAGGCCGCACCCGCGGCGTAGGTCCTTGCCAGCAGCAGAGGCAAGCTGCAGGAACCTGAGGTTTGAGTGAGCTGGGTGGGGATGGCAGTGGGTCGAGGCTTCCGGAGTTAACCCTCCAGGGGCACGCACAGAGCCTGAACATCCTTGGTGCTCATCTCCCCACCCCTCCACCCCGGAGATTCCAGCATCTGGGGACACAGGACAAGTGCCTTGAAACTGCCAAACTGTGTCTTGGAGGTGACGCACAGTGGTCCACACACAGTGGTCCTGTGTGCTGAGGAGAAGGGCAGAAGGCGCACTGAATGCTCCCCCATGCCTTTTGGACTGGCACATAGCTGGGTGGTACTGACCCACAGGAACCCGTGCATGCCTCTGGGCTGTGCGGACCCGGGCGTGCCTCTGGGCTGGGCGGTTCCCTGCCAGCACTGGGGTGGGCAGTCCCACGCTGCCAGCACTGGGGTGGGCGGTCCCACGCTGCGGGGGTGGGCGGACCTGCGCAGGAGGCGCTTCCAGAGAGCACCTGGAACACCCCACGCCCTACAGTCCTGTGCTTGGGAGACATACCAGGAGGGCACTGCAGACCCACATGCAGAAGGTGTTCCCAGAGAGCGCCTGGAACCTCCATGCCCTGCAGTCCCTGGTACTGTGGACACACCAAGAAAGCACCTAGAATCCTCTGTGCCCTGTGATCCCGCACACAGGGGGCGCACACAGGGTGCCTTCATTCCCCCACGCCCTGTGGTAGCATATGTGTAGGGGACGAGCTGAGAGTGCGCTTTGAATCCGCTGGGCCTTGGAAGTGGCGCCCTGAAGTCTAGTGTACTGGAGACACACCAAAAGTGCCTTAAAAATTCCCGCACCCTGCTACTCCACGCCTGCAGGCTCCAATCTCTGCAGGATAGAGCTTGGAGACCCCTCAGCACACTGGTGCCTGGGTCTCTCAAAAAGAAACACTAACACAATGGGAAGAAATACCAGAAAAGGTAATGATCCAGATGAGAGAGCCAGCACCCCAACAACAAAGGATCAAACGCCAATGTCTATTTTGGGGATGCGAGATGAAGACATGGAAGATCTACCAGACAAGGAATTCAAAAAAATAATGTTAAAATCTGTCAGAGACAATGAGAAGAATTGGGAGGACTTCAAGGAATTCAAGAACCACATAGTCACAGAAATACAACAAATGAAAAGTAAAATCCTTGACTTAGAGCACAAAATTGAGAGCCTAACCAACAGAATAAATACAGCAGAAGAGAGGATCTCTGAAATGGAAGACACGCAAAATGAACATACCCAGCTCATTAAACAGCTAGAGACAAGTCTGAACAAAGCCAATAAGACCATACAAGAAATGAAAGACAACCTCAGGAAATCGAATATTAGGATTATTGGCCTTCCTGAAGGAGTGGAAAGAGAGTCAGGAATGCAAATGGTACTTGACAAAATTATACAGGAAAACTTTCAAAACACTTGGAACATGAACCCTGCCAAACCCAGGACGGTCAGAGGACTCCCAGCAGATATGACCCAAAGAGATCTTCACCCAGACATATGGTGCTCAAGTTCCATTCCAACGAAGACAAAGAAAGAATCCTGAGACAAGTATGAAGCAGAGAAAAGATCACATACCGGGGAAAACCAATCAGAATCACTGCTGATTTCTCTGAAGAGACCTTACAAGCAAGAAGAGAATGGACAAAGATCTTCCAAATCCTGAATCAGAACAACTGTCAACCAAGAATAATGTACCCAGCAAAGATCTCATTCGTATTTGAGAATGAAATCAGATACTTTCATAGCAAAGAGAAATTAGAAGAATATGCCAGCACAAAACCAGCTCTACAAAATCTCCTTAGAAATGCACTAAATCCAGAAAAAAAGGAGGTGAATCATAAGCAAAGATGGCAAACAGGAAGGTCTCCCCACTAAAGTCCACACAAGGAGGGACAATTACACAGATATCAACACCCACAAAAACACATATGTATGGCAGGGCAAAATCGCACCCTCTCAATTTTAACTCTTAACACAAATGGCCTAAACTCACCAATCAAAAGGCATAGATTAACGGAGTGGATCATCAAACAGGACCCTAGTATATGTTGCCTACAAGAGACACATCTCTTTTTAAAAGCACTTGACGAAGAAAGATGGCCGACCGCAGAGAGCTGGTGTAGGGTGGAGTAGGGAAGGAGGGGAGCCTATCCAGTAGAGAAACAGGCCAGGAGGCGCGAAATTGTAGGGAGAAGAGCAAGAAGGTCACTGGAGTTCACTAAAGCAAGAAGATCTACACAGCATGAAGGAACAGCCGCAAAAAGTGGGAAAGAAAATACAGCATGCTACGAGAAACTTGGTGAGTCACGATGCCAGGCAGGGGGAAGGCGGCAAAGTCTCAACCGTCCCCGGGAAAACAGAGGAGGCCGGAAGGATAGGCGCCCACACCGACAGGGACACCAGTCCTCTGGAGGGCAGGAGCCCCGAGAGGAGGCTATTGGACTGATCATTGGGGGTATCATCCCCTGCAGAAGTGGAGGACAAGCAGGGGAGATTTCCCAGAGGCTTGCCTCCCAGCTGCTCAGCGGCTTTGGGAGAGTGCAGAGGGAACAGGAGTGGCGCTGTGGGACTGGGGCTCAGAGATCCCCTTATCGGCTCCGAGCTGTGGACTGGCTGCTGGAGAGTCCAGTGGATCCAGTTTCTGGGCTCTGCCTGAGCTCCAGAGGCTGGGCAACGCTCGACAGGGCCTCACGTCCTGGGGGGAGGAGCAGACTAGTGGGGGCACGTCTCTGTGCCCCTCACAGCTCTGTGCCTCTCAGGGATCCGCTTCCACCCTTGAGATAGTGCAGCTGAGGAAGTGGCTTCTCTAGGGCGGAGTCCCCTGCTGGGCTCAGCTGGAGAGGCCAGACTGGAGCAGGCTCAGCGGAATCGGCCAGACAGGTTTTCCCAGCAGGAGCCCGCTCAGAAAGACCTGCCTGCGGTGTTGCGACTCTCAGTGGAACAGCGCTTCTGAGTTCGGCACTGGGGCCACGGAGATGTCCAGCCCAGCCCGGGGTTGGGGATTTCATGCTTCGATCAGCAGGGGCCTCTGCTGTGCTAACCTCAAGCCCTGAGGGAGAGTCTCTGCTCAGCACTGAGGCAGAAACCCCCGCTGTACTAGCCTTGTGACGCAGAGCCGAGGCGCGGCTTGGCAGAGTGAATCTGTAGGGCACCGCCTTTGAGAGGGAGCCACAGGGGAATGGGCCTGGCACTAGGGCTGGCCCACAAAGCCTCCTGACCCAGCTCGGGGTTGTGATCTACAGACCCTGAAAGTAGCTGGTGACTCAGGCAGTACGCCCTGCTGGGCTCAACCGGAGACCCCAAACCAGAGTCAGCTCAGCTGAATCGACGCTAAAATCCCAAAACAACAAGAAGCAAAAACACAATGAGGAGAAGTATCAGAAAAAGCAATGACCCAGAGGAAAGATCAAGCACTCCCTCCCAATACAACCAAAAACTAATCCCAATATCTGAGATGCAAGATGAAGACATAGAGGAAATAGTAGATAAGGACTTTAAGAAACTAATGATGAAATTCATCAGAGACAGTGAGAAGTGCTGGGAAGAGTCCAAGGTATTCGAAAACCATGTCACTGCAGAAATAAATCAAATCAAAAAGGGAATCCTCGATATAGAGCACAAAATTGAAAGCCTAACCAACAGAATGAACACACCAGAGAACAGAATATCAGAATTGGAAGACAATCAGAATAAAAGGCAGCAGCTCATCAAACAGTTGGAGACAAATCTAGAGAAAGCCAATAGGTCCATACAGGAAATGAAAGACAACCTCAAAAAATCAAATATTAGAATAATAGGCCTTCCCGAAGGAGTGGAAAAGGAGACAGGCTTGCAACGGGTGCTCAATGAGATAATACAGGAGAACTTCCAGAACACTGGAAATATAAATCCAGCACAAATCCAGGAAGGACAAAGAACCCCCAGTAGATACGATCCAAACAGATCGTCACCCAGACATGTGGTCCTCAAGCTACCTTCAAGTGAATACAAGGAAACCATTCTAAGACAAGTAAGAAAAAAGGATAAGATTACTTTCAGGGGAAGGGAAATCAGGATCACAGGCGACCTATCAGAAGAAATGCTCCAAGCAAGGAGAGAATGGGGTAAAACCTATCAAATCCTGAAACAAAACAACTGCCAACCAAGAATAATGTACCCAGCAAAGCTCTCATTTGTATTTGAGAATGAAACCAAATACTTCAACAGTAAAGAGAAACTCGAAGAATACATCAACACGAAACCAGCTCTGGAAGATCTCCTCAGGGAGGTGCTAAACCCAGAAAGAAAAAATGCAAACCAAAATCAAAGATGGCAAATGGGAAGACCTCCCCACTAAAATCCATACAAGGAAAGTCAACCAATCAGAAACTCTAATAGTCGCAAATACACACTTGCACACTTACACTCATGGAAGCCCAAAATCACACCCTCTCAATATTATCTCTAAACACAAATGGCCTAAACTCACCAATCAAAAGGCATAGATTAACGGAATGGATCATCAAACAGCACCCAACTATATGTTGTCTACAAGAGACATATCTAACCAGAAAAGACTCCAAGAAGCTGAAAGTGAAGGGGCGGAAAAAAATATATCACGCCAATGGACGAGAAAAAAAGGCAGGGGTAGCTGTCTTAATTTCAGATGATATAGACGTCAATCTTACAAGCATCAAAAAGGACAGGGAAGGTCACTATATAGTGGTGAAGGGATTGATCCATCAGGAAGTAATTACCTTCGTGAACATATATGCACTGAATCCCAACGTGCCTAGCTACGTGAAGCAGTTACTTACAGACTTAAGGGGAGACATAGCTATGCACACAATAATTGTGGGTGATCTTAACACTCCACTAACAGCAATAGACAGATCAACAAAACAAAAACTCAACAAAGAAACAACAGAGCTCATACAAACAATAGAACAACTGGACTTGGTAGACATTTATAGAACTTTTTACCCTAAGGCCACAGATTATACATTTTTTTTCAGCAGTGCATGGCACCTTCTCCAGGATCGACCACATGATAGGACACAAAGCAAATCTAAATAACTTCAAAAAGATAGGAATCATACCATGTACCCTCTCAGACCTCCACAGAATGAAATTGGAAATCAGCAATTCAAACTGCCCCAGGAAATACAGAAACTCTTGGAGACTGAACAATATGCTATTAAACGAACAATGGATCAGAGAAGAAATTAAAGATGAGATCAAGAAATTAATGGAAACCAATGAAAACTCTGACACAACATTCCAAGATTTGTAGGACACTGCCAAAGCAGTGCTACGGGGTAAACTCATCGCAATTGGAGCTCATGTTAAGGCCCAAGAGAGGCGCCAAATACAGGAACTAAACACACACCTCCAGGAATTGGAAAAACAACAGCAGAAGAGCCCCATACACAATAGGAAACAAGAAATCACCAAAACAAGGGAGGAAACTAATCAGATAGAAATAAAAAAAAAGATACACAAAATCAATGAATCAAAAAGCTGGTTTTTTGAGAAGATAAACAAAATAGACACCCCACTGGCCCGACTGACAAAGAATAAAAAAGAGAAAGCAAGAATTAACAGCATCAAAGATGAAAAAGGCAACATAACAACAGACACCGCAACCATTAAGAACATAATTAGAAATTACTACAAAGCACTGTACTCCAACAAATCAGAAGACCACTAAGAAATGGAAAAGTTCTTAGACTTCTACCACCTGCCAAAACTTAGCTCAGAGGCAACAAACGACCTGAACAAACCCATAAATGAAGCAGAGATTGAATCAGTGATTAAAGATCTCCCAACAAAGAAAAGCCCAGGCAGGCCCAGACGGCTTCACTACAGAATTCTACAAAACATTCTGAACAGAGCTAACCCCAATCCTCTACAAACTCTTCAAAACAATTGAAAAGGAAGCAACCCTTCCAAACTCATTCTATGAAGCCAACATTACCTTAATCCCAAAACCAGACAGAGAACCAACAGAGAAGGAAAACTACAGACCTATCTCTTTGATGAACACTGATGCTAAGGTTCTCAACAAAATCCTAGCCAATAGATTTCAAAAACACATCAGACAGATCATTCATCCGGATCAAGTAGGATTCATCCCTGGAATGCAGGGATGCTTCAACATTCGGAAATCCATAAATGTGATACACCACATCCAAAAACTGAAAAACAAGAATCACACGATAGTATCAATAGATGCAGAAAAAGCTTTCGACAAAATCCAACACAATTTCCTGCTAAAAACTCTAACCAAGGTAGGCATAGATGGAAAACTCCACAACATAATCAAAGCAATATATGAAAAACCCAAGGCCAGCATCATACTGAATGGAGAAAAACTGGAACCCTTCCCACTGAGATCTGGAACAAGACAGGGATGTCCACTTTCTCCACTACTATTCAACATAGTCCTAGAGGTACTCGCTGAGGCCATAAGACAAGAAAAAGAAATCAGAAGAATCCAAATGGGAAACGAAGAAGTCAAGCTTTCACTATACGCAGATGACATGATTCTTTATGTAGAAGAGCCAAGAGACTCAATACAGAGACTGCTAGAACTTATACGAGAGTTTGGTAGAGTGGCAGGGTACAAAATTAATGAACAGAAATCAACAGCCATAGTGTATGCAAACAGCCCCAAGATGGAAGAAGATTTAACCAGCAAGATACCATTCAAAATAACAGAGAAAAGTATGAAGTATCTGGGAATAAATCTAACCAAAAATGTAGGAGACCTATTTGAAGAAAACTACAAACTACTTAAAAAAGAAATTGAACAAGACTCAAAAGATGGAATAACATCCCATGCTCCTGGATAGGTAAAATCAATATCATTAAAATGTCTATACTGCCAAAAGCAATATATACATTCAACGCAATCCCAATCAAATTGCCCGAAACATTCTTCATGGAACTGGAAACAATGATCCAAAAGTTCATCTGGAAACACAAAAAAACACGAATAGCTAGAACCATCCTGAAGAACAGGAAGTTAGCAGGGGGAATCACAGTTCCGGACCTCTGGACATACTATAGGGCAGTGGTTATCAAAACAGCCTGGTACTGGCACAAAGATAGAGAGGAAGATCAATGGAGCAGAATAGAAATACCAGAAGGGAACCCACACAGATACAGCCAAATAATGTTTGACAAAAAGACAAACGACAATCCAGGCAAATGGGAAGATCTGTTCAACAAATGCTTTGGGACAACTGGTTGATAGCCTGCGGAAACAAAAAGATAGACCCACATCTCTCACCATACACTAAGATCAAATCTAAATGGATAACAGATCTAAACCTACAGCCAGAAACCTTCAAACTTTTGGAAGAAAATGTTGGAAATACTCTGCAAGATCTAGGGGTAGGTCCCGACTTCCTAAAAAGGACACCAAAGGCAATAGAAATCAAGACCAGAATCAACAAATGGGACCTCATCAAACTAAGAAGCTTCTGTACAGCAAGGGAAATAATCAACAAAGTAAAAAAGGCAACCCACAGAATGGGAGAAGATCTTCACGCACTACGTAGGTGATAGAGGGCTAATCTCCAGAATATACAAAGAGCTACAAAACAACCAAAATGTCAAAACAAACAAGCCACTCAAGAAATGGGCATGGGAAATGGGCAGACACTTCACAAAGGAACAAACCCAAATGGCAAATAAACATATGAAAAAATGCTCAAGTTCCCTGGCAATAAGGGAAATCCAAATTAAAACATCAATGAGGTACCACCTGACGCCAGTAAGACTGGCCCACATGAATAAAAGCACCAACAACACTTGCTGGTGAGGTTGTGGGGAAAAGGGAACCCTACTCCACTGCTGGTGGGGCTGCAGGCTGGTACAGCCTCTATGGAAATCAGTATGGAGAACATTCAAACAACTCAAAATCAACATACCGTATGATCCAGCAATAGCACTCCTAGGAATATATCCAGAACACTTGTTTTATGAGAAACCAACATGCACTCCTATGTTCATAGCAGCACAATCAGTAATTGCAAAAACATGGAAGCAGCCAAAATGCCCATCAGCAGAGGATTGGATAAGAAAGCTATGGTTCAGCTACTCCATGGAATACTACTCAGCTATTAAAAAAACAAAATGCAGTTCTTTGTGGCCAAATGGGCCCAAATGGAAACCGTAATGCTAAGGGAAATGAGCCAATCCCAAAAGGTTAAATACCACATGTTTGCCTTAATTTAAGATGATGTGATGTTATGTATAACATGTTATGTGATGTATGTTATATGTTGTGTATAAACTAAAATTGAAATGTCAATGGGGTGGTCACAGAAGGTAGTTAAGGACTAGCATTTATTTTTAACATATTGGCTACTCATTACTATGTCAATTCCATAATGATGTAAATTTTTACTGATGGTATGTTGGAGCTTTTAATTGATTGGGATGATACTCTGCTGGCTCTGTCTTCAAACCAGAGAGGGTATACCTAAGAAGCCGTTGAACTTGACTGGACAATAAGATGCTGGACTCTATGTTTGGTATATGCTTGCAATGAGGGAATCTCAACTGAACTTGAACTGTGGTTATGCAACAAGGTGGAGGAATCCACCATGGTGGGAGGGTTTGGGGAGGGGTGGGGAGAATCCCAGTACCTATGAAACTGTGTCACATAATACAATGTAATTAATGAATTAAAAAAAAAGAATCCAAGTAGGAAACATAAGCTTTTACAGGAAAGCAAACTTTATTGAACTGAATGGTATGCAGACAGATATGAGTAATGGTTACCTTTCTTCATGAGGAAATAAGGGCCACACTCCCCATTGAAGTTGGGATTGTCCTCTGACCTGTAAGAGGACCCTAAGTGAGTGTTCAAAAAGGGTGGTTTTGGGTTAGGGCTGAGGTGCACATGTTGGAATTTAGGAAGTGTCATGATGTCTGTTCCTGATAGGAAGTCAAGTTCTTGTGCATGATGGGGAACGGGTATACTGAGTATGCAGTCATGTTGGATACTTCCAGCCAGTGCTAACAGAAGCATGTAGGGTTTGGAATGCATGCATGTTCATGTGCTGCTGGCAGTCCTGAGCTTGTCATTCACTAACTGGCAGTCCACATCAGTGTGGCTGGTGCTGTGGTCAAGGGACTCTGTCTTTGTTAGGTAATGGAAGGATTGCTTGTAACAAAGCAAATCAAAATAGGTAGGCAAATTATTATCTGAGAGAGAAGAATAGAGGACACTTTCCCCAAATTCAAATGTATCTTTCACAGACTCAGTCTGAATTCATATCCATTGGGAATCTGTTGAATCACTATTTTGTTGAAGATAAAAAGAGATATTAAGTGCCATTACTGCAGTTGATGGGAATCTATAATTGTTTATATAATTAGAGTTGTAATTTTTTTATTTCTCTAGCAGTTTAGAGGGTGAATTTAAATTGAGAGCAAGATCGAGGAAGAGAGATCATTTAGAACGCTCCTACCAGAATATGGTCACGGTGCAGGAAATAAAGAACTTCTCAGGGGATGAATTTGGCTGGTTTTATTGACTAGTTTGCTGTTCTGATAGAGGAACAAGAGGAATTGATGTTTGACTGCCATTTTAGGCTGAAGTAAATGGATGAAAAGGTCATTAACTGTGATTGCCAGACAGAAGAATAGTGGTAGTATTATAGAGGAGTGTCTCATCTCTTCTCTCTCCCCTACACTGTCCCATGTTTTTGCTTTTGCGTTTCTTAGTGGTAGTTTTCTAGAAACTGTAGCCTGCATTGGGAGTTGTAGTCTTGGGATATTAATAATGAAGCGGAAGGGTAAGCGAGGCCAGGAAAAAGAAAAATAAATGCAAGATGATGTGTTACTGATCTGGCTGCAATTTCAAGTGAGTTCTTTTCCATACACAACTTTCCGTTGCCCTTGTGGGCAGTTATTGGACAGAAAGGAGAGACATTCTTTCTGATTCTTGTGTCTAGATGTCAAAGTTCTTCCCCATTGTGTGCTGTTTAACTCTTATTATGGATTAAGGAGCTGCTCTAGGAAGCCAGGAGAAAAGAAATTTTGTATCCCACAGTGTATTGGGTAATAGTAATAAGTAATAGGAGGTGAGAATTGGTGGGAGCCACAATGAACTGGAGCTTCTGTGGGTTCTGTAGGATCAGAATTGGGCAGGTAGCTGATGTTCATGGGATTTATGGAGGCCCACGTGGCAGGTAGGACCGAGAGAATACAGGGAATGTGTATACAGCGGCAAAAATACTTGCTCAGTTTCTGTCAACACTGTTCTCTCCTTAGTTTCCCATCTGCAAGGTTTTTTTGAATATTCTGATTTTTATTATACTTTTATGTTTTTGTTACTAGTTAGACTTTTGTATTAGATCCTTATCTCTCTAGTTTTATAATCCTCATATTTTTATTTACATAATTTCTAGACTGTAGATTTAATAGAATTCTGTTTCTCTGTTTACTTTCTGCCTCATTACTTAGAGGACAGAAAATTGCCTCAACAGGCAGATCCCATGATACACTTGGTTTCATTTATAACCTGTGTATTATTATAGTGCTTATCTTTGCAGCTTGCTTCCCAATTGGATGAGCTATATCAGATGTTCTGATATAGAACTGTGGGAACTCAATAGTGAGTCAGAAAAATAACATTTCTAAAAGAGTTTCTGTGAAAAAAATCTGTTCTTTTAAGGATTTCATAACATGAATTATAAAAGAAAGAGACACTGGATTTTAAATGTAATGAGAGAAGTTTTAAACTTTATTTTTCAGTGGCTTTTGGTTGAGTGTGTACTTAATTGAGTTTAAGGATTCAGTTCAGGCATAAATGATACAGCTCTTTTTTTGTTGGATTTCACTCCCCATCAAAGGTAAGTAGGCAAGGACATGGACATGAGCATGAATCATAAGTGACATGGGTAACTATAAAATGACTACTGAGTAAATATTAGTATGGAATAGTACATGTTGAGTTTAAAGAGTAGAATGGAGGATGGAGATTGAGTTAATGTTGGCTTAGTCATAGAATAGGAAAAATTCCCATAGCAGTGGGAAAATAAGAATTAAAAAATTAAAAAGGTGATGGGTGTATAGTTAGCAGTTGGTTGTTTATTCATTTGACAAGTGGATATTAAATATAAATTGCATGGGGCAGGCATAACTGTATCTTATGAAGGAGGTTGTTAATTTGGACCAGTATGATGATGGAGGGACTGGGAAGAAGTAGCCTGAACAATATTTAGGAGTTAAAATGAGCAGTTTTGGGGGAATAGAATGGATTATACCTGGAAAAAACATGTTAAGGTGACTCGGATTTCTAATGTATATAAACTGAACGGGGAGTGATAAAGTCACTGAAGGAACTCTGTTGGAGGGGAAATAAATAGGGTTCAACAAAAAAATAGCTAATAGAATCTCTAAGTATAGATAGATAAATGTATAAATTTAGATAATATAAGAGAATTTGTTATGCAATTATAGAGGCCAGTAAGTCTGCATACATGCTATCTACAAGTTGGAGGACCAAGGGTGTCAGTGATGTAGCTCTCAGTCTAAAGTGGAAGGCCTGAGAGCCTGCAGGCTGGTGGTATAAGACCTGGAGTCTACAGGGTTGAGAACTGGGAGTTCCTATGTTCAAGGAAAGATGACAATGGATACTCCAGTATCAGAAGAGAGAGTGAAGTAGGCTTTCCCACCTTTTTTTTTTCTTTTGCCTCAGCTTGGGCCCTCAGCAGATTAGATGGTGCCTGTCTACTACTTGTGTGAGGGTGGATCTTTCTTGTTCAGTTCACTGATTCAGATTCCATTTTCTTCTGGAACAGAAAACTACTCACAGACATACTCAGAAATACTGTCTTACCAGTTAACTGGCATTCCTTAACCCAGTCAAGTTAACATCTGAAAATAACCATCACAGGTAGCTTGGAGTGAAGAGGAATAAGCTCTTCTATTTGCAGAGTTTGAGGTGCTCTGAAATATCTAAAAATTGCGATAGGAAGGTAAAAGTTAGGCTTGAGCCATAGAAACATTTTTGCTAAGTATCACATTACAGATGTTAATCATAAGAGATCACCGGTGCCATGGGAAGAGAACTTAACTTTTGAACTGTTTTCCCTCTTATGTGCATTTCTCAAAATCGGACAAAGCTGGTATCACTTTTGGATAACATGTGGATTTTGACAGAATGCCCTTATACTCTTTTTAAAAAAAATATTTATTTATTTATTTATTTATTTTTATTGCAAAGTCAGATATACAGAGAGGAGGAGAGGCAGAGAGGAAGATCTTCCATCCGATGATTCACTCCCCAAATGACCGCAACGGCCAGTGCTGTGACAATCCACAGCCAGGAGTCAGGAACTTCCTCCAGGTCTCCAATGCGGGTGCAGGGTCCCAAGGCATTGGGCCTTCCTCATCTTCTTTCCCAGGCCATAAACAGGGAGCTGGATGGGAAGTGGAGCTGCTGGGATTAGAACCAGTACCCAAATGCCTATATACTCTTTAGGTATAAAAAACAAAACCTTTCACACTTGTTCTATGCAGAAGGTCAATAGGCAATAAGAGGACTCAAGTTGTAACAGAAGTTATATATCTAGGCAGCCTATGATTTAAAACTGAATGTGTCATTCAATAAGATGTGCTATTTCTCACCAAACATTGATTTTACAGATACCATTTTGAGAAACATCAATCACAGGTAAGTAGTGTTTCTGTGAACTACTGAAAATGGCTGAGGAAATCTGCCTGCATTTCTCCCAATAATAGTTTCAATTCAGTGCCAATTTTCAACAAAACATCAATCGAGTGAATGTGAACCAAAGAATAAGAACCAGAAATAAAATACAAAGGGAATATGAACAAAACCCATCACAAGAATTCTTTGTCTATCTGTCTATCTACCTATATATCGATCTACCTACCTACCTACAAGGGTTCCAGAAGGATAATCTTCTATTTTAGCCACTTTAAAAATATACTGTCCTATGTTTTAATTACAGTTAATTTACTTTTATATTAAATGCTGATTTTTCTTGCCATGTATCTGTGAGAAGATACTTTTTCTGTGGTGAATGAATATTCTAGTTGGAATTAGAAATGTGTTTAGAATGGAACAGCGTTATAAATAGAATATTGCTTAGGTTTCATGTTTAAAATATGCACAAAGCATTTCCCATTGCTTTAGCTTTCTTGACAACAGGTTTTATATTAGATACACCTTAGAAATAAGTGAGAATTTTGATGCAATGATGATTTGCTGTTTATAAAAGTGGCTTTAAATAAATCCTCCTCCACCTCATCCAATCAGTTGACATAGATTTTTCAGATATTTTGATGAGGGCTTCCTTTTTCTAGAGTTGCAGATAAACCAAAACACATAGAATTTAATAAAAATAATACTTGCTTTATTTATTTGAAGGTCAGACAGAGATTTCACATCTCAACTGATTTATTTCCCAAATGGCCATAACAGTGAGGCGTGGGCCAGGGAGCTTAGTCTCAGTCCCCCACACGAGAAGCAGGACCCATCTGCTTGAGCCACCACCTGCTGCCTCCAGAAGCACATTAGCTAAGAAGCTGGAATTGCCAAGATGACCCAACATAGTATTCCAAGTGGTGTCTTAACCACCATGCCAAATGCCTGTCCCTGTTTGTGCACTATTCTTTTTAATTGCAGAATGGCTTGCCCAGTGAAAGTGACTGCTTTCTTTGTGTTTAATCAGAGTTGAAAGTTGGATTGCTTATGAGGTGAAGTGCATTTTTTTCTTTCTATTCCTCCTTTGTAGTAACAACACTCGGGAGTATGGTCAGTATATTTGCTTACATTGTATTATGTTCTTTGTGTGCCATTCCCCTTTTCTAATTTGAACATCTAGATATGCAGTGAGAGCCCATTAGAGGGAAGGAATTCGGGTTTATGTGTGATGCTTCTTTTCCTTACTTTGTTTTTACTTTATTTATCTCCTAAATGAGAGGAGCCTCTGATAGGGATGGAAGCCTTTGAGGTTGAGTGAAATTCTTATGCTGTGAACAGCAGAGGACAGTGGTGTGACCCTGGCCTACTGAAGTATTGCCTGTGGCCCAGAACAGAAGGGAGAGGCTCAGTAAGCCAAGCCAGCTCTGCTTTCTCTCCAGCTTTCACTTTCAGACAAACAACTGTCTGAATTAAGCCAATATTTCAGATTGCTTTCTGTTTTCTTCTAGTCAAGAAGGAATTTACTGGAGCACCCGGAGGTTCTTTTCTTCCCTTTGTTCCTCCTCTTCATCTTCTTTTCTTCTTTGCTAGTAGTGATTATGCATTTTTTTTTTTTTTTGCTTATTAAGACACAGAAGCAGCAGTTATTTCAAAGTAGTGCTGCTCAGTTCTTACCACCAGCCGGGGATCAATAGAATCAAAGCTAATTAAGGAGAGAAAGAAAGCAAGCAAGAATGAGTAAGGAAGGGAAATCCTTTCTACTAGCTGATTCCCCAAATGTCCACAATGACCAAGACTGTGCCAGAGCTGATATAAGAAGTTAAGATCTCAATCCAGACCTCCTATGTGGGTGACAGCAACCCAGTGACTTGAGTCATTACCACTGCTTTCCAGAGTCTGCAGCAGCAGGAAGCTCAATCCTGAGCTGGAGCTAGGAGTTAATCCCAGACTCTCTGTTTTGGGATATGTAACATTTAACTACTAGGCTAACTGCCTGCCCCTAGGCCAACTATTGGAACTTTCCTAGTGAGCATTGCACTTTAAAGGTTGTTCTGGAACTGGGAGAGGGAAGGTCTCTGCTGAAAACTCAGAAGCTCGGGTCTCAGTTCTTTGCTGGGCCTGATTGTAGAGAGAATCTGGACTGTGATTGTCTCTCTTCTCTGTGGTTATGGTTAAAAGGTGGTGCATCTTAAGTATCACCAAAGAGCACAGGCTTGTGTTAAGCCTACTCGGCTACAGATAAGATAACTTAAGACCTGTAAATTCAAAAACATATACAGGGGACAGGGAAAGAAAAATCTACCGATAAAACTCATTGCTAATATATTGTGGGGGGAAAAGTTTACAAAACCAGGTGAATAAGAAGAATGTTCTTTGGTCTGCTGATTTCATATGAGAATAGAAAGCTGCTTAATTTGTTTTCAATATGGTTTGTAGAAATACTTTGAGTTTTAGAAAATTGAGTTAAAAGATAAATTTATTTTTGTGTCAAAAATTTTGAAGTCATGCCTATGTGTCACAATATGAGCTTCCATAAAATGTTAAAAGACCCCAATTATTCAATGTGTTTTACCTGTCTATGCATGCATGCATATACAAATATACACATCTAAATGAATTAAAATAATGATATCATCATTTGTGTCGTTGTACGAGTTAATTTTTCACACCTTCGGTCATGACACTTTTCTAGTGTCCCTACTATAGACCAGTTTGTGTATTATAGTTCATTTAAGTGCTATCTCATTGATGAACATTAGGAAGGAGTCTAATTTTTCAGTATGAATTCATGTTGTAATAGCATTTTTAATATTTGTGTCACTTTTTGTAGATAGAATTCTAGAGAATATTTCAATTGCTATTTTTTAAAGCTTTATTTGAAAGGCAGATTTAGAGAGAGAGAAGAAGAGAGGGTGGGAAGGAGGGAGGGAAGCAGAGAGAGATCTTCTCATTCACTGGTCCACTTCCCCAAAGGCCATAATGGTCAGAGCTAGACTTGTCTAAAGCCAAAAACCAGGAGCTTCTTCCAGGTCTCCCCTCGACTCAAAGTGCCCAAGAGCTTGGGACATTTTCTGCCACTTTCCCAGGCACATTGGCAGGGAGCTGGATTGAAAGCAGAGCAGCTGGAACTTAAACCAGCACCCATATGAGTTGCTGGTGCTGCAGGTGGAAATTGAGCATACTATGCTACAACACCAGCACAACAGTATTTTTAATATTAAAAAATGCTAGTTACACCACTTTGTGCTGCCATCAGTATTATATAGTGAAGATACGCGCGCACACACACACACACACGATGCATATGGGACATGTTCAGGGTTTGAATGAGTTGGGAAGAGAAAGGTATGATAAAGGTAAATATTTCTGCCTTCTATTCTGTTTGTGGTATTTTTGCATAAGAGTCAGCAATGTAGATGGTATAATCATACAACGTGTGGTGTGACAACAGAATACATACTTATAGGTTCTGGTCTGTGAACTTGAGATCCTTACGTATCTGAGGAGTAATGTCATGAAAGAATAGAATTGTTGCTTGTTGATGCCAAAAATTGTTGGTGGACCTTTCTTCACATTGGGTGCTGCAGGTTGGCTCTGGGAGACCCAGCATGCTAGCTTTTTAGGGCCCTTGCCCAGCGTGCCCCTAAACCTGGCTCTGTCCTGGGGAGGTTGGAAGCACTGGTTCTCAAGGTGACCTCACCCTTCCTGCTCCCAGCCTTAGCCCTCATACATGCCAGTGGGTGCAGTTGCCTCACCTGGGGAGGCTTGTGGTTGCAGTTCTACCCAACCAAAGGCCCTCAGTGGCCCCCACCTCAAGAACTGTGGCAAACAGGTGACAGCAGTCTACATCCGCTTCCCTCCTCCCTGCTCCTGCAGATGTAACATTGAAGAATAAGCAACCACGTTGGAACAGTGGTGTAGTTGACATCAAGTTAGCATGAACTGGGCCCAGAGTGCCAGCGTTATTTATTGGCTACTTTTCTCTCATCAGTGTAACACTGAGCCTAGGCATGGGGCAACCTAGACAATGCCTACAACTGGGGGAGATATACATTGCATGAAAGGTGAAGTTCTATAGAAGATAGTGGTTATTATATTAAAGAAATATTTATTTTAGAGGGAGAAAAAGAACTCCCATTGCTGTTTTTTTTTTTTTTTTTTTTTTTTTGTTAAGGTAGCTGCAGCCACTGGGGCTCGGCCCTATTAAAGGTAATAGGTAGGTTCGTAAATGCTACCTATTTGGCAAGTACTAAATAGCAAGTTCTCAGAATATTGAGCCAAGTGGAGGCCTCACCTGATGAAGTAAGAGTAGCAGTGTTATCCTAGTGGCATTGGAGGCGGAAGTCGTAAGTGATGGACCATAATTCTCATACATTGGCAGAGCCATATATTCCAGCCTGTATACAAAACCAAGTGTCACTTGGAAATTGAGGTTGATTTTGAAAATTTTAGAGATTGAGAGTGAGAGAGAAAAATCATCTTGAAGAATTTGAGGTAGCAGGAACAAATACAGAAACTGGCTCTGTTTAGTTGACTGGATTGGGGATCAGTGCAGGTTTCCTACTTGTTGCTTCTTTTCTCTGCAGTCCCAATTTTGATAACAGATTTCTAGCAGAGTCTTATGGAAGCCCTCGGCATGTCAGGCTGTGAAATACTTCTCTAAAATATAGCCAACATGTATGTTACTTCAGCTTCAGGAAATGCTTTTGTGCAGTGAAAGAACTGGCATGAAGAAATCTGTGTTTTCACTCACTAAATATTCAGCTTCTGTTAAGAAATTAGAATATTTACATTATCAGATTGTGTCAAGTGTGCTGGTGATTGAAAAACAACCAGCAATTTTTCAGATGACAAGTGAAAACTGATCTCATTACTTGGAGATTTATTGTATTTTTATCAGACATTGGGATATAGACATGGTGAAACACTAAGCAAATTTAGCACTGTTAAAAATTTTTTTATTATTGAATCTCATTTTGGGAAAAAAGAGTATTTGAATTTCCTATGCATGTTGGAATTCCATATGTCATATATTTTTTGTCAGATCCAGATTTTTGTAATCAAGGCACATAGCCCTATATTTACATGATTGTCTTCATAAAAATATAGACATAATCCCAAATCATTTCTAATTTTACTATAACTGCCTTTTTTTAAAAAAGATTTATTTATTTTATTACAAAGTCAGATATACAGAGAGGAGGAGAGACAGAGAGGAAGATCTTCCTTCCGATGATTCACTCCCCAAGTGACCACAACGGCCGGTGCTGTGCCGATCCGAAGCCGGGAACCAGGAACCTCTTGCAGGTCTCCCACGCAGGTGCAGGTTCCTAAAGCCTTGGCCCATCCTCGACTGCTTTCCCAGGCCACAAGCAGGGAGCTGGATGGGAAGTGGAGCTGCTGGGATTAGAACCGGCACCCATATGGGATCCCAGGGCGTTCAAGGCAAGGACTTTAGCCGCTAGGGCACGCTGCCGGGCCCTATAACTGCCTTTTAAATTCAGCAGTACATTTTTGAAAACATAACAGTGTAAATGAAGACAAACTATATTTTTCTTTCATCAGTGACATTTCTGTACATTTATGATTTTACAGCATACCATAGTAGATAACAGAAATGCTGGCTATTTCCCATTGTTAGCTGTGTGATTTAAGCAAACACCTTAACTGTCCTATATATCAGTTTTGATTTCTTCAAATTAAAAATGTGGATTTTAATAATAATCATCTCAAAGTTGCTGTAGATTTTTTAATGGATATATAATTGAAGAGCTAAGGGGAGGGCTGGTGTTGTGGTATAGTGGATAAAGGCATCGCCTATGACACAGGTATCACATGTGGATTGGTTTGTGTTCCATCTGCTCTGCTTTTGATCCATCTTCTTCCTGATCGCCTGGAAAGAGCAGTGAGGGATGGCCCAGAGGCTTGGGTTGCTGCCTTGATGGGAGAGCTGAGTACAGCTCTGCGCTCATGGCGTCAGCCTGGCTCAATTCTGGCCATTGCCATCAGTATGGGGAGTGTTACAGTAGATGAGATGGAAGATTCTCTCTCTCTCTCTCTCTCTCTCTCTCTCTCTCTAGCATTAAAATGAATTTAAAAATTTGAAAAAGAGCTTTAGTGACATTGCACTTCCTAACAAAACTCAGGAGAAAAGAAGTTATTTTGTTTAAGAGTATGAATTGCCTCTTTGAGCACTACGTTTTAAAATAGAGTTGTACCTTTATAGGTACTTTGTTTCTTTTCAGGTACTTACAGATATTTGAAAACAAAATTCGAAATGTTTTATTTTTAATATATTCTCATTTTATTCCAGAAGTATAACTACAGTGAAGGTCAATAATAGTTTCCTGATTGGTGTTCTCTGATACCTATATGATATCATATGACAGGAAGGAATCACAGGATTTTAGACATGCTCATGTGCGTATTTTTTAAAAAGATCTTTTTTTATTTTGATTGGAAAGACAGATTTTTTTTTCCTGGTCTCTGGCCTTTAATTGCTCCATTTCCCAAGCTGACTGCAGGACACTTCAGGGCTGTCCCCCAGATGCCTCTCTGAATGGCTGCCTGGCACCTTTTTGACATGACAATGAGTGATGGGAGCTACTACATATATAATGCGGATTTATAGAGAGAAGGGGATAAGACAAAGTTCTTCCATCTGTTGTTTCACATTCCCCATGTGGCGGCAATGGCTGGAGCTGAGCTAATCTGAAGCCAGGGCCAGGAACTTCTTCCAGGTCTCCCATGTGGGTGCAGGGTCCAGGCCACAAGCATGGAGCTGGATGGGAAGAAGGGCCACTAGGACATGAACCAGTGCCCATATGGGATCCCCGGCGTGTAAGCTGAGGACTTTAACCACTAGGCTATTGCACCTGGCCTGCCTATCTTTATTTTTTAATATTTATATAAGCTTATCTTCCAAATCAATTTTTCGTGAACTTTGTGAATCTCTCTCACATTTCTCAGAACCTGTGCCTTCTATATCCTCCCAGGTGATGTAGAAGTGAATAGGTGTTATAAATCTGGTCCATTAGTATAATTGATGTAGGTCTTTGGGTAGCTTTGTTTACACCGAGAAAGTTTTTAGCATCTCAGTTTCACATAGTGGGATTAGACTTCATTCAACTAATAACATTAGCTACTGAGACATTTTCAACAACTGAACCTAACACATGGAATCCAGAATGTTAATATGCCAACATGAGTGAATTTCATCTAATATTTCTGCTGATCTGATTAAACATTTTTATGTATATGTACACACAAACACATACATGTATGTGTGTGTGCATATAAGTTTTGCATTTTTTATGTACCTAGTATCTTTTTACAGGTCATACTTTATAATTTACACTCTGGTTTCTTTTTTTTTTTTTAAAGATTTATTTATTTTTATTGGAAAGAGAGAAGGAGAGACAGAGAGATCTTACATCTGCTGGTTCACTCTCCAAGTGGCCACATGGTCTCTCATGTGGATGCAGGGTCCCAAGGATTTAGACCATCCTCTACTGCTTACCCAGGCCACAAACAGGGAGCTGGAAGGGAAGTGAGAAGCTGGAATATGAACCAGCACCCGTATGGGATCCTGGTGCAGGCAAGAGGAGGGCTTTAGTCACTTGGCTACTGTGCTGGGCTCTACACTTTGGTTTCTGCTGGGACTTAACAGACTGATTTTATAGGTGTAGAAGCAGTAGAGGTGGTAGGACAAGTTTCTTAGGAAGAGCAAAAGTCTCATGAGGCAGGTGAGGCCTTTGGTGATTGTTTTTGCAATGTTTGTAAGTTCATTAGACAGGGAAAGGTTTCCATTGGCAAAGGAAATTCTTCAAAGCAGGAACTTCAGAACTCCCACCCATCTCCATCCCATTGTATACCCAAGCACAAAATTAATTTCTAGGCTCCTGGCATCAGCTTGGCTCAGCCCCAGCTTCTGTAGGCATTTGCGGAGAAAAGTGGCTGTTCTCCTTTGCCTCTGTGCTTTTTAAATAAAATAGAAAAACCTCATTTGAATAACTTTTGTGTGTACATATGATTAAAAAATATACTTCATGATTTCACAAAACACAATGCAAGTTATCTTAATTTTCCAAACATTTATTATTTTTTTTGCAAGCCATATTAATCATAGGGAATACTGAAATGAATGAAAATCAGTCTGTGCCTTCAAGGAGAATCTAATATTTTTTTCTGAGAATAATGTAAATAGCAAAAATACTATAAAAGATTAAAGGAATGCCCTAGCAGCAGTGATGTTCTGCTATATTCCAAACAAAACATTTTGCTCATCACTAATCTAATATTCCTTAAGTTGTTTCCATCAAGGCTATATAAAAGAAACAATCATAAATCCAATTCTGCACTGAGAAGCTGAGAGGCTCTGTTCAAGAGCTATCAAGCTGGGATTGATAGCCATCTGTCTTCAGTTCTCAAGATGACTGAGCACTAGCCTGGAATTTTTCTGTTGTTATCTTTGATACACCATGTATGATCTGTCCTCCTCAACCCCCACACAGAGGGCTGTTCAGTGACAGGAATGTCTGAGCTCTTGAGTTTTCTGCAAAGGCAACAGACACCTGTTTTCTGGCAGAATGGGAGCGTCCAGGAGAGAGGAGCTCAGTTCCCAATTTGGAGTTTTCAGATGTTTACTCAATCCTGTTTTCAACCCAGCACTGGTATTTTTGATTGTGCTTGTCAGATTTGGTTGTGCCACAGACTTGGGAGACTGAAATGGAGGTGTTGTGCTTTCACGTAATTGCTTAGAGCAAAGAAGACCTGGATGTGAACTGGGTTCTAGTGGGCCTGATTTCAGTCAGCTATACTGTTTTCAGACTCACTCACTCCTTCTGTGGTAGCTGGTGTCTAGGACCTCCCTGTGAGCCTAAGGGTGTTACAGATTATTTAAAGCTTACAAGTTACAAGGGTAACTTGTTTTTTCTTCTTTGTTGAGTCAGTCACCACATCACCATCTACTTTTTACATTAAAATGTTTACAAAAACCCTCTTTTATCTAGTAATATATCTTTCATACTTCTTTTGTATGTATACATTTTAAAAATCACTTTGCTATCATTTCAGTGTGATTTCAGAAATAGATTGTATGATCAGACTGCTTTAAAAAGTACAAGAAATGAAGGCACCATTTGCTCATTATTTTTCTCATAGGTTCTTCAATAAATATCTGATGAATGAATTAAATTTGTTTTGTAGTCAAGGAGTGTTAATGACAGAAAAGGTATCATACTGTATAATGCAAACATAAGTGCTTTCAAGGCATCTTTTAAAATAAAATTTTACTTTGTTTCCATTCTGCTTTTTGGTTTTGTTTCTGATGTGGTACACAAACTCAGTTTATTAAAATGTGAACTATTGCAGGATGAATATGTGTAATTTATTGATCAAACCCAGTTTTAGCTATTGTATTACAATTTAGGTACACATATGAATGTTCATGATTGTTATCCAGAGGTGAGTTTGATTTGAGAATGATTTATTTAGCAAACACTGTATTCTCAGTGTAATTATTTTAGTTCTGGAGAAGTGATTATGGAATAAAGCATTTTAACTTTGCCTTTCTATTGGTCCCTTGTGATTAGTTTGTAAATTACTGGCTTTGTGTGGTATCTTATCCAAATATGTCTTGCATTTCAAGCTAAAATGTGAGGAAGATGCATAAAAATAGTAGCTAGTGAAGTTGATATTTTGAACAAATGGATCAATATACTTATTCATAATAGCAGCCTTGGAAACAAACATGGGGATTGTGGGGAGATGCGAGTGTGACAGATATCTGTGGTTTGACAACATTGCTAGATCTTCGTTCTCACAAACCTGCTACTCTCACCCTTTACACACCAGGAAATGAATACTGAGTTGTTGGCAGCTATCCTTAAAATTAATGACTGATTTTAAGCTCAAACAATGAATAAATTCAGTCTTATTTTTTTCCCATTGTATTTATTTATTTTTTTATTCATTAATTACATTGTATTATGTGTCACAGTTTCATAGGTACTGGGATTCTCCCCACCCCTCCGCAAACCCTCCCACCATGGTGGATTTCTCCACCTTGTTGCATAACCACAGTTCAAGTTCAGTTGAGATTCCCTCATTGCAAGCATATACCAAACATAGAGTCCAGCATCTTATTGTCCAGTCAAGTTCAATGACTTCTTAGGTATACCCTCTCTGGTTTGAAGACAGAGCCAGCAGAGTATCATCCCAATCAATTAAAAGCTCCAACATACCATCAGTAAAAATTTACATCATTATGGAATTGACATAGTAATGAGTAGCCAATATGTTAAAAATAAATGCTAGTTCTTAACCACCTTCTGTGACCACCTCATTGACATTTCAATTTTAGTTTATACACAACATATAACATACATCACATAACATGTTATACATAACATCACATCATCTTAAATTAAGGCAAACATGTGGTATTTAACCTTTTGGGATTGGCTCATTTCCCTTAGCATTATGGTTTCCAGTTTGGCCCATTTGGCCACAAAGAACTGCATTTTGTTTTTTTAATAGCTGAGTAGTATTCCATGGAGTAGCTGAACCATAGCTTTCTTATCCAATCCTCTGCTGATGGGCATTTTGGCTGCTTCCATGTTTTTGCAATTACTGATTGTGCTGCTATGAACATAGGAGTGCATGTTGGTTTCTCATAAAACAAGTGTTCTGGATATATTCCTAGGAGTGCTATTGCTGGATCATACGGTATGTTGATTTTGAGTTGTTTGAATGTTCTCCATACTGATTTCCATAGAGGCTGTACCAGCCTGCAGCCCCACCAGCAGTGGAGTAGGGTTCCCTTTTCCCCGCAGCCTCACCAGCAAGTGTTGTTGGTGCTTTTATTCATGTGGGCCAGTCTTACTGGCGTCAGGTGGTACCTCATTGATGTTTTAATTTGGATTTCCCTTATTGCCAGGGAACTTGAGCATTTTTTCATATGTTTATTTGCCATTTGGGTTTGTTCCTTTGTGAAGTGTCTGCCCATTTCCCGTGCCCATTTCTTGAGTGGCTTGTTTGTTTTGACATTTTGGTTGTTTTGTAGCTCTTTGTATATTCTGGAGATCAGCCCTCTATCACCTATGTCGTGTGCAAAGATCTTCTCCCATTCTGTGGGTTGCCTTTTTTACTTTGTTGATTATTTCCCTTGCTGTACAGAAGCTTCTTAGTTTGATGAGGTCCCATTTGTTGATTCTGGTCTTGATTTCTATTGCCTTTGGTGTCCTTTTTAGGAAGTCGGGACCTACCCCTAGATCTTGCAGAGTATTTCCAACATTTTCTTCCAAAAGTTTGAAGGTTTCTGGCTGTAGGTTTAGATCTGTTATCCATTTAGATTTGATCTTAGTGTATGGTGAGAGATGTGGGTCTATCTTTTTGTTTCCGCAGGCTAGCAACCAGTTGTCCCAACAGCATTTGTTGAACAGACCTTCCCATTTGCCTGGATTGTCGTTTGTCTTTTTGTCAAAGATTATTTGGCTGTATCTGTATGGGTTCCCTTCTGGTATTTCTATTCTGCTCCATTGATCTTCCTCTCTATCTTTGTGCCAGTACCAGGCTGTTTTGATAACCACTGCCCTATAGTATGTCCAGAGGTCCGGAACTGTGATTCCCCCTGCTAACTTCCTGTTCTTCAGGATGGTTCTAGCTATTCGTGGTTTTTTGTGTTTCCAGATGAACTTTTGGATCATTGTCTCCAGTTCCATGAAGAATGTTTCGGGCAATTTGATTGGGATTGCGTTGAATGTATATATTGCTTTTGGCAGTATAGACATTTTAATGATATTGATTTTACCTATCCAGGAGCATGGGATGTTACTCCATCTTTTGAGGTCTTGTTCAATTTCTTTTTTAAGTAGTTTGTAGTTTTCTTCAAATAAGTCTTCAACATTTTTGGTTAGATTTATTCCCAGATACTTCATACTTTTCTCTGTTATTTTGAATGGTATCTTGCTGGTTAAATCTTTTTCCATCTTGGGGCTGTTTGCATACATGATGGCTGTTGATTTTTGTTCATTAATTTTGTACCCTGCCACTCTACCAAACTCTCGTATAAGTTCTAGCAGTCTCTGTATTGAGTCTCTTGGCTCTTCTACATAAAGAATCATGTCATCTGCGTATACTGAAAGCTGGACTTCTTCATTTCCCATTTGGATTCCTCTGATTTCTTTTTCTTGTCTTATGGCCTCAGCGAGTACCTCTAGGACTATGTTGAATAGTAGTGGAGAAAGTGGACATCCCTGTCTTGTTCCAGATCTCAGTGGGAAGGGTTCCAGTTTTTCTCCATTCAGTATGAAGCTGGCCTTGGGCTTTTCATATATTGCTTTGATTATGTTGTGGACTTTTCCATCTATGCCTACCTTGGTTAGAGTTTTTAGCAGGAAATTGTGTTGGATTTTGTTGAAAGCTTTTCTGCGTCTATTGATACTATCGTGTGATTCTTGTTTTTCAGTTTTTGGATGTGGTGTATCACATTTATGGATTTCCGAATGTTGAAGCATCCCTACATTCCAGGGATGAATCCTACTTGATCCGGATGAATGATCTGTCTGATGTGTTTTTGAAATCTATTGGCTAGGATTTTGTTGAGAACCTTAGCATCAGTGTTCATCAAAGAGATAGGTCTGTAGTTTTCCTTCTCTGTTGGTTCTCTGTCTGGTTTTGGGATTAAGGTAATGTTGGTTTCATAGAATGAGTTTGGAAGGGTTGCTTCCTTTTCAATTGTTTTGAAGAGTTTGTAGAGGATTGGGGTTAGCTCTGTTCAGAATGTTTTGTAGAATTCTGTAGTGAAGCCGTCTGGGCCTGCCTGGGCTTTTCTTTGTTGGGAGATCTTTAATCACTGATTCAATCTCTGCTTCAGTTATGGGTTTGTTCAGGTTGTTTGTTGCCTCTGAGCTAAGTTTTGGCAGGTGGTAGAAGTCTAAGAACTTTTCCATTTCTTGGTGGTCTTCTGATTTGTTGGAGTACAGTGCTTTGTAATAATTTCTAATTATGTTCTTTGTTTTTTTTTTTTTTTTAAGATTTTATTCATTTTATTACAGCCAGATATACACAGAGGAGGAGAGACAGAGAGGAAGATCTTCCGTCCAGTGATTCACTCCCCAAGTGAGCCGCAACGGGCCGGTGCGCGCCAATCCGATGCCGGGAACCTGGAACCTCTTCCGGGTCTCCCACGCAGGTGCAGTGTCCCAAAGCATTGGGCTGTCCTCGACTGCTTTCCCAGGCCACAAGCAGGGAGCTGGATGGGAAGTGGAGCTGCCGGGATTAGAACCGGCGCCCATATGGGATCCCGGGGCTTTCAAGGCGAGGACTTTAGCCGCTAGACCACGCCGCCGGGCCCTCTAATTATGTTCTTAATGGTTGTGGTGTCTGTTGTTATGTTGCCTTTTTCATCTTTGATGCTGTTAATTCTTGCTTTCTCTTTTTCTTTGTCAGTCGGGCCAGTAGGGTGTCTGTTTTGTTTATCTTCTCAAAAAACCAGCTTTTTGATTCATTGATTTTGTGTATCTTTTTTTTTATTTTTATCTGATTAGTTTCCTCCCTTGTTTTGGTGATTTCTTGTTTCCTATTGTGTGTGGGGCTTTTCTGCTGTTGTTTTTCCAATTCCTGGAGGTGTGTGTTTAGTTCCTGTATTTGGCGCCTCTCTTGGGCCTTAACATGAGCTCCAATTGCGATGAGTTTACCCCGTAGCACTGCTTTGGCAGTGTCCTACAAATCTTGGAATGTTGTGTCAGAGTTTTCATTGGTTTCCATTAATTTCTTGATCTCATCTTTAATTTCTTCTCTGATTCATTTTTCATTTAATAGCATATTGTTCAGTCTCCAAGAGTTTCTGTATTTCCTGGGGCAGTTTGAATTGCTGATTTCCAATTTCATTCTGTGGAGGTCTGAGAGGGTACATGGTATGATTCCTATCTTTTTGAAGTTATTTAGATTTGCTTTGTATCATATCATGTGGTCGATCCTGGAGAAAGTGCCATGCACTGCTGAAAAAAAATGTATAATCTGTGGCCTTAGGGTAAAAAGTTCTATAAATGTCTACCAAGTCCAGTTGTTCTATTGTTTGTATGAGCTCTGTTGTTTCTTTGTTGAGTTTTTGTTTTGTTGATCTGTCTATTGCTGTTAGTGGAGTGTTAAGATCACCCACAATTATTGTGTGCATAGCTATGTCTCCCCTTAAGTCTATAAGTAACTGCTTCACGTAGCTAGGCACATTGGGATTCAGTGCATATATGTTCACGATGGTAATTACTTCCTGATGGATCAATCCCTTCACCACTGTATATAGTGACCTTCCCTGTCCTTTTTGATGCTTGTAAGATTGAAGTCTATATCATCTGAAATTAAGACAGCTACCCCTGCCTTTTTTTCTCGTCCATTGGCGTGATATATCTTTTTCCACCCCTTCACTTTCAGTTTCTTCGAGTCTTTTCTGGTTAGATGTGTCTCTTGTAGGCAACAGATAGTTGGGTCCTGTTTGATGATCCATTCCGTTAATCTATGCCTTTTGATTGGTGAGTTTAGGCCATTTGTGTTAAGAGTTAAAATTGAGAGGGTGCAATTTTGCCCTGCCATACATATGTGTTTTTGTGTTTGTTGATATCTGTGTAATTGCCCCTCCTTGTATGGACTTTAGTGGGGAGACCTTCCTGTTTGCCATCTTTGCTTATGATTCACCTCCTTTTTTTCTGGATTTAGTGCATTTCTAAGGAGATTTTGTAGAGCTGGTTTTGTGCTGGCATATTCTTCTAATTTCTCTTTGGTATAGAAGTATCTGATTTCGTTCTCAAATACGAATGAGATCTTTGCTGGGTACATTATTCTTGGTTGACAGTTGTTCTGATTCAGGATTTGGAAGATCTTTGTCCATTCTCTTCTTGCTTGTAAGGTCTCTTCAGAGAAATCAGCAGTGATTCTGATTGGTTTTCCCCGGTATGTGATCTTTTCTCTGCTTCATACTTGTCTCAGGATTCTTTCTTTGTCTTCGTTGGAGTGGAACTTGAGCACCATATGTCTGGGTGAAGATCCCTTTGGGTCATATCTGCTGGGAGTCCTCTGACCGTCCTGGATTTGGGCTGGGTTCATGTTCCAAGTGTTTTGGAAGTTTTCCTGTATAATTTTGTCAAGTACCATTTGCATTCCTGACTCTCTTTCCGCTCCTTCAGGAAGGCCAATAATCCTAATATTCGATTTCCTGAGGTTGTCTTTCATTTCTTGTATGGTCTTCTTGGCTTTTTTCAGACTTGTCTCTAGCTGTTTAATGAGCTGGGTATGTTCATTTTGCGTGTCTTCCATTTCAGAGATCCTCTCTTCTGCTGTATTTATTCTGTTGGTTAGGCTCTCAATTTTGTGCTCTAAGTCAAGGATTTTACTTTTCATTTGTTGTATTTCTGTGACTATGTGGTTCTTGAATTCCTTGAAGTCCTCCCAATTCTTCTCATTGTCTCTGACAGATTTTAACATTATTTTTTTGAATTCCTTGTCTGGTAGATCTTCCATGTCTTCATCTCGCATCCCCAAAATAGACATTTGCGTTTGATCCTTTGTTGTTGGGGTGCTGGCTCTCTCATCTGGATCATTACCTTTTCTGGTATTTCTTCCCATTGTGTTAGTGTTTCTTTTTGAGAGACCCAGGCACCAGGGTGCTGAGGGGTCTCCAAGCTCTATCCTGCAGAGATTGGAGCCTGCAGGCGTGGAGTAGCAGGGTGCGGGAATTTTCAAGGCACTTTTGGTGTGTCTCCAGTACACTAGATTCAGGGCGCCACTTCCAAGGCCCAGTGGATTCAAAGCGCACTCTCAGCTCGTCCCCTACACATATGCGACCATAGGGCATGAGGGAATGAAGGCACCCTCTTTGTGCGCCCCCTGTGTGCGGGATCACAGGGCACAGAGGATTCTAGGTGCTTTCTTGGTGTGTCCACAGTACCAGGGACTGCAGGGCATGGAGGTTCCAGGCACTCTCTGGGAACACCTCCTGCATGCGGGTCTGCAGTGCCCTCCTGGTATGTCTCCCAAGCACAGGACTGTAGGGCGTGGGGTGTTCCAGGTGCTCTCTGGAAGCGCCTCCTGCGCAGGTCCGCCCACCCCCGCAGCGTGGGACCGCCCACCCCAGTGCTGGCAGGGGACCGCCCAGCCCAGAGGCACGCCCGGGTCCGCACAGCCCAGAGGCATGCACGGGTTCCTGTGGGTCAGTACCACCCAGCTATGTGCCAGTCCAAAGGGCATGGGGGAGCATTCAGTGCGCCTTCTGCCCTTCTCCTCAGCACACAGGACCACTGTGTGTGGACCACTGTGCGTCACCTCCAAGACACAGTTTGGCAGTTTCAAGGCACTTGTCCTGTGTCCCCAGATGCTGGAATCTCTGGGGTGGAGGGGTGGGGAGATGAGCACCAAGGATGTTCAGGCTCTGTGCGTGCCCCTGGAGGGTTAACTCCGGGAGCCTCGACCCACTGCCACCCCCACCCAGCTCACTCAAACCTCAGGTTCCTGCAGCTTGCCTCTGCTGCTGGCAAGGACCTACGCCGCGGGTGCGGCTCCTGGCAGGTGCAGTGGGTGCAGAGGCTGCGGCTCTTGCTGCGGTGTCTGTGGTGGGTGCGGGGCTGTTGGCGGTTTCTGTGGCTCCTGCGTCTCCTGTGGCTGTGGCTGCGGCTGTGGCTCCTGGTGGCTTCACCCAAACGTGACTCAGCAGGTCTAGAGCAGAACGCCATCTTCCCTGCCTTTTGTTTTATTTTGTTTTGTTTTTTTCCTGGTTGCTCTTCTGAGTTGTGTGGATTTTTTTTGGCTCCACACTGTCCAGGGAACTTCACTCTCCTCTCCCTGCAGCTCTATGCTGCTCCACTTACGCTTTTGTCATGTTCTATCCCTCTGTCTGTGAGCTCCCTCACAACCATCCTCCTATGTCGGCCATCTTGCGAGTCCCCTAATTCAGTCTTATTTTAAACTTTGTGTGTTTATTGTACCCAGAACTTTAAAAAAATTATTTAATGAATCTGTGTAGCTTTCAAAGAGCATTCTCTGATTGAAGATGCTTCACCTTCAGTAAACTCCTACAGAAGGAAGAACCCATGTCACAAATCAGTTTTCTAACAAGACAAAAAGCTGTAGGTTGCAAAATTGTTAAGAACTTGGTGTAGGAATAAGAGGGTGATAAATTTGTTAGAGCGAAACAGCTAAATGTCTTTGGAAATCTTCTGAAATAGCTTCTTCATTCTTAGCTATTTTCTTATATAGATTCTTTAACATCACCATCTTTATTTGGGTAACATCTTGTGTTAATTACTAACATACATAAGAGCAGTTTTAGAAGAAACAGAAGATACAAGTACGAGGGTTCTTGAAAAATAAATCATCCTGTGAAAAAATGGAATTAAAAGATAAATTGGGGCAAGCCTTTAAGCTAGTGGTTAAGACTCCAGTTAAGATGTTCATGTGCCATAGTGGAGTGCCTGGGCTTAATTCCGGCTCTCAATTTCAGCTTCTTTCTAGTGTTGATCCTGGGAAGCAGCAGTTGGGTCTCTGCCACCTACATGTGAGACCTGAATTGCCATGAGCCAGCACAAAGGAGCACTCTGTCTATCTCTCTATTTCCTCTCTTTGTCTCAAATGAATAAGTAAATAGAGCATTTTGGTGCTAAAGCGATTTGAAAGCCTGCATTTTGTTTTCATGAGATACATTTTCCGCAGGCCATTTTTAAGCTTACTTGGCTTTCAGAATTTTCCCACCGAAATAAACTTCTCTTTTTTAAAAATTTTTATTTTATTTTTTAATTGATTACATTGCATTATGTGACACAGTTTTATAGGTACTGGGATTCCCCCCACCCCTCCCTAAACCCTCCCCCCATGGTGGATTCCTCCACCTTGTTGAATCAGCACAGTTCAAGATCAGTTGAGGTTCTTTCATTGCCAGCACATACCAAGCATAGAGACTAGCATCTTATTGTCCAAATTCAGTGACTTGTTGGGGAGACCATCTCTGGTCTGAAGGTAGAGCTGGCAGAGTATCATTCCTATCAATTAAAAGCCCTGACATAACATCAGCAACAATTTATAATTATGGAATTAATTGACATATTATTGTGTAACCAACATGTTGAAAAAAAAAAGCAAATTCTTTACCACATCCTGTGACTCCTTTGTTGACATTTCAATTTTAGTTTATACACGACCGGGTTCTATGCACCTTAAAATGACTATAGATTACTATTCAGCTGTCTCGTGTCTATTTACATTATAGAATTTAGCATTATATAGCGTTAAAGCATAATTTTGCTGAACTTAGGTTTTTTTGGGGGGTAGTCTAGACTGGCTTATAACTCTAACAAGGCATTTGTCAACAATTGAGGTGCAGAACGGTTTTAGGAGGGGTTGCAGAGAAATCTTCAATACCCTAGTGAGGAGTAACCAATCTTTGTGTCCCACCTAGTAAGGTATAAGTGTATCCATGCTGACCGTTTCCTGTCTGATTCCAAGCTTTACTTGTTCTCTATCCATTCTAGAATTTTGTTTGTTTGTATGTTTTGAGGGGTTTCTGGAGTGATCCTGATGGTCATTGTGAGAGAGGGTGGGGACCCAAAGTTGGAACCAAGCGAGGACCAGAGAAAGCTATCCTCCCTAGTCCCAAAAGAAGTTTACTGTTCTTCTGTTTCTGCGGTTAATTCCATGTTACACAAACTTTTTGATATACTCTCATATATTTATCAGAATAAAAAAGGATGGAAATGGGCAGGTTTAAATGAGAGGAAAGAATATGCAAACAGAAAAAAGTTTTGAAAATAGGACCATTGTTTTTTTTAAATTTTTTAATTGGTTACATTGCATTATGTGACACCGTTTTATAGGCAGTGGGGTTCCCCCTACCCCTCCCCAAACCTCCCAGCCCCCTCCATGGTGGACTCCTCCACCCTGTTGCGTTACCACAGTTCAAATTCAGCTGAGATTCTTTCATTGGAAGCATCTGCCAGGCATAAAGTCCAGCATCATATTGTCCAGATAAGTTCATTAGTTCCTTGGGGAGACCATCTCTGGTCTGAAGGCAGAGCTGGCAGAGTGTTTTTGACATTTCAAAGGATCTGGATTGCTGCCACTCTCACCACTCCAAGCACAATGCGGTCTCTGGAGAATCCACTGATTGACATAGTCCATCATAGAGTCTCCATTTGCCCAGCACTTACATTGCCAATGCATAGCTGAGGTAGTTGATCGAGGACCATTGTTTTTTAGTTTTAATATTTTTCTCTGTGACTGCATGAGTATTTTTGGTGGTGGATTTCTGCGAAAATAGATTTTAAAAAAATAATCAAAAAATGGTTTTAGACTTTCATTGAAAATCACCTAGTATTTACCTATAAGAATTTAGGTCTAAAGTATATAATTATCACATTGTATTAGAAACTGACTTCAGAATTTTTGCTGTCTAGTTTTATACTGCTGTAAAACTTGGATCAGCATCTATTTAAAAATGTATAAGTAATATATTACTGATGACTGTGGCAAGGCCATGATACTGCTAGAAATTTTTAAAAAATTGACAAGTTTTAACTTTTATCTTCAAGGAAGTAATATATTTTGAGATTCTTTAGAATTCCATCATATTCAGCTAGATTTAAGAACAACACAACAAAAATATTTTGATGCTAAGCTAGAGATTTTAATACTTAAAGATTTAAAAAACATCAAATGGATCCTTCATGATGTGGAAGTAAAATATCTGCAACGTTCATTTCTCACTTACCTTTCATGTTTTGGACTTGTTTTCAGGCAAAAGGACTCCTTTACAAGATGGAACACCTTGTCTGTTTTCCAGAATGTGTTTCCAAGCCCGTCAATGGAACCTAAAACTTCTGTTCTCCTTTGAGATGTTTGAAGAATCCCCACATCTCTGCATGTATCATCCATCCTGAAACCATGGTGGTCTCAGCAGTATTGACTGCATCTCATGTTGGGCCGTCTAACACGACGTTTGTAGTCTATGAAAACACCTACATGAATGTTACGGTCCCTCCACCATTCCAGCACCCGAGCATCAGTCCTCTGCTTCGGTACAGTTTTGAAACTACGATTCCCGCTGCTTTGAGCTCCTGGACAGTGAATAGCACAGCTGTGCCCCCAACACCAGCAGTTTTTAAGAGCCTGAACTTGCCTCTCCAGATCATCCTTTCTGCTATAATGATATTTATTCTCTTTGTGTCTTTTCTTGGGAACTTGGTAGTTTGCCTCATGGTTTACCAAAAAGCTGCCATGCGATCTGCAATTAACATCCTCCTTGCAAGCCTGGCTTTTGCAGACATGTTGCTTGCAGTGTTGAACATGCCCTTTGCCTTGATAACTATTCTTACTACCAGGTGGATTTTTGGGAAATTTTTCTGTAGGGTATCTGCTATGTTTTTCTGGTTGTTTGTGATAGAGGGCGTAGCCATCCTGGTTATCATTAGCATTGATAGATTTCTTATTATAGTTCAGAGGCAGGATAAGCTAAATCCATATAGGGCCAAGGTTCTGATAGCAGTATCTTGGGCAGCTTCCTTTTGTGTAGCTTTTCCTTTGGCTGTAGGAAACCCTGACCTGCAGATACCTTCCCGAGCCCCCCAGTGTGTGTTCGGATATACGACTGACGTAGGCTACCAGGCATATGTAATTTTGATTTCGCTCATTTCTTTCTTCATACCCTTCCTGGTAATACTGTATTCATTTATGGGCATCCTCAACACCCTGCGTCACAATGCCTTGAGGATCCACAGCTACCCTGAAGGTATATGCCTCAGCCAGGCCAGCAAGCTTGGTCTCATGAGCCTACAGAGACCCTTCCAGATGAGTATTGACATGGGGTTTAAAACGCGTGCCTTCACCACTATTTTGATTCTCTTTGCTGTCTTCATTGTGTGCTGGGCTCCATTCACCACTTACAGCCTTGTGGCAACATTCAGTGAGCACTTTTACTATAAAAACAACTTTTTTGAGATTAGCACCTGGCTGCTCTGGCTCTGCTACCTCAAGTCTGCATTGAACCCCTTGATCTACTACTGGAGGATTAAGAAATTCCATGATGCCTGCCTGGATATGATGCCCAAGTCCTTCAAGTTTTTGCCACGGCTCCCTGGTCACACAAAGCGAAGGATACGTCCTAGTGCTGTCTATGTGTGTGGGGAACATCGGACGGTAGTGTGAATATTGGAACCAAATGACATTTCGGGGTTGCTCTGAATTGACTTTGTTTTCTTCCACATGCTTCTCTAGTTAGATTTTATTATTCCAAATATTGTTTTTGTGTGTGTGTGTAAGCAGATGTAAAGAAGGATGTAAAGAATAGTTACATTTCTGTTACCCATGATACACAATGGGAAAGTGATCACAAATGATACCTCCAGGATTCAAGAGAAATCCTTGCTTTAGAATGGGGAAATGGGTTTTTGTTTGATTGAGTTCAGTCTTGCAGTAGGAATAAAGATTGTGCTTTATTGAGCCTGCAGTTACACTGACTTGTAGGCCTTTTGTATGCTGCTAAAGGTATGTGTAGTTGTATTTATAGGTTCTGTTCTGGAAAACATTGCTGCTTTTTGCCTTCTTCATGGAGCCAAAACCTGTATCTGTCTAAGTTGGAAAATATTTAGTTTTATTTTTTCAAATAACCTAAGGAGGTTAGTGACGTTTTAAAGGTTATTACTATTTACTTTGGTGCACTTTTAGAAATAATAGTCAAATTAATTTAGTAATTTTTCAGAATTGTTTTTTTTTTTTTTTTTTTTTTTTTTTTTTTTTTTTAAAGATTTATTCGTTTTATTACAGCCAGATATACACAGAGGAGGAGAGACAGAGAGGAAGATCTTCCGTCCGATGATTCACTCCCCAAGTGAGCCGCAACGGGCCGGTGCGCGCCGATCCGATGCCGGGAACCAGGAACCTCTTCCAGGTCTCCCACGCGGGTGCAGGGTCCCAATGCATTGGGCCGTCCTCTCCTGCTTTCCCAGGCCACAAGCAGGGAGCTGGATGGGAAGTGGAGCTGCCGGGATTAGAACCGGCGCCCATATGGGATCCCGGGGCTTTCAAGGCGAGGACTTTAGCGGCTAGGCCACGGCCGCCGGGCCCCAGAATTGTTTTTATACATGGCATGTTATGTTTCAGGAAACATGATTTATCATTTCTAGGAATATAGCTTTTAAATGTTTCATCTGCATGTACATTTTAAAGAAGAGAACATAAAAATACAAAAAAAAAAATTCTGAGCATAAGAGTGACTTTTTAGAGCGGTAGGGCAAAATTGAGGAGACAGAGAAGCCTGTCTTACAAATTTAAAAGGACAATGCAGGCATGAGTTAGTTCAGGCCATGGTGATTCCTTTTTTTTAAATGATTTCTGCACCAAGATTAAAAGTAGTTACCACTACCACATGTCTGGCACTGTTCATCATATTGTCCTCATGGCATCCTTTGAGTTAAGAATTTTTTTTTTTAACATATGAAGAAATCAAATCTCAGAGACTAAAATTCTGCTCAAGGTTAACAATGGAGATAGAATCTGAAATTGTCAGAGTTCTAAACTGTGCTGTTCCACTGTGCCAAACAGACACTCACTCAGTTTAGTTGTGTATCCTTTAATTTCTTTAGACTAATACCTTCTGTTTTAAAAAAAATTCTTTTTTTATTATCAAAGAAACATGAAACAATTCATCATAGATTCTGGAAAGTGGATAAGGAAACATCACTCACAGGCATCATTTAAAAGACTTTGAAGGTAATATTGTGATTTATTTAAATTTGCAAGACAAGTGACTGACAGTTGCAGAGAACTTAAACAAAAGCTCTTGCCCTTATGGATTTGGGATTTCCAGCTGTCCATCTGTGTTGCTTCTAAATATTTTGGGCAGAACGACATTGTTTCCCCAGTGGCTGCTCTAGCAGAGCTCCACAAAATGCGAATGTGCTCAGAGATGTGTCTCTCACAAGAAGGGGTGATAAACCCTGCCTTGAGCCCACACACAACAAGTCGTAATGGGACAGGTCTAGGATTTTGAATCATTTTTCTCTTGCTGACTGTCTGCACCTTAGGTGTATCCAGGGTGTTTGGTCAACTTCTCTGTCACCACCACTGCACAACAATGGGACTGTAGACTTAGGGCGGATGGCCAGAGAAGTGTTGCCTCTTGGCTACATCATGGGCTAAATAGGCAGATTAACCATGTATTAATAACATCTATTTCTTTTATGATAAAGCTAGAAAGTTGGACTAGATGAATCTTCAAAATCATGTCCAACTGTAATGTGCTTTCCTTCATATGAGAATACAGATTTTTGAAGAGCCCAACTCACTTCAACACCACTCCTTGGTCTCCAGTATTACTTCTTTACATTTTACTTAATTGGATATTTAAAAAAATTGAATCTTTGAAGAATTCATGCCATGGTACTTTATGAGGTAGGACATTGGAAATTTGGTGGTATTATGAAAAATCTAACAAACCCTGCCCTTAAGGCAATTACAACTATGTTGGAACTTACTGTCCGTTTAGAGAACTGTTTTGGAACTTGTTGAACATGTCATTGATGATAGTCACCTACTTCTTTAGTTTCTAATTTACATTATTCACCTGTAAAATTTATTTTGTCCCTAGGGATCTTATAGGAATAAACACTGTATTAGATGAAAGTAGCATGGTGAGACATGTTATGCTTTCCATTGTCAATATAAACTGGATTTCAAGCAGACAATCATAAGGATACTTGAGATTAGGCTTTCTCTGAAGAAGGCATGATCTGTGTTCATCTAACCTTGCTTGACTCCTTTCATGTTTGAAGTGAAAACTGAGTTTTGTTTCCTCTCTTCTTGCTTGATGAGCAGTCTTTACTACTTTTCTGCTGCTGAGGAGGCAGTACCTGCTTGGTGAGAGCTCTGGAGTGTGCTGGAATGCTCAGTGTTTTTGAAAGAAGACTTACAGAGACGCCTTTAAGAACTCATCAGCAACATGGAACAGCAGTTCTCTTTACACTGGATGATACTGATGACAGTTTACAAATAATTTTGGACATTTTTATTATGTACACATTTTGAAAGCCTTTAAAACAAAGTACTAATGGTATACCTTTAAGACATTTAGGTGCAACATGGTTTGTTACAGATTCCCCCACATTTTCTTTGGGGAAAATAAATACCACTACTACTTGTCACTGCCGACCGAGAATCACATTTGCTGCTGTTGTTCTGTTTTTCTTTCTGGATAATAAGAAGCATGAAAGAAACATATTTATGATTTTTTTTTAAAAAAGGGAGGGGAATTGAGAAATCACATAGAGTGGAGATACTGAAACTTTCATAGTGTTTAAGTGTCTCCAGATGAGCCCCCCAAAAGCTCTGCACTGGAGCAGTCTGCCAGCTTCTGATTCAGGTGATCCCTGGTGTACACTTCAGGAAACACTCCTGTAGAAAATAGACCCGTTTAAGCCTTGTCTATGTGATCCCACAAGGTTTCTTTTGCATTGGAGCGCTTACTTCCTAGTGCAGGGGTAATCCAAGCGAGGCAGCACCCACAGGTGTTTGTGCCTACTGGCTGCCACATGTGAGTGCTGCGCCTTGCCAGGATCAGCTTTCCTTTCTGCTGCAAAACTCTGATAAAACTCCGATGAAAAGGCATCTTCATAAAGGCATCTCCGATAAAAAGGCATCTTATACTTTCATGAGAAAGTATAACTACTCTAGTATTTTTCTTTTAGAGCTATCTTTTTCCAGGACCTCTCTTCATTGTAACTTTTCTGAACAATCTGAGGAAAATTCAGATTTCTCTAATTCCTGTCATTGTGTTTATGCCAGTTATGTTAAGTGAAAGCATGAAGTAAAATAAAATAATCTTTTTAATCTATGGATTTGTATGCTTGCAAAAAAATATTTTTTCTTGTTTACATGAAATTATTTATGTCTAAGCACAGAAAAATTTTCATTTGCTTGATATTCTATCATGCTTTTTGGTTTAAGTTTGAAAAATTGCTAAATTCAAATTTATTTCCAAAATCATAGTCCTTTATATTTCCCTCATTGGAAACTCAATTTTTATAATAAAAATATAAAAGCACATGTTTGTTATTGCAGGTGAATGGTAATAAATTTCTTGAAGATATTTATTGGTTCTAGTTCTTTGTAAATAGTGCTTGATATTTATACAGAAAAAAACCTTGAATTTGAGGTTATAATACTTAAATATCAAAAGGTATGCTTATTTGTGCATAATATTAATATAACTGAGGAAGAACTCCCAAAAGAAATTGAATTCTAAAATAGAATTTTAAAAATTTAAAAATTTAAAAATTCTGTTAATCTTAGAAAAGTTTGTCACGAATAATGATTTTATTTAAATTAAAAAATCTGAATTGAGTTTCAAATCTGGCTTTCTTCGGGTTCTTATTTTCAAACCAGTTCTTAAGGCATGTTACTATGTTCTACTTAGTTCTCAGAGTAGCTTAGAATGAAATGCAACTTGACAAAAGAAATCTATTAGGATAAAATATCTTTTAAGAATTCTAGAAAAACTAGGACACCCATACTTCTGATTCGTTTAAAATTAGATAGCCAAGCAACAAAGCAATGACAATGCTTGCTTCTATTTCTTTCTTTTTTTTTAAGATGACAAAGCCATTTTAATTATGTGCATAGGTATGGAAACCTCTCAAAATACGAGGCTTTCTCAGATGACTGAGTGCTTCCGTTTGATTGAAATTATTTCTTACTGCATTTCCATTTCTAAATGTAAAGCTTTCCTAAAACCTGCTAATAAATTCATAGGAAGCAGCATTTATTTGTATATAAGGTTTTTAGTGTTGTGCCAATTAAACATGAATTGTATTCTCTTTTTTTACTTACATAGTAGCTTAATATATTTTTCTTATTAAAATACAAAAGGTGTTGTGAGTGCCTGTCATGTTTCCTTCTGAAATGTAGAGATGAGAAAGTTTAATAGGAAAACACAGCAATAAGCTGAGCTGAGAGCACACTTGTCCATCCCTGCTATGAAAACAACGAACTCCATTCAATTCTAAAATAAAGACTGCTAACAAATTTCTCCCTTACACATCAAGGTTCAGTCAATCATATTTAATGCAAAAGGAATAAATACAAAGTTCATGGTTGTATCAGTCTGGGTTTACTCAGAATCAGAACTATAGGACACAGCTATCAGAGGTTTATTGCAAAGAAGTAGCTCTTCCACCCACCCTGTGGCCTTTCCTTGCTGAAGACACTTCCTGGGCCTTTCTGGGCAAAGAAGCAGAGAATAAAGAATGTTCAGGAAGACTCCAAATGTTTCACTTGGAACCTGCTATGAAAGAGAGGCAACTCAGAAATGATTGTCCCCCTAGCACTATGAGCACCAGAGCCAGTGAACAAGAAAAACTTCACCACTGTATCTTCAGGATTCTTGGTGCAATATGGCTAGTAACTATCCTTAAATTTTTATTTTAAAAGATTTTTATTTGAGAGGCAGAGAAGGAGGTACACATGGAGAGAAAATCTTCCAGATATTGATTCATTTCCCAGCGGCTGCAATGACCAGAGCTGGAGCCTGGAGCTTCTTCCAGATATCCCAAATGGGTTCAGGGGCCCAAGCACTTGAGCCATCTTCTGCTGCTTTCCTTGGTGCATTTACAGGGAGCTAGTTCATTAGTTGGGCAGTACCCGTGTGGGGTGCTAGTGTCACAGACCGTGGGTTGACTTGGTATAACACAATGCTGGTGCCTAGTAAGTATATTTTTTTTCTTTAAACTGTGGCTCAAGAGCGGAAGACCAGCATTTGATTATTTAGAAGAAATGGGCAATAGAAATTGCAATTCTACCAGCAGGAAAGTGGAACTTTCTGAATAATATCAGTTCCTATCTAGTATGTTGAGCAAAGCAACAACCCACAGATTTAGCAGTTGCAATAAGTAGGGGCTTCTTTATAAAGGGTTAGTCTATCTAAGTAAAGTTGATTAAGACAGTTAATATAAATGCTATTGGAAAATATTTAATTATCAGATAACACATCAGATAATCTTACACGCTGAGCTGGGAGTCTGGAACCTTGGCATCTCTGCACTGGCTCAGGACCGACTGCTCTGTCCTCGGAAGTCTTCTAGCCTGTCAATTAGCAGTATTTTAAAACCCATATAAACTGATGATTAGTACAGTAATTAAAATCACTTAATCAACTGGATTATTTGTGCATATATCTAAAAATATGCCCAAAAACCTCATTGTGCTTCATTATATATTTTAAAAACAAAATATTTTCAATTAAATAATTTAAATAATTAGCTCTGTAGCACTACCTCCATTAGAGATTATCACATACGTGATACAATAATAAGCAGATTAGGCAGCAGTTCTGAAGGACAACTGAATAACTTGCCCAGGTTCTTGTAACAGCAGAAGAGAGAAGTTATAGTCAAAGTAAGATTCACCTACTGCCAACTTTAGTTCTTTCCATTTTACCTCCATTGATAAGATTTTTGCCTTTCAGAAAGTGACTGCCTGAGGGTGGCACGAGTAACATTAGAAAACCCAGTAATTAAGCAAGCAGAGGCCAATTTGATCCTAGGAAAGATCTTAACCAAATAGTTACATGATGATTAGCAGAAATGTAAATAAGGGAATACATACATCTTAAAGAAATAACAATTTTCATGAGTTCTTCATCCAAGGTGAATGGAAGGAAAACAGCAGAGGTTAAGGAGAAATGATTGGGGACTGACCAGTGGCGTGTGAGTCAGCAGTCTGATCTCAGTTGGGACTAAAACTTTTGAGGGGACCTAAGCTGAGCCTCAACACTTGCTCTACTAATGATCATGTCCTCTGGATTTCTCCTGGAGTAACCTTTGCTTCGCTGATCTGAAGAAAAAGCTATCAGTGGCCAGAAATTACTTTCAGTTCTCATCTCTCTTTTTTTAAGCTTTATTTATTTTTGTTGGCAAGGCAGATATACAGAGAGAAGGAGATGAACAGAAAGGTCTTGCTTCCGCTGATTCACTCCCCAAGTGGCTGCAATGGCTGGAGCTAAGCTGATCCGAAGCCAGGAGCTTGGAACCTCCTCCAGGTCTCCCACGTAGATACAGGATCCTAAGGCTTTGGGCCATCCTTGACTGTTTTCCCAGGCCACAAGCAGAAAGCTGGATAGGAAGTGGAGAAGCCAGAACATGAACTGGGACCCATATGGGATCCCAGCAATGTAAGGCAAGGATTTAGCCACTAGGCTATCATGGCAGGGCCTCCATTTGTTCTTGAACTCACCCTACTAGCAAGATAATGTCAAGTGGCATGAAAGTCATTTTTCTCTGCCAAAAGAAAAGATGGGTTTCTGGCATATGTCTTCCCACTAAGATGTTTAGTGTGAAGAGATGTGATTAGCTTGGATACAGGGCATTTTACAATATCATGTTCATCTCTGTAAAGGCTATTGTTTTGAAGTAGTGTGTTTTTCTAAAAAAATTTTTTTTTCTGTACCTTTATTGTGATCATTATTTTCCATGATACACTTTTTAGGTATAGGGATTCCCCCTTCCACCTCCACTTGCTTCCTCCCCATGTCCTCACATTCCCCTCCCCCATGTGTTTAGAATAGTATATTCCTTCAGCAACAGTCACAAGTCTAATAGTCTGCTATTTAAGTGTATCATGTCATTGTAGGTATGGGTGATGGCAGAAAATCTAGTATCATATTGTGAAACTGTATTTATTTGTTTAATCTTTACATTGACCTTAAGATATTAATTTTCATCATACAAATGTTTCAAAGAATGACTGGTTATCATGTTTAAGTGTAATAGTCTTATGTTTTTGTTTTTTCATTTCTGAATGCAATGTGATCAATCTATATCTAATAGTTTCATTGAGAGTTCTCCTTTTATTCAGGAATGGAGATGATTATTGCAACATATCTTTACTTCCCAGAATGTCAGTTCCCATTATATAGTTCATCGATAAGAATAAATATACATATAATATAATGCATATATACAATATATAATATATAATTTATAATATATATATACATGTTTGTCTATGTATCTGTTATATTAGAGAGAACATATGATATTGGTCCTTTTGGGATTGGTTTATTTCACTGTAGTTGTCTACATAATTGGGAAAATTATGTTGCAAATGGTAGAATTTCATTATTTTTAATGGCTGATTAGCATTTCATGGAGTGGATGTACCACAATTTCTTCATTCATTCCTATCCCGGTTTCTTTATCTGTTCCTCTTTTGATGAGCATTTGGTTTGTTTCCATGTCTTCTCTATTTTGGGTTGTATTACTACTATAAATCTAGGGTTGTAGGTTACTTTCTCATGCAGATTTCACTCCTTTTGGATATATTCCCAAGAGTAGGATACTCGGTCATACAGTAGATTAATTTTAGTTGTCTTAGCACTCTCCATATTGACTTCCATAGTTGCTACACTGGTCTATATTCCCACCAAATGTGGAGTAGGGTACCTTTTTCCACGCATCCACACTGAAAGGTGTTGCTAGTAGATTTCCATGTGTAGCCCAATATTACTGGAATTATGTGGAACCTCAATGTGATTTCTGTTTTTGTATTTCCCTAGTAGCTAGTGAACCTGAGCATTTTTTTCTCATATATCTGTTAGTCATTTGAATGTTTTGTTTTGTTTTATTTTGTTTTGTTTAAATGCTCATTTCCTTTACCCCTTTCTTCACAGGGCTGTTTTTCTCTTGTTGAGTTTCTGAAGCTCTTTGTAAATCCTGGATATTAGTTCTCTATCTGTGTAGTGTGCAAAAATTTTCTTCCATTTTGTTGGTTGCTTCTTTGCTTTGTTGCTCATTTCCTTTGCTGTACAGAAGCTTCTTCATATGGTGTAGTTTCATCTGTTTGTTTAGGCTTTGACTGCCTGTGGTTTTGATGACTTTCCCAAGAAGTCTTTACTAATCCCTATATTTTGTTAAGTGCTTCCTATGTTTTCCTCTAACAGTTTGATGGTTTCTGGGTGCAGATTTATGTCCTTGCTCCATTTAGAGTTGATTTTTGTATAAAGTAAAAAGCAGAGTTCAAGACACTTTCATCTTAGATTTGGCAGGACTCTGAATACATTTTTTTCCAGCTATTCTTCCTGATGGGAGCTATAAATAACTTTGGGGAAGTATATAATTATCTCAAAGTAGAAGCTAAAGATAAAAGGACTGCTTGAGATATTAATGGAACATTTAATAGTGATTATTATGTAACATTTATTAAATGTGCTCACTGTGCTCATTGTCTTTGCCAGGAAGAAACTAGGAATAAAAGTCGATCCAAGATGTGACATGTATAAGTAGACAAAAGGCTGCTAAATAAGATGCTAGAAAAAAAAAAGGTTGCTGTAAAAGAAAAAAGCAAGGAAACTTAGAACAAGCATGCTGCCAAATTAGCACAGCATTGCATAGAAGTGTTGAAAAATTATATTTAGTGCAAATACTTAAAACATTGGCAGCTTAAAACTAAGAAGAAGAATCATATAAAAACAGGAAACATGGCATCTATATGGGATAAATTAGTATCATGTTTTGGCAACTAGCTTAGAATTTTACATAAAAAAGTTATTCTGTTCAAGACATAAGCAAGCACTAAAATATGTAAACACTACATAAAAGGTCCATTTGGTCGAAGCAAAGTAACATATAAATTATGATTTGCATCATTTAGCTTCTAGTAAAGGCTGTTATTTCTATTTCAAGGCCAGAGAAAGTCCACAATGAAATAGTCTTGATAGCATCCATTATTTGTTTGATGTTTGTTAGATGCGTCTTGTCTATAAATACATAATGTTCAATTCTTCTAATAGTTCTGGGAAGTTGGAAGCATTCTATTTTGAAGTTTCTTAAAGATTTACCAGACCACAACAAGATTCAACAGGAAGGAGAATTCAAACCCTCATCTACATTGACACCAAAATTCAGGTTTTGTTTCTTGTTAGAGCACTTTCTATCCAGCTTCTTACCTGTGCTTTTTGTTTTCCTACACCTTCTTTGCCTCTGTTGTTAAAGACTTTTCCCATAGGATGTAATGGTCCTGTTTGACCTAGATTGCTGGATTGCATCTCATGACTTCTCTCACCTCTGGTTCCGTTCTCTGTCTGTCCTCAGCTCTTCTGTGGTCTAAAACCCTAAGGTTTAGTGATCTGTTTGTCACCTCTTCCTCTGAATGCTTACAAGCTTCAGCATTGCTGAAGTACAACTCAGCACTGGTAAGTTGTGTCAGTGTCTGCAAGAGCTGACACAGGTAGAGCAGGAAAATCCACTTCTGCCCTGATGCCATGCACTTCTCATTTACAATCAAGAACAGGAAAAGAATTTTGAATCACTTGCATCCTCAGAGGACATCTGAATATGGAATGAAAATTAAGGCAGGCCAAACAGGCCCTTCTTTCAAAGGAGTACTTATTTTTGTACCTAATCATCCCAAAGATGATGGTTTCTTTGAGCTGCTGTCCTCCTTGAGTGACTAATTCACAGGTAGGAAATATTTAGGTGGTGAGGGGGATGTCTCAGGCTGGTGAAGTTGCTTTGCAGGCCAAATGCCTCCTTTTTAAGTGATAATTGGCTGCAGGACCTTAGAGGTCCTGGAGTCCTTTGGTTTTGGTTGTGAAGTCCAGATTCTCAGAATCAGGACCTCGGGGAAATCTGTCCCCCATTTGCAATATGGGTACTCATCCTCATACTGACAGGAGTGGATGATAACAGGTGATATTACCAGAGTTAAGCTGAGACATGAGTTGGTGTGGCCTAGGAATGAACTGTGGAAGCAGTTGATGTGTGATAGTTCATATCACAATTTTCAAAAGCTCTCTTGACCTAGTTTGAGGATCCTGATTGGAGTCTGGTCAGTTGCCATTCTTGAGCACTTGATAAGTCCACATACTCAGCCATTATTCCCTGCTTGCCATCAACACTCCAGGGTAAGATACCAGAAAACCAAGGAACGTCCCTATGTCTCAGAGCCTCCTAAAATTTTCCAGAACAGACAACCCTGTGTTCTTGTCATCTATTCCTTCCAGAAGATATCACAAAAATCTTTACTCACACCTGCCTCTCATAACTACTCAGTGACTCCTTGTGTGGTTTCCTTTTGCATAGCACACATCTTCTCTTATGGCCGATACCAGTAGAATAAACATTTTTTCTAAATGTCAGCCATCTCTTTTTCTGTTGGCCCTATCAAACCTAAATAATAATAAAATGTATTAAGACACATTGAGCTTAGAGAAAAGAAACTTGGAATTTCTGAGGAATACAATTTGTCTAGCAGTAAAGACCTCAGGTAAGTTAAAAGGATGTCAAGTAGGCTATAAAAAATTGGGACAAAACTGGATTTGCACAGTCCCATTTCACTTCCAGAGCTTTTTTAATCTGAAGAAAAGAGATGTTTGCTGTCCTCAGACCTCCTCTGCCCTTGTTCTATACCACATGTTTTGATTGTCTCCATGGTATGCAAACCAACTCACAATAGTCTTCCTGAATGAAACATCATGCTTACCCTCTTATAAATGAATTCTTCTGTAAATCTTGAGTTTAGGGGATACTTATTATGCTACAATTGAAATTCTCTCTTTAGTCACACACCTGGATAATCATCTCTGCAGGTCCAACCCTGTGATATAACTGGTTCTCACAGATGTGACATGGACAAAAGTCTGCATTTATTAAACCATGCTATATTTTGTGACAAGAAATTCCCTCAAACCATTTTGTGAAAAGAAAACCTCAAAGAGTATTTGTTTATTTTTTTCACATAATGATGTAATTCAGATGTTTCTCATTGGATCCAGGAAATAATGGTATCCAGGTTGGCATCTAGGTCCCAATACTGAAAGGTACTATGCCAGAACACATGGAGATTTTGATGGCTCAAACCCGGAAAATGCATTTATTACCTTTACCCATTTTCTAGTCTGTGGCCTTATCACCCTGGCCATACCTGGTTTCACCAGAGGACAGGATTTGGCTACATGGATATACTTTCTGCAGTGAAGACTCAGAATGTGTTTTGCATTCCTGAAATGAAAAATAAATGAATTTTTTGTGGAAAAGGTGTTTTCTGCCATAGTAGAGCCGATATTTTCATTTGTATCACAAGAACAGGAGGGCTCCACTCAAAACTTGATGTCCCTTACTCTTTAAAAGTAGCCTATGAGAATTCCCACAAGTGAAGCCTTCTTTCCAGACCCTCTGCCAAGATGTCACTCTCCTGACACTGACAAAATGCACTCTAGGCTATGAAATTCATAGATGAGTGCAAACAACAAATAATCTTAATATCCTGGGTGATGAGAGAAGCAAATTCATGAACAACCCTACATTGGTCACCAGACACTCTAATTTTAGACCACCACACAGGATTTCTGAAAGTGTTCCAGGCCATGCCAACTTTTTTTGGCTTGGAGGTGGGTATCTTCACTACCATTTGCTGCCTCTAATGCAACATCAGCCAGTATGTTCCCATATCTTAAAGTTCTGGGTGCTGCCATAGGTTTTATCCAGAGTCAATGGAAATTCATCTGTCTGAAAGCAAGAAGGCATTTTGTGAATTTCTGTAATTTCTTGCTCTATACCACAAGGCTAACGTGGATTGAAGTTCAGTTGATCAGCTAACAATTTTTCCTCACTGACTGAGGACTGGAGTTATGTGAGTGGAGGAAATATGTTACTATCATACAAAGGTATAGTTAGTGCGTATATTTGCAGTTATATTCCAGAAAAATAACTTTTGTAAAGATTTCCCTTCATTTACTCAGTGGTTTGTACATACTGCAGCCTGTTCTACTACTAAGCGCATATGTTAGCTTTTCTCTCTTTTTGTGTCTTCTATCAGTTTCAATAAGCCAATGAATACTGGGTACTCATGGAATTGAGATGGGGAGGAAAGAACTTCATAAAATAGCTAAATACCCATGTCCTCTGAGTCCTGGTGCATAGGCCCATTTGCTGAGCTGCCCCAGGTTTTGTTCATGTGTGAATAAATACCACTGAATACCTCCCATGGATGAGAATTGGTATAAGGCCTTTGACTCATGTATGCCTGTTTGGAGGATCACACAGAACTAGTGCTGAAAGTTGACTATGAGAAGCATAAACATTCTCTACAGAAATGCATCTTAAACATTTTCACGTGTCCCGTGACCCTCCCATTTGTAATGATTCATGGCTAAGATTCTCCCACCTTTAACCTCATTTCTTAATTCTACCATCAGTATGTTCTCTTTAGTTGATACATTGTTGTATTGGTCTCTCCTAGCACTGCTATAATTTTCACATTTTTCTGCTTCCAGAATTGGCCAGTTTCAGCCTAAGTCAATGTTTTCTTTATATTGTCTTAAGAAGGTCACAATAAATAATACTCTCTGAAGTTATATGAATAATCACTCAATAAGTATTCTCTGAACTCGTAACTTTTTTCCTATTAAGTTGGTTTTTTTAGGGGGTAGAAATCTAGTTTCCAGTCCCAAGATACAAGTGAACATTTCACTACTCCTAGAAAGGATTGCCAATTTCCCTGTGAAGGATGAAAAGGGCTTACAACTTCCCACTACACTTTTGCACCTTCTTTTTCTTTTCTCTTTTTCTTTTAAACCCATCACTCGTGTTATCCAAATACCAGTGCATTTTAAAAAATCTGGTAGTTATCTTTTCCATTGTTAATGACTCACCATCTGTTTTAGGAACATGCTCCAGCCTATAGCTCAGAAGTGTGTGGGCTGAAGGCGAGAGAATAAGTGAATGGTTCCTTAGAGAAAAGCTAGAATGCAGTGACTAAAATGATGGTCTATGAATATTGCAAGATCAAACAACAGTGATTTTCATTATACTAGTTTTCTCAATTGAGTAGATAAATTGGTTCATCTTAGTTCATCTTCAAGTTATGCTCTCCAAATTTATTTGGACACCAGCACTAGTCCGTCAACTTTCCACATGCTCCTCGTCAGCTTTTTTTCATGGACTCCAAAAAGGATTATTCATACGCTCCATCCATCTTCCTTAAACCCAACCCCGAACTCAACCTTGCTTTGTACAGAATTTTGTACGGAATGTTCATACAGAATTTTGTGGGTAAAAACTAGTATTTCCCTGGTACTACATACACATATTCATCTATATTGAGACTACTTTTACCTCCTTTCCTACTCTTCACTCCAATCTTCTCTCCTCTACAGGAAACTCAAAAATATTGTGCCCTCCTCTCCACTGGCACAGTCTTCCTTTCTATCTCCATTTTTCTCACAGCTGGAGATGAATTTACCACGAGGCTAATAAGTCTTAATAAAATTTCAAAGCTTTTTATTTGCCCAATTTCCTTTCAAAGTTCTAGGTATGGCTTTAATGGTATGCTCATGTGGCCGTTATGTATTTGTACAATAAACAATGTTAAATCAATTTAATTGTAAAATTTCTGTTTGTGCCTACTCGCTTCGCTTTAGGCTCACTGTGTCTTCCTAGTTTTAATTGCCTTTTGTCCTGTTTCTTTTTGAGTTTTGAGTTTGTAGGCATTTGAGGATCCTAATTGAAGAGGAAATACATTTAACTAAGGTTTTGTTTGATGCATATTTAGTTCAGTTACTGCTAATCAGCCCAGTATAGAAATGGTTTCCAGGAATATTCCTGCAACCCACCATTCCCACTCAGCAGGCACCATGATGGGAAGGAGCTATACAAATGTGTCCTTCAGTGCCTGGCACTAAATATATGTGGATAATGGTAGAAAAACAGTGTCAGAAGTAGAAACCAATCTGGAAATCCTCCCAGTCTTCACATATCTAAAATTAAAAGTGAAGAATTCTGTTCTCATTGAACCCTAGTTAAAGCAAATTCTCTTCTGTTAGAAATATATTTACTAATATAATAATAAATTCAGTTAAAATGTTTATTTTGGGGGGATACAGATAATGTGAAGTAGATTTTATCTTAATTACTTTTTGGAAAACACACATTGTAGTATTACAAATAACAAGAATATTCGTATGAAATATATTCATTTATATGTTATCACCATTAAATATTAATACTGTTATGTTTCAATTTCATTGTACCTCACTAAATGGTGATTCATAGACACTGGATTATTCACAGACTGAAGGATTCTGGCAATACTGCATCAAGTGAATTAATTTATCTTCCCAAAAGTTTGTACTCATTCATGTGTTTGCATTACATTTGGTACTTTTCACGATTTTAAAACTTTATTGGTATTATTATATCTGCTGTATCTATTATACTAACCAATTATCTCTTAGAATTATTTATTTTTTAAATTGAAGAACAGAGTTGCAGAGTGGCAGAGGCAAAGAGAGATAAAGATATCCCATCTGCTGTTTCTCTCCTCAGATAGCCACAGTGTCCAGGGCTGAGCCAAGCTGAAGCTAGATCCAGGAGTTGAATCCAGGTCTCCATGTAGCTGTAAGTCCCAGAGCACTTGTGCTGCCTTCTGCTGTTTTCTCAGGCACATTAGCGGGGAGCCGGATCAGAAGTGGAGCATCCAGGATTCAAACAGGTATCCATTTGGGATGACCTGTGGCTTTGGCCTGTTTGCTACAGTCCTGGCCCTTGTCTTTGATGTTACCTCATTGTTAACTGCTTTTGGGCACTGTAAACTGTGTTCATATAAGAGAATGATTGTAAGCCATAATTCTGTGTTCTGATTGTTACACCAACTGGTATTTCCCCTTCTTTCTTCTTCTAAGGTCTCCCTCTTCCCTGAAAGCAATATTGAAATTTAACCAACTACAATAGCTTCTAAGTATTGAAACGTAAGAAAGTAACACATCCCTCAGTTTAAATGAAAAGGTAGAAATGACTAAGCTTAGTGGAAAGCCATGTTGAAAGCCAGGACAAACCAAAAGCTAAGCCTCTTGTGGTGAACAGCCAAATTGTAAATGAAGAGGAAAAGTTCTTGAAGGAAACTGAAAGTACTGCTCCAGTGAACACAGGAATGATATAAAAGTGAAGCTGTCTTATTGCTGATATGGAGAAAATGTCAGTGATTTGAGGGGAATAGCAAACCAGTCACAAGGTTCTTAAACCAAAGTCTAAACCACAACAAGGCCTGGACTCTCTTGCAAGTCTGCGAAGGTAAAGAGGGATGAGGAGGTTGCAGAATGAGAGTTTGCATGCAGTAGAGGTTGGTCTGAGATTTAAGGAAACAAATCATGTTTATAACACAAAAGTGAAAAATTAAGTCACAAGAGATGTAAAAGCTGCAACAAGTAAGAGCTGTACATTGTTTGGTAGACAATACTGTTGTCACCTAATGGAGAGTAGTATAAATACAACTTCTATATGTATACACTGGATAATCCAAAAATTAGAGTGACTCACTTGATTGTGATATTTGCTTTATTTTTGTGATCTGAAACTGAACCTGCAGCATTTTTCAAGTATGCCTCATAAATGACTGTTTTTGTTTGTGATCACATTAAAAGAATGAGTTGGTTATTTTGGTTTTCTCATGAAAATTATACTAGACCATATCTGTTATATTGAAAACATGTAGACAAAATAATTATGGGTCTATTTGTGAATTTTGTGATGTCATCTTCCAGATTTAAAAGTGAGTAATTTGAGGAAGACATTCAGCACAGTGGTTAAGAAGCTGCTTGGGATTCTTATGCATATCAAAAACCTGATGTGAATCTTGGCTTCCTTACTTCTAATCCAGCTTTCTGCTAATGAATGCCTTGGGAGACAGCAGTTTAAGGATTCATTACTTGGATTCATGCCAACATAGGGAGATCCAGATGGAATTCCAGGCTGAAGCCTGGCTGTTGTAGGCATCTGGGGAGTGAACTGGTAGATGAAAGACTTCTCTGTCTCTCCCTCTATGTATGTATGTATATAGATAGATAGAGAGAGAGAGAGAGAGATCCCTGTCTCTCTTTCAGATAAACAAATGAACAAATAACCTTTAAATGAGAGGCCCCGGTGCCGTGGTCTGGTGGCTAAAGTCCTCGCCTTGAACACGCTGGGATCCCTTATGGGTGCCGGTTCTAATCCCGGAGTTCCTTTCCAGTTTTGCTTTTTGCCCAGCCCTGAGTATTTCTGGTAATCGGAAACTTGATAGCAGACAGGGGCCTTCACTCTGCCTCTTGTAGAAATAAATAAAAATTAAAACACAGTGATTAGTATTAGGCAGGTGTAGTGGAAATAAATCTCTGAGAAAGTTTGTTGAGGAGGTCTGGTACAGACAAAGGTGATAACAGTCGGAGAATCATACTCACCAGGAACTTCGTAGTCTCCCAAGGAATCTCTAGCAGTCCTGGTATTTGCTTGATGTCCTCTTTTGCATACTCAAGGTGTGGTTATTGATGTTCAAGGTGGTCAGTTTCTGGGGCCCAGAGAAAGGGATGATATTACTACCAACAAAACATGCATATTCATTCATTATTCACCTAGGAGATGATATGCTTTCAACCACTGGTACATTTTTAATATGCTGGCATAAAATGTGCAGTTGGGAAGTGGGTTTAGCCAAGATGGAGTGTAATTATATTGATTACCCCACATTACTGAGCAGTAACAAAGGACTTGAGGCTTGTTGAGAATTTATGCCTGATGGTTTCCATTGTGACACTTTGACCTCTGGCCAGACCTGGAAGAAGCAGTAGTGTCTCGGGGGTCTCTTGGGAAGCAGGCTCTGAGACCACTGAAGGGTGAGGCAACAGTGCTCTTCTGCAGCACAAACACTGGAGACAAATCCTTGGTGAAGCACATCTGTTTATTTGGAAAAGTCACAAGCTTATTTAGGAGAAGGGGGAAGGCAGAACGGTTGTCCCAACAGCGCAACCACATTGTGACTGGCTAACAGGCCTATCTCTCTAGACCCTCCAATGAAGTTAAAGATCAGGAAGCACAGGAAACTTTATCTCAGGGCAGACCCTTTACCTCCTGAAAAGGATGAATGTAACATTTGACTTCCTAGAGTTGTTTGCAAAGGAAGTCCTAATAGAGTATGGAAGAGAGACTGGGGTGCAGCCCATTGCTCTTGTTGCATGCCCAGTAAACAGGTCATGTCGAGGTGTGTTAGCCAAGGGCACAGTGTGCCATGTGCCTATGGTCTCCCATATGGGCTAGGCAGATGGTGATCCAGGGGCAATCTCCCGCAGCAGTGTATTTCAGGCACGTCACCAGGGCAACAGAGCCCTGACAGACCAATGAGGAACTCTGACTGGCATTTCTTTTCCTAATAAAGGTTGGGCTAGCACCCGTTCCTACCTGCACGTCAGGAGGAGTATAAAAGCCTCCTCTACGTATGTTTGCGTACCTTTTCATCCTCATGGCTCCCGCTTTCTCTCTGCCTATCCATTGCATGGAGGAAGGGCCTGAAAGTAGACTTCCCTTCCTTCCAATAAAGGCCTCTTTCCAACAGTTGACCAAGGCCTTTCTTTCTCTGGTGGTCGGTGAACCTGACATCATGGTTCTCTGATTAGCAAGCAGGAAAGAGGGATCGTTAAGCCAACCCCCACCCATGGGGTTGAGGCGTCCCCTCCCTGACTTCCAGCCGTTAGCCTCTGGAGACCTCTGCCTGCCACGGGACCAACAGACGTGAGGAAGATAAGACCCTCTGCCTAGCCCCTCCTGTTCTGAAAGTCCTCTCAGTTCAGAACCTCTGAGTCGTGCTCACGCCAGGCTTCCATTGTTGGGACCCTCTGCGATTGGACAAGACATCCCTTTCACATTGGTCCCTCGGTCCCGGGGCCCCCAATATATGAGAAATGTCTGTTTCACTAGCCTGCCCTTTCAAGCCTTGGCAACCCATTTCATTTATCAGTTAGCCTTGGATTCAGAGAAAACTCAAACGGATGAAGGAGGGTCCTCAAGTTCCTATCCAGGAACTGGTAAAAATGGCCTTTAAAGAGTACAATACTCATGAAGAGGTGACTGAACAGGTGAGACAGCCTAGACTACAGAAGATGACCTTCCAGTCCTAGGCAGTGGTGGCGGCTCTATGGCCAGCCACACCTCATGGAGACTGGGCACCACTGGAAGCTTGCATTAAATGTGGGCAGGAGGGACACTGGTCTCAACAGTGTGCCAACCCGGGTTCCTGCATGCTTCACAGGCCTACTAAGCCATGTCCATGCTGTAGGCAAATGGGTCATTGGAAATCGGATTGCCCAATGTGGGGGTCTGGCAGTCCGCCTCCACAGAATGCAGCACTCTTCCCCCGAGCAGTGCTACCGACGTAGCCAACACCCAAAATCTTGGTACTGGCTGAGGATTAGTGGGGACAAAGGGGTAGACACTCTTATCACACTGGCTGAGCCCCAAGTTTCCACTGAAGTAACAGGTAAGTCCATGAATTCCCTAGTGGACACGGAAGCTACCTGTTCTGTGTTGCCTGCCCATGTCAGCCGTACATATTCTTCCCAGATCTTGGTTATGGGTATTGATGGCATTCCTTCTAAACCCTTACAGATGGGTCGTTGCCGTGCTCCCTTGAGGGAATACCCTTCACCCTTTCTTTCCTGGTCATTCCTTCATGTCCCATTCCATTGTTGGGATGTGACATTTTGTCCACACTGGAGGCCTCCCTTAACCTGTTTAGAACTCAGCCTTTACTGATGTCACTCCTCCCAGTCTTGGAATGTGTTCAGTTAGATGAATCATGGCCTCTTCCCACTTTTGAGGTGGACCCCGGGTTTGGGACATTCCACACTTGCCATGGCCACTCAAAATCAACATGTTCAGATATCCCTTAAATCAGGCACTCCGCAGGCCTCAGATTCCTATTTCACCACAGCACTGATGTGGTCTTAAGCCCATCATTGACTGACTACTGGACCAAAGACTTCTTATCTCCACTAACTTTCCTTGTAACATGCCTATTCTTCCTGTATGTAAACATTCAGGAGCTTATTGATTGGTTCAAGATCTCCATCACATCCAGTAGCTTCTAACCCCTATACCTTACTTTCTTGAGTCCCTCCTGACACCACACCCTTTACAGTCCTAGATCTTAGGGATGCTTTCTTCACCATCCCCATCCACAAAAATGCTACCATCTGTTCACCTTTAACTGGGAGGACCCAGACTCTAGTCAATCACAACAATTCAGGTGGACTGTGCTCCCAGTGGGGTTCAGAGATAGCCTCCATTTTTTTTGCCAGTCGCTTGCCAAGGACCTTATGTTGTGTGACCAAGACAGCTCTGCCTTCACACTTGATCTTAGCCAAAAGGCCAAGAAGCGATAGACAGCTCTGCCTTACTGTAATACGTGGATCATCTCCTATGAAGCCCTTCCCTTGAGGTCTTGAACTACTTTACAGCAGTTTTACTAAAATTTTGGGGAGATAAAGGATACTAGGTCTCTGAAACCAAGGCCTAACTCTCCACTCCACAGGTAACCTACTTGGAGGTCCTCTTCCAACCAGGACAGAAGTCCCTCACAGGAGATAAAATCCAGGCCCTCAAGGTCCTCCAACCACCCATGGGCACAGGCTCTATCCATTCCTTTTCAGGACTGTCAGGTTTTTCAGACACTGGATTTCTAAGTTTGCAGTACTGGCCAGGCCCCTCTATCAAGCAGCTAAGGACACCCCAAGTGGCGCTTGGTTTCTGCTTAAGGAGGTAATGTGGGCCTTCACTGTCCAATGGGACTCGTTGACCTCCTCACTGTGTTATCTCTCCCTTACCCCAAATGACCTTTCCACCTCATCACAGACGAACCACAGGGGATTGCTGTGGGCCTATTGGCACAACCTCTGGGTCCAGATCACTGGGTGGTAGCCTATTTATCTAAGCATCTGTATCTCACAATCAGGGGTTGGCCAGCATGTCTATGGGCTCTAGCGATGGCAGCCTTGCTCACAAAAGGAAGCTCTAAAATTGACTCTTCAGTTGCCTATAACTGTGTTTTCAGCTCACCAACTCAAGGACCTTCTGGGGGCAAAGGCTCTTCCACTACTCAGCCCCTCTCAGATTCAGGAGATACATCTACTTATCATCCAAAATCGGGACATCACTCTAGCTCCAGTACCACCACTCAATGTGGCCTCCCTTCTGCCAGCTCCTAAGGAGTCAAACACTACCCATTCCTGCCCAAAATTGTTGATTTTAATTTGTCTCCTAGGGTTGGCTTACAGGATCAAACTCTTCTGTCTCCCGATCTCACATTCTTAATGGATGGCATCAGTGTGTGGGCCTGATGGATAGCAACATGTAGCCTAGACCAGATTCTTGCATGTACTAGCAAGTATAGGGCCCGCCACAGTCCATCACCCCGATCAGCTGGTGGTTGCATTTGCTGGGTTGGTTTTGTTTTCAGCCCCGACTTCCACTGAGACCAATGGGTGTTGCAGTCCAGCCTTGTTCCACCCAGCACACACTCGACCCTCACATAAACCAGTGAGAGCTGCAGCCCAATCAGAGTGACCCACAATAACCCCCACCAGGCTCGCCCCTACCCTGGTTTGCCAGTATGTGTAGCAGACTAGTCCAGTCTGCCCCATATCTCATTTGGCTCTCATACATGTCGATGGGTATTGAAGCTTAGTTCCATCTAACCAGCTCAACCATCCAGCCCTCACGGATGTTGAGTGCCTCTCTGTCTAGCCACCCCAGCCCCTGTCCCAGTTTTTTGTGCCCTCCCTTGGGAGTGGTAACCTAATATCCCCAGTCGAAATGGTGGACTCAGAACCCTAACCTAGAAAAGATGGAAGACAGAACAGGTCAATCCATCACCTCAGCTGTATGTTGGCAGTGAAATACTGGACAAATGGAGACTCTATGATGGATTATGTCAATCAGTGGATTCTTCAACTACCTCATCGTGCCTGGAGTGGCGAGATTGGCAACGATTCATAACTGGTGAACTATCAAAACCACTTGAGCAAGGATCTCAGAGCATGCCCCACATTGGGGACCTGGGATGGGTGGGAGACTGGGTGGGGCTTCTCCCTCAATATTCCCTTTACCTCAGATATATGAAGGAAACAATAGGAAAATAATAGTCTTACCTGCTTCCCTATAGCCCTTGTACCTTTTTACCCTAATTAACAATGTAAAGATTGTCAAAAATATAATAAAAAGAAAACATGTAGCCTATTCAGTTGTGACCTCAGATTCCTCCCTTGAGGCACAATGCCTCCTCCGGGGAACTATTTCTCAAAGGGCTGAGCTTTATGCATTCGTTTGGGCATTAACACTAGCTCAGGGAAAATGAATTGACATTTATACTGATTCCAATATGCTTTACTCATTGCCCACTCACATTCAGCCTTTTGGCAGGATAGGGTATTCCTCACCACCAAAGACAATCCTATTGTTAATGCCTCTTTAATTAACAAACTTCTCCAGGCACTTTCACTCCCGACACAGGCGGTAATTATTCATTGTCAGGGACATCAGACCTCCATGGACCCAGTGGCACAGGGCAACAACACAGCCAACTGCACTGTGAGGAGACTTACCACGCAGATGACAGTGGCTCCCACACTATTCCTCTGTACCACTCTTAAGTCTACTTATTCTTCACAGGAATGTTCGGATCTACTCACCTCAGGGGGCCAAGAACATCCTGAGGGCTGGTTCTTCATGGGCAACAAAATAACACTGTCCTCTTGGGATGCTCTACCCCCCCATACATATCCACAACTTTTCACATGTGGGGCCTGACTTGTTATTCTGGTTTCTAACCTTACTATTCTGCCTTAATATGCATGGATTTCTCAAACAAATCCATGGCTCATGCCCAACTTGTTCCACTGTCTCCTCACAGGGAGCACTCAAACCAAGAATACCCACCCATCAACTTAGGAGTGAGGACTGGCAAATAGATTTTACCCACATGCCTACATATAAAAAGTTTTGATACCTGCTTACATTTGTTGACACCTTTTCAGGTTGGGTGGAAGCATTCCCAACAGCAAAGGAAATATCGGCAGTAGTGGTGAAGACCCTTCTTAAACATATTATTCCCAGGTTCGGACTTCCTCTATCCATTCAGTGCAACAATGGGCCAGCTTTCATTTCCCATATTACCCAACAAGTGTTGCATTCCCTGAACACTACCTGGAAGCTCCACATACCATACTGTCCTCAATCTTCAGGGAAGGTTCTACAGGCCAATGGCATCAAGGGCCAACTCACCAAACTGTCCTTGGAAACTCCAATTGTCTTGGGTCCTGCTCCCATGGGCACTAATGTGTATCATTAGGGCCACTCCTTGCAAGCCTCTGGGACTGAGCCCCTTCGAACTTATGTATGACTGGTCCTTCCTGGTTACCCACCAGTTTCCCACAAAACCTGTTCCTTTGGCTATTTGTCTTATCTTACTTTCACTCGCAATCTCCTTTGAGAACACACAGATTGGTGCCTTCCACCCTCAACCCAAACTCATTGGTGGACCTGGACACCTTCCTTCTCCAACTGGGGGACTTGATTCTGCTCAAGACTCTTCATCCAGTCTCACTTTAGCCAAGGTTGATCAGACCTCACGCAGTGCTCCTCACCACACCCACTGTGGCCAGACTTCTTGGCCACTCCTCCCGGTACCATCTCTCATCTCTCAAATCTTTCTGAACCACTGCCTCATCTCAGTGGGAGGTCCCAGACAGGGTCTACCACACTAAGCTTTAAATGTCAAAATGCTTCCCTTGTCCCCAGCTCTACAAATAGTTCTCTGCCTCTCATTGACCAAACAGATTCAATGGCTTGCAAAATTCGTAACAACACTGGTCTCAATATCTGGAGATCCCCACTCATGTCATGGCTCATCCAAAAATCACTCCACTAGTAATCATAGACCTCTGACTAATTACTGCCCCTTGTTTCCAAAGATTCGTCCAGGAGAAAATCCATGAAGCCTCATTGGTAGCTTTCAACCAGATGCTACTCCACCCCTACACTTTGGTGCCTATGGAAGCTACATAAGGACAATGCCCCTTTTTAGCAGGAAGTAGCCATATTGACTTTGTTGCACGTTTTCCTATTATCAAGCGGCCAGAATGATGGTTTCTGTGGTCACAGAGCTGGACAGAGTTTGTGTTGACCCAACTCTGACGGGCACTTCTTTTCCTAATAAAGGCTAAAAAATATTCTGTTTTGATTTCTCAAGTGAAGTGCCTCTGTGTTTATTGAAAGATATATTTGTAGGTTAGTTAAGTTAAAGAATCTGACAGAAGCAAGAACTCATATTCTTTTCCAGTGGGAAACTTATGGGAATTGATTAGTTTTTTATGTTCTTGTCTGGAATACCGATTTCATAATCCTTTTGAAATTGACTTGTAAACTCTGAGAGTGATAGTCTTTCACCCACTACTAACTTCTCATTGCAGTACAAATGCCAATGTACCTTTTAATCTTTTCCAGTGAATTAAAATTGTTTTTAGGAACACCTGGCACAAGTTAATGAGGTTTAGATTGGTATAATCTGTGAATCCTAATTGAAGAGTGATTGCAGTATTATGGTTTTATTATTGTATGAGCATGTAAAGGCAATGGGATAGAAAAGATCCAGGAATTTGTCAAATGTCAAGAAGCTTGAAATATAAGGAAAATTTAAAATGTAGATAATCCTCCTGTCTGTTCTCTTGGCATATAAAACTTTTTTCACAATACTTCATGTGGAAAATATTTTCCTCAGCTTGTTTATGTGATCATTCCTTAAATCCAGGTTCTTGGAGAGGGTTTTTAAATGGTTGGGTAAGCTTTTTCATAAATGACTAAGATAGCCAATTTGATTGGAGCTGAAATCTTCACTGCCTTAAAGTCACTCATTGTGCTGATATACTTAAGCCATTCTCAAAGGGTCTGCTGGAAATTCCTCAGAAGCTTTGTGATCAAGAGTAAACAATTATGATTCTAGAACATTCAACATTTCTTACATTTAAAATGCCAAGTAAAATGACATTAGAGATGAGTATTTATGATAGACAATGTGGCTTTTAAATCTATTCACAGTAAAATTATTGAGTGAATATCTATAAAAGTTCTTGATAAACAACAGAATTAGAAGTTTTATGTGAATAAGCTACCTCAAGAACCATAGGAAGTAACTTAAGTATATTGTTCTTTTGCAATCACATAGAAACTAAGTAAGGATATAGTGTGCATTAAAGATGGGATTTGAGGAATCAGAAAAAATTGTGATTTCACATTTTCCAACCCATTATCCTGCCTCATTATGGTTTTAAGGTGCATTTTAAAACGGTCTTAAGGCTTGTTGACTTAAAATTGGGATATGTTTATTTTTTTTACGTTTTATTATTATTGCTATCATTTTATGATACAGTTCCATATTCGCTTATCCCCTCCCCAATTCCCTCCCTCCCACCTAGTTCCTCTATATCATTACTAACATATAGTTCTTCATACTCAGCCATATGTCCATCATTGCGGGCATGGACAATGGCAGAGATCCGGAATCCTATTGTCAAGATATAGTAAACAGTTTCATTGTAAGTCCATCTTTGTCTGGAAGTGGAAATGCATATCACACTGCATCCTCACATCTGGATGTTAGTCTCCATTTCACAGCTACTATATATCCCCTTAAATGAAAAGTCATGATACAAAATCAACAATAGAAAGAAAAATAGAAATATTTCTGAACCCTTGTTCAATAAAAAAAAAATCCTCAAATGAAGTAGACTTTTAAAATTTTGTTGCATTTGTTTGGATCCAGAGTAGTAGCATAATGATTGCACTATAACTGTAAATTTTGTGATTTTTTTCTTGTCTATCTGTTTTTTCTTTCAGAAATAGTTGTTCCACAGTTAAAGAATCTTTGCGGTTAACATTAATGCATGAGAAAAGAGATTGTGGTTACAAAATCAAGAGGTGATTTTTTTTGTAAACCTGTGTAAAAAGGCAGCTCTTTCCACTCCACAATTTTAATTTTTCCAGCTTTAGCTCATCTTTATAATTGGGAAGGAGAGGATACAGAGTGGAGATAAGAAATCCCTCTGTATGTGTGTGTTTCCATTCATCCTTGAGTTGGTGGCATTAAGTGACCACCAAGCATTGTCATATCTGTTTTTTGCTGCTAGACATTTGTATTAATAGATTTAACTATTGAAATTATCTTTTCTTAAAATATTTAGTGTTTATTCACATACCAATTTCTGTGTTAGACTACTTCAGACTAAATAATTTAATGATTTTTTTCAATAGAGTTGTGCATTAAATGAAGGGAGTGGATTATCATAGAATGTGGGTATCGTAGATTGACTTCTGGATAGCTTAATTTACTATCTAGCATTTATTTGAGTATATGTCTTCACAAATTAAGTTCTGCACATTGAATGACAGGCTACAGGTTGATGGGGAAACTCTGCATATCAGCTCCTCATGCCTCAGGATTCTGTCTTGGCCTGCACCCACTTTTCATGGAGGGAGAGTCATGGAAGTGGGCTCCTGGAGGGCCTACCTTCTGCCTTGGACTCCTATTTTCAATTGCTTAGTTCCTCTTGGGCAGTTGTAAATTGTGCTTCAAGGTTCTACCCCAGCTCACATCTTAGCCTTCCTGAGGATTTCTTCACTGATCAATTGCTAACAACCCATATACCCCAGACATTTATGTCAAAATATATGAGAAGTGCTTACTCTTCATTAATTTATTTCTTCCTCCTCATCCAGTGAAATAGAATTTAAAGATAGTTTAGCAATAGTAACCCTCAAAACATTTCCTTGCAAGGCCACTTTGAATAGTTTAAAAATTGTATCTGTTTCATAACAGATTTTTTTCCCAGAATGTATTTGGTATCCTACCTATTTGTATAATTTATACTTCTATTTTTTAAAGCAAAGAAAGTTGCCTGTGGGGCCTGGAGCAGTGGCCTAGCAGCTGAAATCCTAGCCTTGAACGCACCCAGATTCCATATGGGCACCGGTTCTAATCCTGGCTGCTCCACTTTCCATCCAGCTCCCTGCTAGTGGCCTGGGAAAGCAGTCAAGGATGGCCCAAAGCCTTGGGACCCTGCACCCACCTGAGAGACCTGGAGGAGGTTCCTGGCTCCTGGCTTCGGATTGGCACAGCACCAGCCATTGCAGTCACTTGGGGAGTGAATCATCAGACAGAAGATCTTTCTCTCTGTCTCTCCTCTTCTCCATATATCCGACTTTGCAATTAAATAAATAAATAAATAAATAAATAAATAAATAAATAAATCTTATTTTAAAAAAATAAGAAAGTCACCTGTGAAGGGAAAGGTCCATTTTACAGGCATGGTATCAGCCTTGTCTGTTGCAGTCTAATCGAGGTAAGATAATCATAAAGATGAGAAATAATTCAAAACAGAAATAAAACATTTTTGAAAAAATTTAGGAAATGGAATTAAGATATATTAATTTTGGTCAAAATGGGTTTTTGGAACTCATGTATATGAGGGCCCTCAACAAGTTAATAGTAAACACATATTACAAAAGTCTTGTGTGTGTGTGTGTGTATATCTATATATAGATATATATAGATATATATATCATACATAGTATGTATTCAGAGATTTATTGTAGGATATTTGTTACCAGAAAAGCTCGGTGAGTTCTTTCCTCAGTTTAGCATAGAAATAGAAAGCCAGGAATCATGGCAGACTGAGAAGTTTATTCACAAAGTGACCAGATGAATATAGAAAGAAGAGGGAAGGGAAATCACCTTTGAGAGAAAACCTACAGGTGAGTTGCTCTTGCAAGGGGAGAGGGAGAGACACCAAAAGTTTTCAGAAGCATCTTGGGATTTAAAGCATTCCATGATGCCTTGTTATCTGTTTGGGAGCCTGGAGGGAAGATGGTAGTGGTTATCTCAACTAGTTAGGAAACGTCTGGACAATTCTTGTGCCACTCACTTGAATGTCTGATCAAGGTTTTAGTGGGCTTGGATGGTCTCAATATTGGTTTGTATAATTAGGGAGACTGAGAAGTCCTGCAACCTGATGTCTGAAGACCCAGGAAAGCTGCAGTGATGATTTCCATGAGTCCAAAGGCTAGAGAAATGGAGCAAATAGTGTAAACCCCAGTGCAAGGACAGAAGACTCTGTCTCAGTCCAAGCAGCCGTGGCTGAAGAAAAAAGGGTTAATTCCTTCTTCTGTTTTTAAATATTTATTTTTATTAGAAAAGCAGATTTAACAGAGAAAGAAAGACTTCCAGTCTCTGCCCCACTCCCCAGATGGCCATAACAGCCAGAACTGAGCTGATCTGAAGCTGGGAACCAGGAGCTTCTGCTGTGTGTCCCATGTGGGTACAAGGACTGAAGGACTTGGGCTATCCTCTGCTGCTTTCCCACGCCGTAAGAGGGAGATGTATCAGAAGTGCAGCAACTGGGATGTAAATTGGTGCCATAACAATGCCGCATCACAGGACTGATAGTAATACTATAACAACAATAACTGAAGGGATCTTAGGAAGGAAGAAGGTTTAGAATGCATGACTGGGTGGCTTATAGGTTCTGACATCTAGCAGACAGCAAAAAATCTGAAAGTTGTGAAAGAAAATGTTAGTTATGTTTATTTCTAGGAAAGAATACTAAAGTTAATGTCTTCATATTTGTCTGTATTGTGTGAAAAATTAAAAAGACTGAATAGTTATCATTTTGTACCCTGAGAATAAATTATGCTTTAAAAAAATAAAATAAATATTTTGGCAGGTAGTGTGGGAACTTTGGAGAACAATCACTAGCTATGAACCGTTATTTTGACATATTTGCCTTTAACGTCACTGATTTAGTGCTTCTATTGGCGGATAATATAGCGTTGAATGATTCTGTTCCTCAAGGCATAAAGCTCTAATTATAAAGTTACCAACAACAAAGCTATAGCAGGCAGTGCAGCCAGATGGTGAACTATACAATTACAATGATTAATCATAATGATTCCTAAATGTCCCATTTAAAGATTAATTTTCATTTAATGTATGCTGTTAGCAATACTAATATTTAACATTAAAGGACTCAACTAAAGAATTGCCTATTATCACCACCTACCACTTATTGTATATTTAGAGTATCTTGGAATACTTGCTTTTATCTACCACCCAGTCAAAAAAAAAGTATATTTACTTTTATCTACCATCCTGTCAAAAAGGTAAATGAATTTTGTTGAATTTATTATTGTTATAAATGGATAAATAAACAGTAATCTTTCATCAAGTTTTTCTGCTGTTATTGCCGACAAAGTATTTGTGGAAATCCTTATAAAGTACTGACATAAACCAGTGATATCCCTGAATTGAGCTAAGGAAATTAAGAAGAAGCTTACATGACCTTAAGGTGCAGTGACTTATTCATATTTTATTTAACCTTCATATTAGGAACAGAGTTAAAATATCATCTAGAGTTTGGAAACCTTTTTTCAGTGGATAATAATACCCACTTTTTTTTTCAGTGTCTGTGAATTTGTAATTAGGCTCTCTCTTTCAAATACCAAATAGGTGACAGGTGATATGCTCAAGGAACATGTTGTAATTGCAGGAGTCCAGGGACCGGAATGACAACACAATCTATGGCATCCTGGTACACTGATTATTTAAATTAAAGGCCCTTGGAGACTTGTGGATCCTGGAAGAAGGCTTACTTTGTCACTCCTTTCTCAGTCTAACGACTACACATACCGAGGAGGATGGATACGATTATCTTCAGTCTCTTCTTGAAACAACTTTTTCTTTTTTAAAGATCCATTTTATTTTTATTTGAAAGGCATAGATACAGAGAGGAAAGAGAGAAATAGAAATATTTGCTAGTTCATTCTCCAAATGGCCACAATGGCAAGAACTAGGCTGACCTGAAGCCAGGAGCTAGGAGTCTCCTTTGGACCTCCTATGCTTACTTGGTGTAATTTTCCTATGACTCTGTGGTTTCCATGACAGTAGGGATTTTCTCAACCTTGTTTACATGAACAATTCCTTGCATTTCTCTTTATGCAGCAAGTCTAATCTTATTCTGCCATATTTAGTATAAGATATGACATTTCACTATGTATAAATATAGTAATTCTGATTTAAGCTATTTTTTCCTCTTTCTCATCTCCCTAGCATTCGATCTGAGTCATGAATAAAAAAGTTTCCTTCCTTATCTCGGAGCATGCAATGAGAGCAAAACTCTTTAAATTATATAAAACATTTGGAAATAAACACAATAGCTTCAAAGTTTTATCCACACATTTAAAAGGTACATTTTCCAAGCTCACAAAATGCTCCAAAGGACTTGCCAAACATGAGTATAACATTTGTTGAACCTCTTGCCCAGTGTCCCTCCCCACCCCAGCTTCTTCACCTTTTTCTGGAAGGTAAAATGCTAAAAGATCCTCTTGCCAAATCCCACAATTTTAAAAATTATGCCTCCAGATTAAAAGCCATATCTCTGAACGCAATTTCTAGGAGATGATGAACCTAACTTCATCTGTCACTTGATTCCAAAGTCATACAAACATGAGAAAACTAGTAACTTCACCTTCAAAGCCCGATTTAACGCACTGCATGCACTTAGTTGTAGAAAAGGAAGACTTTTTGTCTTTGAGGTATCTTTTGTGGCTTGCTTGTGATGAAAATCTCACTCTCACTAAAAGTTGTCCAGTATTACAACTGAAAGTTTTTCTCCATACTATTCATTTGTAAAAACAGTATTCTGGGACAGAAGGAGATTTTGTGTTTAATCATGTTATTTCTTTAACACTTGGGACATTCTAACTACTCCTGTTCCAACTACCCATGAGACACTATAATAATATTTCCTCCCTCAACCTTTGGGTAAATGAGTATATTATCTTCCTTCATTCTGTTTAGAATAGCTGTTGAGTTTATCGTTTATCATGTAGAGTTAAAGACTCAAGGTAAAAAAAAAAAAAGACTCAGGTAAGTGGATATTGTGAAGCCTCAAATGAGAAGTGATGAAAACACGTCACTTGGGAATCAACACTCAAATAAATGTGTCAGGAAGTATAAAAAACTAAGAAACTTAATTCTCCCTGTTGAAAATAAAGGAAGAAATTTTACTTGCCTTCTCCCTTTTATAACAACTTTTGCTTTGCAAAACCTGTAAGTATTATCTCCTCTCTTTGAAATATATAGTTATCTCTTTAAAAACCAGGTAGGTCTTTTGATAGTTTCATGACCCAACAATGTTTTTTCTCAAGGACCCAGGAGGTATATCTTAGAAATGTAATCAACAGGGCAGATAGCACTCTTACCTCCCAGTTTCTGTGGGAGTGTGTGAGCCTAACTTGGTAGGAATCTTCTCCAAATTGCAAAATTGTATCCTATCATAAAGATAAGAGAGATTTGTTTTTTCTCTGAATAAAGCTTACTAATGAAAACACATTGCTTGCCTATCATTGTGGCAATAGGGAAATTTAGGATGAACTGTGTGTGACAAACATACTGTCAAATTGTCTTTCTTGAGGACTCCTGTTTGTTATGCAGTAGGTTTTATCTGCTTATATAAAAAATGAGTGATTTCTTTCTGACTTTGCAATTTCTTATCAATTGCCTGTAAAGACCATCACATTGTTCTTAAATGCTTATCCAGTGTAAGTACAAAAACTTATCTGCTTTTGCTACTTTTAAACAGATTATTTTGGGGATTGAGAGATTTGATTTTAAACTTGATTTCTCCAACATGATACTTCATATTTATTATGGTCTCTGGATTTCTAAAAATTATTGTAATCTCCAAATATATTTTATCTTCAAAAGAGTCGCACTGATAATTTCTACAGTTTTGCAGTGTCTGATTCACCTGATTTCTAATAGTTTTATTTTTGTACATGCTCACTTATGTTGGGGAGTGACAGCGAGATCACAACAGACATGTTTAAGGTTTATTAAGGAGTCTTTATTAACCAAGCTTGATGATAATAGAGCATACTAGAAATAGCAAATCACAAGTCTCTATGGCAATCCAACCAATCATAATCCAACCAAATGTAATCCAACCAAACATAACCCAAGAATCCAACCATATGTAATCCAACCAAACATAACCCCAAGAGGAGCAAATGGTCATTTTACTCAAGTCCATCCATTAAGCTGAACATAGGTTTCTGTTTCCCCAACAATATAAGTTATCCTAAGAGACACACAATGAATAACCTGGACACATAAAGCTGCAGACATTCACCTTTCCCTGGCTTCTCTGCCCACATTCCGACACTGCTAGGCCTCACCTCCCCTGGAACACCTGATAGCACACAAACCAGAAATAACATACCTAAGCAGTAAACACAGGGAGAGGAATACAGACACACAGAGGCCATTCTCAGGAGATTACCTGTCCTGGGTAGGGCCAGAACAATGGAATCACCCAGACACTCCATCAAGAGAATGAGTCCTTCTTCATCATGAGCCTTTAAAGGGGCTTGTGAGGGGAGTGATTATACAACAATGCAATACTGCCCCCTCTCATTTGATAAGTGAGAATCACAGGTGGGCAGGAGTGAACACCTAGGTAGTGGTGGGGAGTGGCTGAGGGCTTCCTAAGGATGAAATTAACATTGCATTGCTGCTAGATCCCACCTTCAGGACAGAGGGTAGGGGACATAGCCACATTCCATTTGCCCACTGTCAAGGGGTGCTGGCTATTACTGGCTGCACCCTCTAACACTTGTACACTGCTAATAATCAGTCTTATAAAATATAAAATGCTTACAAAATACTTACTCTTATAAAATATAAAATACTTACAATAGTAATTTAATTTTGTCCTCTCTGCCTTCAATCAATGGTTTTATGTTACTTCAATGATGTAGTTGAAATTCAAATGGAATTTTTTAAAAAGATTTATTCATTTTATTACAGCCAGATATACACAGAGGAGGAGAGACAGAGAGGAAGATCTTCCGTCCGATGATTCACTCCCCAAGTGAGCCGCAACGGGCCGATGTGCGCCGATCCGAAGCCGGGAACCTGGAACCTCTTCCAGGTCTCCTATGTGGGTGCAGGGTCCCAATGCATTGGGCCGTCCTCAACTGCTTTCCCAGGCCACAAGCAGGGAGCTGGATGGGAAGTGGAGCTGCCGGGATTAGAACCGGCTCCCAAATGGGATCCCGGGGCTTTCAAGGTGAGGACTTTAGCCGCTAGGCCTCGCCGCCGGGCCCTCAAATGGAATTTTGAGAAATAGAGGTAGAAGTGGGAAGTTAAATGGTTGTTTAATGTCACAATGTCACAAAATGTATCAGTATAAGTTTAGTAATGATTCTTGACTTGCTCACTGCTAATGAAGAGTCATTATTTATAGGGGAAACTGTTAATGAAGTAGGATGACTTCAGTTGTTATCTATGTAGAAGAATTTTCCTGTGGACAGGGCAGTTAGGAAAGCAGGATTTATTAATGTCAGAAATCTTCTGCTACAGAAGTCAGGACTGGAGCACCAGAAGAGACTGGTTGAAATGGAGTCATTTAAACACAATTCAAGGAACATTCAGAGGGTGGAGACAAAGCCCATCAGAATTATAATCCTGTCTAGCCTGCTCAATAAAGCAAAAAGCCACCAGAGTGCTGGAATAGACAATTTCTATTCTCATGATAGAACTAGAAATTCAAAAAGATGGGATGGTACTTTTGTCTTGCTAAAAGCACCTTCTCAGCAGAAGGAAGTGTCTTGTCCACTTGCAAAAAGGTTCCCCCTTTCTCATATCATCAGGGACCTGAGCTAACTACCTATTAGTTGCTGTAACTCCTTACATGAGTACCATGGCACAGTGCTATCTTAAGAAATGCAATACAGGTATTATTTTATAAATAAAAAAATCATTAAAGATATCACAGAGGAGATAACTCAGCTCACGCAATTAGTTACCACCCTGCCCGAACACTAGAGATAACTTATTGAGAAAATGAGTTTGTTTTGGGAGAAGGAGAACAGAATTTTGTAATAACAATGTTGGTTAATAGTGATCTCTAAGGAAGAATCTTTTCTAGTGAGCTGAAGTGGTCAGCTACACCAAAACACCGAGTCTAATGCCTATATGTATCAGAAAGGAAATCATCAGGGTGACAATTTTTTTTTTTTTTTTTGTGGACAGAAAAGTCACCAGGTAGGGAGCCAGGAGTAATTCTCAGACTAGGGTAGAATGAGAGTATGCTAGGGCTTGGAAACTCTTTTCTGTATTCTATAGATAGTGAAAGTAACAGTTATGAATTCAGCCATTGGAACTTTCTTTTTTGGATGACAGAAAGATTATCACAAACTTTGTGAAGCTCTGAACTGTTCCAGTCCAGGACCTGTGTGTAAGCAAGGACATTTTAGGAGCAAGTGCACTCTAAGTCAGCAATACTATTGCAACCAAATGCTCTAAGCTTCACTTTAAATGATACTGAAAGCAAGCACCCACTAAGAAATGTGAGTCTGAGCTTAAACAACATGAAGTATGTTCTTGCTGTAAGACTAAGTATGTGATAAGGGGATATGTAATAATTCCAATTATCTCTGCTTCGCTCGTCTTTCTTACTCCAAGGCATTGTTACATCTTTTATAAAATCAAGAATATACAGGATATAAAATGAACATTTTAAAAAATATTCAATCTACTATCCTAACTTGGAAAGTACAGGAAGGTTTCTGAATCATTTCTCCATAGCAAGTCCTGCATTAAAGCTATAATGGCAGATTTGAATTATAACACTTAAATGGTGATTGTGTGCTGCAACACATACATGGCAAACAAAACCCAGAAATGTTAGGATTTACTGGGTAAAGAATAACACAGAGATCACTTTTCAGTCTTTTGGCTAAGATCAAGTGAAGAATAGCGCAAGGAAAGAGAGTAAGAGTTATAATGTATCTGTTTTATCTTAACGAATGACAGATAAGGATATCAGAGAATAGAGGAAATATAGAAGAGAAGTAGAAGAACACTAAATTTTAGTTTTCTTTTGAAGTTTGGATCTTGTTTTGATGTTGTTTAACTTTTATTGAAAGGCAAAATTCTACTCATGTGAATTTAAAGATAACTTTGCTGAGTCAAGTTATTTTTCTGGATTTAAAAATAAGTTAAAATATAATACAGCAGTAGAATGATGACATTTTGCACAATTCTCTTCACACATTGATATACTAAATTTTTTAAAAGATTTATCTTTCTTATTGTGAAGTCAGATATACAGAGAGGAGGAGAGAGAGAGAGGAAGATATTCCGTCCTACGATTCACTCCCTAAGTGACTGCAACGGCTGGTGTTGCACTGATCTGAAGCCAGGAGCCAGGAACCTCTTCCGGGTTTCCCAAATGGGTGCAGGGTCCCAAGGCTTTGGGCCATCCTTGACTGCTTTCCCAGGCCACAAGCAGGGAGCTGGATGGAAAGTGGAGCAGCCGGGATTGGAACCAGTGGCCATATGGGATCTGGGTGCGGTCAAGGCTAGGACTTTAGCCGCTAGGCCACCGCGCCAGGCTCTGATATACTAGCTTTAAAGAAATTTTGCTATTGAACTGTTCTTTTTTTTCTGCTGATTTTTCAGGTTTATAAGCATAAGTATATCATGGCAATAAAAAAGAGTATAGGGAAAATTCGCAACATGCATCCTTTGTGGGTGTTCCTGCATTGAAACAGATGGGAAACTAAATATTAAAGTCATGTTTTCCAATTACAAATAAATATTTTAAAGTAAGATAATTACGTTTTGAACATTTTAACAAAAATGTACTTTCAAACATTTTGCATTGCTGTTAAGGTCTATCTGGGTTTTGAAAACCTCACAAAATGTTATTTTCGTATTTTGATATTTCCATCATAGTCTTCTTGAGAGACAAAATTTTCCCCAAATTCATAAACTTCTTACGGACTCTGAGGTTTAGGGCTCTGGACTCCATCGACACTAAGTTAATGTCAGGCAAGGAAAACGGGACAAGGAATGTAGACACAGGACTTAAGCTTTTTACATCCCAAGTTATAGATAGAAAACGAGCATATAGAGTTTATAAGCAAAAATAGAAATTGTAATTTAGCTAAAGATTGTTTTGTTTTGCTGATTATTAGGTTTGCTGTATCAATTCTATGGAGAATACAGCTATCAAATGTATTTAGAGTTTTTCCTTTCTGTGTTAAGATTAGAGTCTGCTGTCAAAACCAAACAAATATAGTAAGGAGATATTTATTCACAATATGTCTGTGAAAATTTCTGCCAGCAGTCACAAGGCCCAAGAGTACATGTGTTTAGAATTGTCTTAAGCAAGGAAAGGGACTTTTTTTCTGTGTCATTTTTAGCTGTAGCCAAATTCACTTAAAACTTTGCTATTACCAGTTTCAGGCAGAAAGTGCTCTTTTCTGTTTTGTCTAGCAATGATTTGAAAAACAGCTAACTTATGCTGAATAAAAATAATAGCCCCATTAAAGCTTTCTGGATATGCACAAAAGGATTGGCATAGGGCACAGGCAGTGCACAGCTTTCTCTCAGTGTTAGTATTGGTGCAATGACGTTCACAGCAGTTACCACCCCTTGGCTGAACACATGCTTTCATCACAGTCTATTCTTTCCTTTGGTCTTTCCAATGCCTAGCTATCCCTCCTGGTATGTGATTTCTTCCAAAAGGAATATCCAACTCTAATTATAATTTCTTGCCTTTTTTTCAAATTGCACACTATATGCATGTCATAAGCTACATTTTCAATGGCCCTTCTACAGGATTACAGGGAGATCTAACCCAGTTTCCTATAATAATGACTGGCTCAGCAACATCTGTATCCAATAGTTCTCCAAAAGAAACACAAAAAGCAAAGCAACAATGACAACAGTAATTTCCACAAACAGAGCAAATAAACACTGTATAAACATCCAGGAAGTGATTTATTGTGAGGGATGGGTTCATCAGATTATGTAAGCTAAAATGTCCCATAATCTGTTGTCTGCAAACTGGAAACCCACTTTGCATTCTATACAGGCCCTTAAAGGACCAGCTGATACACAAGTATATTGGTGAGGGTGGATCTTTTTCACCCACTGTTGTGAGGGAAAGGAGCTTGTACTACACACAAGAGGCTGTAATCCATTTTTGCTCTTACACTGGATATTAGTGGGTTAGTGGTTGATTGACTTTATCTGGGCTTCAAATAACTTCACAGTGGCTCTGAACTCTAATGACCATTAAAATGACCCGAGGAATTTTGAAAAAATGTCAAGGCTTGTATATTCCCTCTAAAGATTCCCATTCAGTTAGCCAGGTTGGACCGTGGCAGAAGGATTTGGGGGAATATCCCGGTATAATATCTATGCTAGGATGATGCTCAAGCTCCCATTGTGCTGCTCTGTGTGTGTATGGTCTGTGTGTTTGTGGAATTTTAGACTCAAGCTACCTCAGCTCCCTTAGTTCTTATTTCATAACACAGAATAAATTATCTTAAGAATTTTGAAACTGATTTGTAGCACAGTAACGTTTAGCATGTTCCTGCAGACTGCTTGGGCTCTACCACTTTGCTTCTGCTTGTGGTCAAATTAAATATATCAGCAGAATGGGCAGTTCTATGGCTAGGTTTACCTCCTGAGTTTCTAATGAATTCTCCTTCCCACCTGGTTGCCAGTAGAGCTCTGCTTGCCACTAACCACTGGGGTATCTTGTCACCATAACACTGTTCTGCTGTCTCTGCTACTTCCCCATGCCCATGGTCTTCAGGCGTCCCTGATGTTCCTCTGCCACTTGGCTGTCCTCTCCTATTTCAGGGTATTGTGCCCTGTGTACTTTACTTTGGCTAATTCTTCTGCCTGTTTAAACTTGTTCCCACCCAATTCTGTCATCTTTGATCTCCAACATCCACTTTTCATCTCTGATTTTACTGATTTGGGTCTTCATCATTTTTTTAATTTAGTTGAAGCAATGCTGTATCAATTTTATTTATTTATTTAAAAAACCTTGTGCTTCACTTTACTACTGGTATTTTGTATTTTCATTTCAATTTTATTTCTTTTCTAATTCTAATAGTTTCCTCCCACATAGTAACTTTGGGTTTGTTTTTCGTTTTTCCAAGTGGTTTAGATACATTATTAGATCCTCTATTTGATGATGTAGGGAGTAGTTACTATACACATTTCTCTTAACAATGTTTTCGTTGTGTCTTATGAGTTTTGATGTGTTGTTTTGTCATCTTTATTTGTCTCCAGGAATTTTTTTGCTTTGCCTTTTGATTTATTCTAGGAGCCACTGTTTATACAGAAGCATTTTGTTCTGCTTCCATGTGTTTGCATATTTTCCAGAATTTCTTAAGTTGTTAATTTCTATCTTCATTCTATTGTGGTCAGGAGAGGTGCATGGTATGTTTTCAATATTTTTGAAGCTTTTTTAAAGAAATGATGTAGCATTTAGCTTACCCTGGATAAATTTTCATGCACTCCTAAAAAGACAGTATATTGTATATGTGTGGGATGCAATGACCCAACTCTGTTTTTTCCTTTGTTCATTTGTTGTATTGTCAATCTACTAATTGAGGGAAGAGTTAAAGTCAGTTATTATTTTTGTATTGGAGCCCATGTTTCCCTTTAGATCCATCAACATGTGTTTTATACGGGGTGCTCTACCACTGGTTTTTGTGTTCATTTGACACAATTACTCTTCCTGTTGATTCGGTTTCTTAAGCATTACATAATGATTTTCTTTGACAGCTTTTTTTTGGCTTTATGTCTTTTTTGTTGCCCTGCTGGCTTTTGATTTCCATTTGCATCCCTTCACTTTCATGGTATATATATATATATATATATATATATATATATATATATATATATATATATATATATTTGTTGGTGAGCTATGTTTCTTGTAGGCAACTTATGGGTAGGTCTTGTTTTTCTTTTTAAAAAATTTATTTTATTATTTGAAGGCCAGAACTAAAGAAATAGAATGGGGGAGGGGAGGGAGGGAGGGAGGGAGGGAAAAAGAGAGAGAGAGAGAGAGAGAGAGAGAGAATCTTCCATCCACTGAATCATTCCCTAAATGGCTTCAGTGTCTGGTTCAGTGTCTGGAGCTGGGCTAGTCTGGAGCCTGGTCTTCCAGGTCTCTCTTGTGGGTACTGAGACCCAAATACTTGGGCCATATTTCTGTACTTTCCCAGGTGCATTAGCAGGGAGCTGGGTTGGAAGTAAAACAGCCAGAATCACAATGAGCATCCATCACTACAGACAGAGTCTTAGCCTGCTTTACCATAGTCCTGGCCCCCAGTGCGGCAATTTAATCCAATCAGCCGGTCTGTATCTTTCAGCTGGAAAGGTTAGTCTGTTTACATTCAAGGTTATTATTGGTGTTGACTTGGTGATTTTTTTTTTCTTCTAATATTCCTATTGCTTGTTTTGAAAATCCTATGTGCTGCCATTAGGAGGTTTTTCTGCTTTCTCATTCTTCACGATACTAGTTCTCTTTCTCTGTTTCTGTGTATATTAATCCTTAAGTAATGTTTTTCAGGCTGTCCAGGTAGTGACAAATTACTTCACTTTTTGTTTGTTTTGGGAAGTCTTTATTTTACCTTCATTTAAAATCACAGCCTTTTATCTGGGATGAAGGCTGTTTTCCTTAAGGACTCTGTCACTCCCTTGGCTCCTCACTTGCAGTGTTTCTGATGAGAAATATTTAATCTGAATCAAGTTTTCTCAATGGCAATTTGGCATTTTTGTCTTGCACACCTTAGGATTTTTTAAATTTTCATTTCACTCTTGAAAGTTTTAATACAATGTGCAATGGTGGCAATTTTCTCTGTTTATCTGGGTTCCATGTCCTTTCTGTATTTGAATGTCAATAGCTTTGTCCAACTTTGTAACTTTTCTGTTACTTTCTTAATGGGTTTCTAAGTCAATCTGCTTTTCTGCTCCTGCGAGAATGAATATGACATGTGTACATTTTGTTTAATATAGATCCTGAACACTTTTTCCTCTTTTTTGTTTGATATTTTCAAAAGCTTTGTGTTCTAGTTCAGATATTTCTTTGACCTCACTGATTCTGTGTTACAGACTTTCCAATGCACTTTTGGCTTATTGACTTCTTTTTCTCATATTTTGGTATGATTGTTCCTTAATATTTCTATTTTCAGCAGAATTTCTTATAGATGCCATTCTTTGATTTCTTTAACTCATGTGATTGCTTCCCTGTATTTTTGAACAAACTCAGATTCAATCTTTTAAATTCCTTTTTGACATTTTGTCAATATTCTTATCTTCACAGTCCCATATTAAAACATATTATATATTCCTTTTGAGAAGTCATTATTGTTTTTTCTGTTATTGTATCTTATATTTCCACAGTTTCTATGCATTTTGGGGAGCACTTACTAATATCTCTTCTGAAGTCTTTGTTCTTGGTGACATGCTACAAGATGTATCAGGATGCCTGTACTTTCATTGGCCATCCAGAGATGTGCACTGGGTAGAGTAAGAGAGCTTGGGACAGCCTTTGTTTGTGGGATGGAAGTTTAGGATAACACCCCAAATATGTGTGGTAGCTCCCCTCTGTAGTCAGTAGGGGAGAACGCTAATCACTCCAGCTTGCATGATCACTGCCTTCCTTCTTCTGTGTGCCAACATGAGCCTGTTCTGTGCCTGTACCCTCCCCCATTCACTCAGGTACATATGGCATAAGGAATCTATGCACTATGTAGTGTGTGCATTTAATCCTTCCAGCTGATAACGTGATCTTAGGATTCCCACAGTCACAAAATGCAGGGTTCCTATAGTCAAGGGCTGTAGGAATCCATTCTCTGCTCTCTGTATGTCTCCATCCAAAGATGGAGCTGCTTTACCCCTGACCTGGGCATCTTTAGAAAAGATAGGAAGGTGACACCTTTGGTTCACAGAGTTAAGTAGACAACCTGCCCCTGTCAGTTCCTTTGCCAAGAATCCAAGTCAGTGGGGACTATAAATCTCTCTGACAAAAGCTGTCAGAGGTGCCCTGACTGCCACAGCCTCCAATTCCTTTATTCTAGGAAGATGGCTGTTTCTGATTTGTGGGGGAACAAAGCACTGTGCCTTTCATTCACAAAGTTGGTTGGGAACCCTGCACCCTGTCACAACACCCTCCTACATTCAGTCAGTAGGGACCACATATCTTCATTTGACAAAATTCACCAGAGGTGGCAGGCCACCACAGCTTACATTTCTCTTATTGGAAGACAGCACTTTTCCAGCAGGTGAGGGAGAGAGCACTATGCCTTCTGTCCCCAGAGGTAAGTGACCCCTGCTAACTTCTGCACCTAAAATCAGTCAGCGGGGACTGTGAGCCTCTTCACCAGATAGGATCACGGGTGGAAGCACAGGCTTCTGCAGAGTCCTCTCACCTCATTCTGGGAAGATGGCATCCCTGCAAGTAGTTGACCATGGGAGTCACTGGTGCTGTTCTGCAAGCTGTCTGTGTTTGTACAATCTTTTGTTACTCATCAGAGTTTTTCATCTTGTTATAGATTCTGAAAAAGCCTCTTCAACTGTCTTCTTGATTTTCTGGCACTTTCTTGTGATCAGAATCAGCATGTCTTTTCCCTAATTAGCCATCTTGGAATCCTTCAAGGAATCCAAGTTTATCATGTATAAAAGTGAGAGGTTATCTTTGTAAGATTAATTCAATGTATATGTGAAATTCACTTTGTGAAGTATCAAGGGGCAGGCATTATGGAACAGCAGGCTAAGCTGCTGCATGAGATACATATATCCCATGGTGGGATTGTGGCTTGCTTGTTGCTTCTTATACAGTTTCCTGCTAAGGCGTACCTTGAGAATGTCCCGTGCTTGAATCTTTTGATTCTAGTAGTTGGGTCCTTGCCACCCATGGATGAAAACTGGATGGAGTTCCCCTCTCCTAGCTTTATCCTGCCTGGTACAGCTCTGGCTGTGTGGGAATTTGAGGGAATGAATCAGTAGATGGAAGATATTTTTCTCTCTCTGTTTAAATAAATAAGATGAAATAATTGTTTAAAAATCTCCCTGGTTTATACTAAGAATCTTCATATATGATAATTGAAATATTTGCAAGTGTCAAAGAATTGAGAGGGAACGTTTAGATAAGGAAAATTATGTGGAAGGGGTGGGATTCAAGTTAGGAGTTGAAATGTATACACACACACACACACATATATATGTATATATATAATTTATTCACAGATAGAGCAAACAGGAATTTGATTCCTAAATAGCATTTATATGGAACACATGGTAGGCTCCTACAAAGAAGGGTCAAAATACAGGCTGAATAATGTGAAAATTAGCCTGAGAATTCATGCTTTTGTCACAAGGGAAGATTTATCACATACCTAAGTCTAAGCCTTCATCATTTTTCACCTGTGCTATTAAAAGCTCTCTAAAGTTAGAATCCGTCTTTTTTGTTCACATACATGCCCCTAGTATCAGGGCTTGGCTTGACATATATTAAGCTCTCAGGAAATATCTATTGAATAGACAGAGTCATAGGAAGATTAATATTATCATATAATGCCTTTTTTTACTCTAATGATTGAAAGATTTAGATATGTTTTAGACATTTTCCAAGTTTTACTCTTTTGCTGAAAACTTTTAGAGAGGATAAATGTGAAGAGGTAAATTATTTCCCATGCTGTCAGCCAGAAGAAAGGCAAGCATTTGAATAATTTCTAAAAGTACAATAAGCAAAAAGCTCTTGTCTTCTGCATTCCAGAATCATTTATGTGAAAAATGACTGGTTACTTTCTTATTGTAATGATTCTGAAACTGGTTATCTTGCTAATTTATGGTGATAGAATTGTCCATATACATTGGAGGAAGGATTTGATAAATAATTGAAGTGAGTAAACAGATTCAATTTGCTTTTTGCTATATAACACTTAAATAAATTTGCATTTTAGCATAATTCAAATCCCTTCCTACCAAGTTTCTCTCTTCATGGGAAATTATCATGAATGTATGTTGTATAAAATGTTTATATCTTTTTGGACTGATTGCTGTAGCTGGTAAGATAGAAAGAGTCCCTAGAGCACCCAAGAATGATCTATTAGACATAAAATCCTGGACTAGATTCTAATGTCTTGATTTTATTGAATAACTTGGGATAATATAGCCTTCTAACAAATTTAATGTTTTAAATTATATTTAAAATAAACATTCTAAGGAGTTTAAGGAATCAAGCTTAGCCATTATTTCTTATATAACCATGTCAACATTGTAAGCAGCATCATTTTCTTAAAAAAAAGATTATTTTATTGGGAATTCAGATTTACAGAAAGAAGGAGATACAGAGAGAAACATCTTCCATCTGCTGGTTCACTTTCTAAGTGGCCACAACAGTTGGACCTGAGCTTATCCAAAGGTAGAATCCAGGAACTTCTGGGTTTTCCATGTGAATGAAGCATCCCAAGGCTTTGGGTTATCCTTGACTGTTTCCCCAGGTCACAAGCAGGGAGCTTGATGTGGAATAGCTGGGATATGAACTGGTACCCATATGGGATCCCAGCACATGCAAGGTTGAGGATTTAGCCACCAGGCTACCACGCCAGGCCCACAGTATCGTTTTCTAACAATATGACTTAAGAATAGCATACCATGTTGAATTTTATATTAAATATTAGATTTAATACTAGAGGTTATAAAGTCATATTTAAATGTCACATTGCAATTTTGCTCAACTAAAATTTGAATTTTCCAACATATACTATTATTGAGTTTGTCAGTGATATACCCATTACATGTTTCACGTTTAGTACATCTACTAACGATTTTAGGCTATTTTTTTTTTTTACCATATCCATACCTGCTATATCCAGAGTATTTTGGTTGCAGAAAGCTGAGGGAAAATAGAAACCTGTTTTTGATTATATGTGTGGCTGAGTTTACCTGTAGGTGGGATCATGACATTAGTTTCTGCTGATAGAATGTGAGTACAGGTAATGAATGCCATTACTCAAGGTGAGATGCGCTGAACAAGTGTCCTCCCCCCCCTTTCTCTTTTCCCTATCCATCCATCCATCCATCCAGATGAGACGATTCAACAGATTCCAAGGCTCTGAAAGATGCTGGAATCACAAGACGGCAGGAGCACCTGATTTACTGCATAAAACAGAATTCATCATCCGCTTTTATCATACTGTTATCTGGACAAGAAATTTTGAATTAAGCTGCTTGTATTTAGGGATTATTTTTTTTTTCCAGGGAGTAACCTGCTCATCTTGAATCGGAAACTTGGAAAGTTGAAAAAATTGTCATTGTTTGGATGGGTCATGCTCAGGAAGTGTTGCTGATACATGCACTGGGATTTGTTCAGGGGAACTCATCACTGTTTCCTTTATTCAGGGAAGCATGACTGGGCTGGTGGACATCATTTTCATCTCTGTGTCTTCATCATGCTTTAAAAATGTTTGTCTCTAATTCACGATGAACATGCCCTGTGTCTGGCCCTTTGTGTATGCCATAGATCTGAGAGAGGTAGACCTGTGTTGTCAAAATCATTGCAAAACTATTTGCAAATTAAGAAATTTGACTGAGTTGCTACTTAAAATCTGATTTTGCTGAGTACACAATGTCAGTGAAGCAGTTTCATTCCTTCTTTATCATGTAAGCGCTCCCTGTATTTATGTACTTTCCTTTTTAGACCATGCAGAGATACAGCAAACCACTTTATAAAATAGATTGTTCTTTATAATTTTCTTTAATAGCATATTATAGCAAATTAATTTCAAAAAGGACAGTAAAGGGCAGTTTTTTCTTTTTAAAAAGATTTGGTTATTTTTATTGGAAAGGCAGATTTTTGTAGGAGATTTTTAAAGGAGAGACAGAGGGAAAGGTCTCCCAACCGCTGATTCATTCCCCAAGTGGCTACAACAGCCAGAGCTGAGCTGATCCAAAGCTAGGAGCCAGGAGCTTCTTCCATGTCTCCCATGTGGGTGAATGATCCCAAGGCTTTGGGTCATCTTGACTGCTCTCCCAGGCCACAAGTAGGGAGCTGGAAGGGAAGTGGAGCAGCCAGGATGTGAACCACCGCTCATATGTGATCCCAGAACATGGAAGGCAAAAATTTTGCCACTAGGTTATTGAGTTTGGCATGGGCAATTTTAAATTTAGAGTGTATATTCTAGCAACTGGTATTTCTTTATAACTAGAACATGCAATCTTGTTTGGATTTTTTAAATTGTCCATACGAGTTCTGTTTCTTTTTAAAAATATTTTGGGAAATATAAAATGGCTTCTTAGCCTTGTGGCCTAGTAGGCAAGGTGTCACTTGTAATGCGTGTATTCAATATGAAAGCCAGCTGGAGTCCTGCTGCTGCACTTCATCCCTGCTAATGAGCCTAAAGAAGCAGTGGAAGAGATTTACCCAGTATGTGGGCCCATTTCACACACTTCGGAGACCTAGATGGAATTCCAGGAACCTGGCTCTATCCTAGTTCAGTCCTGTCTGTTACAGTCATTTGGAGAGTGAACCAGCAGATGGAAGTCTCTCTGTAACTGTTTCTTTCCCTTCTTCCCTCCCTCCTTCCCAATCTTTTTAAAAAAGATTTATTTATTTTATTTATTGCAAAGTCAGGTATACAGTGAGGAGGAGAGACAGAGAGGAAAATCTTCCTTCTGATGATTCACTCCCCAGGTGACCGCAACGGCTGGTGCTGCACCAATCTGAAGCCAGGAGCCAGGAACTCCCTCCAGGTCTCTCACGCAGGTGCAGGAACCCAAGGCTTTAGGCTGTCCTCAACATCTTTCACTGGTCACAAGCAAGGAGCTGTATAGGAAGTGGAGCAGCTGGGATTAGAACCGGCACCCATATGGGATCCTGGAGTGTTCAAGGCGAGGACTTTAGCCGCTAGGCCGCTGTGCCAGGTCCCCAATCTTTCTTCAATTCACTTTCTGAAATGGATAATGAATAGATTAGTATTTTAAAAATATATAAAATGATAAGGGAAAGTCATAGAATCGTATGGATCTTGGGATGCCTGTCTTGGACTTAACTTCATAAGGAAAATATATTCAGCTCTGTCTTAAAACTTGATCAATGAAGATGTTTCTGAGACTATTTGGAAGAAAGTGTCAAACATGTCCCTTAAAATACTTTAAAGTGTTTTTGCTGCTTAAAGGTGATTTCTCATCCAGTTTTTGGATGTGTCAGTGCCAGCTGCCTTATTGATAGGAAGGCGGATCTGCTGCTCCAGATATGAGCATCTGCCGTAGCTCTTGCCAACTGGGAGTGACAGGTCATAAGTGAACACGGCTGCTGAGAGGCAGAGAAGAGGACGACAAAAGCAGACAGATGGAAGCAAGAGTGTGTGGGTGTTTACTTCCCATCTTGTAGTGGGTTGTGTGATCTAATCTCTTCACTGTCGAGTGCCATAGCAAGGCTAAATCACGCCGTGTTTGAAGAAAATGCATTCTTCAAGAATAAGGCGTTAATTTTGGTTAGGTGTGGGATAGTTTCTCATAACAAAACAACAAAAAATGTACATAAAACACAGCAAAAAACATTCTTTTTCCTTTCCTTTATCTTCAGATAATGAAGACATGCTTGCTGGAGTGTGTGTGCAGCTTGGGTATGTAAGGCACACAAATCAATAATACTTACCTTCAAGAGGACTGGGAAGAAGCTAGTTATCTTCTCCCTATATGAAACGGACACTACGCCTTGCCTTCAAGAAGCCACATCCTAGTCAGATTCAAAGGAAGGAGACATATAGCTCCACATAGTGATGAGAGAAGCATTAAAAGCTTTGTGATATGTTTCAGCATTGCCAAAGCCAGGATTAGATGCAGATTAAATATAACACCCCATATTTTATATTTAAAAAAAAGATTTAAAAATTTTCATTGGAAAGGCAGATTAACAGAGACATGGAAAGACAGAGGGAATGATCTTCTGTCTGCAGGTTTACTCCCCAAATGGCCACAATGGCTGGAGCTGAAACTATTTGAAGCTAGGAGCCAGTAGTTTCTTCTTGGTTCTTTGACATGTGTACCTATGTTGACATGGAGCCATTCTCCACTACTTTCCAAAGCCACAAAGCAGGGAGTTGGATGGGAAATGGAAGAGCTGGGATATGAACTGGTGCCCTCATGGGATCAAAGTGCTGGTACAGGGAGGATGTGCCAATTGAACTGTTGCACTGGTCCCCAGATTTTATTTCTATAATATATGTTTTTTCAGTATTCTGAGACTCATGGAATGCTAATTAACCTCTGACCTCTGCAGCTCACATTTTGAGTTTCTGAGAATGCCAATTTGTATTTTTCCTTGTGATTGTCTTTTATTTATGAATTTAGAAAATACCTACAAAATAACACTAAGCATCATTTCCTCGAGTTTAACTCATGACTAGCAGCCCAAGAATAGGGGAGATTTGTGTAGGGAGTTGAACAGAGACTTGATACAGTGCTGAAAATCTAGTAGAAGAGAAAGAAATACCCAGTTGATGGAACCCTGGGAAATATCAGCCTACCTCATCCTCATCTCTAACACTCTGCCTGGGTGTTGGGTTGAGTGTTCGTTTCCTCACTTCATTTTCCCCTGCAGCACTGCCATACAATAGGGAGAGAAGAACATGGCCTGATTGATGGCACCCAATAGCTTCACTTTCCAGGCACTGACTTGATATGCTTTTGTTTATCCCTGCCTTTGATTTTCACTGATTATCCACCTGCTGGTTTCTGTTAACTCTTTCTGAAATAGTCTCCAAGTGTAATCATTTGTTATAACAGTCCAAGACTGCAGAACTGCTCACTGGCACTGCCTTCGCTTGTGTTTATAGCCTTCCTCATGTATCTGACAAGTTGGCCAGCTCTTTGAAGGCTGATTTTTCTCTATTCTCCTTTTATGCACCATAGCGTCTCCATTTTTAACAACAGAGCTCATCCTCCTCTGTCCAGCATGAGAGAAAAGAACAGAATGCTAAAGTATTTTCACATCAATTCTGAGCAGAAGGAAGCAAAAAGCAACTTAGGAATACTGTGGCTACCGTTTTTCTTCAGCGCATCGGTTTTAACTTCATTGTATGATAAGACCACATAGTGCCTTGTGATCAACATGCAGTTCTCTTATTCTGAAGAACATGCGGTTCTCTTTTTTCTTGCTTGTGAAATGTTGTGCCTGTTTATTGCTGACCATGCTTGGGCAAGTAGCAAAAGACAATGCAGGTGCTTGGGGCCATGTCACCCACATGGAATGGTGTTCTAGATCCCCGACTTTGTCCAATCATTATAGCCACTTGGGAAATAAGTAAAAGACAGAAAATATCTCTGCCCGTTGCCATTTCCCCCACCCAGCCATTCCTCTCTCCTTCAACCCTGAATTTCAAATGAATAAATATGATCTTTAAAAATTACTTACATGACACAACCTTATTTCTGTATATAGGGCATCTAAGTGACTAAATGGAAAGTAATGCCAAGAATTTCACAAAGCAATGGGATTTTCCCCAAACATTATATTTAGAATTACAACTCTTACCTCATTTCTTTTTCATGTTTTTCCCTAATTACCTTCTTATCAACACCTTCTCAGAAACCACATATAATGTCCTAATTTAGAAATGACTCTTTTCCCAGTCTATATTATAAATTTATAGTAAAGATTAATAAAAATCTGTTTAATTCACAGCCACATGATGGCATTTAGAACAATGCTTGACTGGATAGGGTAAAATCATGCTCCAAATATGAGATCCCCAGCACCATCCTGGCCATGAAACTGATCAGCACCTGAAGTTCCAAGTAAAGCTCTCAGGAAGAGAGAGAGAGTGTATTTGAATGCATCAGAGCAAGAGAAACACAGCTGTCAAATGTGGTCATATAAGATATGATGTAACTAGGTAATTAATCAGAGTTTAGGCGACCTGGAGTTCTTATAACTCTGAAATGTGACCTTATCTCTGTTGGCTTGCTGTGCCCACTTTGCCAAGGTGCACCTGTCATATTTGAGAATGCTAAGATTTTGCCCTATTTGTGTTTCTGATTGTGGTGTATAAAAAAGAGACAGAAGGTGGGAGAGGCCTGTGTTTTTCATCATGGACTGCATGACTCCATTTTACTGTAGAAGTACCGTTCTCAATCCCTCCTGCTGCTACTTCATGCATGGTTCTCTCAAGCATCTCCTTGATCTCATTCATGAGTAGGCAGCCCCCACTCACATGTGAATGCATATCTATTTCATCACTGTTAAATAAACTATTTGTAATTGTGTATAATCCTGGCCTTTGGTTAATGTTTCTATCTCTGTGGGAGACAAGAATCTTGATTAGAACTCAATATATTCATTGCTCAAATCATAACTAAGTCTACTCGAGGTTTGAAATAAGTAGAATAGAACAGTGTAGCCCCCAAAAGGGCAGTTGGTGAAAAAGACCCCACTTCTCTTTTGGTCTCCATCTATTTGTTATTTGGAGAAACTGCTTGGTGAGTTTAAAACGTATCTTTGTTCTTGGAATCTTGGGTGAGATTTTGAAATGCAAATCTGGTTACTTCAGTTCTTTGTCTGACAGTCATTAAAGTCCAGTCACAGGCTGGAAACATTGTGTTCAGGTACACTCTGTCTGGTGGCAATGTTTCTACAGCTAGTGTCCACTAGAGGTAAGTTGTCCTTTACTGCTGAACCGTAACTGCTGGAGTATATGTAGCCAAATCAATTTTGTCATATAAATTATCTTCAGCTTGCAGCAAGGCTTCTTAAGCCATCCCTTTGCCTAGAAAAAGTAGAAGGAGGGAAGAGCCATTTCCTGTTACCAACTAACTGCATATTCTGCTGGAGATTAGTACTCAACAATGTGGCAGAAGTAACTATATCTGACTGTTCTGGATGGTGCTTTCTGTTCTAGCAAAAGTAGCACTCTACCTTGGGGCACAGGACTGTAAGCTGGTGCCCACTGCATTTGGGTGGCATCCAGGCTACTTATGATCTAGCTGGGGCTTGATAGCCATTGCATTCTCTTTGCCCTAGTATTCCTAGTGGCTGTGAGGAAGGCAGGTTTAAAATACAAGTGACTTCTGGGTCCTAGCACATGAATGTAGTTTCTGCTAGCTACTTGGGACTTAATATTCCATAGTCAAGCCTTCCTTAACTATTAGAGTTGGTTTTGAGAAATTTGAATTCTGAAATTTCTCACCTCTTACATCTGAAAATGCTTATATACTGGTTTCATGTTAGAATATAGACTAGAAGTTATAAGCCCTAGGTGTGATAGCACAGATAACATTTGATACACTAGGGTTGAGGGGTGGGTGAAGAGAAAAGGTCCTGAGAAATCTTAGATATGAGTCAAACCCTCCTCTGATGCAGCAGGAAAAGTCCACCAAATTATTTAGGGCAGTAGACCATTGTTTTAGATCTAAGAGTAGATCCCAGGTCCAGAATAACCAGGAGGTAGCCCCAATGCAGGCAGGTTATGGAACTTTACCTTGGGCTTCAAAAAGGACACCTTGTGATGTCAGGTTCCCCAGGGATGAAAGTCACATGTTGAAGCATAGCTGAACCAATACTGAGGCATTTCTATCTTTTGCATTCCCAGGCCATGGAGAGACTTTCAGCTATTGGCAATTCTTCATAAATTCCCATGGACACATTAAGTATGCATGCATAACAACTGAGAAATACTTAGGTTAAATAGTATAATTAAGGAAAGGTCTGTTTTCCGTTGTAATACTGTCTAGCCAAAGTAAAAGCTGGAAGACTGAAAGACCTTGAGAATAGATGGGATTCTCAATTATAATACTGTCCCAAAACTTGACTTTTTCTGTAGAAAGCAACACAAATGATCAGAAATTTATTATCAAAACTTTAATAACAGAAAGAATAGTGGGTTGTTATGCACTGCTCTCTTAAAGATAAGGGAACAACAGATATATAAATAATCCTCTATTGAGTGTAACCCTTAACCACCCCAAGGTCAACAGATGTAAAAGTAAGAATGATCCAGGAGGTCCCAGATCCTCCCCCACACTCTTCAAACCTGTTTCTTCTCCTGCTCATATTGCTGTGTCTCTGGCACTTCAGTTTCCTGAGCAGTATGCTAAAGGAGTCTTTTATGGTCCCAACTGCTGTATCTGCAGTGATCAAAAAGGATAAGAAGATTTGCAGAAATGAGACTATATGGGTTCATGTATGGTGGCGTGGTTGAACAAATGCATGATTAAAACACTAGATTATGATGACATCAGAGAGGTAACACAGGAAAAGAATAAAATTCCACCCAAGGGGCCCGGCGTGGTGGCCTAGTGGCTAAAGTCCTCACCTTGAACGCACCCGGATCCCATATGGGTGCCGGTTCTAATCCCACAGCTCCACTTCCCATCCAGCTCTCTGCTTGTGGCCTGGGAAAGCAGTTGAGGATGACCCAATGCCTTGGGTTCCTGCACCCACATGGGAGACCTGGAGGAAGTTCCTGGCTCTTGGCTTCAGATTGGCACAGCACTGGCTATTGCAGTCACTTGGGGAGTGAATCATCCAAAGGAAGATCTTCCTCTCTGTCTCTCCTCCTCTCTGTATATCTGACTTTGAAATAAAAATAAACAAATCTTTAAAAAAAGAATAAAATTCCACTCTTGTTCCAAGGATGGCTAGTTAATGCATGAAAGATTATATATATGTCCTGACAAACATGAAAGGAATGTGCTGCTTGGTACTCATTTCATTACTTAGTCAAATATTAGAAGGAAGCTTCAAAAACAGGCCTATTGGATCTAATTCTCGTGATTCAGGTGGTATAAATATCATTTAAAATGCTTAATAGTAGGAAAAGTGCTGAAGAGGAAAGAATATTCCATCATGGGTAGTCCAGAGAGAAGGCCTATAGGATAATGACAACTGTAACTAGCTCTTGGCAACCTCAAAGTAAACTTAGGAGGAATTCTGCCACAGTAGATTAATGTTCTTGATATGAGAAGCCAGGACATTGCTGCAAAGTGTCACGCCACCTCCAGTGGAGCCTGCGTGAGAACATCACCAGGCCGAGGCAGCAGCTTCAAGGAAGTGCCTCCTGAATTTGGCTGCATCTCTAGTGGTCTTGGCGTTCCTGGATCTACTCTCTATTCTCCTATCTTTATATGGCTGGAATAATGCTACTTATGTGCAGCAAAGGCTCAATATTCCTTTTTAGTTCTATGAAGCCTTCTGACAGGAAATTGGACAAAAATTACAAGTGGCATGGGATAAAAACTATCAGGTCACTAGCTTTAATAAACCTACTTGGGGCTATTTTTGGGGATTCCAAAAAGAAGATTACAGTAGAGATCTATGGCTTAAAAATCATACAGGAAGCAAAACTAAGAAAAATAGATAGGTTAATATTAAAACCGATGTAAGGCACAAGGCACAATGAGAGCTAACCGCTTAATGATTAAAACTGCAACTGGGGCCAAACTGCATCCACAAGAAATAGCAACCGCAGTCTGTCACCAGGTTATTAGAGAACAATCTTTTCTCAATGGCCCTGCTTACCTCCCTGGAATAATTGTTTGTAGAAATGTAATCACATGACTAAACAAAGAAAACGTCCCTTAGCATTAATCTTTTGTATATAAGTTGATGCCTTATTTTTGCAAAATGCACTCAGATACAACTGCCTTGAGTTGTTGTGTCTGTCACTTGCCGAATCCTTGCCCGCCATTCCCGGGGTCCTGTTCTCATTGGACTGATTGCTCCCGGCCAAGCTGGTCTGTTGTAGCAAAGAATGCTCCTCTGTGATGGAACCTTGAAATCCATACTTCAGATGAAAGAAATACAGTCATTGCAGCTGGGACTGTCACATCTTTCAAAGGAAAGGATGGAGAGAATTCCATGTGACTGATAGCTTTGTCTGAAGACCTATGAGACCTTCAATGAAACACATATCTCATGTCAAAAGCCTTCTGTGATGGCTGACATAGCAGTTAGGCGGGTTCATTTTCTATGTGACATTGGGTTCACTTAACTCTATGCAAACTTCCCACTCAGGACTCCCTATCTTCAAAAAGTTGTATTACTAAGGAAGATGATATTGATCATTCTAAGAAATTTACTTTGCATTTAGTGTGTCAAATAGAGAATATTGTTATACAAGTTAGTAACATTTGAAGGTCCAATTACTTTTGCTTGGAAGGGATTTTCTAGCAGACCTAGATATTTCTCTCAAGTTAATTGCTTCTAAATTTAAGTCCTTTGTAATGATGTTACTAAGCATTGAGGCCGACTCAACCAGGATGATCTCACTGAAGATAGAGCGGTCGACCCTCAAGCCAGGAATTGGAACACCTATAAGGAATGCACATGTTGTGCCCTCTTAAAGGACAAGGCTAATTTTTCTCTTGGCATCAGTATGCCATAAAACCAGAATCTATGGAGGCTCCAAACATTGAATGATGCTTCTCAAACGTGAATTCCTAGCTGCAGCCCTCTTATGAAACTCTTGTTCTGCCTCTTTTAAAGCCCTGTGGGGAATATGAAATGGTTCATGATCCGAGGGCCATTCACGAGGCAGTCATTCCCCTTGACCATATTAACACCAAATCCTATACTATATTAATGAAGAAAATTGAAGGCACCCCATGGACACAGTACACATACTGTCAAGCCAAAACAGTAAATATCTTTGAATGAACAGACCCATCCTTGAAATGATTCAGCGGCATATCTGGGCAGTCCTTCAAGGCTTTAGAGATATACTTACTTGTTCGGCAATGCCTTATCAAAGAAACTTAGGGAACTTTAGTTAAAGACTGGAATTGTTCTGCAAGATATAGATGATATTCTCCTTTTCAGTCCTTCCGAAGATGGCTCTGGTAACTGTTCTGAGAAGAAGGAGTACAGAGTTTTCCCAGCTGAAGCTCAGGTTTCTAACGATAAAGCAAACTATTTAGGGTATATTATGACCCCAGTAACTGATGCTCTTTCATTCAAGAGATACGATATTATAGTGTGCATGGAGCCAATACAGAGAAAGAAGACACCAAGGAACCAAGGACATTCCTTGGAATGACAGATTTTTATGGGATATGGATTCCAAGATTTTGTTAACAGTCAACAGAACCACTTTACTGGGCAGGAAAGCTGCAGGAAACTTTCCAAAGCATTAAAGAACAAAGACTCTGGAATTAGGAATCCCTAAATTGGACAAGCTGTTAACTCTGTCTGTAACAGAGGAAGCGAGAATAGCTCTAGGTGAACTCACTCAGAAGTTGGATTTGTTTTTGTGACCTTTGGCCTGCATTTCTGAGCTAGTTCTAGTGGCAACAGAACGGTCTATGTATTTAAATATAGATGTTACTGTAGCACTTTGAGTTGAAGAAACCACCAATTTGATTTTATACAAGTCCTTTGAAGTTCAAACTGCACCACAAGCAGTTCTAGAAATGTAACATCAATGGTCAACATCGGGAATTCTTACAAAATACTACACTCTTTTGTTAGATTGACCTAAGTTAACTCTTAAGGTATGCTGAATCCTCAATCTGGTTACTTTCTTTCCATTGGAAACTACTGATGAATTAGCTCAGTTTGGAGTAGGAAAAATAGAGTAGGTGTGTTTTAGCAGATCTGACCTGCTAGATGAACTTCTGAAAAATCTACATGTTGAATGTTTCACTGATAACAGTTTCACAAAGGAATGAGTTATAACGGTGATAGATGCCATAATGGATATTACTCAGGTGATAGAAGCACAAGTATAAACTTATCGAACACTTTGTCACCAAAGGCTGAGATTTCTTCCTTTTTTTAAAGATTTATTTATTTTTATTGGAAAGGCAGATACAAAGAGCAAAGAAAAGACAGAGAGAAAGATCTTCTGTCTACTGGTTCACTCCCCAAGTGGCTGCAACTGTTGTTGCTAAGCTGATCCGAAGCCAGGAGCCAGAAGCTTCTTCCCTGTCTCCCACATGGATACAGCGTCCCAAGGCTTTGGATCATCCTCTCCCAGGTCATAATCACGGAGTTGGATGGGAAGTGGAGCAGCCAGGATATGAACCAGTGCCCATATGTGATCCTGGCATGTGCAAGGTGAGGCTATAACCACTGGACCATTTAAATCCTAAGTAATCTTAAATCTTAAATTGTCATCTTGATATGGTCGCCTTCAGAATACATCTAGGTCTTTGGGATCCGGGTGTATGCTAACATTCAAATCAATTTGTATATCCAATAGTGACAGCACCACCTTTCTTATTAAACAAAACAAAACACTAAGAACAAACCTGAGAGAGAGCTCTCTTCTCATCAGTTACCCTCAGATGGGATCCTGGATCAAGCAAGCAAAGGATTTTAATCCCTAAGCTATTGCGCCAGGCCAATGTTACTGACTCCAGTGAATGGGTTCCTCTGTTTTTTACGTGTGGGCTATGGCCTTTATCTTATCTCAAGAAATGTTTCCAGCTAAGAAGATTAACTCCTAGAAATGACTTCTCCCAGAAAGCCCTGGTAGATTGGAGTATTCTCCTAGGAGACTTGTGCATAGAAATGTCCTATGAGGGTGGGCGAAGGCTGATACCTCTGTGTGGTACACCAAGATCACTTCTCTTTAGTCTTTGGATGTCACCAGCCCTGGCCACAACTTATACTCTGTTTTAAGTTGTTTTCAGGGGTGGGAATATTTTGTTCTTTTTTCTGCCCATGCTCTTTTTGGATGGCCTGCAGTGCCCAACAGTCTGTTCTGCCACTAGGTGTGTCTTCCTCCTCTGGATTCTGAACTTAGTGATAAAGACAATGGAAAACACTTGCAGTGCAAGTACTCTTTTCATGCTCTGCTTCAAGGTATTTCTGTGGAGCAAAAAGTCTGTTTGAAATCACTTCTTCCTCGGGTCTGCTTTTATTTCGTTGAGTTCAAGAAGGAAGCATTTGTGCCTCTACTTTAAAATTATCACAGTTATTTATTTGTTAAAGAAATATTCTGTTCTCCTATGGAAGTAGCTATAATTTGTGCCTTCCTAAATATTTAAGCCTTTTAAAACCTACATGAGAAAAATCTGGAGCCAATTTGGAATTCTATTGGGAAACAATTATAATGGCTTGAGGACAAAGCACTATATCCAAGCTTAGCTCTTCTACTATTTATGTTTGGAGAGCAAACTTTGGAATGGCATAAAACATAGAATTTGGAAAAACTTATCCCACTGCCCATTGAGGCCTCATATTTAGCAATTTAAATCTAAAAATCCACACTATTTTTGTATAGTCCCTATATTGTATAAATGTAATTTAGCATTTGATCTGATTGGCAAAACAGAGCATAAGGAAAGTCTTGAGTGAGACATTCAATTTATAGAGACCTCAAATTTGTAAAAACCCTGACAGGGAAAGAATTTTCGTTGAAATCAAATCCTCTGCTTCTCTCATCCATGGCCATTTGCAGCTGCTGAGGTCCTCCCATGTTTTCAAACTGTACTTATTTGCTAAATTTGGTACCTGTGTCATTTCATTATTAAGCAACAGTATGTGCGTTGTGGTGTGTTTCTTCACCAGTGCCTTGCAGCCTAAGAAACAGATATGCTGAGACCAAAACATTCTGTGCCTTTGTTACAACCTGCGTGGACTTTCCTAGGCTAAGTGAAGATACATGAAGGAACTGCTTGCCTGTGAACAAAGTTGCCAGAAGCTTCAGTGACACATCAAGGTATGGAAATGACAGAGTCCAGCATCCTGTTATCAGATATATTTAACAGTTTCATTGGAAGTCCACCTTTGATTTGAAAGTAGAGATGCATACTGCATTATATCTTCATATCTGGATATGATAGGCCATATTGCACAGTTACTAAACATTCCCTTAAATGAAAAGCCATAAACCAAAATCCACAACAGGCAAAAAAAATGGAAATTTGCAAGAATATGAAGCTAAATAACATGCCACTGAATGACCAATGTGTTGCTGAATAAATGAAAAAGAAAATTTAAAAGTACCTTGGAAAAAACAATGCTACTGTATGACCTATGAGTCAGTGAAGAAATTAATAAGAAAAAGACCCTTTTTTGAAGGAATGAAAATAAAAATAAATATATCAAAACCCACAGGATATAGCCACAACAACAACAACAAAACTTGAGTTTCATAATATTTTCCTCGAGCTCCAAATAGATTTGGGGGTTTAAGGTAGCCAAATGAATGGCATCCCCATTTTCTCCTTACAAGATGTGAACATATCTGGAGAGAGAATGAGTGGTAGGTTCTGTTACTCCTGAAGTGTTTCCTGTTGTTTCTATGAATGGCAACAGTGGGCTATCCAATCTTGAGCTCTAAAATTGGCCTGTACATTGGTTTCCAGGAAGACGTGGAGGACTCTAGCTGCCTCACCCTGCCAAATTGGACTGGCTTCTTGAGCCTCACAGCAAAAGGTAAGTGAGCCACGTATTTCCTGTTGTGTCTATAGCAGGGTGGGAGGTGTGGTGGTGGTGGGAAACAGTGATTTTGGGGGAAAGGTTTAAACTGCATTTGCTTGTTTTCTTATCCTTGACTCACTGATCAGCATCTCTCATTACCAGGAATGGAGGGACTTTGGGTTGAGAGAACCCAGAGTGTTTGACAGGGCAGCTCCATACAGAGGAAGGCAGCCAGCGTGCAAACATGCTTTCGCTCCCAGTTCAATAAGGGAAACACTTTCAATGTTGACAGTTAGGAAAATGGCAGTAGAACATAGAAACGTTTCTATAGGAAAGCTAGACAGATGATTTAGACATTAGTGGAAGAATATCACCGTACTGTGAAATACCCTAGCCGTTGTTAGCCTTTGTTCCTGCTAAAAAGCAGCAAGGGGTTCTCAATAACTGACAGTGCTGTTATCGGTACTTTAAATACAGTCATCCTTTTATCATTTTAGTAGTCTGGGATCCCCATAGGTTTCATCAGACTCAACTGCTGGATGTTTGAATCCGAATTACAGCTCTGTTGCATCTCACCATGCTCAATAGCAGTAGTACAATGCTCATTCTTGTTATTAAGGGAATGAACCACCACTCATGGAACCCAGTGATACAGAGGCTAACGTTGTTCTCTGTCTTTTGCATAGTATCTTGGCACACACAGTGCTGTTTACACAAGATTTATTATTTAGATTAATCATGTTTTTTTTCAAGATGAGTTAAGAAATACTGATGCAATAAAATTAAAAGACCAAACTGTATTGGTTAGAATGTTTTTATTTATTTAGATGGTGAAGTTTTTTGGATAGAATTTAGATACAAGAAAATCAGCTTCTGAAGTTGAAGGAGCATATATCCTCATCTACCTAATGACTTAAAATTGTCATCAAATTTTGTAAATAGTGGCTATAGATTAAAATAACACAGTGAAAATACAAGCTATCGTTTCCCTCACTATAGGTAGCCATATATGTCATTCACACACAGTTTGTAGATGAAGGAAATATCTTTCTGTAATTGTGAAGTGGCAAGCACTAGCTTTAGAAGATTTTTAAAAAAACAGTCTATCAACACATAATGAGTTGAGAATAATCTGAAAAGCAAAGTAAATGACATCTCATTACTCTTTAATTAAAACAAATTAATTATAGCAATTTGTTGACAGAAATAATGCTGTACAAGGCAGGCAAATACAATCTATTTAAGTAGCTCATTCACTGCAAGAGGAACCCAGATCTTATGACATTTCATTAACAAGAATGGAGTGTTTAAAATCTTTGTTACAGCTGACAGTTTCACATTGTGTACCCATTGCATGTCATATCTTTTTTTCTAAATATTTTGCTTTAGAAATAATTGTAGGGTTTTCAGTGCTTTAAATGAAAACCATGGACCAACTCTTGTGTTATCTGAATTCTCCACCCACCCCATTATTTGTAATTGTGTCAATTATTTGACATTGAAAGCAAGCAAGTAAGCAATTTTTATGATATACTAAATGATTTTCTTTTTCTCAATCTGGAGAAGTAGCTTGTTATTAAATAAACATGCTCAAAGATTTGAAGATGCATTTTTAAAATATTAGAATAACATGAAGTTCTGGTACATTTTATGGGGTATGGTGGAATACTACAACAGATACACACACTATATACCGATAATACCAGACAGTGAGCCCTTCTATTTCCTTCGTTGCAGACTGTAGTGAAACCTACCATTCTGTGGAACACCAGAACCCATTATTTTTACCCAATTGCATTTTGTTGTCCGTTACCAAATTTCTCCCAGTTTCCCAGATTCTAGTAACCAAAATTTCAGTTGTTTTAGATTGTTTAAGCTTTAATATATGAGAGGTACTCTGAGAAGAAAATTTGTTTCCTATCTGCTTGTTTAGATTGCTTCATTTCCAACTTCTTACCTATCAAACATACACATACACATCTCACATTATGTGAGTCACGGCCAGGCTTGGGCTGGGGGTTAAACAGAGCAACATGGAAGTCTGGTCAGAGAAAACCAGAAATACTCTTTCTTACACTGGCAGTCACATGCTGCATTTTATTTCTATGGATATATCACTGGGAATAGGATAGTTGAATTTCATGGTAAAATTCTTTTTAGTTCTGTGAAAATTTCTATACTGTTTTCCATAATGGTTGTACCAATTTGCATTCCCAACATAGTTTTAGGGTTCCTTTTCTCCACAACCTTGCCAGCACTTACAAAACTTGGATTTTGAAGATACAATTTTAGACAACTTGCAAACGGAAATCAGGGAGGATGCAGCAGTGAAACCAGTGGATGGTTAAAGATCAAACTGGAATAAACCCATCTGCCAGACTCCAGTACAGGATGTTGCGATATCAAAGTCCATCTGATCCTATCTAGTAAATGCCTCACTCTGTACTCCATCAGAACATAAATACAGATCTAATGAAATTGATTCAGCTTAAATTTATACTATTTAGAGTAAATTAGAAATTAAAAAGAATAAATTTCTAGAAAAGCATTTATGCTTTCTGTGTGGGCATACGTTTACAGAGCAGTGACAAATAGAGGACTAGAATGAAAGTGAACAAATTATACACCCTCACACACACTCACTCACACAGGAAAATATAAAGCTATAGATTTTTCAGGAGATGCCTTCTAAATTATGTGAGCAGGAAAAGCCTTTCTGAAAGGTGATATTTAAACTGAAAATTGAAGGATATGTTAAAATATTATAACAATTTTGGAATAAAGATCATTTTAGGCAGAAACTGCACTAAAGGGAAACCCAGAGCAGGGAAAGAAATTGTAAGATGTGTGTGAGAGTGTGTGTGTGTGTGTGTGTGTGTGTGTGGTTGTGAGAGAGAGAGAGAGTGCACGACTGGGCATCACACAAGCAGAACAAGCAGATGTGAACCCATTTCTGTCTCAGTGTGTTCTACCAAGCTGTGGCACTGGAGAGACAAATTCAACTTAATGATAGCCCTAACTGGACTTCAATTCATGATTTCTTAATACTGCAGATTTGTAATTGGTTCATTGAAGCTGAGACAATGAGGAGCTGAGTTGGCTAAGCAGGGTGTTGGATGGTATAACACAGAGGATGAAGGAGCAGATGTTCAAAGAAACAGCAAGAAAGCATGTGTGTACCCAAAACTGACCATCCAAGAGGGTAGCTCCCTGACAGTTTTCTAGTTTCCATGTACTCCTGTGTTTTGCACACTTCATGGGAATGTGTAGTAGACACTTCCCATTTTTGTCTCATTTATTTCTTTGCTAATTTATGGATTCCCACAGTGTTACCCCAAATCTAGTTTCCTGTTGACCCTTCAACACAAAATAGGCATGTGGATGTCTCCTAGAGATTCGTTATATGGACACTAGAGGAAAATGGTGTTTCTGTTTTTTTTGAACCATTAGCTTTATAAACACTGGAGCTTTCCCAGGAAACCCTTTCCGGTCCTGCCATGTGTAGAGAGGTTGCCTAAGGTACAAAAAAGGACCCAAAACACAAAATAGAAGCAAAATTAAGCAAAGGTGAGTGATGGAGACTATAGGAGCTCTTAGATTCAGCACCCTTCTCCTTGAATTATCTTGCATTTTGTTGCTTACAAATATGTCCTCCTTAGTAAGGTACTCTGATCATTGTGATAATTTCACTCAACCATTTCCTTTCAGACTGGAAATCTAAGATTTGGGGTGGATATATGACACCTCCATGACACTCCAACATGATGATTTTGGCTCCCCATCCACAAACTCAGAGTCTCGCTAGACATACAGAAACTGTTTGATCAAAAGGATCTAGCCAGTGATACTTTTTCACCAACAAATGTTATAAAAATATACATCATAAAATGTACAAGGGTTTTAGATAAAAATTTCCCAAATCAACAAGATTAAAATATGTAGCTAGCAAATTTGCAAATAAAGATCATCCACTGAAATGTATAAATGTGAAGATAAAAATATATATTCTAACTTACTAAATTATTTTCCTGACTTTAAATAATATATAATAGTATATTTAAAATTTATTATTCTTTAAAGAGATTTAAATAAATTGTTAGGCTTAAAATCTTCTTAATAGCTGCTATATATTTTATTTCTTTCTTGGGAAAATATTTATGGCTTTTGTTATTAAGCAACTGTCACAAATATTTCAATCTGTTTCTTAGATAAATGTTTTTTCACTGTAGTAATAAGCGTGTAAGTGTAAATTTTACAAAGTTTCATTGAAGAAGCATTGATTGAAAAGCTTACCAGTTTTTGGTTTAGTGCTGTTTTGAGTGACATGATATGCTTGCTATCATTTATATTCCTTGGAAGAACTTTTGAGGAGTGAGAAAATCCCCACGAGACAGCTGAATAGTACCTATAGCCACTTTAGGATGTATAGCAGCCGGTTCTGAGTACAAACAAAAATTGAAGAGTCAATGAAGTAGTCACAGGATGTGGTTAAGAACTTGCATTGTTATAACATATTGATTACCCAATACCATGTCAATTAATTCCATAAGGTTGTAAATTGTTGTTGATGTTGTGCTGGGGCTTCTAATTGATAGGGATGATATTCTGCCAGCTCTGCCTTCAGACCAGAGATGGTCTTCCAAGAAACTGTTGAATTTATCTGGACAATAAGATGCTGGACTCTATACTTGGTATATGTTTGCAATGAAAGAATCTCAACTGAATTTGAACTGTGGTAATGCAACAAGGTGGAGGAATCCACCATGGGGGGAGGGTTTGGGGAGGGGATTGGGGAATCCCAGAGCCTATGAAACTGTGTCACATAATGCAACGTAATAAATAATTAAATAAAAAATTAGGAACCAATTATATTTGATGTACACAAAAGAAAATAATTTTATAAATTAACAATTTACATCAATGTGGTAATGACTGAATGTTGTGTAGCATTGTTTTGCAAAAAGAATAAAGATATTTTTCTCCAAATTCTTGAATATTTAAAATAAAATATTGCCTTTTTTATGTCATTTTGAAAATGAAGACAATGAGGCCTGGCTTAAAGAGCATTTTACAGGCTCCCATTTTGAAAGGCATGCAATAATGCTATAGATGATACAATCTTTTTGAAAAACAATTTCTGTGTATAAATAATGGAAAAAACATGACCATGAATCTACCAAAGAAAATCAGTATGCATTTTAGAAAAACATAAGTCAATGAGGTCAACCACTGATATAGTATTTCTAAAGATGAGCAAAATCTCTTAAGATTCAGGTTCTGTGTTAAGAACCATGCTCATTGACATCTCAATTTTAGTTTATATACAGGACCGGACCGGCTGCTATATACCCCGAAAAGGCCACTGGGTACCATTCAGCTGTCTCATGTCTATTTCATTTTAGTATTTAGCCATTTGTTGTGTTGAAGTATAATTTTGTTGATCTTGGCAGATTTTGGGATAATCCAGACTGGCTTTTAACTCTAACAAGATATTTGTCGACATTTAAGGTGCAGAACTTTTTTTTTTTTTTTTTTTTTTTGCAGGGGGGGTGTGCAGGGAAATCCTCAACACCATGGTGAGGAGTGACCAATCTTTGTGTCCCACCCAGCAAGGCATGAGCCAATCCATGCCAGCTCTTTCCTGTCAGATTTCAAGCTCTACTTTCTGTTGTTTGTCTATTTATTTTAGGGTTTTTTTTGTTTGTTTGTTTGTTTTGTTTGTTTGTTTGTATGATTGTTTGCTGTGAGGGGTTTTCGAAGCGATCCCGATGGTCACTGCGAGGGAGGGCGGGGGTCCAGAGGTGGAGCCAGGCTCGGACCAGAGAAAGCTCTCCTCCCTGGTCCTGAAGGACATTAATTGTTCTTCTGTGTCTGCTGACCGCTCAGGGCTTCTGGCTGTCTTTCTGATGACGTTGGTTTCTGCACGGTAGTGTTTGGACTTCTTCCATCCCCTGTGGAAGCTCCGGTTGGGGGTGGGTGACCTCAGAGTACTCAGCCTCAGAGGGCATCCAATTCCCTGTGGCCTCCTTGGCAGTTGGGGTATAGTCCTTGTTGTTCGTATTAGTAGTTTGTGTTGAAGATCTGGGAGTCTTCATGGTTGTTATTTTGTTATTTTGTTCTTTGTTTTTTTTTGTTTGTTTGTTTTGTTTTGTTTTGTTTTATTGTTTTTTTTTTTCTTTAACATACTGGTTACTCAAAACTATGTCAATTCCATAATATTGCAAATTGCTGTTGATGTTATATTGGGACTCTTAATTGACTGTGATGATATTATACCAGCTCTGACTTCGGACCAGAAATGGTCTCCCCAAGAAACTGTTCAACCCATCTGGACAACAAGTAGCTGGACTCCATGCTTAATATATGTTTGCAAGGAAAGAATCTTGATTGAATTTGAACTGTAATGCTGCATCAAGGTGGAGGAATCCACCAGGGGGGAGGGGAGGGGGAGGGGGAGGGGGATTCCCAGAGCCTATGAAACTGTCAAATAATGCTAAATATTAATTAAAAATAAAATAAAATTTAAAAAAAAGGAACCATGCAAATGCTACTGTGCACTATGAGGTAAGCACCATATTCATTTCATTTTGTAAGTAAGGATAGTAAGGATTAGTGAGGCAACTTATAGAAATAGAAGCACCAGGTGCTGGCACTGTGTCATAGAGGGTTAAGCTGTCACCTTTAATACTAATATCCCACATGGGTTCCTGTTTGACTTCCAGCTGCTCTGCTCCTGATCCAGATCCTTAATGATGTATCTGGGAAGACAGTGGAAGATGGCCTAAGTGTTTGGGCCTCTAACCGCATGTGAGAGACCCAGAAACTCCTGGCTTTGACCTGGTCCAGCCCTCTTCCAATAGATGGAAGCTCTTTCTTTCCATCTGTTGCCCATTCCCTGCCTGCACCCCCCACCCACCATCTGCAACTTTTTCTTTGAGATAAATTAGCATATCTTTTAAAAAATAAATGGAAGCAATAGAAAACCTTACACATTTACATATATAAAATCTCTAAGAAATAGGTGCACATGATTATGGGGCCGGCAAATTCAAAACCACATGTTAGACTGTCAGGCTGTATATCCAAAAGAAAGTTGTGGTTTAAATCTGAAGACAATTTGCTGGCAGAATTTCCTCAATGTGCATTTGTGTCTCAATCTTCTCTTCAATAGTTATATTGGGTTAGGGCTCACTTAAATGCTTCTTTAACCTTGATTATCTCTTTAAATATCTTATTTCTAATTTCTACCACATTTTTATCTACTGAAGATTAGGGCCTCAGCAAATACTGTTTTGCATGCATATGTGTAGGAACACCAAATTCAGTCCATTTCAGCAGAGATTTAGTCATTTATTCAATAAATATTGATTGTAAACCTACCAAGTGTCTGTCTGTGAGAGGCGCTAGGGAATGATTAACTAGTGTGTTAGGGCACGGAGCTAATTAGTAATAGAAATATGTTTGTTTGATGCTGCTGTTAAACCTGGGGATGTACTCTTAATCTGTTATTTAGTTAAGTGAGAACTCAGTAGACCTTCTGTTTCTTTCCTATGAGCCTCATGATTAAGTAGGCCACTCCACCAGTCTGTGTGACTCAGACCATTTTGATTGTTGCTTCAACTTTATTGTATACTGCAGTGTCCCTGTCCACTTTGCCTTTGGTGGTAGAGTGCTGCAACATGGTCTCTGGCACCCCAAATTCAATTATTTCCCTTGCATATAGGTTTCCCCTTCAGTGACTGCAGCTTCAATGTTAAGATCTGGGCTACCAAAATGTGCAATGGCAGAGCTCAGCATGAATACCAGGCTTTTGTTTCATGATTTTAATGCTTACTGTGATGGTCCAAAGTGTGTCTTTCTGATTCTTCTGCTGTACATGAGTAGGCCTCTAATAAAAACCCCACTCTGACATTTCAGTTTTCTCTACATGAAAACTAGTCAGATGTGACAGTTGGAATTTCTTCATAGTAGATAACCTTTTGGTCCATGTTTTAACCTACCAACCAACCTTCCCAGGAGAATTCTCTTCAACTTCCTGAACTGCAACATCTTGGATCTCTTACCCATGTATGCTCTTACCCATATAGGTGATATGATGCCACTTTATTATCTTTCCCACATTATCCCATATTCTTCATATCCATTCTCCTACTTCTCTAATGTCCATCTTCAAGTTAGAAAATATTTTAGAGTGTAGTTTACTCTTTCTTGGGTCATGGTTTACATTTCATTATATGGGTTTGCTGTTTCTTGAGTCTAGCTGTAGATTTTAAAGTAGAGAGGATATGTGAGGATCATGAGAAAAAAAAAAACAGCTTCACCTTTAAGAGGGCACTGCTGGGTAAGGAAAGATGCTCCCACTGGCAAAGAATATCACATTTTAGGGGCTCTAAATTCCAAATGTCATCAGTTTTTTGCTACAAATCCGCATCCCATCTTCTAGGATACTACTGTTTTCCAGCCAATGCCTTCATTTTAGTAGTAGATTTTCTGTGAGGCTGGTAATTTAGATCACAATTGTAATTTAACCAGTCACAGATGAGACTCTGAGGTTGATTTTAACCAAGGACAACCCTGCGGTTATATGAGATAAAATTCTCTTTAGGGCACACATGGAAGACTTTAAGTCATTTTTCCAGCACTTGAATGGGGAAATCAAATGCCTGAGCTCATTTCTTCATTTAGTAGTTTGTTCAGCTACATTAAGTACAACCAACCAATATCACTGTATTTTTCAGTTTTCCAAAAATGTCCCAAAGTATGCAGAAAATCACTAGTTCCTTTCTTCTTAGAAATGGTTGTCTAAAAGGATATATTTCAGGTATTTCATGTATTTCTATTACAATTTCATACTATGGACTATGAGTGCTGTCTTTGTTACTGGAAGTAGAATCATTGCTGTTTTTCAATTGAATTGATTACAGAACCAAGCCCATATCCGAAAAATTTTCCCTAAAATTCTGTTTCTGTATAGTCACTATAAGCGTAAAAGTCTCTATTACTGAAGACTTCCCAGAAAAACATAACAGGATACATGCACACTGACACACACACATACATACACACATATACACATGCATGTATACACATGGGAGTACTTTAAATTCACATAACATCAAATTTGAAAAGTTTATTTTGGTGAAAACATTGTTAAAATTTATTCACAGTCCTTAAAATAATACTCATCATCCAGAAATTTTCAAAATTGCTGGCTTTGAAGATGGAGGAATATGGCCACAGCTCAAAGAACGGAGAGTATAGATGCTGGACAGGTCAGGAGCTGTCTCAGTGGTTTTCTGTACAGCAAGCCCCGAGACCACCGGGGGGTGAGGTGACAGTGTCCATCAGCTGAAGAACCACTATGGACAAACTGGTGAGGGGTGTCCGTTTATTTGGAAGAAGTTACAAGCTTATAGAGTTGGAAAAGGGTGATCCCAACAGTACTCCCGCCCAACAGTGACATTGTATCTGGCTAGTAGGCATGTCTATCTCCCTGGACCCTCCAATCAAGTCATGTTTCCTGTGCAAGGCTGGAAGCTGTGCCTCAGAACTTGGGCAGATGGGCTGAAACTTACATGCACACATAAACTAGTATCTGGGCTGGAAGCTACACCTCAGGGCAAACTTGTTACATGTGGCTGAAAAACAGGATGAGTGTTACATTTAACTTCCTAGAGTTATTTACCAGGGAAGTCCCAGCACAGCTCTTCCAAAGACAAAGAAGAGAGACTGGGCTGCAGCCCGCCACTCTTGTTGCATGTCCAGTGAACAGACCAGGTTGAGGTCAGGGGCTTCCCTTGGGGACACTGTGATCCAGGGGCAATTTCCCACAGAGCTGAGTTCTACCGTAGAGTCTCCATAAAAGGAGCACAACGCTGCTGATGCATTTTTAGCCCATTGACACTCAGCCCTATTTGAGTAGTGGTTAGTCAAGTTTGGAATTCGAGCTGTAATACACTGATGACAACCCCCCCTGAACAAAGTGAATGACTTGACATCTGATTGCATTTTTCTTTTGTTTATGTTTTTCTTATATTTTAATTGTTTTCTATCATACAATATTATAGATATAGGGATTCATCTCTTCCTCCCCTTCCTACCTCTCTGTTTTCTGCTCCTGTCACCCCTCATATCATTGCAACAGTATAGTCCCTTAGTACAAGCTACATATATAATTTTCTGATATTTAAATGTATCACGACATAATACAGGCAATAGGAGAAATCCTAGTACTGTAATGTAGGGTATATTTATAAGTTTTATTGGAAGTCCTACTGTTATTTGAAAGTAGAGATCTATACTGCCTAGTATCTTAGATGGAAAAGTCCTCCATCTGGGGTCCCAGCAGTTTCCAAGACTGAGCTCCAGACACGTCTATACATGGCTAAGAACTGATGGGTTTAACATGTAGGAGATGAGGCCAAGTGAGAAGAGAGGCAGTCATTGAGTTTGGTCCAGTAAGGAGTCTGGGAGTTTAGAAGGGTGCCAGAATTCTGAGCATGGTGTATCTGAGGTTCTGAGTCATGGCACCTGCTAAAATTAAAGCTAAGGAAATGTTTGTTTTTGTTTGTTTTTATCTCCAGAAAATGACAACCTAGGGGGCAAATAGGTTTTTCTACTAAATCTCCCTGGAGCTTGACATGCATCAGGATCTCCAGAGTGTGAACAGTGGCAGGGTGGTAAACAACTTCCAGTGCAGTCTGACTGGCAGAGCCACATGAACAAGAAGATGCTCATGGGAGCGAAGCAGAGCAAGAAGCAGGAAGAAACCGGGCTGACATCCAGTAGTGAAAGGATTTAGCTATGCTTTTAACTCAGACCATCCTTAAGGGCTCAAAATAACCAAGAAGAACTTTGAAGACACAAAAGGCTTATTGGGGAGGGAAGTATTGCATGCTGGCGAGTTCACAGATGCATCATCTGCAAACATAGTGCTGATTTTCAAAAAATTAATGAGAACTTTTACTAGCACTACATGTTAAGAGTGATTGTAACCAGGCAATAGTGGGCTGATTAGAATAAACACGTTGCTACAGAGCAGCAAAAAGGAGACAAGCTACATTCAAACGGTGTGAGCACCTGTCTTTGTGTTCAACTGATAAACTTCATGAGCAACTTAGCAGTGCTCTTCATTTATTGAACAGGCCATATAATAGCAATATTATCATATATTATCAGAGTTTCCTTATCAGTTACTCTAAAAGTAATTTACCAGAAAAGTAAATTGCTAGTAGGTGAATATCTGCATGAATAAAAAAGCAAATACTCTTCAGGGATCATTTTGAATGACAATTTACTCCCTGGAATTAATATAATACTGCTTTCTTCCTAGTAATTTTTCACTATCTTAGGATAACCAAAGAAAGAACGAGGCATCATTAACAGTTCACACATGTGCACTCATGAACTGCTACTCAAGTTGTCCACAGATTGTTCATTGCTGTGAAAGGACATATTAAGAAAGGGCATGCTAAGGAGAGGGCAGAGTTAATCTCAGTTTACAAGGAACATTCAGAATGTTTATTATATGTACATGGCCGTAGAAAACTTACCAGAAGGACACACACCAATACACTAGTAGTGATTATTCCTAGGATCTGGAATTATAAGTTAGCGTTCTTTATGTCATCCATATACTTAACCTTTCATTATAATAATATGCATTTCTTATATGATTAAAACACATAAAGCACATAACATAACATTTAATAACATAATTTATGGTTTTTAAGTAAAACAGTTATGATAATATGTTCTCAGCAGGTATCTGTTCAACAAATAGATATCTGAGCATGATATGGTGCCAGGTATTGTAATGTCATGGGAAACAAATAAGAGCAAAGATAATTTCCATCTGCACTCTAGTAGGTCAACCACAGACTTGTACACACACCAAAATACAATTATCCACATCAAATCCTGTAGGTGTTCAGCAGAAAGGGGAAATCGCAGAAGTGAATTTACAGAAGGGCTTTGGGAAAGGTGTTTGGCATAGACTTCAAGATATTTCCACAGTTGGAGAAGTAGATGGAAATGAAACAAGAGGGACCCTTGCCATCCATGTGGGAGGCCCGAGTGGTGTTCCTATCTCCTGGCTTCAGCCTAATCCCCCAAGAGTTATAATCATTTAAAGTGAACTGGCAGGTGGAAGATCTCTCTCTTTTCTTTTTGTCTCTCCCCCTCCTTCTGATGGCCTGTTTTTCATATAAATTTGTTTTATGAAAAAAAAGGGAAATGGGTCCAAGGAGAATAAAAGGTATTTGAAAGGATGTTACATGTTCACTGATTAGAGTGTTTAGGACTTAGAACAATGAACACTGGGAGAAAAAGAATAGAAAGCAGAGAGTCTGTGAAGATTGGATGGAGAGGCACCATTGCCAATAGGAAAGTGCATAGCTTTGGGGTCAGAGAAATCATCGCTGAAATCTAGAGGCTGAGTTTTCTATCAGAATGCCTTTAGAATATTCTGTCAGTCAAACAGAATGAACTTTTAAAAAAAATAATTATTTAATTATCTGGAAAGCAGAGTGTTACAGCAAGAGAGAAATACAGAGAGAAATGAAGAACTCCATGTGTTGGATCACTCTGGAAATGGCTGTAAAAGCCAGGTCGAGGCCTGGGAAGATCCAGGAGCCAGGAACTCCATGCAGGTTTCTAACATGGGTGGCAGAGGCTTAGGCACTTGGGTCATCCCCGGCTGCTTTCTTTGGTGTTTAGCAGGAACTCCAACTTTCCAGTATGGGATGCTGGCATTGCAAATGGCAGCTTGCCATGTTGCATCACAATGCTGATGTTTAGATAGCAAACTGCAGATTTTAAACTCATCAGTGCTTATAATCACACAAGTCAATTTTTTAAAAGATTTATTTTTATTGGAAAGTCAGATATACAGAGAAGAGGAGAGGCAGAGAGGAAGAGCTTCCATTTGTTGGTTTACTTCCCAAGTGGCTGCAATGGCCAGAACTGCATGATCTGAAGCCAGGAGCCTGGAGCGTCTTCTGGATATCCCACGTGGGTACAAGGTCTTAAGGCTTTGGGCCGTTCTCGACTACTTTCCTAGGCCACAAGCAGGGAGCTGAATGGGAAGTGAGGCTGCTAGGATTAGAACTAGTGCCCGTATGGAGTTGAAAGACACTATTAAAAGGCCAAATATAAAAGTTATGGGAGTCCCAGAAAGTGCAGAAAGAGAAGCTGGGTTTACAAATGTTTTCAATAAAATAATAAGGGAAAATTCCCGTAATTTAGAGAAAGAATTGGGACACAACATCCAGGAGGTGCACAGAACTCCCAACAGGCTTGACCAAAAGTGATCTTCACCACAACACATGATAATCAAGCTCTCTTCGATCAAACATAAGGAAAAGATCCTTAAATGAGCACGTGAAAAAAATCAACTGACATAATAAAGGGATGCCAATTAAACTCACAGGAGACCTCGCACAGGAAACTCTATAATCAAGAAGAGAATGGAGTGACATATTCCAAATTCTAAAGGCAAAAAATTTTCGGCCCAGGATAACATACCCAACAAAGCTTTCCTTTGTCTTTGAAAATGAAATAAAATTCTTCCACCATAAAGAAAAGTTAAAAGAATATGCATCTTCCAAACCTGCCCTACAAATGATACTTTAAGATTTTCTCTTGGTAAAGAAGATGAATAGCACCCACCAAAACCAAAGGCAAATGCAAAGAATATCCCAGTAAAATAACAACAGAAGACTAAATCAATGAACAAGTCATTGCTAAAATGACAGAACCAAATTACCACCTATTTGTACTAACCCTGAATGTAAATGGCTTAAACTCATCAATCAAACACCATAGATTAGTAGACTGGATTAAAAAATAAACCCCATCTATCTGTTGCCTACAGGAGACACATTTCACCAACAAAGATCAGCGGAAACTGTATCTCATGGATTCAAATTTTTTTGTTAGTTTCATCTCTTTAAAACAATTTCTTTTGATTAAACGATTAAATTCTTCAATGACTCATGCAGTAACATCATTTTCATCTTGATTTTCCTATTCATTTCTTCAGTGACTCATTAGTCATTTTGTAGCATGTTATTTAACTTCATAGTGTTGTTAATCTCTTTTTTTTCTTCCTGTTGTTGATTTTGTTTTCTGGCTTTTCATTTAAGGGGGTGTATAGTAACTGTGTAATGGAGACTATCATATCCAGATGTGAGGATACAATGCAGTATGCATCTCTACTTCCAGACAAAGATGGACTCCCAATCAAAACTGTTTACTATATCTTGACAATAGGATGCTGGACTCTCTGCCATTGTCCATGCACACAATGATGGACATATGACTATGTATGAAGAACTACACAATAGTAATGATACAGGGGAACTCAATGAGAGGGTAGGGAATTGGGGAGGGGATAAAAGAAATCCCAGGGTCTTTGCAACTGTATTACAAAATGATAATAATAAAGATAAGTTAAAAAGAGTAAGTCATAATTCCCAATCTGTAGGATATTTTGTTTTCAAACAATTTTAAATACGTACAGACACAGAAATACACACACACATGCACACACAGAGCAAACTCCTTTCCTTTTGTCTGATTCCCATATGTCATTGTCTACAAAGGCTAGGACTGGGGTGGGACCCGGGAACCAGCAACTCAATCCATATCTCCAGTGTGTGAAACAGGAGTCTAATTATCTGAGCTATCACTGCTGCTTTACAAGGTATATGTTAGCAGCAAGTTGAGTTCAGCAGAGGGAGTTGACCTCTGTGTTTCAATTCTCTAGCATTGGGTAATGGCATCTTAACTACTGTTATAAATGCTACTTCTCTGAAGGAGATTATGAAACATCACAACAATAAAATATTGACACAAAGAATATCTTCTGTGAAAACTCAAATGAGATAAACAAAACACTCAATGTGAATTATCATGAATTATGGTGCTGAGTCATGAAGGAATGCTTCATTGAGGAAGTATATTTGACCTGAGCCTTGGGGACTAGGTAATATTTGGTAGAAATTAAATTTTACTTGTCAGAAAAGGCACACGGAAAATCATGGAGATAAGAAAAGAGCAAATCAAAGGTGTAAAAGATAGATAAGTCTCACTAAAGTGAAGGATGCAGGAATCATAAATAGTAAGTTAACGTGACAGGCTCAAGCAAGGTAGAAAGCAGGAAAGCATCAGGGGTTGCAATAAAGTGAATCAATGTACTGAGAGGTGATCCTAACAGAAAATATTGTTCAGGTACATCGTAACTCCAAGAATAGTTAAGAGATTGAGAGCATCTTCTTTAGTTAATTGAAGATGGTAGTGGTAGCTGCGTACCCCAGGAAAGCTGATGGTCTGTGGGGCAGAGGGTTGACATGATCAGGGAGCTAGCAGACTTAGTAAGGCAAGATAAGTTTCACTGTTTAGTCAAAGATGAAGCAAAATTCATCACTGGTACCTCTGTTCCCTTTGCAAATCATGCTCAAATCATAGTTGTAACAATCAGTCTTGAAAATGTAAACCTGGGGTGGGCATTTCATACAGTGGCTCAGCATCTGCATCTTACATCAGACTGGATGGATTAGAGTCCCAGCTCCACTACTCCTGACTCTGGGAGGCTGCAGGTGACAGCCCAAGTGGATGGGTCCCTGTCCCTGACATGAGAGACTTCGATAGAATTTCTGGCTCCAGACTGACTCAGCCCTACCTGCTGTGAGTACCTGGGGAGCGAACCACTGGATGAAGACCTTCTCCTTCCCCCTACACTTTCAAAATAAATAAGCACTAAAATAAATCATGTTCTTGTGAAATTTCACAGCAATGGAGCCAAAGAAAAGAACCAAAAAAGATTCAACAAGCTTACAGAGTGGGAAAAATAAAAAAGAGGAAGAGGTGTAGTAGAATTGGGCAATAGATTGAAAAATAAAAATCTAACAGACAATAGAATCACTGGTGACTAACTAGCGTATACTACTTATTTCTAAACCCAGAATTTTAAATTCATTTATCTGTCAATCAAAAGTTAGGGTATGACCCAGCACCATAGTCTGGTATCTAAAGTCCTCATCTTGTACGTGCCAGGACCCATATGGGAATCGGTTCTAATCCTGTCAGCCCCACTTCCCATCCAGTTCCCTGCTTAAGCCCTGAGAAAGCAGTTGAGAATGGCCCAAAGTCTTGGGACCTTGCACCCGTGTGGGAGACCTGGAAGAGGCTCTGGGCTCCTGGCTTTGAATCAATGCAGCTCTGACTAGCGACCACTTGGGGACTGAATCATCGGACAAAAGATCTTCCTCTCTGTCTCTTCTCCTCTGTGTATATCTGACTTTCCAATAAAAATAAAAATAAATCTTTTTTAAAAAGTTAGGGTAGACTAGTCTCAAAAATTTACTTTGCAGGAAGCTACTTGAGCAGAATGAAAGATTATTGGCGACCACTGTAGGCAAACCGTTAGGTTGCCTTGTCCCTAGACAAGTGTTACACTGCTGGGAAAAAAGCAGCCAATAGCTGGCTGGCACTCTGGGCCTGGTTAATGCCAAATTTGTGTTAACTATAGCAATGTCCCAGCATAGTTGCCCATTTCTTGTTTTCTAAGGATATGTGAGGAAGGCAGGGAACACTTGACCAGGACACACCACCCTGGCACCCAGGTGGGGGTGGCTGCAGATTGTCCAGGGAAGGGGTCTGCAGACATATTTATCTATTTTTAATATTTTTTAATTTTGATGATGTTTACATAATTGATCAGGATAGGAAGGATCGAGGGTTAGAAGAAAGTGGGTGAGACCATTGTTTCCAAACTTTATTTTTCTTCTTCCTGTATCTGGGAGGAGAGGGGAGATAATGGAAGAAGCCATACCTAGCAACCTAACTGCCCCAGCATCCATGCATGGGGAGCGGCCACCCAATATTAACCCAGGGTTCCTCGTGTGGAGCATGTTCTGAGAGTTCTGCTTAAGTGGTTTTGATGGTCCTGAAATGCTGTCAATCTTGCAGATCCAAGGATGAGGAAATCCTTTCCAAGGTCCATTGGCTGACATAGTTGAATTAATAATCTCCATTTGCCCAGATATTTGGTGTCATTGCATGATTGGGGTAGTTGTCCAATTTGTTCCGCCCTCCTTCCTCTGCTGTGGTACCAAATGTCCTCTGCAGGCCCCAGCAGACACTATATCATCTGTGTGCATCTAGTCCAGCCATCTACTGCTCTGTCTCTTCCACTGAGGAGGCTAAAGTTCTGGCACATGCACTCTACAATCAGATCATAAATTCTGGACATGAGACCTTATGTTCTACCATGTCCCACCTGTACCCTCCCTGAGACCACCTGTAAACCCAAGCCCCCACAAACAAGCCACTGCGTGGCCAGTGGGCTTTGCCTAGTGCCATTGGTATCCTGTGGTTGCCTGACCCAGGCTCTGCCAGATCTCCAACCCCAGGGCTCATAGACTTCGCATCTACTGCACAGGCAGACCTAAGGACCTAGGCCAGGTGACCTGGGCCCTACCAGATTACCTGTCCCCAGGGCTGTTGAACCCAGCACTTATGTATAAGCAGGCCTAAGAACCCAGGCTTGTCAACTTGGGTTCTGCTGGACCTCCCTGGAGCTCACAGACCTGGCACACACCATGTATCAAAAAAAAAAAAAAAAAAAAAAATGGATAGGTGACTATGCTTGTGCAAGGTATAGTTAACACATTAGCCAGGCCCAGGATGCCTGCTAGCTATTAGCTGCTTTTCTTCCAGCAGTGTAGCACTTGCCTACGTACATTGCAACCTAGGCCACTGTCCATAGCTGGGGGATGCGAGCATATTAGAGTGGTAGCAGCTGGGGGCACGTTTGACAGGGAAAGAATAACTTCTATGGTCTTCCATGGATTGGGTCATTGCATTTGCAGGCAGGCAAGCGAACTGAGATCAGGTGACTGAGATGGGGAAACCAGAGGGCATGTTTGGGTCTGACCAGGAAGCCACCAATTTTGGAGACCTGCCCTTGTCTAAATAGCATCACTTGCTGTCTGCAAACACATGCAAAGTTGGGGCTGAGGGACATGCCTGGCTGAGCTAGGCTACAGTACCAACCTGCAAATGTTGGAGCAGGGAGTGACCACATCAGGCTGGGGTGCACCAATCACCAGAATTCAGGAGAACTGCAGTTGAGACAGATTGTGTAGGGTGCTTGTGGGCTCATATCTGTGACACTGCAGGACCCATTGGTTTGTATGCAGGTCCGCAGGTGGTGATGGCCTGAGCCAGGCTGGATCAATGAATTCACCTGAAACTCCAGGGGCAGCTAGGCCTTGAATGGGGCCAGGTTGGCCTAGGCTGCAGCACCCACAATCACATGAAAAGGTCAGGACTGAGGGTAGATTATGTAAAGCAGGGCTGTGTCACCCACTAGCATTCTTTTTAATTAATTAATTAATTAATTAGTTTTTTATTTGATGATCTTTACATAGCTGATTAGGGCTCAAAGGGTCAAGGGCTACAGGAAAGTGGGTAAGACCATTGTTTCCGCATTCTCTTTTTCCTTCCTGTGTCTAGGGGAAGAGGAGAGACAAAGGGAGAAGCCACACCCACCCTCCCAACCATTCCAGGGTGGCCCATGACCCCCCAGCATTCTTGAGATCTAGATAGGGGAGCTGGAGGTGGGAGACTCTGTTGCTAGTCTGCAGCTCCTGCTGGGAAGCACAATAGCTGAGGGTGAGCCAGGCTAGGCAGGGCTGAAGCATTCATCAGCATTTGTGGGCTGTATCTGGGACAAGTCAGGCTGGGCCAGGCCACAGTACCCACTAGCATGGACAACAGCCAGGACCCAAATGTGGGCATGGGTGGCTCCAACACCTGCTAGACTGAGACTCAGGGTTGAAGCACTTGCTAACAAATGAAGACCCGTTCTGGGAATGGTAGAGGAAATCTTGGGACTCCCTTGCTAAGCTGCATATCCCACTGGTAAGTGTGAGAGCTGGGGTGGGGGATGGCCCAAGCTGGGCAATGCTGTAGCACCCATTGGCATGCATGTGATTTGAGTTTGGAGATAGGCCAGACTGGGCTAGGCCCAAGCATCACCGGTGCTCATGAGTGTCAGAATGGGTATGGACAGGCTGGGCTAAACCACAGCACTCATTGGGTCACATGAAAGCTGGACCTAGGCGGTGGGCCAGGTTGGGCTTAGCTGTAGCACCCATTGATAAGACTTGCTGTCAGTGCAGGCCAGTAGGGGGAGGTCACAATACCAACCAGTGAAAGCCAGGACTGTGGGGCAGGCCATGTCAGGCTGGGCTGTAGCACTTGCCAGCACACGTAAGATCTAGGGATGGTAGTGGATCTGGTAGGGGAAATTAAGGAACTCTTTGCTAGGTTATAGCTCCCACTGGTGAACATGATACCCAAAGCTGGGGGAAGGCATGATCAGGTTGGGCTTTAGCAGCTTTTTGCATATATTAGCTGGCTCTTGGGGGGATTTGGGCTGGGTCATTCCACAGCACACAATAGCATGAATGAGAACCAGGATGGGCTACAGGCTAGGCTGGGTTGGACTGCAGCACTTGCCGGTTCACATAAGGGTAGGGGGGTGGGTCAGGCTGAGCCAAGTTAAAGTACCTGTTGGCAAAAAAAAAAAAGGGTTCCAAGTGTGTGACTCGAGTATGTTTAATAGTTCTGAGAGTCATTAACTTATACTCCATATCTGAGGTATCGAATATAGTGCATGTCATAAAATGGGCATTTGAATATTCCCCTGACACACAATTGTTTGCATACTTACTTAGGATTATTTACAGCATTGATCCTGGGACTTCTAGCATACAATCCTCCCATCCCTCGGCCAATTTGTTTCCTCGTTGTCCTCCCCAATCAACTAGGCTGTCATTGCTCCTAAAGTTCTTGTGCAGATACACTCTTCTAATAAATTCTTTTAAACTGCTGATTACAAGTAGACTGGTCAGGGTTAAGGAAATATTTAACATTAACTAATAACTCTAAAGATTTTAAATACTGAAGAGATGTGGTTTAACCCAATCTACTCAGTAAGACTGAATTAGCCTCCAGGGATAGATAACATTTTAAGTATTACACATAATTTCCCATAAAAGGACAGAGTAAGTTACCTCCAGCATGACATATGAATTATGGGGAAGGAAGTTTGACACTGGAAGTAGAAAACTCTTTTTTAGGTGACTTTGGCCAATACTTAATACATCAATATCTATAAAATTAGCATAATACTATAGTACCCCTTATCCATGGTGGATGTTTTCCAAGACTTTGGTAGATGATTGGATCTGTGAATAATACTAAACTTTATGCATATTATGTTTTTCCCATTCATACATACCAACAATAAAATCTAATTTTTAGATGTGACCAAGTGAGAGATTAGCAACTGATAATAGAATAAGTGTAGCACTGCATACTGCAATAAAAATTATGTGAATGTCATTTCTTTCTCTCTCAAAATGTTCTAAAATAAACCTTACCCCTTTGCTAGTGATATGAGATGATGCAATGCCTGTGATGTAATAGAGTGAAGTGAATAGCATAAGTATTGCAATCTACTCTGTTAACTGCTTTTCATGATAGCATATTAGACACCTACATTGCTACAGGTAACTACTGAGTGGGTAGTGTGCTCCGGGTGGGGATGCTGGACATAGATTCAAATACTGGGACGGATAGAACAGATGATATGAGATTTAATTGTCCTGTCAGAGAAGAATGCAATTTGAAATTGTGAATTTTTTAAGGAAGTCTCCATTCGATATTTTCTGCACACAGCATGCACAGGTAACAGCTACCTCAAACATTGAAACTGGATAAGGGGCACTCTTGTTATATTATGCATGACTATTATAAAGGTTAACTGATGTCAACCATGTAAAATGTGCTCTGGCATAATGTTAGAAGTAAATGAATGTGTATCTGTTTTCTTTCTTTCTGAATGAATGAATGAATGAATGAATGAAAAAACAAACTGGATTCTAGAACAATGGCTGTAAAACTGACCTTTGTATAAATAATAGCTTACTCTGATACTTAGCAGTTCTTTTCCATTCTTTTATAGACAGTGATATGTATGCTGGCTTTAATCTTGTGTGCAGAAGGGAGGACTGAGAAAGGTAGTCTTGGTAAAATGCCAGACATCTTCATATGCTCAACTGATATTAATTAATCTTCAGTAACATCATGTTGGCAACAGAGCTTCGCTTGTGTAACTCTTCATCCTGTATAGAATTACACTCAGAAGCTTCCTTTCTTCAGCCAAGCCCTTTAGAACCTTCTTGGGCTGTTGGAAAACTTCCACAAGAACTTCGGTTTCCTCAGAAGTCTCCAGTTGGCATCATAAATGTGTTCACATTAAATAAACAGAATGTGAGACATTAGAGCTCCAATTTTGGTGGTGAGAGATATCCAAATATATGTTGTACAGATATAAAACTCTCCTGAGCTCTGTGGATCCTCAGGGGGACAGATTTAGGAAGTATCTCCTGCCTTCTACCATTCATAAGGCCTGTAGTTTATTCAGGACAGTCACTCCCCATGACAAGGTTACTGCTGGCAAAACAACTGATTCTTTCAGAGGATAAGCAGCTTAAATTTAATGCCTTAGGTTGCACTGGATTTACATTCATTTTTAGACCTCTCTCTCCTTTCCCCTGCTGTTTATAAAAAGCTTTCTTATGTGATTTTATTCTCTATTTGAAATGAAGGCAGCAGGAGTTAGTCACAAAGCTGAAATAAAAACCAGATCACTTTAACCATACCTGGACCTCTTTCTAAGATAATTACACCCAAGCACTGACTGTGACTATGGGCTGCTTATGTAGAATGGCCACAGCATTTTTCTAATTATTTTGCACCCCTATGGCTACACTTTCTTATGTGTACTGTTTAAGTAACTTAAAAAGCTGCTGTGAAGATGAGTCTCAAGAACTTGATAATAATGCCAATTTGTAGTGGAAGATACAGTGATTAATGTTAATGTTATTCTTTCCCGGAACCCCACAGCCCTCTATTCACAGTGTACTGAAACCGTCAGTTTACTTTTAAATATCTTCCACCATATTTTCAGATTTTGTGCAACTATCTTATCCCCAGTATTTGAAATATGACAGTCTAAACTTTTTAGTAAATATTATTAAATAAGTCAATCATGAGGTAGTAGACACAAATAATAGTAAATAGTTTTAAAAATAGTAAAATAGTTGAAAATTTATAGATACAATCTGTTAAAAATTAGTATTTTTCATATTTGTTCTCTTCACTTTCACTCTAGTATCTAAATTACAAAACATTTAACTGTCATTTTTAACATACAATAAACTGTTATTTTTGGTGACTCCCTTGACAACTTTCCATTTAATAAATGCTCTTACTGGTTATAACCTTAAAGTGAAACATTTTCTCCATTATCAGGTCTAGTGCTTCATATCAAGCCAAATTCCCTATTCCATTTGTAAACAACTGTTTTTTCTAAAAGATTATAGCTATACACGCCAGGAAATAAATATGCAACTACTTTTTTCTGCTCTCTAAATTCTTTATAACTAATAATTAATTTAAATGCAGTACTCATTTTTTCCTTAGCTTGTAGCTGCTTGAAATTAGTACCATGTATGTCATGAAATACATTCTCCCTATAGCACATTTAATTCTTTAAATGTTGTTTAAGTGCATTTTACGGCATTTAATTTTTCTGTATTGGTAAATGCTCCATGTGAGTTGGAGATGTGTATTTTGGTGTTATTGGATGAAGGAGTTCATAAATGCCAAATAAATACAGTTGATTGATGATGTTGTTTAACTCAACTACATTCTTCCCATTTTTCTGCCTGTTGTATCTGTCAATTACTGATAAATTGAAGCTAAAATCCAAATAAAGTCGAGTTCCATCTATTCTTGCAGTTCTATCATCCTTATACTCATGTATCTTTGATGTTCTGTTGCTAGAAGCATACACACTAAGGATTGTTTCATGCTCTTGGAAATCTCACTCTTTGTCTCTTAATTTAGTTTACTCTGAAGTCTGTCTAGGTTTAAACTGACATAACTCTATAGCTTTATTTTGATTATTGTGTAGGATGGTATATATTTCTCCATCCTTGACATTTAGATCTGTGCTTAAATATAATTAAAGTGTATTTCTTGTAGAGAACATATAATGGGCCTTGTTCTTTTTGTTTATTCATTCCTATCAGTTTCTGTCATTTAACTGGAGTATTCAAATCGTTCCCATTTAAAGTGAAAAGTATGGTTTAGTGTTCACTGCATTTGGAAATATATTCTGTCTGTTGTAATTGCTTCTTTTGTCCTCTATCATTTTCCTTCAGTATCTGGCTTAAATTGAGCATGTTACACGATTTCATTTTCCTCCTATCAGCAAATGCATGCATTATCTGATACATTTACAATTAATAGAAGTTCACATTCAAATAATATTATAGTGCTATATGGGAAGAGCATGTGACTCATTCATTGTCATGCAGTTGTCATTCATTTCACTTGTCTGTATATATAATTGTGAAATATCACTAGATTGAACAAACTTGTATGTTACATCAATTAAGAATAAAAATATTTTTATTTTGTTTTCATTTTCTTTTACCTGATGTTCTCTTCCTTTCCGATGTAGACACAAGTTTTGACAAATATATATGTGTGTATACATATGTATATGTATATCTATTTCTTTCTATCTATCTATCTATCTATCATTTTCATTCTTCTTTTAGGATTTCTTGAAATTTTTGTGTCTCTGTTAAAGCCTTCATTTTATCTCAATATTTGAAGGGTAAATTTTTTCTGGGTTCAATTTTCTAGTTTGTAATTTTTAAGATTGTGACTTTAAGTATTTCACTCTACTCATTTTCTCTCACATAATTTCTTAAGACAAATATGGTATAATTCAATCAGTTATTCCTCCATGGATTAGAGGAATATTTTCTCTGAGTTATCTAGAAATATTATTTTTTTGTCTTTGATCTGTTTAAGGTTTTTTGTTTGTTTTTATTAAATCTTATCATTTTATGGGTAATTTCTCATGACCAATTGATTGAAGGTGAAAAACAAACCCAGATTTTAAAAATGAACAACAGCAAAATTGAATCTAATAAGTGACAAAAGAAATTCCCTGGAAGTACAAGTAGCACTTGTGAATTTTTACTTACTAGATTGAGAGAAGTACAGATACATTCTAGTACATGGGTTGTTGATAATTGACTGAAAAATACAGGACTTGAGGATGGGCTTGGAATGTATGTAACAATAATGTCTGGAGAATCAGTCTGCAAATAGGCTACTCAGAATGGCAAAAAAGGAAAATAGTCATTCCTATGTCTTACGTAAATCAATATTCATCACTGCATAGGAAGGATTCAATAATTAGCTGAACAAAATGCTACATGCAGTGAATGTCAGTCATCTCCTTCTCACCAGATACCTCAGAACTTTCTTGATGGTCCCATGAGAAAAAGTGACCATGCTGCCACCCAATGTATGAGATAATTAAAAAGTTTGTAGACATGGGAAATAAAAACAAGTTTAATTTTGATGGAAAAGGTTTTAAATCCATGTACACTTCTTTCATAATACAGTTTCTACAAACTTTTGAAGTCTCCTCAAGGATTTATCCTTACCAAAGTAAATCAGGCTACAGCCTCTGTTTAGTATTTTATCAAATAATAACACAGTTCAACAAGAAGTCTTTAGCACGCCATCATTCCCTAAAAGGAACTATCAGCCATCTGGTGAAATGGTGATTATATTGGACCCCTTCTATCACATAGGGCTAGAAATTCATTCTCACTGAAGTATTCTAGAAATGCATTTCCTTCCTGTGTCCTCAAGCTTCTGCCAACAACACCATCTGTTAACCCACATGGTGCCTATCCATCATTATGGGATTCTGAAAAGTATTGCTCCATATTATTTCACAATAAATGAACTGCTGCAATGGATTTATGCCCAAGGAATTCATTGGTCACCCAGCATATTCCATAACTGGAAAGTGTTTGAACTAAGAGAGGGGGATTAGTTTATTGAAGATAGCACCAGTTGGTAGACTGCAACCTGTTTTTTCTATGGAACATATTATATGATATCTTTTCCCTCTCCAGAATACACAATCCAAAATCAGAGTAGTAGCAAAGCACATCTTCCTTCTTTCCTTCATTATTTCTAATAAGCCAACAGACAGACAAATTATTCTCCATCCCTCCAAAGGCATTGTTGCCTTCCAAAGGCAACATTCGAAGTGGGGATGAAAAAATGAATCCATTGATGTTAAAGTTGAGACTTCCACCAGACCTTTTGCCACTGAGGTAAGAGACTAAAAGGGAAATTACTCTAATGGCTGAAGTGGTGGAACTTAGTTTTCAAGGAGAAATTGTTTCTTCTGGACTGGATTCCTGGTACATTTTCCCTTTGCTACATTTAATCTGCATTGTTCTTTATATGCTACGACTATGAACATCACAGATTCCATAAGCCTGTTGAGTCCTTTTTATGAATCATCAAAGATTATGAGATTGGAGACATTTGACTTAGTCCCCCAGCTCAATTTCAGTTAGATTGGTGCGGTTAGAATTTGTTACTCGGCTGTCTATTGCTGTGTAAACCATGCCTGTAAGTATTCTTCCTTAAATGTAGTTTTGATATTGTGATTTCTGTTATGTTGCAAATTTCCTAAGAATCACATAATGGTTTAATGTTGAATTTTTAACATTTCTTACCCCTTCTGAGAAGAAGGTCACGCTTGGGAAGCTGTGAAATCTCAGATCAGAGGACATGATAAAGGGAAAGGTATGCAGATGTAACTTTTTTAAATCACGCTCTCTTTTGTCTTGATCTAGTAGCACAATAAACCATAATTTATTAGTAAACACTACTAGGGCAGCCAAAACCTTGTTTGATCACTTGAGTTCATCATTTTTTTTTACTTTTCAATTGTGTGCTAGATAAATATAGGCTAATTATCATGATGCATTTTTATGAATTCTGCCCAGTGTTTGAGGAGATCCATCATCATATATAGTCTATGAAAAAAATTGTTGTGGCTTTGTTCTTAAACTGTACTGCAGCTGAGTGCAGAATATTAATGAAAAAGATTTTTTTCTTTTAGTATTTTATAGATACCACTTTAGTCATGGGCCTGTCAAGAAAGGTCTGAGCTATCTGGAGGAAAGATGACTGACATTCATTGCTTGTGACATTTGCTTGCTTAATTATCGATTTTTTAATGTGCATATTTAAGGATCTTTTCCTTATGTTTGACTGAAGAGAGCTTGATTATCATTTTTGTGGTGAAGATCATTTTTGGTCAGTCCTATGGGTAATTCTGTGTCCCCCCTGTATGTTGTTTCTCAATTCTTTCTTCATATTAGGAAAGTTTTCATTGGGTGGTGGTCTTGCTACAACCACCTGGCCATTAGATCTGAGGGAAACTTGGACCTATTTGGGGTGGAACCCATAGGATGCTAAGTTGTTACTGCTTTCCCTGTGGGAACAGTGTAATGTGCTGAGCCATAAGTGGGTTCGCTCATGGCTAAGCACACGTGGAGCTCACTGTTGTTCCTCCAGCCCCACTGCCTTCTCCTCAGTACACAAAATGGTGCCTAATGTGGTGCTGGTGGGGTGCTGGTTCTGCTGACAATTAGGTCTGGGGGCTACCTGGACTGATTCTGGGTGGAACATGTAGGATGGATGTCACATTGGTACTTTTTTCCCTGTGGGACCAGTGCAATGCACTGAGACAGAAATGAGCTCACTCCTGGCTTGCTGCATGCATAGCTTGCTCTTGTCATTCCCAACCTTCAGCCTCTTCACATTGTATAAAATGGCACCTATCATGGCACTGGTGGATTTCTGGATCTGCTGGCTTTTAGGTCTGGGTGCCACCTGGACCTATTTTAGGTAGAACCTATAGGATGCCAAGTCAGTCCTGCTTTCCCTGTGGGATCAGTGTAATGCACTGAGCCAGAAATGAATTTGCTCTAGGCTTAGTGCATGCCCAACTCACTGTTGTCCCTCCAGTCCCACCACCTTTGCCTCATTACATAAAATGGTACCTGATGGGGTACTGGTGGGGTCTGGACTGTGAAATCCACCCTGTTCTCATACCAGCTGCTTTGTGTTTGATGTGCTGTCTCTGCTCCTGATCAGATCACACAAATCAGCAAGGTGGGCAGTTCTTGCTTGGATTCACCTCCTGAGCTCCTGGTGAATCCCCTTTCCCACCTGGTTGCAGGTGGAGCACTGGCTGCCAGTGGAGCTCGGATTGCCACTTACTGACCATTGCTGGGTCATCTGGTCACTACAACACCAGCTTTGTCTCTGTTACTTCCCCATGTCTGCGGGTCTTCAGGTTCCCCTCTGCCATCAGGCTGTCCTCTCTTGTATCTTAGAATGTGTCCTCTCTGCTTTACCCTGGCTAATGAGTCTCCATCAGTTTAAATCTGTCCTTACCCTATACTGCCATCTTGCTCTCCTCTGCCTACTTAATTGTTGAATATTTCTTTTGTAGTGGAGCATTTTAATGCAGTGGAATGGATATTTGTTTACTTGAGACTTAAAAATGCATAAGTTTTGTGCCATTATGAGTGGTTTATTTACGCATTGTTTTTCCAGACACTATTTTTGCTCACATTCCAACCCGTTCCTTTTAAGTCCTGGATTTTACAGTCAATTATAACAATAACCTGTGTACTGATTTGTATTTCTTTCAGATCAGTAAAAAAAAATCAAAAGTGCTGTTTTGTAGATCTACAGAACTTCTTTTGTCACTTCTACTTGGGTTAATTTTGCAGTTATTTATTTTTTAAAAACTGGATTTGATTTTCTTCCTCAAGCAACTGGTAATTCGTTATGAGGAATGACCCACAAGATAATGATAAAATTGAATTGAAAGCTAGGGAACAATCAAACTCAGGTCTGCATCAAAGAAGACTGAACTATTATTTTTTCCAGGGATTCTGGTAAATTCCTTATTTGTTATTTCCATTTGTTAGTATACCCCTGTTGCATGCACCCAGCTTCTTTGTTCATGATGGCAAAATTATGGGCAACTATTTTATGACGGGCAGTTCAGATGATAAGATCACTTAGTAGTCAATGATTAGAAGTTTAACATCTTAAAATATCACTATTTTCTTAGAAAGCTCAAACTTTGTGTTTTGAAGCTGCTGCTTCTAAAAAGGAATAGCTACCTGCTGAAGAAGGCATATGATTTCTCTCTAACCTAAAGTGTATGCTCTGCTATGCTGGCACTTGCCAGAGGCCTATACAGCAACTGTTACTGCTACCAACATTTTAAGCACTACTGTATCTATTGGATCATTATAAATAAATAGAATAGCAAATGACTTCATAGGATGGACATGTTACAAAGATTTTTCTCATACTGTCTTTCGCAATTGAGAATCTTATGTAAGTGATTTGGTACATAGGTAAATAACAGAATCTGTTGTCTCCAGAATCCAGAAAGGCATTGTATCTTTTTTCCCATGTGAGATGTTATCTTGGAAGAATTATCTGTTCATGCTCCCAACTGTAGAATTCCTAGGAACTACTTCCTAGGAATTACTTATTGTAGAAGGGCTCTGAGTTTTTGTGGAGTTTGTTTCCTAATATTTCATTCATAAATGTCCTTCTAAGGTATCTAAAATGCTTAATACTTTCTGCTCACATATACAATCATATTAGGTCAACAATTATTAGATTAAAGTTAGAGTTTAATATAAACTGCATGGAATGTATAGGTGATCAAAATCTCAGGAAACTGTGTATGGCTAAGAACTGGGAGGCTGATATAGTACCGAGGCAACTGTGCAAAGGTAGACTGTAAGCCTCAACAGGTGCATAATATTCCTTATACTTTTTTTTTGCAGAGAAAGAATAGCATCATCTCGATCAAAAGTTTCATACATAATGTGATGAGTTACACAAATTGTGTCAGTTAAAGTATAACAGAGAAAGTGAGTACACTTGGAGTGTCACTACCTGGTGTAGTTCATGATAATTAGGAACGCATTTGGAAAGTGACACTAATCTCTTATTTACTGAGAGCTGCTTTTAGTTTACTATTCTGGTAGGAGTTCTCTCATTTAGCCTTCCTATGACAATGGTCCTTACTCTATCAGTCAATGCACTAGTCAGTTGCTTAATATATGTAGTCTAATTATACATTGATAAGCTGGGAACACAACCACAGAGTACATCTGTGGCACAATCTGAGCCATTGTGAGTCAAACAGCAGTTCCTTTTCCACTCTGTACTATTAGAATCCTTCACTTAGAAGAGAGTGACATTTTGGGTATTTCAAAATTACTTTCATTTTAGAGCATATGCTTAGTTATTTCAGAAAAGAAACCTCAACATTTAATTTCCACTGGCCCACAACCATCCTATTAAAAAGTCCCAAGACCTTCGGGAGAAGATGTGATGCAATAGATTGAGTATACATTCTGGCAGTGCTAACGAGTCTTTGCACAAGAACATCTGGTCTTCAAACAAAGGTTTATCCTGGAAGCTGTGTAAGAGCAGTAACTGTTCATCATGTAACTCTATTCAGATGTTAGCTAGATGTTCTTTTTTTCTGTTTATACTTCAAGCAATTGTTTATATAGTTAATTTCTTAAGAAATTATGCTAGTTAGCACCAAGCACCTTGGGTTAAATTTAACGGCTGTCCATTATGTCTTTGGCAGCTAGTGATCTCTGCTACTTTGACAAGTCCAATATTATTAGAGAAACTGTTTAGATGACAATGGCTCAAAGGTCAGATCCAACCTATAAATCATAGAAAACACAGGTGTTCTATAGGATCCACTTAATAGTGTATTTCTCAACTTCTTGAAAGAAATTCTTGAGATTTCTTATGAAATGTATCTGTGTGTCTGTGTGTGCATAGATTACACATATACATTCATTACAACTTTTTTGTTTATGTAAATTTTTAGTTTGTTTCCTTTATGTCATATAAATTCTGGCTTCTCAACTTCACTAAACACATGCTCCATTGAATCAAACTTATATCCACCAAGAAATTAATGTTACCCTTTCCTTCCACAATAAAACAAAACTAGAAATGAACAGCAAAATAAACTCTAGGAAACTGGACAATGTGCCTCTGAATAAACAGTGGGTCATAAAATAAATCAAAAGAGAAAATAAAGTTGTTTGAAATGAATGAAAATGACATAACCACATATAAATACTTTATATGGCAAATAAAAGAAATGTTAAGAGGATGGTAAATAACAATAAATTCCTACTTCAAAAAATTGGAATGATATTAAATAATCAACACTGCAATCTTAAAGATATGGAAAAATAAAAATAAACTAAACTCAAGACGAATGTGAGGAAAGAAATTATAAAAATTAAAGAAGAAATAAAATAGAAACAAAATAACTTTCTTTTTTATTTTTTTTATTAATTATTTTGCATTATGTGACAGTTTCATAGGCGCTGGGAATCTCCCCACCCCTCCCCACTCCCCTCCCCCCTGATGGATTCCTCCACCTTGATGCAGTATTACAGTTCAAATTCAATCAAGATTCTTTCCTTGCAAACATATACCAAGCATAGAGTCCAGCTACTTATTGTCCAGATGGGTTGAACAGTTTCTTGGGGAGACCATTTCTGGTCCAAAGTTAGAGCTGGTAGAATATCATCCCAGTCAATTAAGAGTCCCAATATAACATCAACAGCAATTTGCAATGTTATGGAATTGACATGGTTTTGAGTAACCAGTATGTTAAAAAAAAAAAAGCAAGTCCTAACCACAACCTATGATTAGCTCATTGACATTTCAATTTTAGTTTATATACAGGACTGGCTGCTATATACCTTAAAATGGCTATAAGGTACCATTCAGCTGTCTCGTGTCTATTTCATTTTAGTATTTAGCCATTTGTTGTGTTGAAGTATAATTTTGCTGATCTTGGCAGATTTTAGGATAATCTAGACTGGCTTGTAACTCTAACAAGATATTTGTCAACATTTAAGGTGCAGAACATTTTTGGGGGGGGGGGGGTTGTGCAGGAAAATCCTCAACACCATGGTGAGGAGTAACTAATCTTTGTGTCCCACCCAGCGAGGCATGAGCCAATCCACGCCAGCTCTTTCCTGTCAGATTTCAAGCTCTACTTTCTGTTGTTTGTCTATTTATTTTAGGTTTTTTTTAGTTTTATGATGAAACAAAATAACTTTCAATGTATCCCAACCCTGAAGACTCCCAGATCCTCACCACGGACTATCAGTACAAGCACCGAGGTCTACATCCCAACTTCTAAGGAGACCACGGGGAATTTGAGTGCCCTCAGAAGTCAAGAACTCTGAGGTTACCCACCCCCATTTGGATCTACCACAAGGGATGGAAGAAGCCCAAATCCTGCCTTGCAGGACCCAAGATCATCAGAACGACAACCAGGAGCCCTGAGCAGTCCACAGAAACAGAAGAACAATAAACTTCCTTCAGGACTAGGGAGAGGAGCTTTCTCTGGTCCTTGCCTGGTTCCAACTTTGGGTCCCCACCCTCTCTGGCAATGACCATCAGGGTCACTCTAGAAACCCCTCAAAACAAACAAACAAACAAATAAACAAAAAAAACCTAGAATAGATAGAGAACAACAAGGAAAGCTTAGAATCAGACAGGAAACGGCCTGCGGGGATGCACTTATAACTCACTGGGTGGGACACAAAGATTAGTTACTCCTCACTGGAGTATTAAAGCTTAAGTGATATTAAGGACTGTTTTTTTTTAAAAAATACAATATATACATTGTTGGGCCAATTAATCAAAAGAGTGGAGAAGACCCAAATGAACAAAATCACATGTGATAAAGGAGATGCTACTATGATGTCAGCAATACAAAGAATAATGAGAAACTACTGAAACTAATACATGACAACGAATGGGAATATTTAGGAGAAGTAGATAGGTTTCTGGAAACATTTAATTTGTCAAGATTGAGTCATGAAAACACAGAAATTCTGAATGACAAATAACTAAATTTAGATTGAATCAATAATAGAGACCCCAACAAATTGAAGTGCAGAACTGAATGGTGTGATTGCTATGTTTCATCAAACTTTGAAGAATCAATGAATCCCAACTCATAAACTATTTAAAGCAACTACAATGGAGGGAACCCTTCCAAACCCATTCTATGAGACCAGTATTGCCTTAATTAAAAAACCAGAAAAAGATACAAAAAGAGAAAGAGGGAATCATAGACCAAATCTCTGAAAAACATAGATGTGAATATCCTTAGAAACATAACAGCAAATGAAATCCAACAATAACATGCCAAAAGGCCACATGTCCCAGCATATGGGATTTATCCAGGAATGCAGGAATGGCCCAGCATACACAAATCACAAGATGAGATACATTACATTAACAAAAAAGGATATAAATCATATGATTATTTCAATTCACTCAGACAAGCATGTATGTAGTATGCTAAAACATTTCCTTATTTAAAAAAGCCTTTTAAGGATTGGGCATAGACAAGCATACCTCAACACAATCAAAAGAATAACGGAAAAATCCACATCCAACATTATACTGAGTGGTGGACAGCTGGAAACTTTTCGACTAATATACAGAACCAAAGATGCCCACTTGCACAACTATTATGCAATATAGTCCTGCAAGTTTTAGCCAAGTTTTAGTTATTAGGCAAGAAAAAAGATATCAAATGATACAAATTGGAAAGCACAGAGTCAGACTATTCCTGTTTGCCAATGATCCTTTAAATAAGGGAACAAAAATCTCCAATAAGAAACTTTTGGAATTCATAAATGAATTTAGCAAAGTTACAGGATATAAAATCAACACACAAAAATCAATAGCATTCTTATATATCAAAATGCTCTGATTGAGAAATTATAAGAACAGTTTCATTCACAATAGCACACCTGAAGTTTCTTCAGTTAATGGAATTTGTTCTTTGTAATGTCTCTCAAAAGACTCCTACGTGGTTTCTAACCTTTATATCTCTGTAGGGAATCCCAGACTGCATCTAAATGTATTGTGATATATTGGCATCCAGATTTTTTACTTCATGAGTGGCATCTGTGTGTGTGTGTAACTTTAATGTTAGAGTTAAATAGAAAGAAGAAGAGAAAAAGAGAAATCTTTCAGCTGATGGTTCACTATCAAAATGGCTGCAATGGATAGAGCTGAGCCGGTCCAAAGGTGGGAACCCGGAGCTTTTCCTAAGTGTCCTACGTGGGTGAAGGAGTCAAAAACTTGGGCCACATAGAACTTGTGAATCCAAGAAGATGAATTATTATTCTTCATATTGTTTTGAAGCCTCATGGAGTAGTTTTTTATTCTTATATATCCTCTTCCCATATGCTTAAAAAAAAAAACAGTGTAGTCAAAAGAACACAAACAATGTGAAATGACATCACACATCTAGGAATGTTCTGTATCTCAAACATATATGTATTAATAGGGAAATAGCTTTCCCTGTTGACACGTTGCTTCTAGAATGACATAAAGTGCTGTGGTTCAGATACAGCACCTATTTTCTATTTGAATTTCTATTTTCTATTTGAATTTCTTCAAAAAGACAAATTTAATTTGGTTGCAGAGATAAAGTTGCGCTGTGTGTTAATGAATGTTTAAAGTTGAAATAGAAGTGCATATGTAGAGAGATTTTCTAAACTTTCAACAAAAGCAAACACAGCAGAATAAGATGTGGTTGTATCATCCCAACCATCCCAGGATGTGACAAAATGCCTCTCATACTTTGAGAAGTAAATCATAAAACCACTAGAAAGCAGCTCCTATACTTTGATCCGTACTTCTGCAGCTTTGCTTTGTAGCTGTTATAAATAGAAATAGTACACTTAGTAGACCCAATATGCTTTTCTACATCAGCATGTAGCTGATCTCAAGAAATTAACTGTCATGAAGCTGAGGATAGAAATTAGAAGCTTATTATTTTTATTACATTTTCAGTGTGTATATTGCTTGACATATAATAGAGATTTTATTTACTTTTATTACTTTGGGAGGGTTGAAGAAAAGCTCAATAATAAATGTTCTTCATAATTAATTACCAAGCACATATCCCTCTAGGAAAACTACATGTCAAGCACTATAGGTTGTACTTTAATAGCATTTGGCATTTAATCATGACAAAACTATGACATACATACATTACCCTACAACCTAGCAGAATTTGATACTCAGTTAAACAGTTTCTAGTTTGGGAGATGTAGTATATGAGATTTAACACTACTGATGAGGTCACTAATCTTACAGTAGTTTGAATACCAAGTGAAATTTTGAAACAAAGCAATTAAGATATGGTGAAAATATTTAGGGGCCAAAATACTGTCAAATGAGAGTCCTTATATTTAAAGAATTTTTATTCTTTAGAAATTGATTGATTTTTTTAGTTGTTCATTCACATATATTGTCTGTCTATAATTTACTATTGGCAGGGTCTCTCACTTTGGGAAGTTGATGTATTCATCAGAAGTTGTGGGCCAAATTTCCTTTCTTTTATTTAAGAGGTGGTCTTTCTGTCACCATCTGGTAAAGAATAATTTTATATGATCGATAATGACAAATGATTATTCCCCAGATGTGTTTAGTCACGTAAATTAAGGACCGAATCCTTCAAACCATATGGCTAAAATGTGAACAAAAAGCAGCAGCATGGCAAATAGGACTCTCAAAGATGAAACTTCTACCAAAAGGATTGGTCTAGGCATCTTACAGCTGACATAGAGCCCTCCAACCTCATGTGCCTTTCTTGCTCAGCATTATTTACTATAGACTTGATCAGTCTGCTATGCTTTCATGACTCAGAATATTTTAAGTAATATTTTTTCATAATTTTTTTCAGGATTCCTAAAAAAATATAATGGCTTGCTTGCTTTTTTTAGATTGTGTTAAAAATTTAAAAGTACACAGAAAAATTGTACATACTTTTTGTTATTTCTTTATTTATTATTTTTAAGCTTGGAGAAGAGGGGAAAGAATAATAAATAGAACCTCTGTTATTTATGCCCTGACAAGGATCCAGCGATTGCTTATAGCCTTATTCATTGTATTTATTTTTGTTATTTTCTTTTTAAAATATGTTTTTATTCTATCATTTGAAAGACAGCTAGATAGATCGTTGGGAGTGAAAAGGGTGGATGGGGAGACAGAAGGAGAGAACCGCAAACACCTGCAACAGCATAGACCTGGCCTGACTGAAGCTGGAATCTGAGAACTCCAAGTCTTGCACATGGGTGACAGGTCACTTTACTTGAGCCATCACTACTGCTTCCCAAAGTGTTCATTAGCAGAAAGTTAAAATCCAAAAAGAAGCTGGGACTTTATCCTAGTCACTCCAATATGCCAGGTGGGTGTGTCAGGCGGCATCTTTATTGCTATGCCAAACACCCACCCTATCACTAACTTTATCATTTTCTCTCACTAGTTCTAAATACATATTTGTATTTTTTTCCAGAAACACTAGAAAGTGCATTTCAGACATTATGCTCAAATGTCCTAAAAAATCAATATGTATTTCTTAAGAACATAAAATTCTGTTATATAAACAAACTGAATAGTTTGACATTGGTGTATTATGTTATTATCTAATCCTTAGATCATATTCGAGTTTTTCTAATGACTCTGAAGTATTCTTTATGGTTATTTTTTCATAGTCTAGGATCCATGCCAGGATAATGTAAACTGTATTTAGTTGTCATGTTTCTTTAATCCAAAACTGTTCGTCACTTTCATTTTCCATGATTTTGACATTCAAAAAAAGTATGAGATAATATCTGACAGAATATCCCTTGGTTTGGGTTTGACAGAAATTAGTTTATGCATGACTGGTATTGTGGTGCAGGGGATAAACTGCTGTTTGTGATACCCGCATTTTATATTGGAGTGTTGATTTAAGTGCTGTCTGCTTTACTTCTGATTCAGCCCTCTGCTAGTGTGCCTAAGATGGCAGAGGAAGATAACCAGAGTCCGGAAGTTCCTGCTATCCTTGAAGGATATGCAGACGGAGCTTCTGTCTCATAGCTTGCCCTGATTCAGCCCTGGCTGTTATGACCTTTGGGAGGTGAACCAATCCAAGCAAAAATCTTTCTCTTTCTGTCTGACTCTCTCAATCTCTATCTTTTTCTTTATCTCTCTCTTTGTAATGGTCTTTCAAATAAATAAATGAATGTTTAACAAAACAATTAAATTACACATTTTGATCATGTTGCTAAAAGATACAGTATTGGTCCTTCTGGGCATTCCACAGCAGGTGAGATTTCAGTTCCTTCCATTACTAGGGACCTTAACTTCCATCACTGTGAACCAATCTACAAGTATTCTGCCTGTAAAATCATCAATTTTCTCTTTTTAGTTATAAATAGTATTTAAAAAATCATTATTCACTGATGGCTCCAGCTTGAACCAATAATTACTATGCTGCTGCCAAGTGATAGCTTTCCTGCTATAGCTAGTAATTAACATTCTGCTATAAGCACGAACTTTCTCTTCCATTCTATTTTTATGCGTATGCCTATATTATGTATTTATGCAAGCTTATTATTTTATTTAATGTATATTTTACTATCATTATTTATTTTGTCCATATTTCCCCTTTGTTTTTGAATTTTAGAAATGGCACAGAGGCTGGCATTGTGCCTAGGGGGTTCAGCTATTACTTGAGAAACTGGCATACATAAAGTAGCACTGGACGTGATAGTTATTCTTCTTCTAACACAACTTCCAGCTAATGCACCTAGCTAGGCAGTTCATAATAACCCAAATGAAAAATCAGAATGGAGTTTCTGAATCCTGACTCAGTTCATAGCAGAGGAACCAGTGGATGGAAGGTTGATCTTTCTTTGTCTGTTTTTATTTCTTTTTCTGCGCAGACAACTCTTCTTCTCTGTCTCTCTCCTTTTCAGATAAATATAAAAATATTTTTTAAAAAAGGTTAACCAGCTTTGTTACCTACTTAATTCACATGACCTTGATCTAATAACTTCTGATTTTTTAAAAAATAAATACATCCTTATAATGTGAATTTTTATTCTATTGCATATATACAAAAGTCAGTCTGAAAATATCAATAATTTTGAAGATACAGTCTTTTTGTAACCTGCATACAACTTTCCAAGTGATGGACTAGTATTTCTTTTGCTGTTATTAAAATTCACTCTTTATTTTATTTTTCAATTTAAAAAATATTTATTTTTATCTGCTTTATTTTTACTTAAAAATTATCTGTAGAAATCAATTTGTTAAAAACCAGACTGCATCAAATTTCAATAAGATCCTGGATAAATTCCTGCTATAAATTTTAAAATCTAGTTAGCTTCAGATTCATCTCCAATAACCACAAATTTATTTTTTTGAAAATTAAAATAAACTGCTATTAATGAGTTTTTGCATTAATTTTATTCCTGAGACGGATTTTATTTTATAAGATGAAAGTCCAAAAGCAATGTACTTTGGTAGCAATATAAATGAAGAAAATTTTAAACAAAATGCTTTCTGATGAAAGGACAGTAGCTAAAAACCATATTTTCTTTGACTATTGCATTTCTAAGGCTCAATGAAAAAACATTCAAAGCTCAGTTAAAAGCATTTAAAACATTTTATCTTCAAGTGCTTTTCTCAGATTTTTTTTGTCCCTTTTCTTTAAAGATAAAAAATCCCAAGCCCGGCGCAAAAACGTAGTGGCTGTAGTCATTGCCTTGCATGCGCCCGGATCCCATATGGGCGCCAGTTTTAATCCCAGTGGCCCCGCTTCCCATCCAGCTCCCTGCTTCTGGCCTGGGAAAGCAGTCGAGGATGGCCCAAAGCCTTGGAACCCTGCACCCGCGTGGGGGACCCAGAGGAGCTCCTGGCTCCTGGCTTCGGATTGGCTCAGTTCCTGCCGTTGCGGCTGCTTGGGGAGTGAACCATCGGACGGAAGATCTTGCTCTCTGTCTCTCCTCCTCTTTGTGTATCCGCCTTTCCAATAAAAATAAATAAATCTTAAAAAAATAAAAAATTGCAGAGTCTATGGAACTGTATCATTAAATAAAAAACTAAACAAGTTAATTAAAAAAAAAAAACAGTAACAGAAACAAAAAATACAAGGGAAAGAAAAATCAAAGAAAAGCATCCATAGAACTTATTGGTAAGATAGTCATGAGATTTTTCATTCATCATTATTTGCTGAAGCAAGTACATACTTGCAGATGCTAATAATTCATTTTTGAAATTTAGAAGAGGTTTTTGAAAGATAGATTTTACCAAAAGAGGAAGAGAGATAGAAAACTAGGTCTCCCATCACAACCCCAATGGCCACAGCTCTCAGAGCTGAGTTGATCCAAAGCTGGGAGCCAGGAGTTTGCTCCTGGTATTCCACATGGGTGCAGGAGTTGGACCATCTTCCATTGCCATCCCAGGCTGAAAACAGAGAGCTGGGTCAGAAGAGGAAGGGCTGGGACACAAACTGGCACTCAAATTGGATACTGGTGCAAGCAGGTGGAGGATTAGCTTGATACACCACCATGCTGACCCCATTACTATGTATCAGTTTTGCATTTCAAGTACATTCACATTAGTCTTATTTTCTGCAAGATTTTCTTTAAGGTACTCTAAGTCTTTATTTTGCACTCAGATAATTTTACAAAACATTCTTTTGTTCTAAAAGATTTATTTATTTTTATTGGAAAGGCAGATTTCCATAGAGAAGGAGAGACAGAGAGGTCTTCCATCTGCTAGCTCCCACCACAAATGGCCCCAAATGGCTGATTGGACTTGAGATGATCTGAAGCCAGGAGCCAGAAGCTTCTTCCTGGTCTTCCACCTGGGTGCAGGGTCCCAAGAACTTAAGCCAACCTCTGTTGCTTTCCCAGACCTCAGCAGGAAGCTGGATGGAAAGTGCAGCAGTCAGAACTAGAACCAACATCTACATGGGATGCTAATGCTTGCAGGTAGAAGGTTAGCGTTTTGATTCTCTTTGCCAGCCCTAGCAACTAGTCTTAATTACGAATGCCTCTAATACAAAAAGAGGGAGTTTCTTTTAAATGTTAGAGAAACACTGTTTGTTTATTAATGGCATTATTCAACTTTTTTCAATATTGTTGGGAACACAGCACTCTATTTGCCAGTCATGGGTACAAAATATTCAATCTTTTTAACCTACAATACTAAGCAGAAAATTAATTCAGATGCCCTCCACTTATCTCTGGGTGCTATGGGTTCCTTCCTCTGCATACCATATAAAAATACCTTAAAAACAAGTCAACTTGACCCTCTATGTATTAGTCCATAAAGATGTTCCTGTTCACCCCTGCAAAGCAGGTTGGTTCTCAGCATTATAATCAGCTCTGCAGGAGAATTTCAGTATGACAATTCATCCCTGACTGTTATTTTGTTTGGATGGTATAAATGTTGTTACCATCATTTTGTTTTCTTTAGAATAGAAATAAATAACAAGTGTCTAGTCAGGAATAAAACACTAGGTAATAAAGGATTTGTTTTATATTGTGAACGGAGTCAATATTTCTTCATTATTACAACAAAATGGTGACCAGTTTCAACTGAGAAACAAATGTTGGTTAACAATGATGATTTTCTATTAAACACTTGAATATACTAAATACACTTGAATATACTAAATACAGTACAACACGTGAAAGTTTTTGTTGTCCTCTAACAGCTTATAAGATGATAAAATATTTCTATATCTGCCCTTCTGCCCTTCTGACTTCCATGCAAAATGAAACCAAAGAGAAGGAAAATTAAGTTGTGAAGGAAATTAAGTCTTACTAAAGGCTATTAAGTTAGCCTTTAGTAATTTATGTTTGAGGTTGTTTGGAGTAGGGGTAGTTAATCGCAAGTGTTCGTAACAAAGAATCTTAAAAAAAAAAAAAAAACAGAAAAGAAAATGAAACATGCAATAAGACCCTGAAGGGAGAGAAGCTGATGGACCAGCCAAAACTCCCATGACCGAATACACATGAGATGGTGAGTACTGTGCCTTTTTTTCTGTATTAGAGTTTGTCTTAGGCTTGCTGAAGAAAAAATTCATGACCTGGAAATACAATGAGAACAGAACTAAAAACCTAATGAAATCTTGCATTCTCTAGCCAAAGAACTAGAAAATGGGAAAGCTAGAAAGCCAGAATGTTTTAGATTCTATCCAACACTGCAGAAAGAGTATGGCCCTAACTCCCAAAGTTTTGAACAAAAACTAAGTGGGGAATTAGGCTTTCACTCCTCCTTCCATACTGATAGACAAATTGAATTTAGTCAAAATTGCAAGATTTTCTTTTTGAAATACCCTGTTGGAAGATGAAAAGACAAGGTACAGATTGAAAGAAAATATTTGCAAACCACCAACAAGCACCTAAGAACCACTACCTAAAATACATAAAGAACTCTTAAAACTTAATGAGAAACAAAGCAATACAAATAGAAAATGGGGAAAAGGACAAGGAGAGCCGTGAGGATATACAGATGGCAAATGAACATGAAAATAAGCTCAAAATTGTTAGCCATTAGGGAAAAGCAAATTAGAACAACATTGAGATATAACTACACATTTATCAAAATAAAAAAAGTTAATGACAATATCAATGTTGATAAGTATGTGGTAAAACTGGATCACCTATGCATCACCTGTGGGAATGCTAAACAATAAACTCTGGAAAATCATGTGATAGTCTCTCATTAAATTAAATGTAGCTATCTTATGACCCATCAGCTGAAAACTGCTCTTTAAACAGCAATCTATATTGAGGAAGTTTTCACATCTGTTTAGTGTTAGCCATTAGGGAAATGCAAATTAAACTACAATGAGGAATCCTATTACCCCAGTTAAAACAGTCCTCTCAAAAAAGACAAAAAAAGAACAGATGGTGGAGAGAGATTGCGTAGAAAACTAACCTTCTCTTCAGCTCCAACTATGGGATCACTAAACTTCCTAATTTGGATTGGTATTCATTTTCTCTGTCCACTGTCAGGTACTTTGTCAGTGCTTTATGTATTGTTAGCATAATCCTTGAACAATGCTACAAGGAAAGTTCTCTTACTGTCACACTTGGGAAAATAAGATCAATTATGCTGTTTCACTCAGAAGTTGGTAGAATTCCACAGGTGAATCAAACTAAAAGTTGATACAGCCCTACTAGTCACCAATCCAGAAGCTAGTACCAAATCTCCTATGTAATTACTTGGCTGTGCTCTACTACTGTCTATAAGCACATATAAGACTCTAGGGCATGACTGAACATGGAACCTTTGTATTTACTTGTTTCAATGTGAAATTATAAAGGGAAAAAATATGTGGTTGGTTCTGTAGCTGCTCTTTCACCCAAATCCAGATCTAATCTGCTTGGGTTAACACTTGGAGAAGTTGAAAGGATTTGTCTCAGGTCAGCTTGAAGCCTTCTGTCCTATTAGAGAGTGGGATTCAGTGTTGACCAACCATGGGTATGTAGTATTTGGTGGTTTATAGCATTGTTTGCATGAATGCACCCCAAGAGTGGGCCAAAGTGGATGACTTACCCACTAGTATATGGAAGAAGGATGTCCATACTGTGGTAGGATCTATGTGGTAAGTCTTCCTAGCTGTCTTGTGTTCAGAAACCAATGCTAACTTTCAAGCAGAAACCTAAGAATGAGACTTACCATATGCCATACGAGGAGAAGACAGGAGGAAGGAAGCAGAGAGAGAACAAAGATATGTTTGTGCCCTGGACACAGAGGACATCAGGTTACATAAAAGCCAGAGATAACCATGTAGTTGTAGTGGTTGACTCTTGAAATGGCAAGGTCAATGCTGAGCCTGAAACAGTGCAGTGTGGGTGCAGGGAGAGCGGCTCTTCCAGTAGTCATTCAAAAGACTGATTAAAGCACAGAGGGTTTTTCAGGGGCAGCCATAATCTCCTGCCCCTGCTCCAGCAGTACAGCAGTACAGCACCCAGTGTTCCAGCCATAACTCAGGCAAAACTAGTACATATGGGGTTTAAATTGATTCATAAGGACTTTGAATCAATTTAAAGTCAGTGCAGCACAGTTGTTCCAACTGTAGCATAAAGGAGTATCTGGGCTGTTTGATCTCAGTGCAGGAAATTGAAAAATGGTATTCCTCACTGTACCCAATCTTGCAACAGTAACTCCAGACTGTTCGACATGCAACAGGAAATAATCCCACCTATGTCATGGTTTGGTGTTGTTATATTTGGTGCAATGGCCAATGCCTGCGATACTACATGTCTTCACTATATAGATGATGTGATGCTAACCTGTGACTTTTTTACAGATGAAAGCACCTATACATATTTACTGAGCACTGCAGATCATGTAGCTAGGTGGTAAGTAATCCAAAATATAGGGATTGGGATTCTGTCAAAATTTTGGGAAGTATCAGGATGGGCAAGATGAAGGTTATCTCTGAAGCAGTCATAATAAATTCCAGGATGTTTTCGTACCAGTGACCTTAAAGTAGTTTCGGGAGTATCTAGGACTGTTGGGATAATAAAGAGAGCTTATTGCACATCTGGTATAAGAGACTAAGGACAGAGTTACTATTATGATGTGAATGATGCTGAACAGGTGCATAGCTCCTGTGGAGACTTTGCCAAATGCTAGCTTTTTTAGAATTCCTGCATAACCACAATAAAAGCTATGTCCCACCAAGACAAGTGTGAGAGGTTACGATGACATTTTTGGCCAACTTAAGTTTTATTTCAATTCAAATCTCTTGCCTATTTTCTGCCTAACAGTCTACCATATTTAATGTCACTGATTTCTTTGTCTTATTTTCCTTAGCTTGGTAGCTGTGAGCAACCTGATAGACTAGGCACAGACTTTTTCAATGTGTGTGCCAAAACCAACTGGCTTGTTGGGTGGACCTGGAGTTACATATCAGCTCTACAACTGTTCTTCCTTGGCAAGTGATTGCAGTCACTGAACAAAACTGGACTTGGTGGGAAGGATGGAATTTTTTTGTCCTATTATGGAACAACACCTGGACCCGGGTGAAGATTTTTGGGAGCACTGTATTGAGGCACAGTCATAGTTGGAGTACTGTTTTGGATGGCCTAAGTTAACTTTTTGCAAAAGCAATAGAATAATTCCCACAAGTTCTAAAAGGTGTAATAAACAGCAAATGAGCCTCTGGTGGGATAGAAAATGGTAGACTACCTTGCTCATTATATCCGATGTTGCATATTTACCTATAAGTTTGCTGCTGTATCTCATGTTGTGAAATTTGGATACAACATTCCATATTACTTACACAAACATTCTGCAAGAAGATATTTAATGCATAGATTATGAGGCAAGAAACTCTGAAAGGATGAAGTGTTGGGAAAATAAAATTAGTTAAACTTCCTCATCCAGAAGTAGATATAATCTGCAAGTTGGTGATCCCAGAAGCTGAGACAATTCTAACTAAATAACAACATGGTTGCCTGCTAGTATTTTCTGTGAATATATGGAAGAAGCTGGGACATGGCTGTGCATAAATCCGTATGCGCTTGCCCACCACTGTGAAAGTAAAGGCAGAGGTGTATGTGTATGGTTAGCTCTACAGTTGCTCTTTGGCCTGTCCAAATTATGGTCTTCATATTCCTGGATCTGAGATGCTGCATTGCACACACACATTTTGCAGTTCACGCATGTAAGGATGCATGAAAAGAAAAACTTTCCAAGGCCACAGAATCCAAGTGCAAATCCTGGTCTATCACCCGAGCCTCTGCTCTTTGCTGCTCTGTTGTTGAGGAATTGCAGCATGAGTTTTAGGAGAGCAGACATGGGTGTTGTGAGGAGTCATTTGTATCACAACACTGGAGAGTTGATGGGGAAATTAGGTAATAAATTGACCACATTGTAATAATTTTCTGTGACATTCCCCAAAGCTCATAAATGCTTAGGTCAACATAAAAGAAGTGAGAAATTCGTGAGATGCTTGTCGTGAGAAATTCATGAGATGCTTGTCAAAGAATATAGGATTTAGTTAGAAAGGAGGAATAAAACACAAGAGACCTAATGTACAACATGACCCTGGTTAATAGCGATGCATTGTGTTAAGCTTAAACTAATCTGAAAATTTCAAGGGAATAAATTTCAAGTGTTTTCACAACAAAAAAATGCTAAATATGTACAATAAGAAACATGTTAATAAGTTCTACATAGCCATGCCTTACTGTATATTTATTCAAAACATCATGTTGCATATCATGAATAAATATAATTGCCATGTCTATTTAAACTTTTTAAAATAAAAAACACATAACATGCAGCACTGTTTGTGTAAGAATTTCTATGAATAAAAATATGTTAAAAATTAAAAGGATAATTAAAATTATTCCATCCAAAAACTGGGTAAAGTAGAAAAAGAACACACTTTTGAGGCTTTTTCACTGAAGGAAAGAACAGGGTTGAGAGTCTTGCTTGGGACAATTGGCAATAGCCATCTTAGCTAAAAACAGAAGAAAGCAAACAATACTTTAATCACCCAATTCCGGTATATGTGATAGAGAATGAGGAAAAGGAGTGGCTACTTGATGGAAGGGATATAAATATGAAAGTCATAACTCCACACATGACTAATACATGACTAAGTTTATTCTGATAGCTCACTTGGAAAACAAAAAAGAGAGTATCAGAACAAATGCCAGAAAAATATGATTCCTAAAGTAGAGAAAATGAGGAGATAAAAGAGAGGTGGCTATGAATCAGTTCAATGGTAAATTGGTAAATTTGTGATAGGCCTTTGAAAGAAAACATGGAGAGGCACTGTAGAACCACATAATTGCTCAGGATGTAATGTTTCACACCAGTGAATTGTATTAGCACATAATTCTCAGTTATTTTCTGTTGGTAGAAATATCACTTGCATCTAGTTGGCTGTATCTCATTTGTCTTTGTGTTTTGTTTTTTGGTGCTCAAAGTGAACTCCAGGGACCAGAGCTACAAGCAAGTGCCAAGTCTAAAATTAACTATGATGACCCTCTGGGAATCTCAAATAGAAACTTCAGTTTTTGATAGTTTCTTCTCCTTTCTACACGTGTGAACTTAGTGAGACCAGAATTCATGCCTGGTTTTCCCAGATAATTGCGGTGTGGCTTTCAGCTCCAGCTAGGACATTGGTTTAAAGAAAGCCTCTCTCACTGGTTTCAGTTCTCACACACCTCAGAAGAAATACTTCCTATTGTGGCCTATATTTTCAAGGACTTACTGACCAAGTGGTTGTGTCAGGAAGCTGTCTGGGAAAACAGCCTTCATGTTAATCCAGCTGTCTTCAGGAGAGAAAGTCTAAGTCCAAAGAGCTACTGTCAAGTTTTACTTTTTACTGAATGCCTTTCTCCAAAGTCAGTGTTCCTCCACTGTATTTTCCAATTGCGTTAAAGTTTCTACACAGCTTAAAACTTGCTGCTGAGTTTTCTTTGGGCTATCAAGTAAATTTCTGAAATTTGTTGCAGTAACATTTACAGTATCTTATTCAGCATACTGACATTAAATCCAAATGAAATGCAATTTTTTCCTAGAATAAATGGCTACTGAGAAGATTACTTGCTTCCATCTCCCTAGGCATTCTTTGAATAGGCAATGTTGGTCAACGGTATTAGTAAAGACTTTTCAAGGACAGGATGTAGGCAATTCAGCTTGAAACACTGGGGTTGAAAGACTATCTCCTACGTCTAAGGAAGTACTTCCGCATGATCAAGAGGACGTGCATCTTCAGATGGCAGGGAAAAACTAGAATCTAAGTCAAAGTGTATATACTCCGTTTTCACATCAAATTAATCTTCAAGTTTTTACTAAAATAAAAAAAATACAAGGTTTGGAGTATGGACAGAATGCAGTTTTATTACGCTCTATGATCCGGGAGTCAAATCCATGTCCATAGATTTTTATAAACTCAGAATATTCCTGAAAATTCTTTTTTTAATTTTTTTTACATTTGATTATTATTATTATCATTTTATACTACAGTTCCATAGGCTCTTGGCATTTCCCTTATCCCCTCCCCAATTCCATCCCCCCCCCACCTAGTTCCTCTATATCATTACTAACATATAGTTCTTCATACATAGTCATATATCCATCATTGTGGGCATGGACAATGGCAGAGAGTCCAGCATCCTATTGTCAAGATATAGTAAACAGTTTCATTATAAGTCCATCTTTGTCTGGAAGTGGAAATGCATACTACATTGTATCCTCACATCTGGATGTTAGTCTCATTTTCACAGCTTAAATGAAAGTCATAAATCAACAGTAGAAAGAAAAATAGAAATTTACAATGCTATGAAGTTAAATGACATTTTACTAGATATGACAGTCTCCATTACACAGTCCTGAAAATTCTAATACATTTATTCTGAATATTAATTTTATAATGTAAATACTACAATTTAACTACATTTTCATTCAAAAAAGCTAAATTAGTTTTCCCCAAACTACTGATTTATTTTAGAATTGTTCTTTACCACAGCACTGCTCCTATATATTTTCTAACCAGGTGGGCTATCCCTTAAATCACAAGATGAGGTGATAATTGTTAGTAGAGGCATAATTTTAGATATTCATGGATATGTAGACATCTAGATGGACAGGGTTTCTTGGTTAAACAGCTACCTGTGGGGAGAACATTATGCTCTGACTCTGGTGGATCAAGTCTCAACTTTGCCACCCACACACATTTTTTTAGGGGAAGTTATGATATACCTACTTGTCTTATTTTCTCCCCAGGTATTTTATGGTGTTCTGCATTAATTGGCTCTTGTATTCACAGGGTACATAAGACTAGATAAGATGTTTGACAATAATCTTGGAATGCTAGAGCTGAGAAAGATTGAGAATCACTTCAGCTACTCTGGTTTTTTAGTTTAGGAAGCTTGAAACAATACCTGTATTCAGCTCCATCCTTAAGAGAATTGTCCCTGAAGTAGGCCTTAGAGATTACAGAAAATCATTCAGTAGATGTGTTTCACCTTATCTCTGCTCTCTGGCATGTGAAAAGCTCACTCCATGTGGACTTTCCCAGCCCTTCTTCCAGTATGTGTTCAAATCTGCCCCTGCTAGGTTAAGTACAGAAATATAAATATATAATTAGCATGTTCATACCTAATATTTATTTCTGTGAAAACTGATGTTTTCCACAACTTAAAAGTGGTGGTTCGTTATAAAGCATTATTTGTAAAAACGCAATCATTGCTAGGGTTAGAAGTGAGAACAATTTGCAAAACTTCTGGAGATTAGACAGGAACCTATACTAGACCAGTGCACTACTTTGGACAATAACAATTTTGTGCCATCTAGTGGATAATTCAAAAAGTAAACCATGTTTCAAAAAAAAAAAAAAAAAAAGCAGCATTATCAATTCAACTATGACTTCTAAATAACCTGTAACTGCAAGAAAAAATTTTGGTATTAGGGAACAAACCATTTTTCACAAACTGTGTCTCAATTTTCTTCTTACAAGGAATGGTCTTACTGATTTTTAAATTTTTAATTGATCTTTTAATTGCTAAAATATTGTGGATACTCATGAAATATATCCAGTATGTTCAGTTTCAAAATGTTTGTATAGTTAAGAAGACTGTGATATAGATGAATATGTTTATACTTTGCTAAAGTTTCTTCTTTCTAATTCTGGAGACAAGCAGTGTCCAAAGTTAAAATAGTACGGACTCTTCAGCAAATCTCTTACTTAAAATTCTGACTCTTGTACCAACTGTGAGAACATGGAGGACTTGATTTTTTTGTGCCTTAGTTTCTCTATGCTTATAGTACATACTTTGTAGGCCATTGGAAGGATTGAATAGATGCAAAGTCCCAATTTCTGATTCTAGCAGTTCCAGGAGCTGAGATGGAAAGGAGGAAGATGTGCCTGGACCATACTGACAATCACGGAAGGTGAGAGGCTCTGTCCTAGAGGTCTAGACTTGGAATTTACCTCAGATGCAGTGGAACTGCAAAGATCTGAAAATATGTTCAGGCACAACGGGGCCCAAGGGCCACCCCCATATCACCGAGTGGAGAAGCAGCAAGCCCATGTGCTCTGTGTGGCAATGACAATGATGGGCTGTCCCAGCACCTGCCCATTCACCCTCACCTGAATGAAGCACTGCAAACTTCCAGAGACTGATTTTATCCGTTCTTTATCTTTCTCTTGCTAAGCTGGTCTTTGGTCCTTCCCAACTAAGGCAAAATTGGTGAAGTAATGTGGACTGGTGATGGTGTCCTATCTCTCCTGCCTTAGCATTTTTTTTCTTCTGGACTCATTTCCTTTTGTATAAAAAAATACTCTTTTGCCACATTTTACAGCCTTTTACCATTTCTCTCTCTCTCTCCACACACACACACACACACACACACACACACACGAGTTTTAAAAAATGATGTGTATAACTAAAGGAACACTCGACTTCTATTTTCTTAGCTAATAGTGTAGAGACTGGGATTGTACATGGTTAAGAGAAATCTTGTCAGAGATAGAGTGGTTTTCCATTTCCTCAGATCTGGTGACCAGAGTAGTTGGAATTCTTGATATATTTGTTGGTAATCAAAAGCAGAAAACATTTCTGAGAGCCTGGAGAAGACAGGAAATGCAATGGGGAAATTGAGGGATGGAGGGTGAAACTTATATTTGATAAAATGGACTCTTATAAATATTAGCAGTGACTATTCATAGTAGATGTCTGCAGCTTCTGACATTTAATTGAATGTTTTTACTGATCTTCTGAATAAACAAACTGATGCAAAGTACTAACTGTTGAGGCTGTTGTTTTACCGTTATTTACATGATTATGTTTACTAATAATAAACAAGAAGCTAAGGAGTACTGTGAGTCTAATTATAAAAATCAACAAACATTTTTAAGCACATTTTATAGTCAAAATTGTAGGACATACAAAGCAGAAAAAAGTATTATGCTGTTTCTGAGGCAATGATCTCATAAACCAGAAGAATGAACTGTAATGCAAAACAAACATAATGAATGTGATACCAAAACTGTCATAAAGAAAACATAAAGGAAGGGGTATATATTTTCAGGCTTAAAGACTGACTTTCGAACTGTAACATAAACTGATGGATTTTAATGAGAAATTGTAGAAGTGGAGATGATAGGTAGGATTCACCAGGTAGAAGAGTACAATGGAATCAACTTAAAAAATATGGCTTTCATTTATTTGGGGATCAAAGAGTAATAAGATCTGGTTGGAGTGTTAAGTTTCTCTAGCCTTCTAAGTCCCTATCTGAGCAACTGAGCAACGTGGGCTTGGATTTTGCAGTGGACTTGAGAATGGAGAGATAATAAGTGTTGTTGGACAGGTGGAGGTACATTAGACGCTAACTGACAAAGACCTGATGAAGTAAATTTTAAAATAGATTAAAAAAATGAGGCCACAGAGAAACAAATGCATTTAAATGGGAGATGATTTAATAGATGAGAGGTAATGGTCTTTATGACATGAACGATAATAAAGCATGAATTATGGAAGAAAGAAGCCTTCAGATATGCAATAGGTGAGATAGAATTGAGGTCAGCAAGTAATTGGCATGTAGGCAAACAGAGGTGAGGGGTGGGGAGCTCAAGGTCTTCTATGGTGAGGCCCCACAGTGCAATGTTAGCATTACTGGTAGCACAGCCCTAGGGTCAGATTCACCAGTATCATTGTGATAGAATGGGAATAATTAAAAGTATCATTTTAAAAAATTACTATAGAAAGAAAGACAAGTCCATTCCACTTTACCGGGGATATGGTCAGCCTGGCAGTTCTGAGACAAAATCACTTAACACCTTCCTGCACTGACATTAGATGTGTTTGAAAGGAAGCTTGTCCTCATCTTACAGTGTGAATTATTCAAAATGAAGAAAATTGATCATCATTTTCAATACTTATTTGGTGTGAAGTCCACAATTTAGAGCTTCTTAATTTTTCTTTTGGAAATCAAAATAGTTGTATATTTTGATATTATTATCTTCACAAACTGATAAAGGCCTCATTTTGACAACTAAAAGCATGATTCTTATGAGGGATAAATGGAAATTTTATGAAAACCTTAAGAATAAATTAAAGTTAATTTAACAAATTAACAAATTAATACCCAGTGTGTTCTGTGTCTCACAGTGTTAAGATCTGACTCTGAACATTTGCTACTGTCAGCTTATGTTTGCCATTCTTAGAAACTACATACTGAATTTAATATAGAGGCATTAGGCAGAAGGGTGACTGCTGGTCAAGAATCAGGTAACATGGACTAAATATGTGTCCAGGTATTTATTTTTTGGAATCTCATCCAAAGTAATTAAATGGACATTCTGTTTTTATTTCTAGACTGAGCTAAAACACAGGAGCAGGGAGAGAACTCTAAGACAGGAGAGGTGAAAGTTTCAGGAAAAAGGGAAGTTTAACCAGGAGAAAAAAAGACAAACACTGTTTTCCCAATTCTGGGATGCTTGGAGCAGTCCATGAATGCTGTTCTGGGATGATAAGAGAATTTAAGATGTCCAAACTATGCATACTCAATAGGAGGTTAAAGCAACATTGTCTGCACTTGTGAGAGGCTCAAGAGAATGCATTTTGCAGTTTAAGCAAAGTACCTACAGTTACATTTCTATCTGTTGTAAGCACATGATTTAAAATTGGACAAATGATTCCAAATTTAGCAGGCCTGTTTGATATGGGCTGGCATAACATTAAAGCTAGTTGGAGGACCCTAGAGGAAATTTTAAGACAGTTAATCTCCAGGGCACTTGAAAATCAAGTGTTTAAAGGCACTCTTGTGAATGCTGGCTAGGAAAGTTACTTTCTACACATTAGTGGTAGATGAAAAGAGAAAATATAGTGTCAAAATGAAAAATTTAAAGTGCCTGAAATTGCCACATGAATTTGCAACCTTGTTTCTCATATGGGCAGTTACATATAACACAATTGAGTTGAATAGCAAAGAGGACAGACATATTTAGTACTGTTTTCTTATAAGTTGTTGTATTCACACCTACAACTTAATTCAGTATATATTTACTGGATGTCTGGGCTTATAAAAGATGAATTAATGCTTGCCCTAGGGATAGAGGGAACGAGGAGAAGACAGGTGAATTAACTGACATTTAGCAACTTTTTAGTAAGCTGGAGACCTGAGAAGTAGATGTGAAGCAGTTTGTACGTATTTTATTTCACATTAACAGCAGCTCTCAGAGATTTATATTATACCATACCAATTAAAACTCCAGAAACCAAGGCTCAGAGTTCAAAAACCTGGCCAAATAGCACACAACAGGCATGTTTTTCCAGCTTCTAACACCATCTCTAAATGAGCTTCCTTCTCACAACTGTAAGACAATCTTGATTGTTCACATTCTTCTCAATATTAGAAAGAAAAGTTGAAGAAAATTATAAGATTTTATTTTGCTAAAGGATGTTGTTAAAGTCTTTTTATGGAGGTAACTTAGATCTGGGATCTGGAAGTTTATTAACATTTTGACAGCCAGGTAAACAGTGGGAGACTCCTAAGCAGAGGAAGCAACTTGAAGTGCATAAGCATATGTAGTTTACATATACAGTTCACTTATCTGGAGTATATCAAACAATTGTTTGTAGTGATTTCACTAACTGGAACATCCATCAGCAGGAATTCATTTGAAAAATTTTTCCATCTCCTTACCTGTTCATTTAATATACAGGCTGTGTGAAGTGGCCACCATGTTCGATCTTACCTCAAAGGACATATTTTTCTTTATGGATACCATTTTTACTCACAAGGCAAAAAAAAAAAGGCTTCAAAATAAACCTGTGACTTTAGATTCCTAGTGCAGGCCACTTTTGATGTTAAAAGTAAACTTCAAAAATTTGGGGTGGACTGAGTTTGGCTGACATAGTAACTTACGCCTCTATAGTCTACTTTAACAGAGATCATGAGGAAGAGCAGGGAACAGGCAGCAGTGACAGTGTAAGGAAACATGGCAGGCCAATAGTTCCCTTTCTTGGTGCTCTGCTTTCATGGAGGCCCACTAAGAAGGCCAGCCCACCCCCAGACAGCACATGTTATCTATTCAGAGAGCCAGCACAGACGGCATGACAAGAGCCAGTTTTTGAAGAGACCCAACAGCTCTGCCAAGAGCTGGATCACTGAAAGGGAACTGCTATCAGGAAGTACCGGGAGGAATTCCAAACTCAGAAAACTTTCCATCTAGCATCACTCCAGAAAGAGCATAGATGGAGGGGAAACGAAAGGTCTACACCTGCACCCATAAAAACTCCAAACCGAATACAAGCTATACTCTTAGTTCTCTTCATTAAACTAGCAAGTTTCCATACTGCCTGGCCAGCTGGAATCTGTGCCTGGGGCCTGCTGTGGTGAGGGGCTGTAGATTGCCTGGGAAAGGGAGTTTGGGGATGTGTTGGAGTGAGAGCCACCAAGGCAGTATTTGACCGGTGGAGAATGATTTTTAGGGATTCCAAGAACTGGGTCATTGTACTCACAGGTAAGGAATGACTTTGAGCAGGGGCTTACATGGGCCAGGCCTACACTTGCATGTAAGTGAGGGAGCTAAGAACGAGTAGTTTTTTAGGAAGGGGAAACTGGAGAGTATGTCTGGGTCAGATCAATGTTATTTGCCCACATAGGAGACCTGGGTTTGGCTAAGTAGCATCACACGCCACCTACTGGAACACAAGAAAGCTAGAGCTGTGGAGGCCGGCTGGCTATAGTACCCAACAGCAAGTGTTGGGGCAGGAGTGGCTCACATGAGGCTGGGCCATGCCTTCAACTGGCACATGAGAGAACTCGGTCTGGAGAAGTTGCTGTAGGGGAATTGTGGGCCTACCCCTGTGGCACTGCAGTACCCACAACTTTGCGTGAGAGATGGGGATGGTGACAGTGAAGCCAAGCATGACCACTGATACTCATAGGAGCTGGGGTTGGGGTGAGATCAGGCTGAGCTGGGAAATAGCACCAGCTGGCACACTTGAGAACCGGGTCCAATGGTGGGCCAGGCAAGGTTGGGTCAAGTTGCAGCACCCACCAGCACATACAAAAGCCAGGACTGTGGGTAGACTATACCAGGCAGAGGGCCTAGCATGAACCAACATATTGAGCTAGATGGTTGGGAGCAGTCCTGGCAGGAAACTTGGAGCCCTGTTAGGCTACAATATCCATCAATATACCTATGAGCCAGATCTGGGGAAAGGTGGGGTTAGGGTCAATTTTTAGTACCTACTGGCATCTGAGAGCACAAGGATGGATGTGGGCCAGGCCGGGTTGGACTATAACCAGCCAGTCAACATCAAGCTTGGGACTGGGGATGGGCCAGGCTGGGCTAGGATGCAGCACCCAATTGCATGGGCTATGCCTGGGAGCAGGCAGGGCACAGCCAGACTTTAGCAACTGCCAGTAAATATTGAGACAGGATGGGGTGTGCCATACAAGGCAATGGCATGTACCAGTGCATGTTAGACCCTGGACTGGGAGCAGGCCTGATAGGGAGCTTCAGGAACACCCATGCTAGTGTGTTGTTTACACTAGTGAGCATGAGGACTGGGAATGGGGTGGACTGATTCAGGCAAGGCTGTAATACCCTTTTCCCTGCATGTGAGCTGGGTATAGGGGAGGGGTGGGCTGGGTAGATCACTGCACCAGCTAATGCACTCAAGAGCCAGAACAAGTGGGTTTGGCTGCAGCATCCACTGGCAAGTGCCAAGACTGGGTGCAAGTCATCTCAGACTGGACTGCAATATCCCCGGCAAGTGCAAGATTTGGGGCTGGAAACAGGCCTGGTAGAACTGTGGGCACTGTGCTGCTAGGCTGTAGCTACCACTTAAGAGCATGAGAGACAGGGTCATGGTTGAGCCACGTTGGACAAAGCAGCAGCAATCATCAGCATATGTGTGAACCAGGTCAGGGGTTGGGCGGGGCCTAGAGAAGTTGCAGTACCTGTGGTATGTACAAGAGTTGGATGGGATGTGGTACCAGCTGGTTTAGACTGAAGCACGTGCTGGCACACATTAAAATAGAGGCTGGGGGCGGGTCTAGTGAGGGCTATTAGGGGTTGCCCCAGTTAGGCTGCAGCACCTGCTGATGTTGTAATGTGTAAGGGTGAGGTATGTGGTGGCCTGAGTTGGGCTAGGCAACAGCAACAATTGGTCTGTGTGACAGATGGGACTGGGGGTGGAACTAGTCTGATAACTGAATCCACCAGTATGTACATTGGCTGGTGCAGATAGCAGACTGAAAAGAACCCTTCACTAGTTGGCATACACAAGTGTCAGATCCAAGGACATCCCAGTAGAGGTTTCTTGGGAACTCCCTAGCTAGACTGACTACTGGACTCTAATCCCAGCCACAGGGAAAATCACAAGATATGTGGTCTGAGCTTGGATTGCACATGTGTGGACTGGGCCTCCTCAGTTACTGATACCTGTGCAGTAGAGCAATCAAAGATGCACACAAGGACATGACAGCCAGTTCATCTAGGTTAGCAGGGGACGTCAAACGCCTTGTCAGAGGTGGAAAGCAGAACAAGTTGACCATTCTCTTGGACAAGGTTTGCAGAATGTTCTACGGTGGGTCTGCAGATGTACTAAGGTGGGCTTTGTCAAACCAATAGGCCTTGTAAAGATTTTCAAATGCACGAGCATCAAAACTGTCAATGTCTCAGAACTATCAAAGCCACTCAAGTAACGTCCTTGGAACATTCTTCATATCGGGGTTTCTAAGGCATCATCACAGAACGATCCTGCATCCCCTAATGCTGATAGAGTTTGACAGAAAGGAACAACCCTTTTCTCCCCTCTCCCCTACTGCAAATACAGGAGAAAAAGAAAAAAACTGAAACATTTATCCCACCACCTTCCTTCATACCTTGACCTTCTACACCCTAATCAGAGGCTCACATTGGTATGTATCCTTCTCAACTATGTAACCAATATTAAACAGTGAAATTAAAAAATTAACATGTTTATCTAATGAACAACAAGAAAAAGCTTCCATTTCTTCTAAGATTCCTCATGTCTATTTATAGTTAAGGACGATTCCTACCTATAGTCCCATAAAACCACCTATTTCTCTTCTGTCCCTATAAATTTGCTTTTTCTGGATATTTGACACACTTGAATTCATACAAAATATGCCACTTTGTTTGACTTTATTCATTTAGCAAAACTTTTCAAAGTTCATTTATGTTAAATCATTAGTACTTCATTCCTCTCAAGGCTGAGTAATATTCCATTCTATGGCTATGCCGTACTTTATCCACCCATCAATAGGATGCTTGGATTATTCTTATTCTGTGAAAAACTATGTGGACATGCATATTCCTTTATCTTGGGCAGATGACAGAAAGTAGAGCTTAACTGATCTATGGAAATTTTATGTTTAAAATTTTGAGGAACTAGGAAACTTTTTTTTTCAAAATTTTTTTTCTCTTTTTTAAATTATTTATTATTTTTAACTCATTAATTACATTGTATTATGTGACACAGTTTCATAGGTACTTGGATTCTCCCCACCCCTCCCCAAACCCTCCCACTATGGTGGATTCCTCCACCTTGTTGCATAACAACAGTTCAAGTTCAGTTGAGATTCCCCCATTGCAAGCATATACCAAACATAGAGTCCAGCATCTTATTGTCCAGTCAAGTTCAATGGCTTCTTAGGTATACCCTCTCTGGTCTGAAGACAGAGCCAGCAGAGTATCATCCCGATCAATTAAAAGCTCCAACATACCATCAGCAAAAATTTACATCATTATGGAATTAATTGACATAGTAATGAGTAACCAATATAAGTAAATGCGAGTTCTTAACCACCTTCTGTGACCACCTCATTGACATTTCACATGTTTGCCTTAATTTAAGATGATTTGATGTTATGTATAACATGTTATGTTATATATGTTATATGTTGTGGAACTAGGAAACTTTACTCCAAAGTAGCTGTATCAATTTGAATTCCAATCATCAATATTTGAAGATTGTTTTTTCCACATTTCTAACAGCAGTTATTTTATTACAGCCTTTTTAGTCTACATGAAGTGATATTTCACTGTGGTTTTGATTTGCATTTCCCTAGTGACTAACTTTTGTGTGCCTGTTTTGAAATCTAAAATCTGCAGGAGCTGGCATTGTATTGTAACAGGTTAAGGCACCAATAAAAACCAAAACAAACAAACAGCTCTCACTATGTTTTATGCACTGGTTTGGGTCCCAGTTGCTCCACTGGAAAGTCGATTTCCTGCTAACGTATCTCAGAAGGAAGCAGAAGATGGCACAATGTTTGGATCCTCCTCTTGGGAGACTCAGATGGAATTTCTACCTCTTGACTCAAACCTAGCATATCCCTGGCCATTGCACACACTTGGGGAGTGAACCAATGGATGCAAGATTTCTCTCTCTGTATCCTTTTTTTAAAGATTTATTTATTTTTATTATAAAGTCAGATATCAGAGAGGAGGACAGACAGAGAGGAAGATCTTCCGTCCGATGATTCACTCTCCAAGTGAGCGCAACGGCCAGTACTGTGCCGATCCGAAGCCAGGAGCCAGGAACCTCTTCCAGGTCTCTCATGCGGGTGCAGGATCCCAAAGCACTGGGCCGTCCTCGACTGCTTTCCCAGGCCACAAGCAGGGAGCTGGATGGCAAGTGGAGCTGCCGGGATTAGAACTGGCGCCCATATGGGATCCGGCGCGTTCAAGGCAAGGACTTCAGCCACTAGGCCACGCTGCCGGGCCCTCTCTGTATTTTTTTAACTGCCTGTTAAATCACTATACTTAAAAAGACTAAAACCAGATATTAACTAAGATAAGGAATGTAAATGGGCCTTGTAGGCAAATATAAGTCATCATTAACTGGGTGTGTGGCACTAAGTTGAAGCTGTTCAAAAGGCAGTGAGAAAATTGGGTATGGTTCTCAGAAAGAAGAGCTAGAAAATAGATGTATATTATAAATGACATTAGAAGAAAGATGTTGAAGAAACAAAGGGTGGTTTGACAACGGCAAGTAATCCAAAAATAGTTATAGAAAATTCAACAATTATACTCATCATGAAAATTTTAATTAAACAGGAAACACTTATGTTTTAAAAATCAAATTGAGTGTTCAGCTTTCTCACGAATGCCAGATTTTTAATTTGTCACTCCTCCTTTTTATCTATTTGTTTATGTCCATAGTCTTTCTCTTATTTCCTATTTGAGAGCCTGAGTTGGACTGCCAAGATAGACAGCTTCATTAACTGCTGCAGAGACAAACCAGTGATAAGCTTTCAATTGTTTGAAGAAGAATGAATTCTGGGGACTCAGTGCATGGATTTCCATAAATATCAGACTTGATTTTTGTTCTTGTGTGTGGTGGGAACAGTATTTAATGTCACTGCTTGAGTCACTGGATGGATGTCTGTTGAGCTCATTAATGTTCCCCACTGAAAGAACCCTTTATGGACATCCACTCCATAAGTTTATAACCATTCGTGGGAAAATATTTGACCCAAATGCTCTTTGCTCCTCAGTGACATGGATCATAATTCTACCACAGTGAACTATTCCCCTTCCCAAGCACTGAGATTTGCAATCTACTCACTCCAAATACACACATAAACCCTGTTAGTTCTTCTTATACATTGAGCTCGTAATCTGTTCTGTTTCCTTTAAAAAAAAAAGTTTTAAAAATAACTCCTCTATCTCCATTTTCTACAGAGTATCTGGTCCTAAAGCTTGTCAGCCAGGAAAATTCAGAAGGGTTATAAATCTGATGAAGAATTTCTCTAATTCTTCCTGTTTGACACATTCTTTGGTCACTTACGGAGCTTTGGTAACTAATGGTATGGATTCATTTCTAAGTTCACCTAAGTTAGATGATTCAAACAAAAACTCTTCATATCCTCTCTGTTGGTGTCCCTGTGTTTGGTCTACATAACATAAATTATGTTCATAATTTATGTGCAATATCTGAGAAGTGGTAAAGATAAACTATCCTTGTGACATGTTTTTGGTAGGTTTCCTTTACATATCTCTGGAAAGAAATTTAAGTTCTCAACCATTTCTTTATGATAATCCCTTGGAATTATCTGACTCTTGGAATGTTTCTGGTAGAGAAATGAGGATCTAATGATTTAATGCTCCTGGAAAGAAGTTTATGGTAATGGTAACATTCTGACAACTTTGATATTCTGACTCTTTCACAGAAGAAACTCCATTCCCAGATACGAAGTATGTTTTATGAGCAGCAATAAGAATAGCAATACCGTTCAATAGTATTCCGTCTAAAAGAGGAGTTAGGAAGGTTTGTTGTTTTTTTTTTTTTTCAAATTTTAGTGGAAAACATTTTTTTCATTAAAGGCATTTATACCTAAAATAATTCTGAATAGAAACTAGTGATGTTCACAGTGTGGATTAACTGACGTTTCATGGAAATCTGTATAGCTTTGCTGTTGATGGAATGAATGAGAGTTTAAGAATACTGAGAATTTCAGCAATTCCTCCAAAAAAAGAGATATACATTTAGCAAAAGACTACCTGAGTCAAAGCATGGAAAGCTAATGAAAGTGGAATATCTCTGGCAGAATATTTTCAGAATCACATAGATAATTGAAAACAATTGTTTCTACTTTAAAACATTTTAAAAACGTGATTGCTGCAAGAAAGAGTACAGACAAGGGTTCTCCCAGTTTAATAGTAGAGGAATTCTATTTGGGTCATACTGAGTTCAATTATGTAATTTTTCTATTAGCGTCCTAAGATGATATCTGGTTAAATAGCTAATATAGATGTTGTAAAAATGGATATGAGACAAGAAGATAAAAATTATTTTGTTTCCTATGTGACGGATGTAAGAATACTAATTGGTTTGTGTATATTCTGTTTATCACACAGGTCATGTTTTTAAAAAAAAAGCAGATCCTTAAAAGCAATTCAAGACATATCTATTGGATGAAATGTAAATTTATTCAGCATAGAAAGTTCTGAAATTGCAATTGGTAAAATCATCCAAGAAAATTGTATTTACACAACAATAAGCATGTATTTATACATATTTCAAAGAATAACTCATAAACCTATACCAAAAACACATGTAGTTAGTATTTTCTCAACTGAATTATGAAGCATTATAAATCTCAGAAGTAAATTTGTAAGTGTTTTTCCTTTAACTTTGAAAATAATGTTACACACAGTTTTGGAGCTGTTTTCATTTTTAGGATGAAATGTGGGAGTATTTTTTTATCTAGGCCATTTGTGATTAGTGTTAATGCATTTTTCAAAATGTTTCACTTTAGTGGATAGCATAATTGTTTTAAATAATTATGGTAAGTGTAAATGCTATCCTTTGGTTGTAATCACATTTCCATTAACCCATGAAGTTGATGTTCCAATATAATAGTTTTATAGTCTTCTTAAGCAAAAACCAAACACCTATAAATCCTCTCCATTTTTTGTTGAAGCAGCAACATATTTTATCTTTTGTAACATCTTGACTTCCTAACATGACACCATAAAATTTGTTGGCTTGTACACTCAGTTGTATCAACAAATACAGCCTTGTAGCTTTATTACTTGTTATTGCTCTCATCTCTTTAGCCACTGACAAATCATTCTGCAACAAGAAACCTAACCTTTGAATTTTGACTTATTCACACAGATTTATTACTGTAATAATTATCACCTCAAATACTTGATAATCCTCTTACCCTTCAATTTAAGAACAGTTGATATTGCCAGTTGATACCTGTTATAAATACATCTTTTGTCCCATAAGTTAGTATTCTCCCTTCCTCTGACCCTCTCTCAACAATCCCACTTTTGCCTGCTCTTTGGGATAGTCTGCTACTTCTAAGCCATCTGGCTCTCATTAGCACAAGGGGTTTACTTCTAGCCACTTCCTTGCTGTGCAGATGTCACTCTTGAATTACTGGGAACTCACTGCTTCTTGAGGTAGCCCACTCTATCTTTACATAGGTCAGTTGAGCAGACTTTTATTTTTCTTATATAAATAATAGAAATCAACAAAGTGATTTTTACACTTGTCCTCACATGTATGAGAGTAGTTTAAAAAGTTTGTGAAGAATAGAATTCGCTTATTTTAGTGCAAATAAACTCTTGACATCCATTCATACAAACAGTCTTCAAAAAGTTAATGGAATTAAATTTTCTGAAAAAAATGCGGATTCCTAAAATTTTATTTTATTCTATTTTCTATGAACTTTTGATGTTCCTTTATATGTCAAACTGTGGAGGTCTTTTTTCTCCCTGGCTTTGAATATGTGTTCCAGATCTACAGTTCTGCAGAAGGAAGGATTTTTTTTTTTTTTTACCTCTAGAGCTTTCACATTTTTTTGCCATGACCTACCCTCCTTCCACCTTAGAATTACAATAGTGTGTGATCCTGCTTTGGGCATAGCACATGTGTAATACACGTTTAATGGCTAAGCTGCCTTCTAAGTATTAGATATATAAGTGTTAACTAAATTATCAAAACAAGATAATGTTTCTAAGAAATGATCCTATAGATTTTAATTAAGGAGATCGAATGCAACACTAATAATGTGCATACTCATTCATATATAGTCCAAAATGCCTAAATACTACTAATTGTTTCAGAAAATATTACATTGTTATATGGTTACCTACAAGTGATTAATGGAGAGAATGTTACATAATGTCTATCTGCCCAGCCTTCATTCTGTGCATGTATAACACTATTATTTTCAGATATTGGAATTACTAGCTTTATTTCTACACATACAAGTTCATGAAATGCAAGAAAATACTGAGTTTATGATGTGATTATGAGAAAGTACCTTAGCACGGCTAATCCAAAAATACAATTGTCATTTTCAAATAGTCTTTGTAGTCTAAATGCCCTTGTCTTTTAAATTATTTGCAAAATTATATCTCTAACATTTATGAATAGATCTCCCATGGCACTTTTAGTCATTGCAATCAGCCAGAGCCTACAGCAGTTAGATTTTAATCAGAACCTTCAATTCTTTGCAGTAACCTGAAAGTAGACAATTATAAATACATGATTTAGATTTCTTCTTCTGCTCTTCACCCAAGAGGCACAAATACCAAATGTGATAAGGCCCATGAAGAGAACTGTTTGCCTTTCATTTGTCCGAAATAAAGTGGAAATATTCTCCAGGGTCAGCTAGATGGGACTATCATCAATTGGTGTCTGATATAAAGACAAATATATGGTGTTAGCCTTTTCACTAAGGCTGTTATTTATTTTATGAAAAATAAACATTGACTCATTTGTACAATGTCTTCCCAAGGTGAAGAGTTTAGTTGATACCACTGACTTAGACTGAAGGTCTGGGGCATGATTGGCTTGGGTTATGATGTTGGGCACAGGTATGGAGGAACAGGGAACAGGGATTGTCTGTTGCCCACTGGAATCTATTGCTCTGCCTTACTGTCCAGAATTTTCACTTATTCAGTTTTTATGAGTGGTATACCTCTTTAAAGTCCACTTTTATGTCCATTACTCATTTATACAATTTTAGAAGGCAGAATGCATGAAACTTGGAGCTAATTATGCATTCTATTATGCTTTTGGAAATCTGGATGAAAGTCATGTTCCAACACTCAATTTCCTACCCTAAATCTCATTTCCAACGTGATGATTTAATGATCTATTTACTTAAAAGTTTCGCCTTTAGGCGCAATGATTATCCTGGTTAGCTCCACTTGAAAGAACAGACTTTTACTTCACAGACTCTGTAAGCCTTTAGAAAAATCATTGTGGGTTTTTAAAACATATTTCATAAGGAATTTGTTAAAAATGATGCTTTGCCTGTCCCTGGGTAAAAATGATTCCATAATGTCTTAGGCAGAGTTTAAGAGTTATAGCATCTGCAGCTTTCAAATTTCATTGATTGAACATGGGAGCAAACCAGCTGTGGAAGTAAGCAATATGTGTGAGGACAAATTGAAGCTTCATTTACCAATTCTAAAGTCAGTATGTGTGCACAATAAAATAATGACTAAAAATGACACAATTCTTAACTGTGATGATTGTATGTCAATTTTCCTGATCAATTTTATTGTGCTACCATTCATTGTCAATCTGTCACATTCCATGTAACTCCCTAGCTGTGAATGCAAATATTAGTTTAACATACACCCTTCAAATTTTGCTCTTTTACTATTCCTACAGTTTTGGAAAACACTCTTCTTTAGTGGTAACATTTCAGGTTTTAGGAGCAGGTTATATCACTTTCTTATGACATGTTATTTTCCTACGTTTCTAACAGCAGAGTGCAGTATGTTGCAAGCAGAGATGCTTTTGTGATTTGATATTTTGTGATTTTGATATTTGGGTTTTTTGTTTTGTTTTGTATCCTTATTATATATTCTTTAATCTGAATATGTGCAAGAACTCTTCTGATATGAACCCCACATTAGTATTTTCTAAAACATAAGTCAACAACACTACTTCGACTGTGTTCTTGATTTAGTGAGAACAATGCGAAGTGGATTTCAGGTAGAGAGGGGCTGTTTCCTTCTAGATGTCAGTCTCTACCCCAGAGCCACATTTGCGACAGAAGATTTCCATGTTCTGGGTTAGGAAGCCTTCACCCACCAACGAAGTGGAACACTTTCCACAGTTGAAGCACTCACTGTGCCACTGGCGATCTTGAAAGCAGATAAACTTGGCACCTCTGAGACCTGTGAGATGGAGCAATAGCAGGGAGTAAATACCATAGAATGCTACTCTCATGGCCTTTTATCCAGCTTTTAGAGTTAGTCATAAGAAAGCTCCTCCTACATGACCAGATTAGATACTCAACCTAGCGTCATGATCTACAGAAATTAAATATAATCTAGATATAAAAACCACATATATTTTGAAAATAATGAGGGACATCTAAGAGAAAGAAATGCAATGTAGTGCAGGTGTATGTGGTTTTTGAAGTCAGAGCTATCTAAGAAGGAATATCATTCCCTATTCTTTATGTGACCCAAATTTTCTCATCTGAAAAAATGAAGTTATAAAGAAAAAAAAGTACGTTTTTAGCCTAGTATTTGGTGCTCCAATGACTTTTAGGTTTATTCTTTCTCCTCGTTTTTCCATGCTTTGTTTTATTTGGAGTAAATCATATGGTCAAATTGTGATTTGGACACAAGAGACAACTTGAGTTTATAGTTGCAACAAAGATCTATGAAGTTGGTCACTGCCCACTGAGATCTTGTTATCCAATGGCTAGTTTCTAAGCATCGCCTCATCAGTCTTCTACTTTGATTTGGGCCTCACTTAAGCCATAATAATTTGAGAAAGAAAAACAGAATTTGTTGATTCAGTGAAAGAGGCTTCTCTCTTTCCCGAATTGTGGTATGCAGTTCTAGAAAAATAATTTAGAGGATTTCTGGTTCTGGAAAAGGTCTGTCTTTGAGACTTCCCTCCCCCCCCCCCCCAGTGACCAACATGCTAGGATCTCCTGTGATTGTGTGTATCATCCATGGCATGTGGCTAAAGTAGTACACATGCTGAATTATATGTGATTTTTCAAACACTCAACTTAGATCGGTGAACACAAAGGTTTAACAAACATTGTACTTCAGATAAACTCTCCATGAAGATGATAATGAACATTCGTTTCAATCCTAAAATCATTTGATGGTTTTAGATATGATTTAGTATTTCATATGGAAATGTGCATCACATTCCTACTTTTATTGATTAAATTTGTAGCTTGATTATATATGATGCCACCAACATCACTTTCTAATAAGAGTAAATCAATAGTGTACCAATTAATTTTCTTAATGCTATTCAAAACATTAGTAAGCTGCTTGCAAGAGTGATGTCCTATATATATACATATATTACATGTCTAGCATTTTGATGTTCATGCCTTTTTAAAAAAATTTTATCAGCAGGCTTTGGACAAATGAAATCAATAAAAGTAATCTAAATTTTTAGCAAGAAAAAAGTAGAAGCATCTGACAGAACTTTAAGAAAGACTTAATCCGATACATGAAATACTTGTAAATCTTTACAGATTTTGATTTTGTTCTACCATGAGCTCTGAGAGTCATTTGTAATGAGAATTCATCAAGTAAAAAGGGGTTGTCACCTGTTATTTTTCAAGAGTCAGCAGGACTAAGAACTAGCATTTGCTGATAACCTGAATATGTGCCAATCAATATCCAAAGCTCTTTATATGTACTACCTCATGTAATACTCACCTTGATTTCACTGGGTAGACATTTGCATCATTGTACATTTGCTAATAAAAACTGACCCCAAAAACATTCAACCATTGCCCAAAGTCACCCAGTTGGTCATCCAGTTGGTACATGGCAGATTGAAGATAGCTCCAAGCTATCTTGCTTCAAAGTACATGTTCTGGGACTCACTAAATGAAATCTGATTTCAACATCTATAAAGAACATTGCTAGGGACCTTAGCATCTCTCCTTGTAGAAACTTTAATGCTTGAATGACCTTTTCCCCAAAATAAAGGAATATGAAAGAAAGCTACAGTGTGATCCTGCTCAACTCTTCATTTTGCAACAAACAGACAAACAAAAAACAGCAAAGAAGGGCATCCAAAGTTAAACTATCTGTCTGTCTGTCTTGGGTCATACAGGAGTCAAAGGCAGAAACAAAACCAATGTTTTTCAACAAAGTTCAGAGCAATTTCCATTACGCTAAACAGCTTCCTTTATCCCAGATACGCTGTGATGTTAATTCCATTCTAAAGGAGGAGGGGAATATTATAGTTACTCATGGAGTTTGTTCAAATTAAGTAAGTTCATTACGACAGGGTTAAAAACTATGCTTAACTGCTTGTAAGTGGATTTGGTTCATTCTGAAAATGTCTTAGCATTTAACTTCTTTTTAAAATTAATTCTTAGCACACACAATTGCTGGTTTCTGGTGTACAACATGTTGTTTTGATGCATTTATACGTTATGGCATGGCTATATTAAGCTATTATCAGTATCACCTGATTTATCATTTTTGTCATGAGAATATTTATGTCAGATATTTTCAAGTATTCTAGATTAATACATTGTTTTTTTAACTATGATCAGCATGTTTTACAATGGATTTTCTGGATTCATTCCTCCTAACTGAAATTTTGTATCTTTTGAGTGTAACAAATTGCTTTTTAAGGTGACATAATGTTTTCATGAACGCCCAAATGTTTGAAGATAAATACATAACAGTATCAGATTTTTCCATGGCACATTAATTCAAACAGCCCATTTTTCAAGACAGCACTACTGCATAGCTTATACATGTAACGGTCACAAAAAAAATATTAAAATGAGCTAAAAGCTTCTGCAGGTATTTCAGTCGTAGGCGTCACAATTACAGAATCAAAGGAAGATTGAGACAATTATTACAAGTTTCCCTTTGCCTAACTATTCTGACTTAAATATGTAATATTGCACTTGTACTACTTTTGAGTAAATGTTTTGTTCTTTTTTTCTAGATGTTTTATTCTTTATGATTTGTATGTTTGGGAGCAGAACTATGTTTTTCTGTCTGAACATTAAAAAAGCCATCTCACTGATTGACATGATCTCAGGAAAATCGCTTAGACATATAAATGTGTGATAGATCAGAAACACATCAAAATCGGGGGTTATGTAAGTAATTAAAATCAGCATTAGCCAATAGGGACCCCAGTGAACTTTGAAGCCCATCTGGAGTTGTTAAATTTTTCCATCTCCTCAGTGAAGCAATCTTGCTCCTTTTTTGTGACCTAGTTTTATAACAGTGAAAATAGATTGGCTGTAATTACAGATTTCAATTAACGACAATTTGGCTCCCAAGTAATCGTACATCTGAAGGTCTTATATTCTAACTGAAATCAGTGGAAAGAGTAGCCTGTTGTGATGGCTATAGAAGGTCTCATGGGTACAGACAATCCAAAGGCAGGCGAGCAGAGTTCTTAAGGGACTCAGGCTCTGGAGTCTAAGGATCTGAGAGTGCTAGTGCAGCTGCAGGAGTGACACAGCTGAGTGCCAGAGTGTGAAGAGAAGAGTTCCTGCCCCACCCAACAGGAAAGCTTCTGAATTCTATGTAATGGTTTCTCTTCTGGAGGGACATGAAAGCAACCTGTTCACCCATGAAAAACTCCTCAATTGCTTTTTACTTCAAAGGTTGGTTTTAACGTTAGTTTAAATATGTGTGAGCCAGGACTCGGCGAGGTTAGCTAGCTGTTAAAGTTCTCACTTTGAATGTGCCAGGATCCCATATAGGCGCCGGTTCTAATCCTGGCCACTCCGCTTCCCATCCAGCTCCCTGTTTGTGGCCTGGGATCCTGCACCCATGTGGGAGACCAATAGGAGGTTCTTGACTCCTGGCTTCAGATCAGCTCAATGCCAGCCATTGCGGTCACTTGGGGAGTAAATCATCAGATGGAAGATATTTCTCTCTGTTTCTCCTCCTCTCTGTATATCTGATTTTCCAATAAAAATAAGCAAATCTTTAAAAACCAATGTGTGAGCCAAACATAGCCTGTCAGCTGGCCATATGTAGCCTTGTGGGCAAGTACAGTATTCTGAAAAACATGGTGCTCTTCTACTACAAACAAGGACTTTGTGTGTAATTGTGTGCAGGGGTGACGTCCTCCCTTCTTCTCTTACCAAAGTCAGTGAAAGTCTGCCTAACTGGGACTTCTCTTTCATTGAAAGATGTGAGAAGCTTCAACTTTGTTATTTGGAGATGAAGGAGGAGAACAGAGATTAAATGATATTTAGTTCTGTGCTTCATAAGCTAACTTTTTAAAAAGTGCGATGTGAACTAAGGATACTAGGAATACATAGAGAAACACAATTCTGTCACATTATTCAGTGGTTCCAAATTGCCTGCAAGTATAGGTGCTATTTCTCAGATGCCATGCTGGCTTCCATATCTACTATTGGATTAATGGTTTAGAGATTCTCTGAGGGAAATATAGTGCAGTATTTTATAACTGGAAAATCTCTCTGTTTCTTTTAAAGTATTACTTAGTTTTATTTGAAATGCAGGTTTTACACAGAGAAGAGAGATAGAGATCACACCCCGAATGGAAGGAGTTGCCAGAGCTGAGTTGATCTGAAACCAGGAGCAGGAACCAGGAGCTTCATCTGGGTCTCTCACATGGGTACAGGGTTCCAATGCCTTACGCCATATCCTCCACTGCTTTCCAAAGACATTAGCAGAGAGCTAGATCATAAGTGGAGCAGCTGGGACTTAAACTGGTACCATATGGGCAAGTTCACCAGGGAGAGAATTATCCAGCCACTGGAACATCTCTTTACCAAGGACCAATTCACCATTTATGTCATTTTCAAATCATGCCCTGAGTTTTTTGTTTTGTCAGATAGAATGTTATCTTGTTTTCTTTCATCCATTTATAATCAGAATTTATTACAATAGAAAAAATCTTTAAATGAAGTCTAATTAGTTCTTGACCTATGCTACTCTAATTATTACACCTTCCAGTATTTTATAGAACATTTGCACTTAATTATAATTCTTTATATTTTCTGTCAATTTAGCCCTTGTTTAGAATTAAGCAGAAATGTGATGTTTCAGCATCCCTTTCATGTCCTCAAAGCTCTTTAAAATTTTAATTGAATTGTCCCATTTAGTGGCACATCAGACTAATCTGCTGTCTGTTGCATTGGCATCCCAAATGGGTGCTGATTCCAGTCCTGGCTGCTCTCCTTCCTATCCAGCTTCCTGCTAATGGCCTGGGAAAGCAGCAGAAGACAGTCCAAGGCCTAGGGCCCCTGTTTTCATGAGAGAGATGCAGAAGAATTCTTTTGACTCCCAGCTCCAGACAAGCCCAGCTCTGGACATTGCAGCCATTTAAGGAATGAACCAGTGATGAAACATTCTCTTCCTCACTCTTCTTCTCTTTCCCTCTCTTATTTGAGGAGTGAACCAGTGATGGAAAATTCTCTCAATCTCACTGTTTTTCTCCTCTTCAACTCTCTTTCAAATAAAAATGAACAAATTTTTAAAAACTAAATTTATCAAAAGTTTTAATTGAAAGGTGCAGAAACAAAGACAGGAGAAGTTCTCCTATATATTGTGTTCCACTTCCCCAAGTGCCCATAATATCTCGGATTAGCTAGACTGAAGTCAGGAGATGGGAATTTAGACCAGCTGTCCTCTGTAGATGGCAGGGAACGAAGGACCTGAGCCATCACTTGCTGCCTCCCAGAGCATGCATTAGCAGGAAGCCAGATCAGAACTGAAGCAGGCACTGAAACCCAGACACTCCAGTTTGAGTGGTAAGTATCCCAAGTAGCTTGCTCCCACTGAAAGTTTTAAATGAAGCTAGATCTTTTTGTTAAGATCTTTTCTGGCTTTTTAGTTCATTTTTCTCCTTTCTTGAACTACCACCTTATAGATTCTTTACCATTTGGATTAATATTTAGTAATTCTTCAAAGAAATAGCTATGCTTTCCCCGAGAAGTACCCATTTATGTTCTTAGAAAGGTAGACACTAATATTTAGGAAGTGAAATGTAAACCAAGGATTTCCCTTTTTTCCCTTGGATTACTGAGCTAAGTAGATAGCATCTTACAAAGTCACATTTGTCTCATGTTGAAGCCATACGGGACTGAAGAACTTACCTGTAATGGGTTTGGTACAGGCTGCACACTTTTTGGCATAAAGATGAATGTAGCAGTCCGTGCAGAATGGATAATCATCTTTGGACATGAACTCTTCTTCACAGAGCTCTTTCCTGCAGCCACTACACAGAAAACACTCTCTGTGCCAGAGTTGATCACGAAAAGTTATCCCATCTGATTTTATCACCTGCAAAGAATCATATAATAGGTGAGATCATGAGAGCCAATACAATTCAAATCATATCATGAATCTCTTCTTTGTTCAAAACTGATGCTTGGGGGTTAACCTATAACCTTGTGTTATGGTGCATATTTTTTAAAGAATTCTGTGATTTTTATAAATTATATTTTTAATCAACACAAGAAGCCAAGGACCACATGGATTATATTAGAACTGTCATGATTTGAGTGCTTCTAACAAAACGCATGTTGGAATTTAATTCCTGCTGTGAGGTGTTAAGAGATGGGACTAGGTGAAACCTTCAACTAATTAGGTGATGAGCATTCTTTGCCCTCATGAACGAATTATCTCCTTCATAGATTAGTGTAATAATTTGTAATAATAACTAATGAATTATCAAAGGAATGGCTCCTCTGGTGTGCTTACTCTGTCCTACTATGTGATGTCCCCACTGTGTTTCATGTTTTAAAAATGAATTATCCCATGTGTGATAATGTATAGCAACATAGAATGGATTATGACAACTGCCAAAAGAGGAAAAATCTAGATAAATTCCCTCAGTGGAACAAAAAAGAGGCAGGACCACTTAGGACTCAGGAAGATGTTAAAATTAAAAAAAAAAAAAAAGAACAGAACAACACACACACACACAAAAAGGTCCTTGTTAACGTTTCATCATTCTCTAACTTTTGTTATTTGATCAATGTAGTTCAGCCATTAGAACTGAAACATTTTCTGTAATATGTTTCTATATTCACATCTAATTTTCAAATGTACTGAAAAGGAATCATTTTATAGCAAGTTCCAGCACATTCAGAAGAGCTGCTAACATTGACCAACACTTTGTGTTTTTCAGTTCTCATGCACTATGCTAAGGGACAACCTCCCCTGAATATTGCCAGTACCTCCATTTCGTAGAAACTGTTTTCTTTCCCCACCTGCCTTCAGAGATGAACCACTACTTAAGGTTCAAGTCATTAAGTTACTTTTTGTAGCCTCAGAGTTCCAGCACTCAAACTTGCACAATCTAAGCCATGGCCTATTTAATACAATACTGGTGTCAAGGTAATTTGACATGAATAATCAATTGAGGAGTCCTTATTGAATGGAGGAAAAAAAATCTTTGGCACACAGTTCCAACTATCTACACAAAAGAAATACTGTGAGAAGCTGTAATGTTACTGACTTCAGAACTCAATATAGTGAACATGGTTGTTCTTGGGCTTTAAGGTGGACAGAATGGAATTTTGTTACATTTGGTTTATCAGCATTCCACAAAATATGCATCTTTTCCAAAACAGTTTAATCCACATATTAAATGTGTTGAAAAGGCTAAGAAATTTTATTTAGAGTCAGATGGGTAAATATGAGCCAATTCTTCAGTTGTAGCTATTGTTTAACTTGTATCATTTTTCAAATCCGTGGCAATTGAGCTTTTGAAGTTGCTGTGGAACCTGTAACATGCTGAAATAAATGTCTTACAATGTGCGGAAAAACATGATCCTGTGTTGGTTCCAATAATCTTTTTATTTAAATTAGCTAGATACAGAAAATGTAGAGAACACTTTAAAGTCAATTTATTATTGACAAGGTAAAATATGTTAGTCTGATAGAATCTAATAAAATTATTCTGAAGATAGTTTAACCTTAGAAGTTAAAGATGTTTAATTTAAAAGTTATTTTTTCCAGAGGAAAAGTAATATACTCCTTGGGTAACTAAATGAAAAGCATAATGGGGTGTGTGTGTGTGTATGTGTGTGAAGTAAAGCAATTTAAAATACCCCCTACTAACTTCAAATGACTTGGGGCAGGCACAGTGAAATTCATGATTCCTTTGATTTGCTCGGTCAAATGATTAGCAGGCAATGTTTAAAAAGATCTTCAAAGCTTGGAATATGTATTCATAGCAAAATCAAATTTAGTATACATGCCAAAGGCTACTTAATGAGGAAGAATCAACTCGGGAATATTAGAAATAGTTTACTTGTGACTGTAGTCCTTCTAAAGAAGTAGAAGGCTAAGATTAAACCTAATGTCTAAGCTTGTTGTTGTTTTTTTTTTTTTTTTTTTTGCCACTGATTGATTCCAGGATTTAGAGCAAGTATCTTTTCCTGCAAAGTGGAGGCAATAATGATTTTGTGCTCAGTTGATGACAAACCAAGTGTCAAAGAACACATTTAACTCTAATTGAACCCTGGGGAGTCTGAGTTCAAAACACTTACAGCTTAAGGTCACTTGCTTTTTAGTAGGAAGTAAATTTTAGGATAGCAAAATACAATCTATGGAAAAATGTTGTGAGGTCCTGCTAGCAAATAGTTTTTACTTGTCTTTTTCTGTTAATATTTGATCTTTGCCTTGGATTGAAAAAAAAATTGTCATAGAAAATTTTGATCTACAACATTTATATCTAGCTTTCCTTAAAGAACCTGTGCTTTCAAACATTAAATAAAAAATAATATAACATATAATTATCTATGTACCAAAAATGCACACACACACACAATTCACAAATATCTAATGATTGCAAATCATTTCTTAAATATAATTAAAAGTATCTATAACCTGGAAAACATCAACTCTTTGTTCCTGATTGTATACATACTGATGAACTACAAAAATCCTATTGAATCCTCAACTCATTGAAACTTCACATCGTGTCCAAGTAAATGATTTTAAGATAATTCCCACAAGTTTCCTCCATATTTTAGCCTAAGTCTTTAAGAAATGATGCCTCCAGATAGTAAACTTACTTAGCTATCCAATCACTGAGATAAATGTCTCAATTTATTTCAAGCATCTGTTTTAAATGTTTGTCATTGACTCTGATGTTTTAATGGTATCTCATTAATTACAGGACCACAAAGCTCGAATACCATTTTTCTTCCATGTTTTCTGTGTCAGTACTTCTGGCAGAGCAATCATGTTCTTAGAGTGTGTAAGATGATTTCGTGGTATGTTACTACCAATTAGAATTACCAGCCACCATCCTGGTACCTTAATAACTACAATTTGAGAAATTGTCTTGGTATCCCTTTAAAAGTAGTACTGGTATTGCTCATACATGCAAACAGTTATTATACACATCATGTATATGCATGTACAGTTAATGAGATTTCTATCTGTCCAGATGCAAATTGATAAGATACCTGGCAAAGTATAGCTAGACCAAAAATATTTTAAAAACACTGTACTTTAAATGTGTTTTCATGATTCACTTTTATTATCACAATTTATGGTGCTGCTTTAAACTTATTCACCTCACAGGTCACGGGTTTCTTCAAGAATACCAATAGATGTGTTATGAAGCACAGACCAGATTTCATCACGATGATAGACATGAGCTGCTGTTTTACATAAAAATTTAGTGAATAAGAGAGTTAGACTAAGTTTACCTCCAAAGAATATTTTTCCCCAGTTGGAAAATATGACTTGAACGGAAAACCAAATCAGAAGACCTTGCATGATACTCTGGAGTTGGACGTGTAGCAACTTGGTGTCTTTGGTTCTCTTTCTTTGTGTCCATTGAACTTCCCTGGTAACATTTTTAATCTTTTGAGTTCACAGGTCTACTCTTTGCAAATACAGAAGCTTCAAACCAAGGCGACATTTGTTTAACTGGACCATAATGAGAAGAGTTAACCATCCTATTTAAATTGGTTTCCTTTGTCATTCTAAGAAGCAAGTTCACATTTCCCTGAAATGATTAGCAGCTAATGGATTAAAATGTTGTTTTCCAAGAGATATTCTGCATTCAAATGGAAATGTGTGCCTAGAGCATATGAAATCTTGTATATAAAAAGCAGCAAATGGAATTTAAAAAATTTTTGAGCTGTTTGGAGTACAAAGTCATATTTTTAGTGAAATATTTTGGCTAGTAAAAATAGATGTGATAGATAGTAGCTTTGGACATACTAGAATTTAAAACTGTCACAAATGTGTAAAGGCAGAACTGATATCATTGATCGATTTCAAGTATATAGTGTAGCTAAAAAAACAAAGCAATGATCTTGAAGATTCCACAAGTCGCATGAGCTTTAGATAATTACCTTCTTACAAAAGTTGCAGTAGTGAGCAAACTCCTTCTCAAAACAGGGTACACAATAATTGCCACTCTCTTTGGAGATCAAAGGCTTAGTCCCAATTGGTTGTCGGCAATGCTCACATACAAAGCAGGTTTCATGCCAGTGATTTCCCTTAAATTCCATTTTGCGAGAACCTGTACTCCAAAAGTTAAGGATCTATTAGTGTAACTCAAATATAATTTAGTTTTCTTTAAGAAACCTAGATTGAATTGCTTGAAATGTGTATTTATGGGAATTAGCTGTCCTTTTTGAAATATAGTATTTTGTCAGTTTCATAAGCTTGCATTTGGGGAAACTCAGCAATGATTATGTTGGTGAATCCCATAACTAAAAACTGTTCCAAGTCCCACTTAAGTTGTGGTCTAGAGTTGTGAAAAGATTTCAAGCAGAATGCTGAATGGCTGCTAGAGGCATAGAAAACTCAAAGCATAATTATTGTTCCAGGGATAACAGGAATGCCCAAAGCACAACTGCTAACATTTGTGCTGTGACGTTATGACCTCTGATAAGTCAAAATAAAAAACATATCAACAAGTCTAAACACAAGAAGGGTCATGGATCTTGCTCTTTTCATGTTCTTATGCTAATCTTCATAAGATTGAAAAGAGGATCAAACTACAAATAATTACGGTTTGTGCATTGATTTACATCTATCTCTTTTCTTCTCTGACGGGAGCAATGCAAGCCTCTCAAATCGTTTTGTGTAAAGTTGCAAAATGATGGTTGATACAATCTTTCTCATTCTCCCTTCCCTTCCCTTCCCTTCCCTTCCCTTCCCTTCCCTTCCCTTCCCTTCCCTCCCTCCTTCCTTTCTTTCCTTTTCCTTTTCCTTTTCCTCTCCTTTCCTTTCCTCTCCTTTTTTCAAGATTTATTTTCATTGGAAAGTCAGATATACAGAGAGAAGGAGAGACACAGAGGAAGATCTTCCATCTGATGATTCAGTCCCCAAGTGACTGTAATGGGCGGATGTGCACTGATCCGAAGCCAGGAACCAGGAGATTCTTCCAGGTCTCCCACATGGGTGCAGGGTCCCAAAGCTTTGGGCTGTCCTCAACTGCTTTCCCAGGCAACAAGCAGGGAGCTGAATGGGAAGAAGGGCTGAAGGGATTAGAATCAGTGCCCATAGGTGATCTCAGCATGTGCAAGGTGAGGACTTCAGCAGCCAGGCTACCATGCTGGGCTCTCCTCTTTTCTTCTCTTTTCTTTTCTTTTCCTTTCTTTTCTTTTCTCTTCTCTTCTCTCCTCTCCTCTCCTTTCCTTTCTTCCTCCCTCCCTTCCTTCCTTTCTCTTTCTCTTCTTTTTTCTTTCTCCTTCCTTCCTTCCTTCCTTCCTTCCTTATTTCCTCCCTCCCTTCCTTCCTTCCATCTTTGTTATAGAGTGACAAAAAGAGAGGAAGAGACAAAGAGGATGAGATCTTCCATCCACTACTTCATTTCCCAAATATCCAGACAAACTAGGAGCTTTGGACTCCATCCAGGTGGAGACCCAAATATGTGGACCACACTCTACTACTTTCCCAGGTGTATTATCAAGGAGTTGGATTGGACACATCGATGACTCAAAAAATTGCTGTGAGCTAGGATGTCAGCATTGCAAGCAGAGGTCCAACCACTGTGCCACCAACACTGGCTTCCAATGAATCCTTCTTTGTGAAACCATTGTTTATGTCTAGACCAGGGTATCTATGTAATATTTCTGGTATAAATTTGGTCTATGTCTTATATCTTCCACTCTGGTTTAGAAGGTTTCTATGAATTAGGTATTACTGAAAAAAAAACCTAGAAAGCTGTAATTTATCTTTTCAAGAATAATGAATGGATAGCATGATGACTCAAATGACTAGTCTTTGCCTGCAAATGCAGGCATGCCTGGGCATTGGTTTGCACCTCAGCTGCTCCATTTCCCACCCAGCTATTTACTTATTTCCTGGGAAAGCAACAGAGGATGGCCCAGGTCCTTGGGACCCTGCACCCACATGGGAGATCTTGAAGAAGCCCCTGGCTCCTGGTTTTGGATTGACTCATCTAGGCTGTTGCTGCCATTTGGGGAGTGAGCCAGCAGATGGAAAACCTTCTCTCTATATGTCTCTTCTTTGTAAAAATGCTTTTCAAATACAAATAAATAAATCTATACAAAAAGATAACAAATGAGGGATCAGCACAGTGGTCATGCATGTTAAGCCTCTGCCTGAGGCAGCTGCATTCCATATGGGTGCCAGTTTGGGTCCTGGATGCTCTTCGTCTAATCCAGCTCCCTGCATGTGGCCTGAGAATGCAGTGGGTGATGACCAAGTCCTTGGGACCCAGCACCCACTTGAGAGACTTGAAAGAAGATCCTGACTCCAAGCATCACAGACTGGCCCATTGCTGGCTGTTCTGGCCATTTGTGTGTTAAGAGGGAAGATCTCTATCTCTTTTACTGCAATTCTGCCTTTCCAATAGAAATAAATCTTTAAAAAAGGGATAATGCATGAACATTCTTTCATTTCTAAAATATGCTCAGTGTAATCAAGGGCTTTGTGGGTTGGCACTTATTAAACAGCTCTATAGGTACAATTAGGAAACAGAGTCCCCTTGAGCGTTTACCAGGCATGATGGTTTTCTTGCAGTGGAAGCACTTAGAGGAGCACTCGTTAGAATAGCACTCAGTACATAGCAGGTGTTCATTCTTGGCAGCGAATGGCTTTTCCACCAAAGAGTAGTTACATTTGGAGCACTTGAAGCATCCCTCATGCCAGTGCCGGCCTTTGTAACAAAGATCCTTTGAGAACGTAAATAAAAGCTAATTAAATGTGTTTGTGACAAAGCAGGACATTTTATAAGACAAAACTAAACACTCTGGGAATTGCACAAGTAGGTTCTGCTTGTGGTGGCTTGAGATAAGGCTGTTGGTTACTGATACCATCATACATCCAGAGAAGATTCTGGGTTATTAAGAGGAAGAGCATGGGACTTTGAGTTGGAGTTAAAACCAACTGGAAAACAAGCTGCCTCTCTGCTGATTCTTCATATTTTCCCCACTTGACTTTTATATATTACAAAAAACTGTTTCTGTTAGATTTTGTACTCTTAGACTGCAATTCTTTGAGCTTAACAAGCAAAATTAACACTACCCAACTAAATAAAAACAAAAAAGGAAGATAAGAATGAAGGAAGAAATGAGCATAGTAGGAGGAATTGGTATTGTGCATGGCAGGAAATCAGACAGGGCATAATGAGCTTTAGTATAGATACTAATTATTAAGTCAGAAATCACAGACTTTGCTTCTTTACCTTTCAGACTGTAAGAATTCCGTAATGTGCACTGGTTTTTGTCACAGCCGAACCTGGCCCAACCCACACTCTGTTCTAGTGCTCGGATTCGCCAGTAGGTGATATGAGCTGATTCAGCCTCGTCTGCCCCAACCCATGCCAAATGTATGCTATTGGGTACCTTTCCATGGCCTGTTCTGGGCTGTTCCCTATAGTGCTTCTTGCGCTTACCTGCCAGGACTATGTCCTGCAAGAGGAGTTGGCCAGGCTCCTCCACTACCTCACCCATATGTTGGCAGTGAAAAACTGGGAAAATGAAGACTCTAATGTGGACTATGTCAATCAGTGGATTCTGCAGCAACCTCATCATGCTTGGAATGGTGAGATTGGCAGCAATTCAGAACTGTTGAACTATCAAAACCATTTGAGCAAGACCTGGGATGGGTGGGAGACTGGGTGGGGCTTCTCCCTTTATCTTCCCCTTTACCCCAGATACAGGGGAAAAAATGTGGAAACAATGGTCTTACCCACTTTCCTGTAGCCCTTGAACCTTTGTACCCTAATTAGTTATGTAAAGATTGTCAAAAATAAAGGAAAAAAATTTTTTAAAAAGAACTTAAGAATTTACCTATATTCATTGTTGAAATGGCTCAAGGTTTTAGCCTTGTATTTTTTAAGCAAATAGCTTAACCTCTTCAACTGTTAGCATCCTAAACTAACCCATAAGTTCATTTTGAGGTTCAGGCATATGTGTATTTCATACTGCTAAGCATTTTGAATGGAATATAATACATGTTAACTTCTAAGATTGTTACATCTAGTAGTAGAAAAACAGTTAAATGTCAATATTAAAGGCAAAGAGCTATTCAAAAGCATCTGTCTGTTGACCACATGTAGTAATTCTGTGGATGAAGATGAGACCTACCTTGGAATCTGATTCTATTGGTTCTTTGCAATGCTCACAATAGTTGGAGAAGATGCGATCATAACAAGAGATACAGTATGGACTATCATCCTTTAGGACATACTTCTTCCCCAGAAGTGACTCTGTGCAGTATTGGCAGTCAAATTGACTAGCCATCTTTTTAGTTAGATCCTGTAAATAAGAAAATAATCCATGTTTATGAAAGAAAATTTTTGTTTATAAGTAATAAAGTCACAATGTAATTTATGAATTTATATAATCTTAAGCAAAACTTTAGGAAAATATGTTAATAGTAATGGTGACACTTGGAGTGATTTAAGAAAGATTGTTCTTCATTTTTGGCAGTTCCTGTGGGGTTTTGCTGAAAAAATACATCAAGCCAACTACCAGATTGTTACACCTATCTTGCATTCATCATGAACTAATGTGAAAGTTCATGCGAATAATACACATGTTGAAATAGGATGATTTTACAGTAAGAATATAAAAGCAAACTGTTGATAGGGCTTTTACGCTCATCACACAATCTTGGTGCAGAGTTCTAGATGTGGAGTTTGAGAGAAATATTACTTATACTCAAATGAAGGTAGAAATTAATAATAGTGCATATTGGAATTTTACTCTCCCTTCTTTGGTTTAAAGATTCATGTTATTTTTATTGGAAAGGCAGAGTTACAGAGAGGAGGAGACACAGAGACAGCTCTTTCCTCCCTGATTCACTCTCCAAATGGCTGAAGCAGTCAGAGCTGAGCAGATCTGAAGCCAGGAGGAAGGAGTCACAGGGGCCCAAGGACTTGAGCCATCCTTCACTACTTTTCTAGTCTATAAATAAGAAGCTAGATTGGAAGTGGAGCAGCTGGGATAGGAACCAACGCCTATATGGGATGTCGGCACCACAGGCAGAGGCTTAGTCTACTGTGCCATGGCCTTTCCTCCTCATTCATTTATTCCTGAAGTCGTCCTTTGATACTTAATTATAGCTATTCACATTAATCTTAAGGTTTATGTGTTCCATTTGTTTTCTTTGGGAAAACTTTTGTATGTGGCTTCAGTCATCTTAAGTATACTATGACTCTAAAATCTCTGTGTACTTTTTATTATCTTTAGTGTCTTTTACAATGCAAATGTTTCACAACAGACTGGAAAAATAAACTCCTTAATAGGTAAGGTTCAGTCCAAATGCTAGGGCTTTGTTACCGCAATTGAGAAATTGTCCAAAATAGACAAAGACATGAAAGGTAGACAAGGACTGTGATTTTCTTCAGGCTTTAGGGCGACATTAAGAAGTAGCGAGGATAAGCAGCAGAATTAACATCTTTTTTTAAAAAAGATTTATTTTATTTTTATCACAAAGTCGGATATACAGAGAGGAGGAAAGACAGAAAGGAAGATATTCTGTTCGATGATTCACTCCCCAAGTGAGCTGCAACGGGCCGGTGCTGTGCTACTCTGGAGCCAGGAACTTCCTCCAGGTCTCCCACATGGGTGCAGGGTCCCAAGGCTTTGGGCCGTCCTCAACTGCTTTCCCAGGCCACAAGCAGGGAGCTGGATGGGAAGTGGAGCTGCCAGGATTAGAACAGGCGCCCATATAGGATCCCGGGAGTTCAAGGCAAGGACTTTAGCCACTAGGCCACCGTGCCGGGCCTCAGAATTAACATCTTGCAGAATAAAAAACCAATATGAAACAGAGCCAAACCTAGAATAAGAATTATTATTGCTTTATAAATAGGGAGACTATTATGAAAGAAAAGGTCTTAACTAAATATTGCACATGAACTTTCATTTTTTTCCAAAAGCAGTTGCATGATTTTTCCTTGTAAAATTGAATTTGTCTTTTCTGGATATACAGTAATAGGTCAGAATCTGCTCTATCCTTGAGTTAGTATTTTTAGTTTTAGCAAAACCAGATATCCAGTTAATTGTTATGATGCCATTTACAGTATTTTCATCGCCAGTTTTAATTTACCAAGTTCAACTGTTGTTCTTATGTATTTTGCTTATTACAATGCAAAGCAGAATGCCTTACTTAGTACACATTGCTGTTCACTGAGTTTCATTGTATAAGCAGAGAAGAGATGGAAGCTTCAGAATATGTGGGTCTTTTCCCAGGAAAGATGAAACTTCACACTAGAAAGCTGCCAATGGAACATGGCCAAAATCTCCTAGCAAGGAACACTGAATTTGGTATCTGATTAATTCCACAGACATGTCCCTTCCCACTGAGTACAAGCACACTCTAGGGTTACTGAATGATAGAGGAAAGAAGGAAAGCAGATTCAATTCCCTTGAAATGTTTTAAAATAGGTTTTCCACATTTACTGTGATGAAGTGTTTATTTATAATAGCAGAATAAGGAAAGCATCTTTAATATTCATTAATGAATACTAAAAATGTCATTTTCAACTTTAGTAAGGTAGATAGTCTTAGACGTATGTAGTAGCACTGTGAAACATGGCATGTCACAAGATGGAAACTTTCAGATTATTTGTTCTCCATGAGATTTTTACCATACTATAAACAGTGAAACATTACAAAATTGATGATACTTCAATTTTTAAAAATTTAAACAGCGCTGTAAACACAGTCCTTGCGTCTCTTAGTGATCAGATCACAAGTCAAAGGTAAAAGTGTATGGTTTTTCCTCTAACAATCACATAATAGCTCTTGATCCAGAGAAATTCTTACAAGAATGCACCATGTGTCTTAAATTTTTCAAAAGAAAAAGCCACTTTTTTGATTATGTTTTGTTAAGGCAACACTGGAGAATTTTGTGAGGTGAGAATAGAATCAGTCCATTACTCAAAACCCTTTTGGATTTGTTTTGTGGGACTACAAAACGAGAACAATATATTTAGCCCAGATCAACATTTACTATTTATGCAGTGGCATGTAAAATCTCTTCCCTCAGGAAGTGCAGATTTCATTAGCTTTGCTACTAACCTAGAAAGTATAAGTATAATGTGAAGTACAAGAACATTTTATAAAGTCTGCACTCAATTATGGCAATAGGATACATCCAAACAATTTCCTAAAAATGACCAATTTTATGTGCTATAAACAAAAGAGTGATATAAATTGCAACCATATGGATTTCTTAAGTAATTAAGAAGAGGGAAAATGAGAGGAGATAGTTCTGGGAAAACTTTAGGAAGTGCAACTGTTAAAAATATCTTGTAACAGACAGAAAGAGGGATAAGAAGAGAGGAAGAAAGATAGGAAAGGAGGAAAAGGGGGAGGAAGGAAGAAAAGAAGAATGGAAGGAAAATGGAGGGAAAGAGAGTAGAAAAGTAAGGGAAGAGGAGGAAGAAGCAAGGTGGAAGAACAGAGGAAGAGAGGGAGGAAGTGTTCACGGAAGGAGAAAGGACAGGAGGCAGAGTTAATTTTGATTTATTAAGAAAGGGAAAAAAGACAACAGAGAATAAAGTAGACAGTGCACAGTGCTAGAGCAAGCTAGTCATCTACCTGTGGAGCCAACAACCCATATAGGCATTGGATCATGTTCCAACTGCTCTTCCTCCCATCCAGCTCCCTGCTAATGGTCTGGGAAAGCAGCAGAGGATGGCCCACAAGCTTGGGCCTCTGCACCCATGTGGGAGACTTAGAAAAAGCTCCTGGCTCCCAGATTTGGACCCATACAACTCCAACCATAAGAGCCATTTGAGGAGTTGTTGATTTCTTTCTCTCTGTCCCTCCCTCTCTCTTTCAGTAATTCTGTCTTTTAAGCAAAATTAAAAAATCTTTTTTTAAAAAAATGGTGAGTCAGGAACAATCTTCATGTGAATGTATTCAGCATAAAGGAAACCTTGAATCTCCAAAGCTTTTTGAAATTATATAAACTCTAACATTGGCCATTCTAAACATACAGACAAGAGAGATAACATGAAGTTTTCAAATCAAGTTTCTTTTTATCTTTTTATTTGTTCTTTTTAAAAAGATTATTTATTTATTTTAAGCTTTTTTCATTTATTATTATTATTATTATTATTATTATTATTATTATTATTATTATCTTATGATGCAGTTCCATCATCTCTTTTGGACATCCCTGACCCACTCCCTAAGTCCTCTTCTTCCTCAAATCTCTCTATATTATTATAATAGTATACTTCATCATAAAGTCATAAGTTCATCATAAGTCCATCATTGTGTGCATGGACAATGGCAGAGAGTCCAGCATCTTATTGTCAAGAAAAATTTAACAGTTTCATTGGGAGTCCATCTTTGATCCGGAAGTAGACATGCATACTGCAGTATCCTCATATCTGGATATGATAGTCTCTATCACACAGTTCCTATACATTCCCTTACATGAAAAGCTACCAAGCATAATCAATAACAGGAGAAAAAAAGAAATAAAAATGCCATAAAGTTAAATAACATGCGACTGAATGACTAATGTGTCTCTGAAGAATTGAAAAACAAAATCAAGAACCTTCTCGAAGAAAATGATCTATGAGTAAGTAAAGAATTTAATGTGAGAAAAAAAGTTTTAAAGAAATAAAAATAAAAACAAAAACGTCAAAATCCATGAGTTACAGTTTCCACTGATCTTTGTTGGTGAGATGTGTCTCCTGTAGGCAACACCAGGTTGAGGGGTTTTGTTTTTGATCTAGTGTATTAATCTATGACATTTGATTGATGAGTTTAATTCTTTTACAGTTGGGATTAATATGAATGGGTGGTAATTTGGTCCTTTCATTGTTGCCATGCGTGTTCATTGTTTGATTTAGTCTTCTGATGTTATTTTACTGGAATGTTCTTCACATTTGCCTTTAGTTTTGGAGGGTGCTATTAATTTTCTCTGTCAAGAGAACATGTTTAAGTTTCATTTGTAGGGCAGATCTGGAAGAGGCATATTCTTTGATGAGCTTTTCTTCATTGTGGAAGAATTTTACTTCATTTTCTTTTCAAAGACAAAGGAAAGCTTTGATGGGCACATTATTTGGGGTTGAAATTTGTTCCTTTTAGAATCTGGACTATGTTACTTCATTCTCTTCTGGCATGGAGTTTCATCTGAGAGGTCAGCTCTCAGTCTGATTGGGATGCCTGTATATGTCAATTGATTTTTTTCATGTGCACATTTAAGGATCTCTTCCTCACATTCAATTAAAGAGAGCTTGATTATCAAGTGTTGTGGTCAAGATTGCTTTTGGTCAACTTTGTGGGACTTTTGTGCCCCTCATGGATATTGTTTCCCAATTCTTTCTCCAGATTAAGGAAGTTTTCATTTATTATTTCATTTAATGAAGCTTTCAATACAGCTTGTCTTTCTGCACCTTCTGGAACTCCCGTACTTATATTTGGCCTTTTAATAGTGTCTCTATAGTCTTGAATACTTTTTTTAGCTTGACACAGATCCACTTCCAGCTTTTTTATTGTTTCCCCATTGTGACAGGAAATATCTTTTAATTTTGAGATTCTTTCTTCTGCCTCATTCATTCTATTAATTCATTCATTCAGACTTTCCACTGAATTTTTAATTTGCTGTAATTGTGTTTTTCGGGTCCAATAATTCAGCTTGATTTTGTTTCAGTGTTGCTATTTCCTGTGTGACATATTCCTTAAATTCCTTGAACTCCTGTATTACGTGCTCCTCATTGTTGATAAGAAACTTTTTAATGAGTTTTCTGAATTCTGTATTCCTCATTTCCTTAGTATATCCCTCAGTTAACTCTGAGGTTGGCAAAGGGTTTTGCTCCTTTGCAGGGGAGTCTTCGGTAATATTCACTATGCCTCTGTCTCTTGCTCTTGGTCATCAGTTAGCAGATTCTTTTCCTTCTTAGCAGATACTTTTGGTTCCAACTAGCAGATTCTTTTCCTTAGGGCAGGTTTCTAAGCTGTGTCACCCACATGTCTACAGTTCAATGTTGCTTATTGTGGTTGGTACACAATATTTTGTTTGCAGTCATTTGAGCCACTTCCTCCAACGAGTGTCAGGTCTGAGTTTTCTGTGTTAGGCTTCCTTCATGGTCTACAAAGGCCCAACTCCTGACTCACCTACCACTCTCCACTTCCTGTGATTCTGTGCTGTGGATGCGCCATTGTCTGTACAACCTTTCTCCCACTTCTGTTTTGAGCAGTTCCAAGGAATAGGGAGACACCAAGTGTCCTAAATAGCTAGGTTGTTGGTGGTGCTGATCTTGCTGCAACCTGTTGGCCATTAGGTCTGGAGGCCACATGTATCTATTTTGAGTCATAAGATGCAAAACTGATATTACTTTCCCTGTGGGACCAGTGAATTGCACTGAGCTCAGTGAGTTTGCTCCTTGCTCAGTGCATTCACAGCTCACTGTTGTCTCTGCAGTCTCAAAGCCTTTGCCACACCTTACAAAATGATGACTGAAGTGCCAATTTTGGAGTTCTTGATCTGCTGGTCATTAGGTCTGGGGCTACCTAGGCTTACTTTGGGTGGAACCTGTAGGATGCCAAGATGTTGTAATTAACTGTGCCAGAAGTGAGTTTTCTCCCAGCTTAGTGCATGCACAGTCCTGTCCCATAGCCTTTAGTGCCCTCTAAAAAAATGGTGCTGATGCAACTATGATGAGGGTATTGGCTGTGGTCTCCACCCTGTACCTGCACCATCTGCTTGGAATCTGTTGCTGCTCCTGGTTGAATAAAAAAAAAAAAAAATCAGTAGGATGGACAGTTCTTTGGGTTCACATCTTGAATTCCCAGTGAACTCCCCTTCCCACCTGACTGCTAATGGAGCTCTGGCCACCAGTGGAGCTCAGTTCACTGCTTGCTCATTGCCACTGGGATATCTGGTCACTGCAACACCAACCAAATCATTGTCTTCACTGATTTCATCTGTCAGTCCATCTCTAGGTGCCACTCTGCATCAGCATGTCCTCTCCTATGTCCTGGAATGTCCCCTCTCTGCTTTTCCCTGTCTAATGATTCTCCATCTGTTTAAATGTGTCCTTAACCTATTCCACCATCTTGATTCCAAGATTTATTAATTTTTATTGTAAAGGCAAGTCTAACAAAGAAGGAGACAGAAAAAAATCTTACATCCTCTGGTTCACTGCCAAAATGGCCATAATGGCTGAACCTGAGCTAATCTGAAGCCAGGAACAAGGAGCCTGGAGCCTCCTGACAGTCTCCCACACAGGTGCAGCATCCCAAGATTTTGGGCCATTCTATACTGCTTTTCCAGGCTGCAAGCAGGGAGCTGGATTGGATCACCATGAACTGGTACCCATTTGTGATGTCTGCACTTACAAGCTGAGGATTAGCTAATAGAGCCATTGCACCATATGCACACGCCCAGTCATGCCAAATAGCAGCACAAGCTACAATAACAAAGATATGGGAATAATCCAATGCCTGTCAAAAAAGGAGTGGATAAAAAAATTGTAGTACATTTACTCCTTAGAATACTACTTAGCCATTAAAAAGAGTGAAATTCTACCCTTTGCAATCAAATGGTCCCATTTAATTGAAACCATTATGCTTAGTGAAATAGTCAATCCCAAAAGGACAAGTGTTATATGTTCTCTTTGATATAAGGCAAAGCACATACAAAATATAAGATCAATAGCCCTTTCAATACTGTTTTTATTACATCTCAGAGTTTGATAATTTTGTTTTATTTTCATTAATTCAAAAATTTTTTTCTTATTTATTTCTAATTCTTACAAATTTAGATATATCTCCGATGTTGGAATATTTCTCATTTTCCCTATTATCTTCCTGAGCAATTCTGTATTTAAGTTAGACCTTCTTAATCATTCACATCCTTTGACTGTTACTTTTGTTCTCTTTTGTGTTATTTCTTCAGTTTTATCCTCAAGTTTTTAAAAATTGTCCCTCAATTCCAAACTGAATTTTAATCTACTTAGGTTTCACCTTTAATTGTAATTTTATAATCTGTGCTTTTAACAGTTATTTTGCTTTATAAATCTACCTAATCATTTTATTCTTCTGATTTTTCTATATGTACCTTCTACTCTGTATTTAAATATATTAAACAATTATTTTACGCTGGATGTTATTTTTCATGTGAAATTGTTGTATTGGGGTTTTTTTCCTCTTTGGGAGATTCTTACATTGTGTTCACTGTTTAGTCTCATTTATTTATTTAAATTGTGAGCTCAATAAAGACGCATAAGTCAAAATTTTGAAAGGGGAGTTGGATCTCAGGGATTTTCTTTCAGAGATTATTTTCTTGGGTTTATGCAAGGTAACTTGATACTATCAGTCCAGTTCATTTTAAACTGGAACTGAGGATTTTAGTCTTTACTTTATTGTGAATGTAAGCTATAACAACTTGAATGTCAAGATTACCAGGGCATAGAAGACATCCTAAAGACAGAGCCTTCAGAGATTTTTAAACTTTCATTTCCTATGTTTCTTTATCTTTAGCCTCTGATAATTTTTCTTTCTTCTTGCTGGGTCAGTAATGCTGCCAATTGTGTTTATTTTTCTTGCCTGAGGGATATTGTTTTATTAAGCTTAGTTTCTAAAACTATCAACTGTGGACTCATGCACTGTTTTTAACTTTTGAAATCTGACATCAGTCAAAAACGTGTTTTCAAATTAGTCATTTGAATGTAATTTAACGTAGTGTAAGTGCATTTAGGTAGAAAACATAAAGGAGGAAACTGGAAGATAACTGAAACACACTCATGCCATTGGCTTTCTGAGCGGTTTGCTCCTGTGTCTGTTCTTTGATACATCTGTATGCCACCAAACTAATCATCTAAACTTCAAGTACACAATGGTGAAGATAGGGGGCAAAAATGATTTAGCTTTAGGTTGAGTTTTAAAAGTTTAAAAAGAATATTTAGATGATATAACCCAAGTGAATGACTAGCATCTTAGATTCACATTTTAAAAATGTTAAATGCTACCCAGTGGGTTATATCATTTGCATTAACACTTCTTGTGAGCTAATTATGAATTAGCTTTGTTTGATAAAAATTTTTGGAAAACTTTATGGATTAACTTTGCTTAATACATCATATTTTTGAAAGATAATTCATTTGAAAGAAAATAATTGAAACTGACCTTAAAGAATAGGATGAGAATGAAAATGCTTTAGGCTCATAAAAATTTTGGATATAATCAAAGACTCTCAGTAACAAAAATTCTGAAGGGTATATGGTTTATAAAAATGAAATCTCTCCAAAGAAAGACTGAAACAAATGAAGACAAAGGAGTAAATATACTGTTAGTATGTAAATTAGCATTGACTTATGCAGCAACAGTAACAATTTGTGGAGTCTAAAAACACAATATGGCATTAATTTACTGGGTAAATGGCATTTATATGCAGAGTTAATTATTACTTCTTGCATTAACAGGAAGGGAATGAAATCACTGAAAAAAACATTAGACATTTCCATGCAAAGCTAAAAGAACAGAAATAGGAGTAAAATAATTAAAATGAAAATAAGTTAACTTAAAATGAGAATAGGGAAAAGAAAAACAGAAAACCAGAGTATCACAGAATAAGAAGATACATTTAAAGCCCAAATAAAAGCTAAATCTAACTTGCGTAAACTCTACAGGTAGAAAGACAAAAATATGCATCCCAAAAATGACCCAAAATAATCTACAAATGCATGCCTATACCTAATCTCATTTCAAACCCTAACAAATTCTAATTAGCTTCATTTCAGGATGGACAGTAAAGACCAGATAGTGTTTAAAAATATTATTTAAAGCCAGAAATTAATTTAACATTGTGGCCAATCTCAGTACAATCCCTGGAGGAACCAAATGAAAGCCCTACCATCAGGCATACGGTAAGAAAGAATGACATCCTCTGGATAGATAAACAAAACACAAATTGCTCATGTGTCTTCACTGTTGAGTAAGGATTTATAAGACATCTGAAGTAGAAAAATATGCTTTGTAATCAATAAAAAATAAAGGAACATTAATTACATTACAATTGTATTAAATATTTGAGAAGATGTGAGCAGAATTAACATAAATTATTTCATCAGAAAAATGGAATGAAAAAAGAATCAAATGAAATATTATGATAAAATATTATAATATCTAAAACTAAGAATTGTATGGGCAAGATATAAGCAGACTGGACAAAACAGAAGTAATGGTCAAGTAAACTAAAATATGCTTGCAAAAGCTAAGGAAAATAATGCACAGAAGAAAACTGCACTGGAATAAGAGAAATAGAAATAACTTTTTCTCCAAATGAAATTGCTGAAGGATTTCCATCTTAAGGATGGAAGGTTACATAATTTGAACCGTGAGGTCAACCACTAAGGAAACTGGGCAAAAATATAGTTTAAAAGTATAATTATCGGGGCCCGGCGGCGTGGCCTAGCGGCTAAAGTCCTCGCCTTGAATGCCCCGGGATCCCATATGGGCGCCAGTTCTAATCCCAGCAGCTCCACTTCCCATCCAGCTCTCTGCTTGTGGCCTGGGAAAGCAGTAGAGGACGGCCCAAGGCTTTGGGACCCTGCACCCGCGTGGGAGACCTGGAGGAGGTTCCAGGTCCCCGGCTTCGGATTGGCGCACACCGGCCGTTGCGGCTCACTTGGGGAGTGAATCATCGGACGGAAGATCTTCCTCTCTGTTTCTCCTCCTCTCTGTATACCTGACTTTGTAATAAAATAAATAAATCTTTAAAAAAAGCATAATTATCATCTTAGAACTTTGCCTCTGAATGTTATGAAATGTGTTATCTTTTCATTAGTGAAAAATTTAAAAATTATAACCTAAAAAACACCCATCACTTTTAAGGTATCAGAAAGCAGATTAATAAAGCAGTGAAAAATTAATGTGCAAAGTTTAGGATAAGAAAGAAAACAGATTATGTATTTGAAATTTGTCTTCCTCAGTAGCTTCTATGCATTTAGACAGCATTTAATGGGATAAGAAGTAGAACCATATTTATGAATGAAGGAGACAAAGATTGGAATCTGAGCCTATTCTATGGACCTTATTGCAAAGCTTACTAAACCCATCTACGTGTGGGTGGCATTTCTAAATAGCTACACCCTAAACTTAGGATGAAAACTAGTTGTTTCTGAAACAGAGCCTAAAGTTGACTGATTTCCGTTTCAAAATTACTTTAAGTTGATCTTGAAATACCTGACCATAGTAAATGCACATCCTAGCAGAAGCACGCACCATCTAAGACAACATTTCACTCTAGAATTTTCCTATACAACGCTTGGGTCCAAACAAAACTGGCCATATATAAAATAAGGTAAGGGAACACGAAAATAGAAATATGTGTGAGACCACAGACACTGGAATTTTAAGATACAGATCGGTAAATTGTTTTCTTATGTTCAAGGGGGCAAATAAAATCAGAGGGGCTGGTGTAATTGCTGTTTCTGATGTCCGCATTCCAAATAAATTACTGAGCAGTATCCCTTCCAATCCAGCTTTCTGCTAATGCACCTGGGAGCACAAGAGAAGATAGCCCAGGTATTGTCATGTAGAGATTAAAATGGAATTCTTGTCTCCTGTCTTTGATTTAATGCATTCCATTCCTATCTGTGTGGGCATTTGGGGTGTGAACCAGCAAATGAAAGATATCTCTCTCCTCTCTCTCTCTGCCTGTTTTTCAAATAACAAATATCCCCCAAAGCAAGCAAACAAATAAACAAAAAATGAATCCATAAACTAACCAGTCTTTAAAATCACAATTTGAATATCAAGGCAAAACTATCAAAATGTAAACACAATGTATTAAAAAGAGTTGAAATATTACTTTCTAGTTTAGAGCTCCCTGCAAATGCACTTGAGAAAGCAGCAGCAGATGGCGCAAATGTTTGAGTCCCTGTGGGAAACCTGGATGAAGTTCCTGGCTCCTGATTGTGACCATTTGGATACTGAACCTGGGGATGAAAAATTACTCAGCTTCTCCTTTCTCTCCATAATCATGCCTATAAATAAACAAATTGAATCTTTAAAAACAGTAAAAAGATTGCTTTCATCTTAAACCTTGATCTCTAAGTTATGTCAATTAATTCCATAATGATGTAAATTTTTGCTGATGGTATGTTGGAGCTTTCAATTGACTGGGATGATACTCTGCTGGCTCTGTCTTCAGACCAGAGAGGGTATACCTAAGAAGCCGTTGAACTTGACTGGACAATAAGATGCTGGACTCTATGTTTGGTATACGCTTGCAATGGGGGAATCTCAACGGAACTTGAGCTGTGGTTATGCAACAAGGTGGAGGAATCCACCATGGTGGGAGGGTTTGGGGAGGGGTGGGGAGAACCCAAGTATCTATGTAACTGTGTCACATAATACAATGTAATTACTGAAGTTAAATAATAAATAATTAAAAAAAAACTGTTGCTTTTGCAGACATACAAACGCGTGCTGTTCTTTAAAGTTTGCTGAAATTTTTGGTTTACTTTTCATCTCACGATTCCAAATAGCTTCACCTGAATAGGTACATTTATGCTCGCCTGGGAATGCTGCAGAGTTACTGCAATTGCCCATTCAGATCCTTCACTGATTCTGTGAAGAGTTGTTTCTGTGCTTCTTTAGAGAGGAACTTACAGGAATTTAAATACAAATGCTATCACGAATACTAAAATGTTCTTGGGAAATGCTGGTGCAATGTTGAAGTATTTGAAATGTCTGATACACAAACTCAGATGGAGACAGAAACTTAAAGGTTTTATTTTGAACTCTATGTAACGAGATTTTCTTGTGATTATTTTCTCATTAAGGATTTTAATTTGAATCATTGCTACAAGGGCAGACAGGTGGCAGATGAGCAGTCAAGAGCATTTTTGAAGTTTCATTGAGCAACGTACACTGCAGATATGAAGGACTATAAGAACCACCTAACAGTGCATTGATATAAAGATACACTGGCTCTCCTAAGAATTATGTTTGAATCATCCACCACTTCATCCTGAACCCCCACACGTGTTTATTGCATGCTGTGTCCTATTGATTCCACCTCAGACACAACCTTTAAATCTGAGGATATGCCATGCTCATTTTTGATGGGCATAGCAACTTACATTGAACCGGCAACATTATTAAAGATTTCTTACTCTATTGAGTGGAACCAAGCACATTTCTATTACATGGCTTTGTTCTCTAATAATGAGATCTGTTTCCCTCAGGGAGCTCTAGCACATCTTCCAAATGCTCGCCCCCCCCCCAAAAAAAAATCTGATTATCTTTCTTCCCTGGCAGAAAGTTTTTACAGCTCTTCTTTGTCTATAAAATAGTCTGAACTCTGTTGCTTAGCATAGATATCTTTTGCTATCCTGTCTCATTCACTTTTCTCACTCTCTTTACCTCTTTGCCAAACCTAGACTCTCCAATACCTGCACCCATTTACACTTCAGCCACTTCTAGTGACTCTTTCTTCAAATACCTTACAAGGGTATTTCAAATAGTATTTGTAATGTTCATTTGGTGCAAATAAAATTAAAATCCACATGTTATGAACTCTTCACAAAGTTTGTGGGAAATGTATATGATGAAAAATCCACATATGTATTTCAAATTTATTATGTGAAATAAGCACATGTTTTAATTCCATTTTTATGAATCTTTTGAAATATCTTCATAGGTCCTTTTCTGCCACTAAGCCAACACACATGACTTTTCTAGCATTAATCCACTGCTTGTTATCAAACTATGTATCCAACCTGATGAAGTTCAGTTTGAAATGTTTCTTTCTGGAATGGACATCCAGCCTCTTGGCTGAGATGTTCATGTGGAACACAGCAGAGAGAAATCAAGTAACTGAGCTCCTGCTGCCCATTTATGAAGCCTTGATTGAGTTTCCAGATCACAGGTTTGTTTCTTGTCATTGTGTGCATTTAGGGCACTCTAGTTCTTGCTCTCAAATAAATAAATCCTCCTGTGATAGAGTTTTCATTAGTTTCTTGGCTATGCTTGTCCTTCTTGTGTCACATGTTTGACAGTTTTGTACTATGTGTGTCTTTCTTAATTGTGGGATCCATATGGGTAAACAAATTACTTGCTTTTCTGTGTATATTAGAAATAAAACAAGATGTCAATAAATTATTTATGACTCAATAAATGAATAAATGGAAAACCTTATTTCTAAGAACTGGAAGTCCTAGATAAGTATTAATGAAACTACATCATCAATAAAATAAAGGATAAAGACTCAAATATAAAATAGTTCATGCTGGAAGTGACATTTAGTACAGTGGTTAAATTCCTATTCGGGATGCCCTCATTGCATAAAGGAGTGCCTGGTTGAAGACCTGGCTATCCTTCATATGATTCTGGGAGGCAGTTGGTTATAGCTCAAATCATTGCTCCCTGACAATCACAAGATCCACTCAGATTAAAGGGTTCCTGGATTTGGCCTGTCCCACACTGGCTGTTTTTGCAGACATTTGTGGAGTCAAGCAGCAGATGAAAAATTCTCCACCCTCCCCTCACTCTCTCTCTCTTTCTATACATATACACACACACACACACACACACACACACACACGTACATATATAGTAGATATGTCTTTCTCCTTTTCTTTCACTTTAACTCTCTCATACAGTGAAATAAATAGTAAATAAATTAATTTAAAATATAAACAAAATTTGCTTGGTATACATTCCGTTCAATAGTGGATAAATTTGTACTTGTTTTGTGTATTGTGTATATGGAAAATACATAAAAGGACTGAAAGTCAAGATTAGAGAACAGAAGTTAGAACATGAAGCACCTGCCCTGGCAGAGAGAATTCTTTCACTTTTCCTGTAAGAGTGGAGGAACAGGAAATCTCAAGCACCCTTTGAATAACATCTGAAGAAGATATCAAAGAAATAGCACAAGTAAGTGGTTAATCTGTTGACCTTATTAAAAGCTCTTTCTCTAAACTTGGAGTACCAATAAGCTCCTACTAGTTTTTAAACTAGTTGTTGATATTTCAATACTCTCCTGGAGGCAGCATTGGCCTTTCTGGATCTGAGTATATGATTTTGAAGACTGTTTTGTGTTATAAAAGACTGAAAGTTCATTGTCTGCTGGATTGATGACATTAAGTTTTGTGGGTAAAATTAATAAGTCAATTTGACCAAACTCGGGGGGGGGGGTTGATGACATATAAGACAATAATAAGTAAGTCAAATGTTATCATTAATGTGTGTAAACTAGGCTTAATAGGACAAGTATACTTTCTACAAGAGGAAAGTGTAAAATCCACATGGTTTAAAGCTATAAAGAAGGCAGAATAACTAGTAAATGGGTTCTGCTTTTGGGTTTTTCTTTCCTCTTTTTCCCTGATCCTGAGGGTGAGATCGAATATTATAGGTGTTTTTGTGTTTTGCCTACAACCAAAGGCAAACTGTGCTAGAACTCAAAAGTTGTAGATTTTTCACCAGTTACATTATCACTGGCATTGTGGTAGAAGCCATTTAACTTTCCTGGCACTAACTTTATTAGCTTTAGAATAATGAGAGCTGTAATAGTTGCTTATGGTCCTGTTCAAGGATCGAGTGAGATGAAAGAATGAAGGGGCATATGTAAGTTGGCTGAAGGCATCATTGTTTAATGGAAAAAATTCACAGCTTCTGCTGTGATTCACATTTTGAGGAGGGTGACTATCTCTTCCTCCTTAAAGGCTACTTTTAAAAAATTTAACAATCTTAAAAATAGCCAAAGCTGTAACTTCAGGCCATCAATCAAAAATAACCCAAAACAAGCATTACATAATTGTAGTGGAATGCTTGTTATTAGTCTCCAGGGACATATTCACAAGCCCAGCTTGTTGGAAGCTGAATGTCTGTGTGGAAAAGTCGAACAAAAATTCCCCTGAGAGCTGACAAACTACTCTCCCATGAAAAAAAATAATAATAAAAAAAGCCCAGCTGACTACAGGTTTCCATCTGCTTAGTTTGTTCTGTGGATGCTAACACAGAAAAAGACTGTTTTATATGATTTTCTTGGACAGATTACATTCAGAATCATGTAATTAGAGTATCTATTACTGAAAAAGAGATATAGTTCATGATAATGTATAAACATAAAATATATTATCATACATTTTGCAATTTTTAAAAATAAAGGGTTTTAAAATACATAAACCAAGTGAAAAGGTACACACAGTCTATCTTTTTGCTAGTCCACCAATAGTTTTGCAGATTAGTGCAATTGTGTTTTGGGATATGCTGGCTTTTTAAACTTCTTTATTCTGTTTTTAAAGATGGTGGTCACTGTAACTTTTAGATCTGTATTAAGTCTACAGAAGTTGGAGGGAGTGGGTTTAGTTATAACAGGAGATCTCCGTGGCTTTTCAATGATTTGGTGAGGTCCCAGCCCAGGATATGGGCTCCAGCCTATGCCATGAGGCTCAGTATTAATCTACCAGTATGTGTTGGTTATAATGACTGTATGTCCATTAGCATATGTATTAAGTTTCAAATCTTTCAAAACTTCCAAATTCTTAACTTCAAGTTGATAATTTTCAAGATTCTGGAGGGGATATGGCTCAGGAACATTTCATAAAATCAAGCATATGATACATAATTTGTTATCCTAATGGTTCTGCATTTGGTACTCTTCAAAAGCAAACTTATCTTCCCATCAATCAACATGTAAATCACAAGGACCAAGTGTGACTCTTAAAGAATCACAAGAAATCATGTTATGAGGAGACAGGGAAGGTATCAAAATGTACTTTTTCAAGTATAATCTTTTTAAACTTTGAAGTCTGTACCAAATGTAAAAGTCACCTATTTCAAAAGTCAAGGGAAATCACACACATACACAAACAAAAAGTACTAAAAATCTATTGGTCTTGATCACAGAATGCAATAATGAAGAGAGCTCAAAAACTCATTTCATGATACAGAAACTAGGTTACAAAGAACTAAGTTAGGTCTCAACCCCTACTGAGCCATGTGTGAGCTATATGTGGGTATGGATGAGCCATGGCTGGGCTGAAACATCTAACAGCAAGGACCAGTTTGGGTTGAAGGCCAGTCAGGAAAAGCTACTGTTCCTGCTAGGACAGGAGGTGAACTGAGTAGGGCTGGCTCATGGACCCACTGGTATGCGCAAAATCTGGCATTGGGAGAGGTTCTGATGGAGGAGCCTGGGCAACTCCTCTGACAGGACACAGACCCAGCAGGTAAGTGCAAGAAACATGATAGGAAACAGCCCAGAACAGGCCATGGAAAGTTTCCCACTGGCATGCATTTGGCATGGGTCGGGGGCAGACCAGGTTGAACCAGTTCACATCATCCACTGGCAAATCCGAACACCAGAACAGCGTGGGTCGAGCCGGGTTTGGTCACGACAAAAACTAGTGCACAATATGGAATGCCAAGTTGAGGTTGCCTGTGCTGGATGTGACCGCAGCACCCATCCAGCACATGTGAGAACCAGGAAGAGAGGGGGCGGATCCAGCAGGGGGGAAAAGGGGTTGTTCCCTTGCTGGACAGCTACTCCCACTGGACAGCATGAGCTGGGATGGGGGCAGACCAGACTGGGCAGGGCTACAACACCTGTGTGCCCCATGTGGACTAGATCAGGGAAAAGCCAGGCTGAGCTGATTATTCCTACTGGTGCAAACAAAATTAGAGTGGGTGAGGGTTGTTTGGGCTTAGCCACAGCATCAGCTGGCAGAAGCTGGCACTGGGGTCTAATTCTGTCAAGTCAAACCACAGAACTACCTGGAGAGTGCATAATCCGGGAGTGGGAGAGGCCTGGGAGTGAAATAGTGGGCTCCTCCCTCTTGGGTAACCACTCCCACGGGAGGGCACGAAAACTAGGACAGGGGCTGGCGTGGCTAGACAGATACCCAACAGCATCTGTGTGGGCTGCATAGTGGAGCTGGTTAGATGGAACAAAGCTTTAATACCCATTGACATGTATGAGAGCCGAACTGGGGTGTGGGACAGATTGGACTACTGCTATACATACTGGCAAACCAGGGTAGGGGGCAGGCCTGGTGGGGGTTATTGTGGGTCGCTCCAACTAGGCTGCAGCTCCCACTGGTTTATGTGAAGGCTGAGTATGTGATGGGCAGAACCAGGCTGGACTGCAACACCCATTGATTCTAGTGGAAGTCGGGGCTGAAAACAGAACCAGCCCAGCAATTGCAACCACCAGCTGATCAGGGCAATGGACTGTGCCGGGCCCTGTACTTGCTAGAACATACAACAATCTAGTCTGAGAACACCTCAGACAAAGTTTCTTTGGAGATCTCCCCAATCAAAATGCTAGACTCAGAACCCTAACCAAGAAAAGACAGAAGACAGAACAGGTCAATCAACCATCTCAGATATATGTTGGCAGCGGAATACGGGGCAAACGGAGACTCTATGATGGACTATATCAATCAGTGGATTCTTCAAAGACCTCATCGTGCTTGGAGTGGCAAGATTGGCAACGATTCATAACTGTTGAACCATCAAAACCACTTGAGCAAGAACCTTGGAGCATGCCCTACATCCAGGACCTGGGGAGGGTGGGAAACTGGGTGGACCTTCTCCCTTTATACCCCCCTTTAAACATGAAGGAGACAATATGGAAATAATAGTCTTACCCACTTTCCTATAGCCCTTGAACCTTTTTTTAATCCTAATTAACTATGTAAATGTTGTCCAAAATATAATAAAAAAATTAAATAACTTACACTTCAAAAAAAAAGCATTTATAGAGCCAGCCTGTCTTTCTAGAGAAATAGGATAAAATTGGTTACAATTCTCAAATAATATTTAGTATCTACTTTGTAGAAAATTCTTACATTATTAATCCAAATTAATTTTAGCGAGATTATTTTTCTTTTTTTTTTTTTTTTTTTTAAAGATTTATTTTTATTACAAAGTCAGATATACAGAGAGGAGGAGAGACAGAGACGAAGATCTTCCATCCGATGTTTCACTCCCCAAGTGAGCCGCAACGGGCCGGTACGCGCCGATCCGATGCCGGGAACCAGGAACCTCCTCCAGGTCTCCCACGTGGGTGCAGGGTCCCAAAGCCTTGGGCCGTCCTCGACTGCTTTCCCAGGCCACAAGCAGGGAGCTGGATGGGAAGGGGAGCTGCTGGGATTAGAACCGGCGCCCATATGGGATCCCGGGGCGTTCAAGGCGAGGACTTTAGCCGCTAGGCCACGCCGCCGGGCCCGAGATTATTTTTCCATTAGATGGAAAATTCTCAATGAATGATCTATTTAGAAACAGGCTTTTAAATTAAAATGAGAAAGATTTTCCTTAAGATCAGCCCAAATTAGATGCCAAAAGACCAATTTAAAGATAATCTTATATTTATCACTATTTTGGTCATTTTGCACAATGCATTTCAATTTTACCTATGCAATTTCATTTTCTCAATAAGAAATAATTTCCCCTCTGCAGTATGTCAGTTGCAGGACCAGTTAGTATTTTCTGAAAGTGCATGAAAAATTAAATCTCAACCATAGAACAAGAAAGATGAGAAATAAGGAGACAGTGAAAGTAAGGAGGATAAGAAGAAATTCAGGGAAGAAGAATCCTCATGGATATGCTGCAAGGCAGCTAGAAATAAAGCTTCCGAACGCCATGGTCATTCTGTTATTTTTCCTCCTCTATAAAAACATACTTCTGTTACAAGCCTGTTTTCCCTAAGCCAGCAAATCTAGGCAGCAAGAAGGATTTTTTAAATTCTCTCATTCAATCCTCTTATTGAACAAATGAGAAAGATTGAGTTCAGAGGCACAAACTGACTTCCTCCTTTTCTAAAGTAGACAAAATAGCTAATGAAAATGGCTTTAGCCAGAATTCAGATTGCTCAGCCTCTAAAAGGAATCATTTGCTTGGTTTGCTTTGATTTTTCCATTTAAAAAATGGGAGAATAGGTTGTTTGAAATGACAGCTTTGGTCACTACCATGATTTTCAAAAATCTTTAGGAAAGGGTGAAGTCTTCTCCTTGTTTGCATCTGTCCAGCATGTCTTTAATTGCTGACCTGGTGGCAGTCTCATGCAAAACCAGAGGTTCATTTAGTGCCTGAATTACACTGCCTCTGTTTGTCAATATGAAGCAATTATCCATCAAACCAAATGCAAGTCTTCTGTTCACTGCTTATGTAACAGGATGGAATGAAAATCCTTTCCACATGTCAAAAACTCAACTGCATTTGCTATGGGTAAGTGTGGTCCATTACTTTTGTCTTGTTCCACTGAAGACCTGTGTTAAGGGTAGATCTCTACTAACTAAAGTATAGATCGACTAACTAAGGGTAGTTAGTAGATAAAAGGGTACTAACTAACTAAGGGTAGTTCTACTAACTAAAAATCTCCCTTATTTATGATTTCAGCAATTTGCATTGATGATTTAATTTTAAACAGATTCGAGAATGATTTTTTTAAAAGTATAGATCATTGAGAGAACCTCATTCCTTCATTATTATGTATTTGCCTTCTAAAGAAAATTTCAGTCTTTTGAAAGTAGTGAGAATGAAATGTCACCATTTGGTTCACTCATTCTACGGCATCTGAGGTGTGACTCCACAAATACCTGATTGGGCAAAGGATACTTTCAAGTGGAGCCCCCAACACCTCCACTTCTCCTTTAGGAAGGCCTAACAGGCTCGCCTCATTGAGGTGCATTTACAGAAGCTCCCCATCCCCAGTAGGGAGCAGGGTCTACTAGAAGGGGCAGCTTGGTCTCTATGCAAATTTTATTTTCCATTCCTGATTTAGCAGTAATAAATTGGTAATAATTGATCAATATATGATACAGGTATCTAGTTCTCAATTACTTCAGAAGTCTTAAAAGAGAAGCACATGGCTCAGTAGAATTTTTGAATCTGTACACATACATTACAAAGGTTGTTATATTCAAATCTATCTGTTGTGTTTTATGTGTATGTGATGGAAAGAGAGGAAGAGAGAAAAATTATGTATGTGTATATACCAACTTAAGTATTATCCTTTGCAAAACAGGTGTATAGCATTACAAATAACGAGCAGCATTATTTGTAAACTCTTGTGTCAGTAAAAGCAAAACAAAGCAATAAATAAAATAGCCTTGATTTGAATAACGGTTCATTTCCATTTTGTTTCGAAAATTTAACTTTTACATACTTTCTCTTTAGTTTACACTTTTTTAAGTTTTATAATTTCAGTTATCAGCTTCTACATGGAATTAGACTATTGTTAGTTAATTCTATTATTCATTTTTGTATCAAAAGAGAAATAATAATGTATTTAATAAGGAACTGTGACTTACTGCTTTCATGTATACAATCTGGAGCAGTATGAATTTTTTTTAGCTTAGTAATTGCTGTAGCATAAATAACAAGTTATTTATCTCTTCCTAGAAATATTTCACATACATGGGTTCACAGAAGTTTGTCCAACTTCAGATGGTAGAGTCCTCAGGATCAGGCTAATAGGAAGACTGCGACTGTTTGTAGCCCAAGGTCAAAATCTAGACTCTGCCTCCTTTTTTGTGATCTGAGATCTATGCATAGATTCTACATTTTTGAATAGTGGAAAAAATGCTAATAGTATATATGTTTTATACACAAAACTCAAATTTACCAGCACGCAGAGTTTACTGAAACACTGTTAACGTTTCTTCACTGGCAAACTGCCTGTGACTGCTTGCTGGTTGCAAGAGCAGAGTTGGGTAGTTCAAAGTCTGAAATACTTGCTGTCTGCTTCTTTACAGAAAACACATGCTAACCCCTAATCTAAAGGTTCAAAGTACATTTTGTACTTTTAATTGAATTTTTCTAGGCACTTAATAAAGTATGCTTAAGTGTAATTAGGATATGGAAAGAACTGTGCTTTTCAAGAAGCAAGGATATTATTTAAAAGATTATATGAGTATTTACTAAATTGCTTTTAAATGAACAGTATAAATATTGTTAACATGGTGTTTTTAAAAAATACTTACTGGAATGGCAACATATTTATATTAGTTTAGATGAGAAAAAGTCAAATATATAATAACTAATGTGATTTCAACTATAGAAATCTTTTTAAAAATTGATTTATTTATATATTTGAAAGTCAAAGTTATAGAGAGACAGACAGAGATACTTCCCATTTACTGATTCATTCCCCAGATGGCCACATGCCATCTCAAATGACACCATGACGACAACCCCTATGTATATATATTTTTAAAATGAAATAATTTAGAAGAAACTGTATTCACCTGTTGATTCTCATGATTGAAGTTATTGACTTTTGGGTCTAATATTGTGTCATAGAGAGGAAAACTGCTATCTCATACAGTTCCATATAGAAACTGGTTTGTGTCCCAGTTTTTCCACTCCCAATCTAGCTCCGTGATAAATTCATGGAGAAAGCAGAGGAAGATGCCCCGTGTGTTTGGGCCCAGGCCACTCACATAGGAGACATAGAAAAAGCTCTTGGCTCCTGAATTTGGCCTGGCCAAGCCTTGGTTACTGTGGCCAGAACAAAGATAGATCTCACTCGCTCTTTTTCCTCTCTCTAAGTTTCTGTATCTCAAAAAGGTTTTAGTTTTTAGTATCTTCAAAATTGCACATTCCAGGGCCCGGCGACGTGGCCTAGCAGCTAAAGTCCTCGCCTTGAAAGCCCCGGGATCTCGTATGGGCGCCGGTTCTAATCCCAGCAGCTCCACTTCCCATCCGGCTCCCTGCTTGTGGCCTGGGAAAACAGTTGAGGACGGCCCAATGCATTGGGACCCTGCTCCCGCGTGGGATACTCGGAAGAGGTTCCAGGTTCCTGGCTTCGGATCGGCACAGCACTGGCCCGTTGCGGCTCACTTGGGGAGTGAAACATCGGATGGAAGATCTTCGTCTCTGTCTCTCCTCCTCTGTGTATATCTGGCTGTAATAAAATGAATAAATCTTTGAAAAAAAATTGTACATTCCAATATATCAGTTCAATAGGAATAAGGAAAATATTAAAATTAGAGTACAATTTTTCAATCTGAAAAATTATCAACCCAAGTTGATCATATAATTACAAAGAAATGCAGGGAACAAAAGAATAAATTTAGTGTAATTACAAAAATGGAAATCACTTTTAAAATGAAACCTTTATTCAGACAGCATGACAGCTTGGTATCTGATTTTGTTTTTCCAAATACATATACATTTGGGAAACTGCCAAAGAAGTGTGACCTTCTGTGTGAAAGAAATTTCTTGGAAATGTTTTTAGTTTTATACCAAGATGAATTTGTACATAGGTGCCCTTTTGTTGGTCACTAGCACAATGGCATAAAGAAAAGTGAACATGTTGAGCCTTTTTTTCAGTAAACATATATTGGTTTCATCTGTTTGCTGAATCTATGAGTTAATATATGCATATGTGGCTACCATGTTTCTGTGTTTTTTTTTCCTGTGCCAGAAAAAAAAAAGATAATTTGATACCATGGCTAGCAGAGCTTACACTCTTTTATAAATGTTCGAAGAGACATAACTATAACACGTTACGTAAGTTGTCTTTTGAACAATTTTAAGAGATCATTGAAAAGATTAGAATCAACATGGACAACAACCTAAGCAATTCATATTTTCAGTGATGTTGGAGTGATAGCAAGAAGTGTATTCTTACATAGTGTGAATGCAGAATCTGATATATCAAATTGATCAGCTGAAAAATAATATTTGCACTATTTAGTGAGTATTGCTCTGGAAAAAAATCAGTTAAGCAGAGGAATACATCAAAGCATTTCTAGAAATCAAATGAGATAGGGTTCATACCCAATAGCCTCAGAATTCTAACTGATGAAATTTGGGAATAAATAAAATAAAAATTAAAATGTGTAGCGTAAGTTACTATTAATCTGATACACATTTGATAGGCTTTTCTCTTTCAGCCTTTAAGGTAATGGGGAAAAAATAACCTTGTCCAAGTTCTCCCGGGTCTCAGCATGCACCAGACTTCAAAGCGTGCAGGCTCAACTTCACACTACATACACTGTGGCAATGACTTTCTTGCTTGGCTTGTTCAGTGAATTTAGAACTTCTGTTTTTTTAGACACTCCAGCATTTTTATTTGAACTAGTAAATAGTTCCTACAGGTTTGAATGGCTCCTATCTTGACCTTATGTCTGGATTTTCACGGACTGATTATCCTGGTTAGAACAAGAAGCTCAATTTCGGCTCAGAGAATTGCCATTTCAGTGTCACATACATTGTTTTCAGCGTCTTTCATAAAATGATATCTGGGAACAGACCTTGTGGCAGAGCAGATAAAGCTGCTACTTACAGTGCTGCCTACCAACGCTGGTTCAGGACCTGGCTACTCCACTTTTGACCCAAGTGTCTGGGCTCCTTCAATGTACATGGGAGACTGGGATGAAAATCTTTGGTTTGGCCTGTCCTAGACTTAGCCACTGCCACCATTCCAGGGAGTGAATCAACAGATGGAAGATCCTTTCTTTCGCTCTTCCTTCATTTTCCTGTAACTCTTTTAAATAAATAAATCTTGACAAAAAAAAAATTGTAACACTTAGGACTGAACAAGTGTTTGCAAATACACTCATTATAATACACACACACACACACACACACACACACAGAGTGACCTTCATTTTGTAGACAAATAAAATGCAAGACATAGATGCTAGTGGTTCTTCTAAGTTCACAGATGCAGTGAGTGGCCTAACTGGGGTTGGAGTTTTAGCTCTAGCATGAGAAAACAATTTCAAATCCCAAAGGTCAATAGCATCAGCATTTCCTGGAAGCTTGTTAGAACTGCACCAAAACTGTTTCAGAACCAGAACAGACATTTTAACGAAAACCTGGAGGTGGTTTTAATCACTTTGAAGTGTGAGGAGATTTGTCATCCATTATCTGCTCTACATTATTCCTTCTCTGAGAAGGAATTTCTAAGTAGGAATCTGTACATTATTTGAAGGCAAATGGAGATTCAAAACAAAATTTTAAGTAAGGAATTGGCAAAGTCTTGGCAGTTACATTTGATTTTAGACCAGCTGCTTTAATGCAATCATTCTAGCTTTTGTTTGAATACAGAATGAAAGAAAGCAATTCTAGTGCCAAGGAGTCATGCTAAAGGATTACTTACTATTGATCAAGTGAAAGATGATGACAGTGAAAAACAGGTAATGGTAGTGATGCGGGAGATAGGTGAATTTCAAAGGTAGCATTGACCAAACTTGGATGTTCTTTAGATACACAAATTGACAGAAGAGAAGGAGCTGATTTGTTGCTGGTTTCTGGCTTGAATGATGGATGGGATCACAGTGTCATTTCTGTGTGAGATCCTATGTGGAGGAAGCAGAGTGGGGAGCAGGAGAGAGAGTGAGTTTACATTTAAATTACAAGATGATTGTGCAGCAGCCAAGTAGGGGTACTCAGTTGGGGCTGGAGAGATGGCATTTAGAAGGTATTCAGGGAAAAATCTATTAATTTTTAAAATACTGATTTTTCTTTGATGTCCTCCCTGCATTTTTCACCTTTTAACATTTTTTTTCTTCTAAGGACCAACTATGGGTCTTACAAGATTCTGTCATCTCAACACAGTCAGATAAAAAGATAAATAAATGTTCAATTTGATCATTTTGCAGGAATTTGAGGTATTTTGACAGGAATAAGTCTTCCACCTCTTCATTCTCTTCAGTGTTCATTCTAGAATACCAAAACATTGCCAAGAATAATGGTGCCAAGCAAAGAGGAAAAAGGCAATTATAAAAATGTGGGAATGTAATTTCCTAACATCTGATTAGTACTTCCCTTGTGGACTCACATATTTGGAACTCTAAAAAAATCATGTTTCTTAGATCTAAAATAACCGCAAAAACAATAAGCAAATCAAAGCTTCCCTAAAATGTTCTAGATAAACATTTATTTTCAACATGACAGTAAAAAAAAATTTCTAGGCCTGCTTATGAGGCACCAAATATTAACCTAGCTATTAACATGTTGTTGGCAAGTATAATAAAAGTAAGAGAAAAACTTAGATGTTACATTCTGCTATTCTTGTTTAAGTAGAGCAGTTTCAGAACTTGAAACTTGTAGTGATGTGAGAATAAACAGAACAAGTGTAGAAAACAGATATGAGAGTTTACCTTCCCCATCAAGCAATTTGCATTAAATAGTTAGACATGTATGGTAAGACATATGATAATAGTGTCTTGTATGATGCCTATATTTGCAATATTTGCATTCAATTTTAACTCATACACTTTCCTTCTAAAACTGCTATAACTGTACATGTCAGTATTGTGGATGTGAAATGCAGCCAGAATGAATCAAACATTTTTCTTGTATTTTACATATTAGCAATGCACATTTTACTAATGATTATTTTTAGTTCCCACATTTATTAAATGCAAAGTGACAGCTGAGGAGCTGCATTTGGTTTTCAAATAAATGACAGATAGTAAAGAGGATATGACTAAAAGAGCAACAAAGCGGTATTAACAATATGGGGCACACATTTCAATTTCAACAAGCATTTGAAATTGAGGTAGGCTATTATGTATCTGTGTGGGCTGGACACGCAGTTATTTTAACTCAATCATAGGAAAACTGATAATATAAATTATCGAATGCCCATTTCTGAAAAGCAAGCAATTTTTTTTCTCAAAATAGAAGGAATCTCATTTACTTTTACTGAAAAGCTAAAAATGGATTCAAAAACTTCCCTAGAAATAAAAATCGTTATAAAATTTTCTCGTTGATAATCTTATTCATTCAAATAAATTAAGTAAAATAAGATCCCTGAATCCTTTCTTTCCCCCCTTCCTTTTTCAGTATGAAGCTACGTTCCATATATTTAAATGATTACAAGACATTGGAAGCAATTACGAAGAGCTGTCAGGTTTCTATGCTGCCTCCATACATGCCATTGCAATGAGAAATACAAAGACTACAGCATATAAAATTGAATAACTACTGGCTCAAAAGACTAGGAGACTTCAATGCATCTACTTACTTACCAAGCAGAAGTTTTCTCTTAAGCAGTCACTGGAAAGTTCATAAGAATCTCGTCATTAGAAAATATGAAAGAAGTCAAAGTAGCAGATACAGAGCACAAAGAAAACATTTTTAAAAAGCTTACTTTTTAAAAGTTGCTTTTTCCTTGAGCTAAACAGTATGAAAAGAAAAATCTATGATGATCTCTTTATTTCCAAGACAATCATGTCAACTCCAAAAGAGAGAGATTGGGCCACCCGCACAGAGAATCCCATCCAAGTGACACTTTTCCAGCATTAAGGGAAAAAATAGGAGGGTCCTGTATTTCCTCCTAGTCTTGTGACGTGCACATAGCTGACTGCTTGGACTAAAAAAGCACTCCTTGTCAATTTTTACTGAAAATTATGACTAACAAATTCTCTACAGAACATCCTTAAAGGGAAATCCTGCAAGGATTAGTATTTGAAACATCTGGGTAAGGTCCAAAAAGTTTAAAGTTCACAGCCTTTGTGAAACCACATATCTACTTGAGAAAATTCCCCTGACCAGCCTCAATCAGGGACACAACAGCTTTTTTGTTGCTGTTGTTAGTTTTTTTTTTTTTTAAGGTTTTCTAAAAAGATGATGTATTTTCTGTTTCTCTGTTGTCAGGTTCATCTGATTTTGATTCTATTTTCTGGTGGCTGTCAGAGCAGACCCCCCACCCCCACTCCCCTTTAGATTTGAAATGGCTGAACTGCAGATCTTTTCTGTTGAAGTATCTGAAAGAGTTGGGCCTTGTATTCTCACCTGCAAAGTTCTTGGTAGTTTGAGAGATGAGTTCTGGGTTGTAGTCTTTATCACTACCTTCTTGGGAAATTCATGGACATTAAGCCTTTGGATTGAATAGAATAACTCAAGGTAGTTACCTGCTCTCTGCACCTTCAAGTGAGGACTTAGCGTTCCCTGCCTGGCTGTTTCCCTAAGAGCTGGCAACAATTGTTATGTCATCTTCATGGCTGTATGACTTCATTTAACTGTGGACTCATCTCTGCCTTATACATCATCGGTTGAAACATTAAAAGTGATCAGCTATTTCAAGAGTTAGATCTGAAGAAATGTTTGGATACTAAACTTCTCCACAACTTAAATTCTCTATGGGTTGCACTGAAACAAAGTGGATGGTATTTTTGCTGATAAGATTTCCATTTGAGGATATTTCTTAAGTTTGGAAGATGAGATGACAGAAGCACCCTGTTGCAGCTTCCTAAGTTTCAGAGCAAACATTTAAGTTTGGTTTAATGTTGTTTCACTACTAAAAAAAAATAGCACATTAATATTTATCTGTGATAATTTGGGGCCAAGCTGCTGCCTGCTAAATTGGCGTCCTATAACAGAGGGCTACTTGAAATCATGGCTACTCTGCTTACAATCGGGATCCCTGCCAATGTGCCTGGAAAGACTGAGAAACATGTTTCAAGTGTTGGGCTCCTGCTACCCATGTGGGGGGTATGGATGGAATTCCAGATTCCTGGCTTCAGCCAGGCCCAACCTCGGCTTTGCAGCTATTTTGAGAATCAGTACAAGAAGATTTCTCCCACTCTGTCTCTCCTTACTCTATAACTTGTTTGTCAAATAAAGAAAACTAAAAAAAAACCTATATATCTCAAACTAGTCATCTTCCCTGCATTCACACTTCGATTACTGCATGAAGTATTTAACAATTGGTATCTGTGTACATTCTGGACCCTTTTTCAATTTTTGCCACAGAGGAGTATTTATTTTAAAATACTGGCTTGTTAAATTAGATTTGAAAATGCTTATTTTTGAAAATTTGTAACCAAAACTAAGAAACATAAAATGATGTATAATCCAAGACAGCCACTGACCATTATTTTTCTACCTCTTTGGAATTTTACTTATGTAATGTAAATAGTAATCACATCAATAAATTCCTACATTTTGCATAAACATTTATATAGCTATGTATATATATATGTGTGTGTGTGTGTATACATATATACATACACACACCTATGAGTTTCATACTCAGAGAATACCAAATAGAAAACCAAAACCACATTGTCCATACTAATAGGGGATGGGAAATAACCTTTTTATCACATCAATAGGTTCATGATTGAGATAAAAAATAAAAATAAAAAATAAGTAGCACACGGACACATTTAATATAATTTTTAAAAAGTTTTTATTTTGAAAGGCAGAATTAGAGCAAGAGAGAGAGAGACAGAGAGATTTCTTGCATTTGCTAACTCACTCCTCAACTAGCCACAACAGCTAGAGCAAGACCAGGGCAACACCAGGAGTCAGCATTTAATCAGTATGTTCTGTGTGGGCAGCAGTGACCCAAGCACTTGTGTCATCTGCTGCTGCTTTCCAGGCGCTATAGCAGGAAGCTGGATTGGAAGTGGGAAATCTGGGACTCACACTGCCTCTATGCACCACATTGGCATTGCAGGCAACGATGTTAACCTGCTATGTCAATGCATTGCCTTCATTGGATTTTTTTTTTAAATTTCATTTTATTTTATGAAACAGTTTCTTAGGCTCTGGGATTCCCTCAACCCCTCCTCATGCCCTCCCCCCATGGTGGATTCCTCCACCTTGTTGCAGTATTACAGTTCAAATCCAGTCATGATTCCTTCATTGCAAGCATGTACCATGCATACAGTCCAGCATCTTATTGTCCAGACAAATTCAACAGTTTCTTGGGGAGACCATATCTGGTCTGAATAATATAAATTTGATGTGACGTGACAGACTTTAGAAATACAATACCCAAAGTAGCAGGTAGATATTTATTTTTATTAAGTATGTATAGCTGGGGGAAGTATCACTGGACAAAGCTAGGTAATGCCAAGGCTTATTTTGCGCTAGTATGTCCTGAACTCTATCTATCATTATTATATATAATTTAAAAAATCACTATACTGTGATTTTTAAACCAACAAAACATTTTTAAAGTATCTGGTTATAATGTAATAAAACATATAACAAGATGATATTCCTTCTTTTGCTTTCTCTGGCACCAAAAGTTACATTGGACACTTTTCAAATATATAGGAATGAGGGAAGGCTAAAAACCCATTTTAGGGTTTGATTTTTAAGAATATTTGCATTTATTAGGTATTAAAGAACCATCTTTTTCTGTGTTAACCATTTGTCATGACTTCAAACACTTATTCAAGTTTGAAGTCTACATCCAGTAGGCTTCCCTTATCCATAATTCATATTTGTGTTTTCAGTTATCTGTGGTCAACTGCAGTCCAAAAATACTGTAAGGAAAACTCCAGAAATAATTGATTCATAAGTTTTAAATGACATATAGTTCTGAATGGAGTGATGAAACTTGCCATCATATCACTCTATCCACTCCGGATGGCACTTATCCTTTGTTCAGCATATCTATGCTGCATATCTGCCAGTCCATCAGTCACTTAGTAACCTTCTACATTATTGGATCACTTGTCTATGGCAGTGCTTGTATTCCAGTATTCCTTGTTACATAGAAAAGGCCACAAAATGTGAAACTAGTGATGCTGGCAACTCCAGGATGTCACAGAGAAGCCTTAAATTGCTTCCTTTAAGTGAAAAAAGTTCTCAATAAAGAAAAGACATCATATGCCTAAGTTGCTAAGAGTTAAGGTAAGAATACATCCTCTGTCCATTAAGTTATGGAAAAGGAAATGGCTAATTTTTCTGCTGCATCTCAAATTTCAAAAGTTAGGTCTACAGTGCATGCTAAGTGCTTAGTTATGATGAAAAAGACTTTATATTTCTGCAGATATTGGAAAAACATGATGCATGCTGGATTTAGTACTAGTTGTGGTTTCAGATATCGCTGGAGATCTTGGTCTACATCCTGTGTACATAGGGGGAAATGAGAGAAACTAGTAGAATTGAAGAATGTGTTTTAGCTGGATAAAGACAGGTTCAGTAGGAAATTATTTTGTACAGTTCTTTCACTATTTTATGTTGAATATCAAGAAAAACAATCTTGTGGATTTTTTTAGCTTGACTAGTCAGATAATGATTTTTGTTGCTGTTGTTGGGTTACCATTTGAATAAAAAATATTTCAGTCAAGTTGCCTACTTAAAAGTCTTTACTTACAAGTAAAGACTTGTATGTGTCCTTCTGGTAGATTATTTGAAAAATATTACATACATTTTAAAACAAGTTTTGTATATTTTAAAACATTTATTTGAAAGGCACAGAGAAAAAGAAAGGGAAACAAAGATCTTCCCTCCACTTGTTCAAACACTTGCAGCAGGCTAAAGTTAGGAGCCAGGAACTCCATCTGGGTCTTTCACATAACAGGTTTGAAATCAAATACCCTGAGCATCATTTGCTGCATTTTGGATATAATAGCACAAAGCTGCATTAAACGTGGAGGTAGAACTCCAACCTGGGCATTATGACATTGGATACCAGCACCCCAAGTGGTAGCTCAACTTGTTCTGCTATAATGTCTGCCTCATAGGGCACATGCTATTTCTTAGAAAAGGAAGACATTTGATAAATAAAATGTATTTTGTAAAGAATCTGATGATTACCAAACTGTCTCACAGAATGGAAATATTTTTTCTTCTTGGGCATGTTTTAAGGCTCCCTATATATCCACAGGATAATGATTAAATTCTTCAGCTTATTTCATGATTCCTCCAGTCTCTCTACTTCATCTTACATTATACTTACCCAGATAACTTTTCCTATTTCTCTTACTTGAGGGCTCCCCAAACATTTCATCATCTCATGTTAATTCCTATTAAATACTTATGAACCTCCTTTTCAAAGGAGGGCCCAGAAATGCTCTATTTCCCCTTTATTTTCTACCAAGCTAACTCTAGTTCCTCTTGCAGGGGTCATGCCTACCCTCTATATGTGTGACGGTATGAACTTCATTTCTACTTCCATTGCAACCTCTGCTTTCTCCTGTACAAAACACTGTAATTACTGATTTCTTGTCATCTGTTTGAAAGTAACATACTTCAAAAATTTACAAGCCTGGAGCAATGGCTCAACTGGCTAATGCTCCTTCAAATGCAATGGAATCCCGTAAGAGTGTTGGTTTGTATACTGGGTGCTCCAGTTCCTGTCCAGTTCCCTGCTCATGGCCTGGGGAAAGTAGCAGAGTATCGCCCAAAGCCTTAGGACCCCATATCCATATGGGAGAAGCTTTGGCTCCTGGCTTTGGATCAGCTCAGCTCTGGCCATTGTGGCCATTGGAGGAGTGCAACAGAGGATGGAAGATCTTGTTCTCTGTCTCTCCTGTAAGTCTGCCTCTCCAATGAAAACAAATCTAAAAAATTCAGATATTTATGACTATTCCTAGCATTTAACATTCATTTAAGAGACAGTAATTGTTGTATCAAAGGTTTAAATTCACTAAGTCTTCTTTTTATTCCATTATACCATGGTTATGATTATCCTTGTTGTTCCTTAAAACAAATATTCAGGCTGTCTTACTATTGTTCACTCAATACACAGATTAAGGGCAAGTGTGACAAAAATTAGTAGTACAATACTGGAAACATACACTATTTTTGCTATCATCATTTGTTGAAAACAGACTATCCTTTTCTCACTGTGTAATATTGATACCTTTGAAAAAGATCATTTGGTCATATATGAGTTTATTTCTGGGCTCTTTATTCTGTTCCATTAATCTATATGTCAGTATCATATTGTTTCAGTTTCTGCCGACTAAGATGTTTTAAAACTAGGAAGTATATTCTTTTTTAAAAAAATTAAAATTATATGTATTTATAGGCTAAGTGTAATATTTTAATACATGTATTCAATGTGTACTGTTCAAAGGAATCAACATTTCCTGTTATTTGATATTTTTTGTTTGGAGTCTTTAAACTTTTTTTTACTTGCTCATTAAATATGAAAAACTACTGTGAATTATAGTATTTCCATTATGCTGTGTATCAGATCTTATTGCTTGGATCTGATTTGGTACACATTATTCAAACTTCTTAAACTCACTCCGCCACCAGCCTGTATAATTATCTCTGTATTTAGATTGAGTGGTTTTTAGCTTCATACAGGTGGGAGAACATGAAGTGCATATCACCTACGTTTAGCCACCTTACTTAACCTGCTTATTCTCCAGTTGCAACTATTTTGCTTCCATTGACAGGAGAAATTGGAACCCGTGTGCATCAATCCCATTTCTGAATATATATTCAAAAAACTGGAAAGCACCTTAGAGATATTGGTACACCCATGTTCAATGAAATACTATAATAGCTAAGAGGTAGAAACAACCTTAATGGTCATTGACAGATGAATGGATTAAGCGTAGAATATGTACATAATGGAATATTATTTAGCTGCAGAAAGTAGGAATTCTTTTTCATGCTACTACATAAATGAACCCTTTTTTTACACATGTCACAAAAAAGTATATTAGTTTTATATAATAATAAAATAATTTAGATATTTATAATTACCATTACATATAAATGTTTATAAATTCTCAATAACAAAGTAAAACGATGGTTATCAGAAGCAGGGAAGGGGGGAAAGAATTGTGAAGTGCATATTATGGGATTTCAGCTTTGAAAGATGCAAAAATTCTAGATATGCCAACATGCATGTAGTTTACATTACGATTCTATATATAAAAATGATCAAAATGGTATTTTTTCTACCACAACAGAAAAATGACCAGCAAAACAAATATTGCTCCAAGATTTGTGTGGAAGATAAACCTCCCAGAGTTTTAAACATGTGTTTTATTTCATTTCTCCTGTTTGATGGGGGGACAGGATTTATGATCGTCAAAAGAAGCAAATCTCTTTGTCATTCAGCTTCATTCAGCTGACATTAAAATGATTTCATTGCTTTGGATTGTACAGCATTTCTGAAGAAGCAATGAATTAATGCCCCCCCCCCTTTCTTTGGTAAGGTTTTTGAATTAGAAAGTCAGTTACAGATTGAGGAAGACAGAGAGATATCTTCCTCCATTCATTGGTTCAATCCCCTGGGAAAGAATCAAATCAGGAACTAGAAAAACCTTATGTGGGTGACAGAAACCCAAACATTTGGGCCATCGTCTATAGTTCTCCACAGGCCATTAGTAGGAAGCTGGATGAGAAGGGGAGTATCTGGGACATGAACTGATGCCTTATGAGATGCTTGTGTTGCAGATGGTGTCTTCACACACTACATCACAATGCCAGACACCAAACTGCCTTTTAATCTACATCTGTGCTGCACTTCAAATGAGCTGTGCCTTGATCTCATCACCCTCAACATTTTGTGGTCTAAAGCATATTTTCTAAAAAGTGTACGAAAACTATGTACTTAGGTTAAGTAACTGCTATATTTATTCTTATTTATCTAAGGTACATTATGATTTTGGCAATATATTACTTCCTTGTTGCATTTTTTCAAGATTTATTTTTATTGGAAAGGCAGATCTACAGAGAGAGACACAGAGAAAGGTCTTTCACCGGCAGGTTCACTCCCCAAATGGCCGCAACAGACAGAATTGAGCTGATCCCAAGCTGGGAAGCTGACAAGAGCTGCTTCTGGGTCTCCCACAGTGGTGCAGTGTCTAAAGGCATTGGGCCATCCTCTACTGCTTTCCCAGGCCATAAGCAGAGATCTGGATGGCAAACAGAATAGGTGGGACATGAACCAGTACACAAATGGGATGCTGCACTTGAGGGTGGAGGATTAGCCAGTTGAGCCAATGCCCTGGATCCCTAATGGAGCTTTTTAATGGCCAGAAATGGGAGATCTCTGATTTTTCAAATACACAGGGGACTGGCTTTGTGAAGTAATGTATTAAGCTGATGCCTGCAACACTGGGATCCCCCATCAGAGCACTAGTTCTAGTTCCAGTTTCTCTACTTTTGACCCAGTTTCACGCTGATAAGCCTGAGAAAACAGTGGAAGATGTCAGCAAGGGAGAAGATCTGACTGAGGAAAACTGGCTTCTGGCTCCTGATTTTGACCTGGCCCAAATATGGACTTTGGGAACACTGCGGGGGGGGGGGGGGGAGGGGAGGGGAACCAGTCGATGGAATATTGATCCTCTAACTACCTTTCAAATAAACAAATCTCACAACAAAAACATGGGTCTAGAGATGGAACACTTCAGAGTAAACACCTAAGTATGTTTTCAAACATATTTACTATAACCGGAATAGCAGGAATGAGATTTGAAAACATAGCTATCCATTACTGGAACCAGCTGTTTGGGAAAGCAATGTAGTAAGACTGAATGGTCAATAAATGGAAATTTTCAAGTAATGAAAGAAACATAAAGATGAAGGAATTACTATGTAAGGAAAGGAAAGTTAACTCTTTAGTAGTATTCTGAATGAGAATTCAAAATATAAATATATAATGTGTCAATTAATTCTAGTACTTATTAAAATAATGAAAACCTCAAAGTACCATAAAATTAAACAGAATAACTAATTTTATTTTTAACCATGCCCATAAATATCACAATGAGCACTATACAATTTTCATTTATGAAATCAGATCTCCACATATAAAATCAAGCATATAATTTTATTTACAAAAACAATACTTTTTTTTAATTATGGAAAAATAGGAGTTACTGCAACAGGAAAAACAGAATGCATAAAAAGTAACACAGGGGCCCGGCGGCGAGGCCTAGCGGCTAAAGTCCTCGCCTTGAAAGCCCCGGGATGCCATATGAGCGCCAGTTCTAATCCCGGCAGCTCCACTTCCCATCCAGCTCCCTGCTTGTGGCCTGGGAAAGCAGTCGAGGATGGCCCAATGCATTGGGACCCTGCAATTGCGTGGGAGACTCGGAAGAGGTTCCAGGTTCCCGGCTTCGGATTGGCGTGCATTGCGGCTCACTTGGGGAGTGAATCATCGGATGGGAGATCTTCCTCTCTGTCTCTCCTCCTCTCTTCCTCTCTGTATATCTGACTTTGTAATAAAAATAAATCTTTAAGGAAAAAAAAAAGTAACACAGAACAACTTTTTTTAAATTTATTTCATCATCTCTTCTATTTATTTTTTGTGATCTTGCCTGACAAAACATGAATTACTTTGGTATTTGCTAAAATACAAATAAATAAAATTTTTAAGCAAAGAGTAAATTAAAAAATAGGTTGAGTGTTCAGTATTTTGGAAGCTAAACGCCAAATCAATCTAAATTGGAATTTGTGGTTAACAGGTCCTTGTCATTGTTCTTTCTTTGCTCGTATGAAAATGTACTAGAAAATACTCATGGAAAACTGTTTTAATTAAATCTTAAACTCTTATCAGTTTTACTGATAGTGCTTAGTATTAGTCACTGTCACTCAGGATTAGTGATTGTCTGCAATCATGCAGAGGTGGACTGATCTTTGTAATCAAAAATTTTAAAATAAAAAATGCAAAGTAAGGAATTACATGAAATAATATTTTCCCTGGTATTTGGCATTTATTATTATTATATTCAAAATATAACAAATTGTTTAAATTCATTTGGTTAGAATGATTACTCCAAGGAGCTATTCTACTTTTTAACTAATAAGCTTCAGAAAGCAATACCTTTTATTTGAAATAAGAGTTTCTACTTTTGGAAGAAAAAGTTTCAGTGACCTGAATATGCTTACTGATTTTCTTATCACCAGAAAAAACAGTCTAAGTATCTATCATACAGCTATTTGTGAAATAGTAGGTACTAGGGCTGCTAAGAAAATGAAAAATGAAATCCAACAATGTATACTGGGCAAAAGAAAAATCCAGTATTTAAATTTCACTTACTCTATTATTAAATGGGACATACAACTACTTGTAAATCTCATGTTTTTTCTCATTTTTAGTAGCAACTTGTATGTAACAAAGCATAATAATGTACTGGCCACTCTTTTGTTCTTGTGCCCTATAAAGCATATGTTATGTCCCAAACTCATGAAAGTTCACTCCAGTAGAGGATATAGGAGGCCATCTCCCTGCCAGAAATTAGAGCAAGAGCTTAGTAATACATCTAAATATATACAAGCATATTTATGCAATGCAAATTTTTGTATTAATTTTGAATCATTCTTCATTAAGAAAAACCACATGATACATTTTTAGATACCCAATGTATACTTTTGAAAAATAATCATGACCACATTGTAAGCTTCTGCTTGAATGTGTATAAATACAGTAATATCATTTGAAAACTAGTGCAAACAAATCAGTCCTTTCCTGGACATGGACAATACCAAAAAATTTACATTTCACTTACCATTTGCAAAAAAAAATCTAAAATGTATAATTTTCAGGATTATGTGAAATATCCTTACGTTATTTTTACATGAAAATAACTTCTTTCACGTAAAAATCATGAGAAAATATTGTAAAAGAAAACCTTTCCAGAGACCCCATTTTATAAAATTTAAAATCTGTAGAAAATTTCCATTTAATGTATCATTGCTGTTTTAACTGTATTGTAACTGGGGTGGGATTGTTACAGGGGAATGGAGAGTTATGAAGTGACTTTTTTTTGTGACCACTCACCTTTAATTCTGGGGAGAAACATTTACTACTTAACAAAAATAAATTAAGATAATTACTCCTCTGTCACAGATGACTTCCTGGATTTCAGAACCAGGTCTTTAACGGATGAAGAAAGTTCCTTCAGTTCTTTACGAGTAGTATTGATGATATCTTGCTGCTCTTTGTCCAATTCCTCATTCAAAGAATCATCTCCCTGTCCAGTCTTCTTATTCTGACTAACCAACTGCTTTACAACCAAACCTTGATATTGTACCAAAAGAGTATGTTGAGCCTGAAAAAAACAGAAAGATGAAGATAATTTAATTCAATTTTCAGTGGAACAGGTACAGCAGGATATGTATGACTAAAACATATCTTTATAAAATATTGGACATGAAAATAGAAAAGCAAATATAGCAAAATCCTTAATCTAAGGAGTATACAGTTTAGGGGAAATAAAACATGAATGCAGATCACTTTCAGTTGACTTAACACAAAGATATGGTCAAAATGATAGAGTAGTTTAAAGTCAAACTATTTTTAGCTAAAAGATTTTCAGAGGAATCTGTGTAGGATAAGATTTTTGAACTGGACCTGAAGGATAATAAACCTAGAGAAGCAAAATTATCTTGTCTAAAAGCTTAATTTATAAATTTGGAGCATTCTTTACAATGGATCTTATGAATCCTGAATTTTGAGCCAGTTGTATTTTAAAAATCAGTCTCCTTTTTAGTATTTAGCCATTTGTTGTGTTGAAGTATAATTTTGCTGATCTTGGCAGATTTTAGGATAATCTAGACTGGCTTGTAACTCTAACAAGACATTTGTCGACAATTAAGGTGCAGAACATTTTTTTTGGCGGGGGGTGTTGTGTGTAGGAAAATCCTCAACACCATGGTGAGGAATAACTAATCTTTGTGTCCGACCCAGCGAGGCATGAGCCAGTCCACGCCAGCCAACAAATGGATAAATACTAAAATGAAATAGACACGAGACAGCTGAATGGTACCTTATAGCCATTTTAAGGTATATAGCAGCCAGTCCTGTATATAAACTAAAATTGAAATGTCAATGAGCTAATCATAGGCTGTGGTTAGGACTTGCTTTTTTTTTTTTTTTTTAACATACTGGTTACTCAAAACCATGTCAATTCCATAATGTTGCAAATTGCTGTTGATGTTATATTGGGACTCTTAATTGACTGGGATGATATTCTACCTGCTCTAACTTCAGACCAGAAATGGTCTCCCCAAGAAACTGTTCAACCCATCTGGACAATAAGTAGCTGGACTCTATGCTTGGTATACGTTTGCAGGGAAAGAATCTTGATTGAATTTGAACTGTAATACTGCATCAAGGTGGAGGAATCCACCAGGGGGGAGGGGCGTGGGTAGGGATGGGGGATTCCCAGAGCCTATGAAACTGTCACATAATGCAAAATAATTAATAAAAAAAAAAAAATAAAAGACATCAGAGGAGAAAATTAAAAAAAATCAGTCTCCTAATTCACTGTTCACATTCTATTCCCTGAAAATATTCAGAATCTAAGAACTTGAAGTTTAAAATATATTGAAGTTTAAAATATATTAAATAGGTAATACCTCTGGAATTTTATTATTAAGAAAAGCAATGATCTGTGGGACACATCTTCCTGGTGCATGGAGCATGCTGTGGGTTGAGAACTGAAACAGTAAGACTGATGTGAGGTGCAGAATGAGTGCAGGGTCTTCTGTGACTTTCAGCTGTTCAGCGAGTGCTTGTCGATGCTGGAACATTATCTGCCTAAACAAATATAAAATCTAATAAATGTATTAACACTTACCAAGTTCTCACTGATATTAATTTTTTTCTCTATTCAGTTCATAGCTTGTCTAGCTAATTTTATAAGCATTTTAAGGTACATTCCATACATGGGGATAATATGGACAGACACAACCTTCCTTAAGTGGCATGGTCAGGTTGACTATAGAACAAGATACAGGTCAGAGATATTCAACTGTAAGCTTTTGAGTGTCTAGACATGAAACAGAACTACACTGATACAGAAACGTTTCTTGCACAGAAAGTCTCTAAGCTGAGAAAAATTTCCAAGCTTAACAGACTATGAAATAAGGAACTCCACTACCTTATCTGAAGTGTTAGAAAGGAATACTAATTTTAAGACTTTGAGCATACTTGAACATTTATCAGGAATCTTGATAGGGTTTTCTATGAACAATTTGGTCATATTCAAATTCCAGGTATTAAAGGTACCACACTTAAGTATGTTAATAATACAGACGACTCAATTTTACCTTTCTCTTTTCTTGTCTCCTTTCTTTAGCATAATATCACACGTTTCTGTTGCTGAATCCAGACAAGAAAGAAAGTCTTCTATGCTCTGAAAATATATTTTAAATAATTTAACTTATAACAGGTGCTAAAGAAATATAGAATAAATATGTGTGTGTGTATAAAATCTTCACATACAATTCTTTCAAAAGTTCATAGCCATAAGAAAAATTGGGATTTAGAGCTTAACAGAAAAATGCCCCAGTATTATTCTTTCACCTTATTTCCTAAAGAGGTACATGAGTGCAATATACTTATTTTAGATTGAGTTCACAATTATTCTGGTAAAAACCTACTAAAGATCTTTATAATACAAACCTCCAACTGGGAAAACTAACCAGAATCAAATGTTATTTACCTTTTCATTCAGAGAATTATGGAGTTTTGTGAGAGTTACTTTGGTTTCTTCTGACAATTTGCTTAAAATCTTTTTTCTTACCTGTAAGGAAAAAAATTGTTTATGATTTTTTGGGGGCATTATGCTCCTGACACATAGTTGTTATATGATCAAGAAAAAAAAAATTAAAGCATTTTTATTGCTGAAACATAATTGTGAGTCGATTTTATATTGCTCTTGAATTTTAGATCTAACTAGGAATGAAAACACACCAAAAAAACAAAGCAAAACATACACAAACACACACACAAGCATTCTAGAATCAGAGAGCTAGCCAACAGCCAGCTGGTCAAAGACAGTTCTAGTCCTCAAATCTGTACTAGCAACAAGAGGGTGCTTCAAAAAACTTCACAGAAAATGTGCATTATGAAAAACCTATGCTTGGATTTCAGAATTTTTTCCACCAAAATAAACTTCAATTTCATTATTCGTGAGCTTCCTCATCTCCCATGTAAGAGGAACACTGGAGAGACAGTGGGAAATACAGTATTTGGAAAAAGAGTTATCTCTTGTGCACGGGGGTGGAAAGAGAATACTCATCCCTTCGCAGTGTCAGCTGAGAAGGTACTCTGTCATAAAGAAGAAGGATGCCTGTAAGATGGAAAACTGATCATGTCCTGTGGCTGGATGTTAGGCTGAGTGGTGTACAGAGGACTGTATGACCTACATCAAAGGCAGGATAGGTATATGAAATCATTTTTAATAACTCAGCTTTGCTGAATGTCAATCTTGAGTAGATCAAGAAGGTTAAGGGAGAAGAGCAGAGGTCATTGTCATTTTAGTGACAGATAGCAACCTTCTTCCACTTGGAGAACTGAGAACCAAAGCTCCACCTGCCATTCCAAGAAAGGCAAAGGTGAGCTTTCAACTTTAGCCTGTGTTGAGAACTTTGAAAAATATTCTGCAACTATGTAAATAATGAAATGAGATGATGTTATCACATGAAAATGACTACAAAGTTGTTGAAACTAGTGAGAATGCTGTTAAGGATTGTGAATAGAAAAAAAGACAAGCTACATAACATGAATTTGGAAAAGAAATCCTGTTGATTTCAAAGTATTTAAGCACTGCTATTTTTAACAGACTGTTTATATAACCAATCCTGTCAGCAAGTGTGTATATATTATGTGAAATCTAAGACTGTTTAGATTTTTTTCTAAAAACTTTTTACTGTGTTATTTCAAGTGAGAGAAAATGTGCTTACACTTAAAGCAAAAAACATTAAGAGTGGTAAACAAATCACTAACATACTTCACTTGTAATGGTTGAAGGATCATCTACCGCCATCATCAAATCTGAAGCTAAGAAGTTGAAAATGAGGTTGGTGATGTCTGTACACACAGTCTTCAGCAGGTGCTTGGTAAGGGAAGCCTGAGTGTCATCTGGAAAAAAAGGAACTGAATTAAAACAAACTCCTCCCCCCAAAAACATGAGAATCAATGAAGAAAAATCAGTATTAAATATACCTGCAAAAAATTTCATCCCTTTTTCAAACAATCTAATATTATTGTACAAGTTTGAAACTTCTTCTTGCAAATCCTTGATGGTGCGTTTTCTGCCAGTTCCAGATGCAGAAGTTGAAGACATAAATACTGAACGTACTACCTCGAGATAAATTTTATTAAGAGGCCTGTGCAAAAGAGAAGTATATTTAAGTCTATTAAAATGTACTGGATTTGTGCAGGCAATAAATTTTGATTCAATCAAACCTTAAAAGATTTAACAAAATAAAATAAATTTAGATGACATTTCACCCAGAATGTTTCACAACCCTAGGAATGAAATGGACTATTTTCTTATCTCTGCGTACTCAATGTTACTGCACTGAAGACAATAAAAACATTAACTGGGCCCAACGTAGTGACCTAGAGGCCAAAGTTCATGCTTTGAACATCCTGGGAACCCATTTGGGCATGGGTTCTAACCCAGGCAGCCCAGCTTCTCATCCAGCTCCCTGCTTGTGGCCTGGAGAAGCAGTTAAGTACAGCCCAAAGCCTTGGGACCCTGCATCCATATGGGAGACCCAGAAGAGGCTGCTGGCTCCAGCATGGTTCAGCTTCAGGCATTGCAGCCGCTTGGAGAGTGAACCAATGGATGGAAGATTTTCCTCTGTCTCTCCTTCTCTCTGCATATCTGCCTTTCCAGTAAAAATAAATAAATCTTAAAAAAAAATTAACAATACAGACTTCACAGTTCAAAACAAATTTTTAATGCTATTTGGAGTATAACTATAAATATGTTCTTGTGCTCAGGAATTACATCTTAAATTTCCAATGCCTAAATTACTAAGGGATATTGCATTAAAACTTTCTTGGTGTTTATTATTAACAAAAAGAATTTCCTTTTTTAACTAGTGAAAAATACAGTTCTGTAACTGTTTATGAACAAATATGTTTACATAAATTTAAAAAAACTCACTAGAAGCTGTATTTCTAAATTCAAAGCTGGATGTACTTGGATGCTGGATTATATTTATGGAAACTTATATACTCCTATTAATTTGAGGGATGACAAGTTAGTTTAGTAATGGTCAAGTTAAACAATTTCATCTCCTTTTGTATAAAAATAAATTCAATCTGATTCATTCATAAGGCAACTTGTCTAACGTTAATTTTTCTTGAGGATACTCTATTACTTAATTTTCACCCTAACAGCAAATATTTTATTAATTAAAACAGCAAATTATTTTTTTTCTTTTGTATACAATTTCTCATGCTATGGAAACCAGTGACTACTGCTGGTATTTTCTTTCCAACTAAGACCTAAGATTAAATCAGTGAACGAGGACATTTTTAAAGGTTTTTATCCTTTGTTTTCCTATATTGCTTTGCCCAAAGCACCTAATACATATTTGTTGAACTGCTGCAGTCAAGTAAAATCTACAATTTGGCAGCTAGATTAAATTCTAGGCTTGGAAAAGGAAATGCCTAAAATATATTTTTGTTGTTCTCCAGGAGAATTTTAATAACTCACAGAGCATCTATCATAAAATAGAAAAATGCAATTTATACGTGCCTTATCAAGTGTTCTGCAAGTTCAGAAATAAATTCCTCAGGAGCATCTTGTACATGTTTTCTTAAAATGTCTTCAATTTCATCCTGGAACATAAAAGTCATCTCTGGCTTTTTCTTTCCTATAATAGAGACAAAAAAAAAAAAGAGAGAGAAGAAAACAAATATGTAATAAAAATAATTTTTATTAACATAATTAATCAAGACACTGATATTAATTTAATGTCAATAAAAGCATCCATGTTAACAAATAATACCTAATGAAAATACTGCTTTAGAAAACTATATAGTAGATGTGATGGAATTTATATAATTTTCCAACTTCATCCTAAAATGATCTTCTCCCAACAATTTCATCAAAAGATAATAAAGATAATTTTCTCCCTCATCTAATTTAGATGATGCAAATACACAGAAAAAATATTTTATGAAAAGGTGAAAAATGAACAGTGGTAGAATTTTCTTCATAAAAAATTATGTTACCTACAATCCTAGTAGAATTGGTAAGCTAAATTTTGACTTTTTGGAAAGAAACTAAGCTAAGAACAAAACAGAAACAATCCAATTCATCATATACTACACTTATAACTTATTTTTGTTCTCAGAAAAACAAATACATACACATAGAAACACACACAGGAAAATTTGTACGCAACTAGTGCTACGGAAATATGTGTTGTAATAATGTAGTGTCCATCAAGTTACTTGGAAAAGTAAAAGTTGTATGTAAAAAAACTAGCAATATTTCCACTAGAAATCGCAAAGTTTTTTTTTTTAAGATTTATTTTATTTTCATTACAAAGTCAGATATACAGAGAGGAGGAGAGACAGAGAGGAAGATCTTCTGTCCAATGGTTCACTCCCCAAGTGAGCCGCAATGGCCGGTGCTGCGCCAATCTGGAGCCAGGAGCCAGGAACCAGGAGCCAGGAACTTCCTTCCAGGTCTCCCATGCGGGTGCAGGATCCCAAGGCACTGAGCCGTCCTCGACTGCTTTCTCAGGCCACAAGCTGGGAGCTGGAAGGGAAGTGGAGCTGCCAGGATTAGAACCGGCACTCATATGGGATCCCGGTGCGTTCAAGGTGAGGACTTTAGCTGCTAGGCCACACTGCCGGGCCCAGAAATTGCAAAGGTTTAAAGGTGTCACCAACACTAAAAACGCCGAGTCATACTCTTGGGTGTCCAGGAAAAGCTGGCAACCGGACCTCTCACTGCCAAAAGCGGCTGCGTTTAAAACCTTCTCTCTGCTGTGCCTGTACCCATTGGTCTAAGCTTTCCTACCCGCCTCTTCCGCCACCATTCCTCCCACATTTCTTCCTGTATTCTCTGTTTCACTCCCCATGGTCTTTCTCCTCGTCGTCCCCCAGTCTTTCTTCGTTGTTGTCGTCATTCATTGTCTGTTGTCTGTCCATCTGTCCTCCCACTAGCTTTTACCCGCTACTTTTATATAGTTCTCCACCAATCACTTCTCTCTGTGGGTCCACTTGGCACTACGTGATAGGCCAGTAACCACCATGGGGGAACTAGCCTATCCTGTTTACCTGCTGGCGAGACTAGCTCCGCCTCCTGGCCCTGGGCCAGCCGCCATCTTGCAACGGCCCCTCCCAGTGCCAGGAGCAGCTTTAACACCCCACTCCCCACATAAAGATGAGTATTTCTGGCTAAATTAACTTGCTGCTTCTACAGGAGAAACCTTAGAAGCAAAAATAAAATAGGGCTCAGCATCATAGCGTTGGCTCAGTGGCCAAATCCTTGCTTTGCACACCCAGGATCCCACACGGGTGCTGGTTTGTGTCCTGACTGCTCCACTTTCCATCCAGCTACCTGCTTATGGCCTAGGAAAGCAAAAGAGGATGGCTCAAAGCCTTGGAACCCTGCATCCACATGGGAGACCCAGAAAAAGCTCCTGGCTTCAGATCGGCTCAGCTTGGGTTGGTACAGCCATTTGGAAGGTGAACCAATGCACGGGAGATCTTTCTATCTATAAATCTGCCTTTCCAATAAAAAATAAATAAATCGCAAAAGAAAAGGAATAAAAGTAAAATGGCTTAAAAATCAGTTTTTAATATGAAGATTTAAAGAGCTGAGATCACTGCTTCTGAATAGACAAACAGTATCCTTCTTTTCTGAGATCTATCCATTCCTGATATTCTAACTATTCTTATAATTTCCTGTCTGATTCTTGCATGCATTTTACAGTATATTTTACACAATAATCTGTCATACTGAATTGATAATATTTTACCCAAGACATAATTAGGTCTTCAGTTACTGTAACACAATCATTTTCCAAACACATTGAAATTACAATTTTTTTGGTAGAATAATTTTACAACTTGTGTAGCTCTTCTCAATCTATACAGAAAAATGAACACATGCCTGAATTAACAAGGCTACAAATATCAAAGAAATATTTTTTAAATGCTTCTTCACCTCCATCCTTCTTTATCTAGGGAAAAGGATAGTACATTTATCAATGTAAATTGAAAACCCACACACTGAATAGTCTTAATGTTACTGAAAACATGGGCACAGCTGATAGCCCATATAGACACACTTTCACATAATTAAGTTTTACACATACTAAAAAGAGCAACAATTTCTACTTCTTTAATTCAAAGACAGATCTTAAGTGACTGTGCTATTACAAATAAGAGCACATTAATAGCTGCAGCCACACCGCTGATATGTACAACTCCTAGCTATGTTCCATATGTCATGAAATCTGTGAAAGAAAAAAAAATAAAAACCTTCTATTATAATCATCTGAAATTTGTTTTTTAAGTATTTAATGGGGAGCATTATGGTTTTATTGCTAACTTTTTAAAACAGAAAAGTGAAAATACATTAATTTTACTCAGAAGAACAAACTCAGATGTCTTGTGTATACTTGACTTGGTCAAACACAGTGCAGGAAATAAGGAAGAATACAATTAATTCTCCCTCTGAGATATAAGTAACCAATCAGTTAGGTATTACTATAGGAAGTAAGCATGCACCTTACATGTTACCTTTTCCCATTTAACGTCTTTTAGTATCTCTAAGAATTCCTTTAATGTGAAGCTTTCTACTTACTTCTTTCTGATCACAGCCAGTTACCTCACAGATATCAGTAAGTGTACATTTACTAACTTGATCTTATTCTATAGCTAGTTTCTTCTTCTTTTTTTTTAAGATTTTACTTATTTGAAAAGCAGTGTTAGAGAGGAAGGGGGCTACAGAGAGAAACAGAGATCTTCTATCTGGTAGTGCATTCTCCAAATGGCTGCAAAAGGCAGGGCTGGATCAACCTGCCAGGAGCCAAGAGCTTCATCTGGTCTCTTACATGTGTGCAGGCTTCACCATCTTCATCTCCATCTCCTAGGCAGATTACCTGGTAGCTGAATCACAAGTGCAGCAGCCAGGACTGAAACTTGTGCCCATATGGGATGTCAGCCTTGCAGGTGGTGACTGAATTAGTTATGCCATAAAAGCTGACCCCAACTGCTATATCTTGAACACTGTAAGCATTAACATTCTCAGAGGTAACATTTTCCCTGTAAGATTACTTGTGAATGATTACAATCTTGTTTCCAGTATTCCTGCTTTTCATTTCTTTGTTTCTCTTTGTTTGCCAATTCCCTGTTCTGATGATCCATTTTCATAAAGTGGTATGATGGTAAGTCACTGGGAGACAAAAAAGTATCACAACCACATACTCTACCTGTGCATAATGAATAAATGTGTAACTATCAGTAATTGATAAGCTATGAAAACATAAAATAGGCAACAGAACTGTCATAGTTTCATGATATACAACCAATTATGAGTATGTACTGATTTATGAATTGAGGCACTACCAGTGAAGTTTGATTTTCACACAATTATTAACAAGTAAAATATCAGGGTAACTGAAATTTGAACTGTTTTGGTGGACTGAAGTCACTTATACAATGGTAACTCAAATTTGTACCCAGTGAAATCATGTAAAACAAAATCATCCTGTGTAAGTATAAAGATATATTAATAAAGCTAGTTATATATACATATGCACCATGAAAATATGCTGAACAAAATCATACACAGAAAGGGAAAATCAAGATGGTAGAATAGGGTAAGGACACATTTAAACGGACAGAGAAACACTTAATCAGGATGAAGCAGAGAGGACACATTCCAGGAAATAGGAGAGGACAGAACAACAGCAGAGGGGTCCTTGGAGACTGACAGACACAGGAAAGCAGCGGACACAACCATGTGGTGTTGCAGTGACTGATACTCCAGCGGCATTCAGCTAACAGCAATCTGAACTCCACCAGCAACCAGGTGGAAGGCATTTTCACTGGGAGCTTGGGAGGTGAACCCAGACAAAGAACTGCTCGTCTTGCTGGTCTGTTTGATTTGATCAGGAGCAGAGACAGAGCAGCAGATCCCAGATGGGTGGTGCAAGAACAGGGTGGATTTCATAGCCCAGTTAGCCCCCTTGAGCCGAACTGGGCACCATTTTGCTTAAGGAGGCAAAGGCAAGGGAAAGGACTGAGCATATGCTGAGCTGAAAGTGAACACAATTCTGACTCAGCAAACTGCAGCAACGTGGCATTCTACAGGTTCCACCCAAGACAGGTCTGGGTAGCCTTCAGACCTGACGGCCAGCATCAAGAACTCTAAGAGTGGTACATTACGTGCCATTTTGCACACTGTGGCAAAAGCTTTAGGACTGCAGTGGACAACAGTGAACTGCGCATGTGCTGAGCTTGTGAGAACTCACTGAGTTCTGTGGTTTGCACTGGTCCCACAGGAAAATAATACCAACTGTGGCATCGTACGGGTCAAAATAGGTCTGTGTGGCACCCAGACCTAATGGCCAACAGGTTCTGGCAAGATCAGCGCCACCAACAACCTAGCTATATAGTACACCTGGTGTCTCCCTAATCCTGGGACCTACTCCAACCGGAAGTGGGAGAAAGCTTGTACAGACAATGGTGCAGCCTCAGCATGGTATCACAGGAGGCGGAGACTAGTGAGCCAGGAATTGGGGCTATGGAGTTCTTTGTGGAAATCTAACATAAGAACCGAGACCTGGAACTTGCTGGAGGGAGTGGCACAATTGGCTGCAAGCAAAGAACAAAGAATCTCAGAATTGGAAGATATTTCCTGTCACCAGGGGGAAGCAAATAAAAAGCTGGAAGAAGAGCTGGATCAGGCCAAAAAAAGTATTCAAGAATTGAAAGACACTATTAAGAGGCCAAATATAAGAGTTATGGGAGTCCTAGAAGGTGCAGGAAGAAAAATTGGTTTTAAAAATATATTTACTGTGGTTATGCAACAAGGTGGAGGAATCCACCATGGTGGGAGGGTTTGGGGAGGGGTGGGGAGAATCCCAGTACCTATGAAACTGTGTCACATAATACAATGTAATTAATGAATTTAAAATAAAATTAAAAAAAAAAATATATATATATATATTTAATGAAATAATAAAGGAAAATTTCCCTAATCTAGAGAAAGAATTGGGAAACAAGATCCAGGAGGGGCACAGAACTCCTAACAGGCATGATCAAAAGTGATCTTCAAAAAAAAAAAAAAAAAACAAAAAACAATCTTCACCATGGCACATGATCATCAAGCTCTCTTCAATTGAACATAAGGAAAAGATCCTTAAATGTGCACATGAAAAAAATCAGTTGACATATAAAGGAATGCCAATTAAACTCATGGGAGATCTCTCACAGGAAACTCTACAGGCAAGAAGAGAATGGAGTGACATATTCCAGATTCTAAAAGAACAAAATTGTTGGTCCAGGATAACATATCCAGCAAAGCTTTCTTTTGTCTTTGAAGATGAAATAAAATCCTTCCACAGTAAAGAAAAGTTAAAAGAATACTTCTCTTCCAAACCTGCCCTACAAATGATACTTCAAGATGTTCTCTTGACAGAGAAGAGGAATGGCACCTACCAAAACCAAAGGCAAATGGGATGAACATCCTAGTAAAAATAACAACAGAAGACTAAACCAATGAACAACCCATTCCTAAAATGATAGGACCAAAGTACCATCCATACATATTAACCCTGAATGTAAATGGCTTAAGCTCAATCAAATGTCATAGACTAGTTGACTGGATTAAAAAACAAAACCCATCTATTTTTTGTCTAGAAGAGACACACTTCACCAACAAAAATCAGCGGAAACTATAACACATTAGTTTTTATGTTTTCTGTTAGTTTCACCTCTTCAAAACACTTTGTTCTGATTAAATCATTCAAAGACTCATAGATCATGCAGTGGCATCATTTTCTGCAAGAAGGTTCTTGATTTTCATTTCTTCAGCTACACATTAGTCATTTAGAAGCATATTATTTAACCTTAAGGTGTTGTTAATTTCTTTTTTCTTCCTGATATTGATTTAGTTTTGTGGCTTTTCATTTAAGGGGATGTATAGTAGCTGTGTAATGGAGACTGTCATATCTAGTAACATGTCATTTAACTTCATGGCATTGTAAATTTCTATTTTTCTATTATTGATTTTGTATTATGACTTTTCATTTGAGGGCATGTACAGTAGCTGTGAAATGGAGACTAACATCCAGTTGTGAGGATACAATGTAGTATTGTCTACTTCCAGACAAAGATGGAATTCCAATGAAACTGTTTACTGTATCTTGATAATAGAATGCTGGACCCTCTGCCATTATCCATGCCCGCAATGCTGGACATATGACTGTGTATGAAGAACTATACTTCAGTAATGATATAGAGGAACTAAGTGTGTGTGGGGGTTGGGGCTGGGATAAGGGAAATACCAGGAGCCTATGGAACTGTATCATAAAATGATAATAATAATAATCAAATGTAAAAAAAATCATACACAGAAAGAAAAAGTAAGATCAAGGTACATACCAGTGTGAGATGACTGAGACTCATCATCACTATCATCATCTTTTCTTCCTTTCTTCTTTACTTTCTTAATTTTGTATTCTCTGGCATTGCCCCCACCTCCTCCTCTCACACTTCCACTACCCTCTGTTAAAAAAAGGACATTTGTTAGCATTACCTAACTGAATCTAAACAATTTCAGAAAATGGTACTAACTCATTGCATTTGATTTTACAGCAAATAACAGAAAAAAAAAAAGAAATTTGGGGTTCTTCAAATGTGAACACTCTTCATTAAAATAAAAGCAAATTTAATAAGAGATCAATAAAGATAAAATATGAAACCTTTAGAATTTAGGCAGGCATCCCTGTGCTCAAAAAATAGTCTTTTGTAGTTCTGTCTGGTGTCAGCTAAACTCATTCCTTTATCTCTTCTCCCCTACTATCTCTGAACCAAATATGCTTCATTCATTCATTCATTCTTTTACAAAAGACATATCACTCTCCCCTACTGAGACTCTTCACCAAATTAATTCCACATGATTTTGCCCTATTGGGTAAAAGATAATAATGAATATTTAGGGGCGCTAACCTGACTCTTCTACCACCCAAGCTGATCACAAATTTCTTGAGAAGAAGGAGCATAGCTCATGAACTTTTGCAATCTTGAGGTCATAACAGTGCTTGAAATACAACATGTTCAATAACTAACTACCATGAATATTAAGCTGCTTAATTAGAAAAAACTATCAGTCAATACAGGCTAACTTAAGACTTAAAAAAGCACAAATTAGGAAAGCAATTTGAATATTATAAATAAAAATGAAACAATGTCACTGAAGTACTTCCCTGCTATTATGTATTTATCTTATATTTTCATTATTTAATAGAAATTATATATGTGTATATATATTTATAATTGTTTTTAAAATATTTATTTGCATTGCAGAATGACATCCACAAACAGAGATAGAGACTTTTCTGAAATGGCTACAATAGGCAGTGCTACACCTGTCTGAAGCTGAAAGCCAGATTTTCCACTTGAATCCTCTATTTATTTGTTAGGACTCAGGTTCTTGAGCTACTGTCTGCTGTTTCCCAGGTGCATTATTAGGAGGGCAGAAGTGGGAATAGAGTAGTCAGGACGTGAACCGGTATTCTGGCATGGGATTCTGGCATCTCAAGCAATAGCTTAAAAATCCCTGCATCACAATGCCTGTCCCTATAATTTGTTTTAAATATTAAAATACTGAAACTGTGCTTTTTTTCATAAAGATTACAGGTTTTTCTAGATTCTAAATCAAATTCACTTAGACTTTATCATATCCTTGACTTATATCCATTAGTTTTCAAAAGAATACTATTTTCAAAATTACTGATTGAAACGAACATGCCTGTAACATTTCATAGTAAGTTTATAACAGAACATTCATTTTTGAGACAATTCAATGTAATGTAACTACATGTCTACAGTGAAGTAGTACTAGAATTCAAAGCAAAACATCATATAGCCCTTTAAGCTTTAGTGAGAAATAAAATGACTAGTTACACTGATGTAAATCCTCATCTGATATAAGCAAATTGATAACTTCAAATGACAAAATATGTGTAACTATCAATTTTATTATCAATCTACTATAAGTGTCCTGTTAAAACAGATAAAAACATCAGAATATCATTGTGTGATTTTATAAATTTTAAGACAGGAAATAAAATCTCACATAAATGAGTGAATTCTCATAACAATAATAATGCTTTCATTATAAATGTGGTTTTCATAATATTCGCTTAATGTAGCTGTACTGTTATTTAAAAAGCTGAATATCAGATTTTTAAAAATATATTTATTTTTTTGGGAAGTCAGATTTTACAGAGAAGATGACATCGACAGAAAGATTTTCCATTTACTGGTCCCAGGTGGTTGCAACAGACAGAGCTGAGCCGGTCCAAAGCCTGAGTTGGGAACTTCTTTGGGGTCTCCCATTCAGGTGCAGAGTCCCATGGCTTTGGGCCATATTCTACTGCTTTCCCAGGCCATTAGTAGGAAGCTGGATGGGAAGTGGAGCAGCCAGGACATGAACAGGCACCATATGGGAGCCAGGCGCTTGCAAGGTGAGAATTACAGCCATGGAACAATTGCACCGGCCCTAGATCTCTTTAATTTGTATTTACTGCTTTCTTTGACAGTACATATATTCAAATTGGAATAATACAGAGATTATTAGCACGGTTCCTGGGAGAGGATGACATGAAAATTTTTAAAATACTTACATTATACTACTAACTTGTTCCTATTACAAAAATTATGGAAAAACATGCTAGCTTTAAATGCACCTTTTAAAAAAATTAAAAAATATACCAAGTGGTGCTCTGGGTACTACAGATTCAAAAACAAGAAGGTTAACAAGGCTCTTAAACAACAGGACACATTGCAGTGACAGAGTATTACAAAAAGCTAATGTCATGATTTGACAGAATGACTGTGGAAACTATTGTGAGGGATTAGGAAGTGACATTTTAAGTTGTCTCTAAATGAAAAGAAAGAACCAATTATATGAAGTTCAGGAAGCAGTATTAAAGGTTTAAAATGAACCTACACTTGGCAAGTTGAAGAATCAAAGAGCTGCTGGGGCAAAACATTGAGGGTGACAGGGAAACAGGAGATGAGCCATAATCCTGAAAATATTACAAATATTTATTCCAAAGAACACAAACTATATATAATCACCCAATATTTCCAATTTTGTAATTAAAATTTAACTCATTAGCAACAGATTTGGTTGGTAATATCAGTCAAATTAAAGGGTGATAATAAAATAAATAGTCTTTCAAAGAACCTAATGCTAACTTTACTGGAACAAATTCATATTTGAATCTAATTCATAATTTATTACCTGTTGCTTTCCTCCTCCTCTCGTCTTTTTTATCTTTTTTACTTGTATTAACACTTTCTAACACGGAGACTTGTTTCAGATCTTCTTCAGTGATTAAATGTACAGGATTGTTTTTCATTTCCTGAAATAAAACATGCTTTTTTGTTGCTATTGTTAAATACATACTGCATTTCATTGTTTATACTCATATACTAACTTCTCTTAAATATTCCTGCTTAATTTTAATAGGAACTGTAAATCATTGTCATAGCTACTATTTTTTAAAGAGATTTATTTTTATTGGAAGTTAGAATTAGAGAAAGAGAAGCAGAGATAAAGATTTTCCATCCACTAGTTCACATCCACCCACAAAGTGTCCGCAATAGCTGGAGTTGAGACGATCTGAAGCCAGGAGCCAGGCTGGAGCTTCTTCTGGGTCTCCCATGTGGGTCCAGGGTCCCAAGGTTTTGAGCCATTCTCTATTAGATTCCCAGGCCAAAAACAGAGATGGAAAGGAAGTGGAGAAGCCTGGATATGAACGGGTGCCCATATAGGATCCTGGCATGCAAGGTGAGGACTTTAGCCACTAGGTTACTGCATTGTGCCCCAGTTACTATTTTAAGGCTATTTCTCTTTTCTAAGAACTAGTAATTATGGGCCCGACGTGACAGCCTAGGGGCTAAATCCTCACTTTGCACACGTGGGATCTCATATGGGCACCAGATCATATTCCGGCTTCTCCATTTCCCTTCTAGCAACCTGCTTGTGGTCTGGGAAAGCAGTAAGAGGATGGCCCAAAGCCTTGGAACCCTGAACTCATATGGGAGACCTGAAGGAGATTACTGGCTTCTGGCTTTGGATCAGCTCATCTCTAACTGTCGTGGTCACTTGGGAAATGAACCACTGGATGGGACACCTTTTTTGTTTCTCCTCTCTGCATATCTGCCTTACCAATAAATTATCTTTAAAAAGAAAAGAAAAAAAAAATCAGTGATTCTTTGTCTTTTACACCTGTCATGGTCTGAACATGACTTGTCCCTCAAAGTCATACAGGCATACGTTTATATATTTGAAAGGTGGAGCTACAGAGAGGAGGACATCTTAACATCCACTGCTTCAATCCCCAGGTGGATATTATCACTAGAGTTGGGCTAGTCTGAAGCCAGGAGACAAGAGGGATATGGTTACAAGAATCTAAAGATTTGGGCCACCCTCTACTGCTTTGCCAGGCACACAAGCAGGAAGCTGGATTGAAAATAGAGCAGCAGGGATATAAATCAGCACCTACATGAGATGCTGGCATCACATATGGCAGCTATATTTGTAACACCAAAACATCAGTCCCTGATGCAGGTATTTAAACGCCAAACTGATATTTAAGGAATGGAAACTTGATCAAATATGGTGTTTAAGAAGTGGACTAGTGGGAGGTCTTCAGGTCACTGGGATATATGTGCTTGAATATAATTGTCACAAGAGTTGTTGAAAGAGACTGAGTTGGGAACAGCCTCTTTTTCTGTCTCTCTTCTCACCATGTGCTTCCTTCCTTAGTACACTACTACTGTCATTTACCACCTAGCCAAGAGGCCACCTGATCCTGAACTTAATCCTCTCCAACGGTGATAACTTCTCTTCATAAAGTCAGTTGTTTCATTTCTTTGGAGTACTAAAAACCCAGTTAATAAAGTGTCTATTACTAGCTAATGAGGAAGTCTTATCTGGTACCCAAGCAATTGATTGCTCAAAATTAGATGAAATTCTCCTTAGCTGTTATTGGCTGGTCTTAGAATGTCATCCTTCCCATTACCTTTCGAAAGGGAGTACCAAGTAGTGTCATCTGGGTACCTGAGATCATCAGAAAGATAATAAAACATCCTCACCTCCTACCCCACACAAATGACCGTATATGAATTATACCCTAAGTCAAATAAATGAAATTTTCTCTGAATTCATTCTTGATAATCTTTGTTTTTTAAAAGTTCATTTTGGTAACAATGAATTATTTCCAAGTTCATAGACAGTCTATCTCATGGAAAGGTTCTATTTGACAAAAGTACATTTGCCAAATTTTACATTTTGTTTATTGACAAAAATGCATTTTGCTGGTAAAAATGCAATTATTTCCCTTTTTCATTTTGTAAAGAGAAATACATTGAAAGTTAGCATTTCAAGGTGATACAACCTCCTCACTATGAACTACTTTTGTGGTTAGAAGGAAGAGTCCAAGGAAGAAGGCTAGTGACGCCGCTATTAAGACCAAAAGATCAAAAATAAAAATAAAAAAGTCATTTAATAACTTATTGCTGATATGTACCAGGCTTTATATTCCTCATTTATTTATATGTATCCTTTCCAGAGTAGACATCATTCTATTTCTGGAAGTCTATTTATCCAAAATCATACAGAAAGTGAATATACTAAAACTTGGATTTACTGATATCCAACATGTATTCTTTTCATTCTTCAAAGCAGAATAGTTAATAAAGCTAAAACATCTTTAATAAGCCCTTATAGATATATTAACAGTTTAATAAGACACATGGGTTTATCTTATGCATTTGAAAGCAGCTTTTATATGGAAATGGCGCTGTGTAATTGATGATTATTAAAGTAGAGCCAAAATGACCTCTATTTCAGAATATTCTGACAGCAGCTGCTCTTAGGAACTAAACAATTTCGACAGCTACAAAATTTATATCCTCAGTAAGTTATTCTGTGTCCCTGAAATAAATTTAATGAAACTCAACTAGATTTAGTAAATACAAATGTGCACCGATTCATATAAACACACTGTATATTTATACAGATCAAGATGACACGTTTGCCTATCTTAGTGTTTTAAAACTGAACCAATGCCCTTAGTAACTGTGATTTTAATATATAAAATCAGTTTCCATGTTCTAACAGAAATGAAAAAACAATTCCAGGAGAGGAAATAAAAAATAAATGATAAAGAAAATGATGTATGACACAAGGTGTTCATTTTGGATCAAACTGCTCACTTCATATTTCAAAAGACATCAGAAGATTCTAATATGAAAATAATCTCAAGATTAGCAGGTGGAAGGAAATCTGGCATACCTTTTCCGCTTTTTGGTGCATCAGTTCATTGAACAGCTCTGCACAGTCATTTATAAACTTTTCACTAACTACAATAGTGTCACTAAAGACAACAGCTGGTGCCTGTTTGGTGAATGCTCTCATCACCTGTTGAAGCAACATGGCAGCATCTTCAACTGATAAAGAACTGGGCAGCAGAGGCTAGAAAAACAAATAAAATAAAGTCAATACAAGTTTTAAATAAAATATAAATCATTTATTTTATACACAGTTATAGAGATAAGTATGTTATATGTACTGTTCTTAGGTGATCTCTTTAGTACAACGGCTTTTGGATCCACATCTATGCCTCAAATTTCCCAATTTCCTTTCTGATTTCATCACCAATACTGAACTCTGGAATCACAGATCCCATTGACTACCACTCATCATCAAGTGTACACACAATAGGCATGTCAAAGAACCTGTAAGTCATTCAATTTCTCCAACTTACTAATAATGCATTAACAAAGAATTATCCTAATAACTTTATCTACAAAATGTATTTCTTCTTTGCTCCTTCTTCTACCAAAATTACCATTTTGATTAATGTTCTCTTCCCAAAGGTGCTCCTCCTGTGGGCAGAAAGTCTGGCCACCAAATCACCACAAAATAGAATGGTACATAGGATGCTCTCAATAAAAGTTATTGAATAGCTAAAAAAAATACTTAAATCTGGAGATTTAGAAACATGGGTACCCAGAACAGCATTTTCTGCTAAAAAACAAACAAACAAAACAAACAAACAAACAAAAATAGGTCTGAATCATGACTATGATGTAATGGATTGGTGTTGATTTTACTTTACTACACTTACCTGTGTGATATAATAGAGGTCAACAATGAACACTGAAGTAAAACAGTATCAGTGTCAAAGCAGCTTGTACTAACACATTAGCAGAGATCAGTGGATAAGGGATAAAGAAATGACACACAATACCTAATACCAGTGCAGCTGAAACAGTATGGGTAAGATAGGGGGAAGTCTTACCAATTTCACTGTTAGGATTAACAAAGTTCTCTATTTATTTGTTGGAGAGTTACAGAACAAAAGATGTTGACTACCCACATGTGGAAGGTTACTCTGTATTTGAGAAACTGTCATGACATAAAACATAAAATAAATTGTTTATTGAAATAATTATTTCTAGAATTTCTATCTAAAATAAGGATGATCTTGGTGTACCTTAACTACTTAAACTGCAATATACTAGTAAAATATAAGTTGTCACTGGTTTAAAGAAAATTTAAGGAAAAAAAAAAAAACTTACTGCAATATCAACCCATGTTCCAGAGCTGATAGCTTCCTCTACTGACGCTTCCACCTGGTCCACAAGTCCTTGGCCGACACAAGCCGCTTTCAAAAACAAGAGCTGTGTAGTCTTATATCTTTTCTTTATGTAGTTAACAGCATCTGGGATGCCAAGTCTGGACAAGGCATCAAATTCTATAAATATACCACAGATGAATTAGAATTGTTAGCCATTCACACCTTTTAGAAATTGCAAAAAAAAGATCCTGTCTCCTGGGTTGGGCTAGCAGAACTCTGGTTACTACAGTCAGTCATCTAAGGTGTGAACTCCGTCTCTCGAATTCTTTGAATAAATAATAAATGTTGTTATAAAGATCATGGGCATTTACCAAAAAGTTTCTGAAGCAATTGTTTTAATTCCTTAAACAAGCAACCATTTTATCCAGGTAACAGAACCTTAGAAACAGTATAACTTGGTGTTGAAGTACAAGAAACTAATAAAAATGAACACAGTAATGTTTAACAGCCAGTAAAATGTTCCTAAGATTGTAAGTCTGAAAAATCAGGCAATGTTATACAATACATTTTCCTTTTTGAATTAAAAATATTTGGATTTTAAAAGCATCATCTTGATTTGTAAGATAGTTAACGGTTGGTATCAACATTTGTTTTCGACTTTCTGATGTTATAGCTGTTCAGTAACCATGGCATTAAAATCAGGTCTAAGAGCCATGGAAACCAATGTGATTATTTTTACACTAAAAGGAAATCAAAATAATCATCTGTTCAACGACAGTGAAATACACATGGATTCCAAGGTTAGACAACATTTTTTCAGAATGTGTTCCAGAAATATATTTTAGTAAAAAAAAGAAAAAAAAAAGTAGTTACCTAGATAGCCATTCTGTCTGAAAAAGGAATCCACCCAAGCACTCTGTGTCTTGGAGTAGATGTCAGGGACAAACACAGCTTTATCTTGCCTTCCACCAACCACAGTGCCTCGCAAGCGTCCACTATTGACAAGCTCCTCAAGCACAGCTTTAAAAAGAACAAAAACAGGCAAATGCAAGTAAATCACAGTAGGTGAAAACCTTAAAGAGTAGCTTATCACTTAACAGTTTATTTCTTCCTAATCTCTTAAAAGCCAATGTAATATTTAAAAAGTATAATTGAAGGGATTTTAGTTTTATACAAAACTCTGGCATTCATCAGAATTTTTAGGTTACAAATTCAGAGAAACCAGAAGTGAAGAATCTGTTGAAGATCTATTATTTTTATTGGAAAAGTAGATTATACATAATTTTTACATAGATTGCAATAAGTTTAATTTTAAATGTCTTAAAATTTAAAGTTCATATTTGGAAAGGTAGTAACAATTAATTTTTCTTTCCACATTTAAATTTATTTCCCATTCATTTTAGATCTATTTTTGCACTAATGTCAATCAAAATATTAAATTACTGCTTTAAAAAATTATTTTAGTAAAGCATTAAATGAAAGTTGCAAAATTCCAAACATACACACATAGACACAAACAGAACAAAGAGAGTTCTTTAATAGATGATATTTCATTATTTGAATATTAACAATAAATTTATATTGCTATAAACAACACTTTGTTAGACTAGTTTCATTTTAGAAAATGCAGCATAAAAGTATAAGAAACAATTTATAAATAAAAATTACTCCAACAATTTAAAATCTCTATCTATATTAATATATATTTCTATATATATCTAATATATCAATAACTATACATTTTCATTTACACACACATATTTAAGCACATGTTCATTTCTGAAAGTAAATAATAATAAAACAGGTATAATGGTGCACATATGAAAACTGGAAATATGTCAGAATAAATTTTAAAATCAGGAAGAAACCACATTGAAATAAATGAGTTTTACATTCACAGTATTTAGAAAGTAATTAAAGTATATATATCTTAGCTAAACTCACAGTAAAGAAGTTGCTCTTGAAATCCATATTTTGAAATCAAAGAATTCACTGCTGTAGGTCTTCATTGGAAGAAGAAAAAAATACTTTCATTAACTCAAGGCAGTTTTATTAATTACACAATAATTGGTATAAGAATTTATAAAAAAATACAATTATTTTTTTAAATTGGAGTCAAAACATATACCAACTTTTCAATCCTTATCAGAATTATCCTATTGAAATATCAAAGAAATCTCCTTCCAATCCAATAGTCAATTATATTCCTACTCCATCAAATTTTCATTTCAGGTTTCTCTGATGCTTGGCTACCTGCTTTGGCTTTCAGTGTACATCTTTCTTCACTCTATGAAGCTCTTCTCACTGGGATATTCAAGTGAATGTTATTTATGATTCCATTTTTAAAGAAAAATCAGATGATAAATGTACTGAAAAGAGCTCAGAATATACTTCTAGATTAGGGTGAATGGGAGAGATCAATTTAAAATGCTCTTTATTATTTATCAAAAATTTTTTGTTATAACCGTACATTTCAAAAATAATTACTTATTTTTAATGGAAAGTCAGATATACAGAGAGGAAGATCTTCCGTCCAATGAATCACTCCCTAAATGGCTGCAATGGACAGAGCTGAGCGGATCCAAAGCCAGAATCCAGGAGCTTCCTCTGGGTCTCCCAGGCGGGTGTAGGGTCCTAAGGCTTTGGGCCATCTTCAACTGCTTTCTAGGCCACAAACTAGAGTTTGATGGGAACCGGGGCTGCTGGGGTTAGAACTGGTGCCCATATGGAATCCTGGTGCATGTAAGGCAAGGACTTTATCCACTAGGTTATTGTGCTGGGCCCTGTACATTTTTTTATATGCTGTGATATGGTATTATTTGTGTATCATAAAATATATACTTCTGGGCCCAGCATAGTTGCCTAGTGGCTAAAATCCTTGTCTTGCATGTACCTAGGATCCCATATTGCGACTGTTTGTCCCAGCTGTTCCACTTGTCATCCAGCTCCCTGTTTGTGGCCTGGGAATACAGTAGAGGATGGCTCAATTCTTTGGGACCCTGCACCTATTTGGGAGACCATGAAGAAGCTCCTGGCTTTGGAGCAGCTCAGCTCTGGCCAGTGTGGCTGCCTGGTGTATGAACCAGCAGATGGAAGATCTCTCTCTCTCTGCAACTCCTTCTCTATACATATGCCTTTACAATAAAGTAATTCTTAGAAAAATATATATATATACACACACACATACACACACTTCTGTAGTATATAGTAAAATATGTAACAGAACTACAATTCAACTCTTTGGACTTTCAATTAGATTTTATTTCCATGATTCCTGGGTGAGTTCAATACACTAATGCAGCAGAAGTAACCGTGATTTGCAGAAGTGCATCTGTGTATGAGGGCGGTAAATACAGTGAGGGTAAGAGGAGACAGGTTACAAGAGCACTGGTCACTTTCTAGGACTTTGTAATCCCACTTCAATTTCACAGAAACTCCACTTCCACTTAACAAACCATAGTCCTGAATCAGCTTTTGTTTGTTAAATGATTTATCTGCTGGAGGGAAAAAAAGCCAATCATAATAAACACACACACACACACACACACACACACACGGCCAGCATTTTCTGATGCTAATTTCCCATATCAAACTGCCAGTCTGATGAGTCTCAGCTGCTTTGTTTTTACTTTAGCTTCTTGTTAATGTATCAGGGAAGGCAATGGAAGATGACCCCATGCACTTGGGCACCTGCCACCCAAGTGGGAGAACAGGATGGAGTTTCTGGATCCTGACTTTAGTTGGGTCCAGATCTGGCTGTTGGCAGCGATTTGGGGAGTGAACCAGGAGATGGCAGATAGCTCTTTGAGTACCTCTTTTCATCTATCTCTTTCTCTCTTGATGCCCTCTCAACTAAATAAATCTTTCAAAAAGAAAAAACAAATGTACAAAGGTGTATACTTTAAAATGTGTTTACCGGGTAACAGCACTGAAAAGTCCACGGATGCGAGCTTTATGTCGAGCTACAAAAGCTTCAGTAAAAATTACTCCTCTGTTGTCAAGATCAAGATGTCCATTGATAATTCTACCAAATCTCTGAGTGAGTGCCTTAGGATAAAAATATAAATATCTATTAGTCTGAAAGAGTAAAATTACCTACATGCCTTTTTATACTCATTTTCAATTCATGTCGTATGCTGATGTATCAATTATGTGACTGGGAAATTTCAACAAGCACAAATTATAAAATCTAAATGAAAATGGAGACACTTCATTATCTCATGGCAAAGGCAATGACCAATCATTATATTAGCCATTGTTAATTAAGTCCATAGCTAATGTAAATAAAATTATTAACTAGTTTCCTAGATATATCTTCCATCTTATAGACAGCTAAGAAATATACGCGAGCTTCAGAGAACACTCCACCAGGAGCTTCTAGTATTGACACGGAAATATGTTATTCCAAGATTCTGAAATCTATTAAACTGGAAGGCCTGAAATCTCTCCTCTTTGATGCAAATGTTAACAAGTTATTTCTCTTCAGATGATCTAAAATCACATGACAATCTGCTTTCAAAGTCAACACTCTGTATGTGTATACCAGGATTGGTAAATGAGAAATCACGGGTGGAGGTTTCACATCTCAAGCTAAATTAAGTTTGCTCAGCACAGCTTGACCAACACTTTAATGACATAATAGTTTCCAAACAACTTAATGAACTTTAGAAGAATGCGTAAGATATTCACAAAAATTAGAGCTAAAGCTAACATAGATTTTTGTTAAAAATTTATACCTATAAAGAAATTCAATTTATAAATCTCAGATTATCAATAACAAAATAAACTGTAATACAGTGTAATAAGTTGTATAAATGTGGGCTCCTCTTTCTTCCTCAAAATATCTTGCCATATGTACAGGCCATCGTTGACCAGAATAATTGAAACCATTAAAAAGTGAAATCATAGATAAGAGGAGGGCTATTGCAAACATTATCATTTTACAGATATATAAGTTAAACCACAAAAAGATGAGATAATTTTCCTAACATCAAATAAGAATGGCCATAGATAAGATTCAAACATTTATACCAAAGCCTAAATACTTCCCACTGTTCCAAATGCATTTCTATGATTCTAAAATGTCAAAATCCTTAAAAGCAAAAGCTTCTTATTTTCATGTGACATGGTTACTTCAAATCAAAGCATTTGAGTATTAACACAAATATGTAAAGAGTGAGATTTCTGTAATACTGACAGTTCAGAGGAACAAAAGATGGTGGTGTTGATATTCTGAGAAGAAAATCCTTTTGAGAAAGAGATTTTATTAAAGATGGCTAACATCATCCTTGATTTTTACTAGAAAGTCATACCCCTTTCTAGATTATAACCTTCATTATTTATTTCTGAAGCCATAACTAGAATCTAGCATTCTCCTTTAAAATTTCTGTACAGTTAATATCAGAAACATTAAATGCCCCATGCACTTATGGCATTAATCTATTTACTATTTTCAGAGTATTCCTTAGTTTGGGATCACTATATTATGATCATTCTTAAATAAACTCCCCAGAGTCATAAACATAGAAAGTCCCCAAAATGTAGTGTTACAATTTATATTAAGTCAAATCTCAACAGTAGGAAATTCACTGATGACTTAGAACATCTGTTCCCAGTTCCCCCTAATTTGTTTTAACATTCCTTTTTTAAAAAGACATGTTACAGTATTTTTAAAATTACCTGTGTTAGAAAATTTCCTGGAAGATCATAAGTCTTACACAATTCTGATATCGTTACTTGACCGCTTTCTTGCAACTTATCATTTACCTCCTCTGCTAAATGATCCAAATAGTTCCTAATAGTGGAAAAAAAAAATAGAAAAATCGAATTAGGAATACTGATTTTTTCCTCTATTCCTCTATTTTTTACATTTAATTTTTAAGAAAATACGCCTCAAAAGTAGCAAATGTGAAACATGCATGCAAACACCAATATTCTAAAAACTTTTTTGGTCAAAGTAATTAAATGGAAAGTTAGTCACATTATAATTTTTTAATGAGTAGAAACTTTGTAGTCATTTTCATTAATATTTTCCCCAATAAGCTTGTTTTCAGAGTTAAGATCACATAAGAAAGACTATAAAAGCTGGGACAGATGTGTGGTATAGCAGGTCATGTCACTATCTTGGATACTTTCATTGACCATCAGAGTTCCTGCTTCTGGCTTCCACTCTGGATGTTTGGGACCTTTTGAGGAGTAAGCCAGAGGATGGCAAATCGGTGTTGCTCTCTTGGTCCTTGTCTCTCTCTCTCTCTCCCCACCCCAGTCTGTCACTCTGCCTTTCAAACAAATAATGAATAAACCTTTTAAAAGTTTGTTTTGTACTGCCTTAAAAAAACAGAAAATTATCTAAAATGATCCTTATAAATGCCATCATTACAAGAATTCTACAGGAAATGAAATGACTAACTAGCTACAAGGCCTAATTTTAAATACTATGGAAGGAGGAAAAAGGCAGCAAGGAGGTGCTGTAAATATTTTAAAACCACAGCTTGCCAGGTCAGAATCCCATAGGGATATGGTTCATGTTCAGCTTCTCTTCCAATCCAACTTCCTGCTAATATGCCTGGGAAACGCAGTAGAGAATGGCCCAAGCAGTTAGTCCCCTGCTATCCACATGGGATACCTGGTTACAGCTGCTGTGGCCAAACACCTGTGGTTACAGAGATCTGGGGATTGAACCAGAAGATAGAAGATCTCTTATTATTGTTTTTTACTTACTCATCTATTAGTTGTCCCAATACTAGCTGAACATGCTTTTCTGATTTAATAATATCACCAATTCTATTTTCAATATGAGTAAGGTCCACATTAATTACCTGAAAAATGACACAAATTACATTATTGGTAAGGTTGTATTTTTCTTATATCCCACATTACACATATACAACTACAGTTTTGTAAAAGATTATTTGTTCTTAGATGAACTTCTGAACTGATATGAAATAGTGTAAAAAGCCTCAAATAAAAAAATAAGGCTTAGTTATTTTAATTTTGTAGAAATTATTTTAATTTAAGAAAATGTTTATTAAGCCATGAAATATTTTTTTCATCTAACAGACATCATGTCACACAAGATTTGCCAGGTTCTTATATTTTAGTGTACTTTGGTGATGATATGTGTATGTAATGCATTTTTTATACATACATCCTTTACCTTTTAATTTTTTTATTACTTCTACATACTAAAAACACGTAAATATGAAACACTAGTGATTTTTCTCTTTAAGTTAAATAAAATGCTAACTATAAGTCTATTTGGTAAGGTAAATAATTAAGGAAGTAATCTGAGAAAGAAGTATTAAATCAATTCAACACATTAAAGTTTATTTACTTGATCCCATATACCAGCAAGGGTTACATAATTATTTCTTCACTAACAGTATACAAAATATGCTGCTGGTATCAGTGGATACTTTTTGGCTATCAAATTCACAATATCAAAAATTGAGAAAACAAAGCAAAACTTTTATAAATGTAATATTTACCTGTTGTAGGTCAACAATGTTTACTCGGCCTTTAAAGAAACAAAAATGATTTGTTTTTAATTCTGAGTACCCATACATCAAACAAAAACCATAAATTCAGATATGGATAACTGAAATCCATCTACAATAGCCACGGAGCCCAAGGATTAACATGCTCACATATGAAAAATAAGTAAGTCTGTATGGCTTAATCAGGTGCAATAACTTATTTTCAAAGTTATTTTTATCATCTCAGTCCAATTATGTACAACTGATGCATAATCTAGCTAGATCTACAAAAGGTATCTAATTCTTTTCATAATTCCAAATGTACTGACCATGACCAAAGAGATTCAACTAAAGATAGTATTTTTTCACTTATTTGAAACTGAGAGGTAGGTTTCTACCCGTCAACAAGAAGCAATCTATTAAGTTTTCCAAATCAAAGCTCATATTTTATTAGTACTATGTAAAGATTAAAACCCACCAAAACTATATTCACATATCTAATTAAAAATCTGTGTTCAAAGCTTGTTCAAAGTTTTTAAAGACAATTTTTGTGTGCTCAAAATAGCATTTTGTATGACAGATACTAAACCATGTTACACTGAGTTGCTTAGCTTGTAGATAAATACAGAAAATGTCTTTTCTTTTTAAAGAAAGCATGATAGGTAATATAGCCTTGATTTTTAGCGACTATATCAGCTTTCCAAATCTCTATCATTCTTGCAATCATCGCCTGATAACAGGCGATTTGTACCCACTGAAAGTTATGAAATAAATTAAAAAGTTGTTGAAAAATGGTCATTTAATTTACATACAGTACAAATAACTCAAAATCATAAAAGGTACTATTCTGTAAAATGGTAACATATTAATTAATTTTAATCATATGAGTGTACTTGCATGATCCTAGGAAATGTTAATAACTGACACAGGAGTTTTAGAAACAATTTATTATTTAATCATACTTTCAACGTATCTTTCCCTTCCTAGCATCCAGAAGAAAACACTGCGGAATACGTACCACCCCGAACATGGAGCTCATCTTTCATTTCCTTGCTAATTTGGGCTGGAGTAATATATTCCTTTCCATCAAGTGTGTGAACTACTTCTAACTGTTTCTGAGCAATCAATTTATTCACAATCTCAATGCAATTTCGCTCTGACAACCTGAGGGAAAGAAAAGTTACATTTTAACATTGCCTTTGATACACTGGTGCCTATTAAAATTAGCATAATGTATAATAACTGGTTTTACAAAAATCTGGGAAAAGTGGCTCTGTCTTGTGAATTGTAAGATCTGTGCCTTCATTAGAATAATGATTCTGACTTCATAATTTAAAATTCCTCCAATATGCAGGATGACATACACGTAAAGCATTTACTTGAATAGTATTTATCATTCTACTAGACTTCAAGTCTGTGCTCTTCTAGGCCTGCTTCCGATCTTCAAATCTGAATTAAAAATTTGGAAATTATAACTTAGGTAGAAAAAAACCAATTCTACCCTAATTTAATTCTCAACTTAACCAGCATTCTCTTCAAGCATGTAATGGCCTCACATGGTCTACAGGTAGGATGGCGATCTGGCTCACTAAGTTCTAAGTGCCACTTTTATTCATGCATTTACTGTGACTTGGTTTTTAATTTTTAGATGGATTTCAGTAATACAGCATTCAGGCCCAGAAGCAACAAACACCACAGGTTAAAAAAAAAAAAAAAAAAGCACAACAATCAACAAATAATAAGAATCTCTAGGTTCTGTAATCTCAAGCAGCAGAGGCCTGGTCCTCAGGGCACATCCCACAGCAATGGGCTTGTCAGGAATGTCTGCCTCAGAATCCTGTAAAGCGACAGATCCTGTAAAGCCAGGGGTCTGTCCTGTTATTTGCTGCCTGAACCCCTTCCCAACCTACCGCAGCCCCAAACTGAAAGGGTCGATACACTATTTGCAAAGTAATGTATTTGGGGGTTCGTGTGTGTAAAACTCATTCTGGGTTAAGCGTGTCATGGGTAAGGAAGCCAGGGTGACGCGGTGGCGGGTGGACCGCGCGGGCCGCCGGGCCTCTGACACCTTGCGGTCCCCGTTGGGCGCCTTCGCGAACCGAGGCTTCCCGCCGAGACCGGGACGCGGAACTGCGGTCCAGGCTGCTGGGCGACGGAGGCGGCAGCAGAGACCGCGGCCCGGGCCAGGATCCGAGGTCCCCGGCCCACGCGTGTCCGTCAAGTGCCTAGTACGAGGAAGGGTCGGGCACCTCTGTGTGGCCTCGGCGAACTGCGCGCGCTGGAAGTCAGCCGCCAACCGCCGGATCTCCTCCCAGGCGTCCGCCATCACAGCCGGACTCGTCGAGACGCTGACGGGGAACGGACACGTCAGCCCAGCGGCGGCCGCGGCGGACGAGGCGGGACGGGCCGCGCGGAGGGACAAGAGACTCCGCCCCCGAGGCCACAAAGCAAACGCGTGCGCGCTGCGCGGGAGGGCGCGCGGCGGCCCCGCCCACCGCACCTCAGGCGCGCCCGTGCGGCGAATCCCGCAGCCTGAGGCGGCGGGGACGCGTGAGGGGACCTGAGGCGGCCGGGCAGGAGGGCGAGCGCAGGTTGCCTCAGAGGAGGCGGACACCGCGCGGCAGGCAGCGGGCCCCAGGGCTCTGAGTTGCCCCAGTGTTTCACCTCTCCCGTGTTTGGGTGATTTCTGATGTTTCAGCGAATTGATAAGTTAGCGTCCGCCACATGTTTTGTGGAGCTGGGACGGGAAGAAGCTGTGCCCACGTCTGTGGTGAGCATGTCCTCCACACTGCCCCTTCTTACCTGGCTCACTGAGCGATGTGCCTTCGCGGGCTTGTGTCAGGTACACTGCTGAAGGTAACTTGTGGCTTTTGCGCCCAAGTAGATGTGCGTTACACGGACCTGTGCAGTAGTTTCCTGTCTGTTCTGAAGCCCTGTCACTTTTCTCTTTCAGGAAGGATTTGCTCTATCCAATAGTGAAGTAATACAACTTTAAGATAAGAAGGGAGCATGGCAACCAACAAAATAGGGGGAGCGACAGGGATTGTGCAACTTCCCTGTGTCTTTTTAATCACTTTTAAATTGTAAGTCCTTATTGTAGGTTGGAAAAGGGAAGTTATTTCCAGTCCTTTCCCATGTAAGTAGGGGATTCTCAGGAACGAAAGCTAGTGCCATGAATAAATTTATTATTAAATTTTCCAGTTTTACTTATAATACAGAGGACCCAGTCAATGCAAATTGTCAGTAAATACAGCCACCACGGGACCATATTAGGGTGCAGCGGGTTAAGCCATTGCTTCCTGCCGTGTGGGCATCTATTGCATGCCAGTGTTAGTTGATTCCCATCCAGCTTCCTGTTAGTGCACCCGGGAAGGCAGCAGAAATGGCCAGGATGGGGTTCCTGAATCATAGCTTCAGCCTGACCCAGCTGTGTCTATTGCAACTCTTTGGGGAGTAAACCAGTATTTGGAAGATCGCTGTTTGCCTTTCGCATGAAAAATGAGTAGGGCTTAAATAAATAGTGCAGCAGAACAATGTCTGATTGTGAACCAAGAGGCAGAACACTACACATCAATAGTAGGTACTGTAATTCCAACAGCATCACAGTGTTCTCTGAAGATGTCATAGAGTGCAGTATGGGATAAAGCATTCATATCCTCACCATAATAAATAATGAATCTAATGAAGTAGATTAAAAATGCAGTAAAGTAAGCAAGCATTGTAGCCTCTAGGGGGAGTATAAAGTACTCTGTGGCCATTTGGAACCTACACTTGTTGCTTACCATGTAAAACTCAACGATCACCCCACGGCCTGAGTTTCAGTGGTATCCTCACCCATGGATGGAGTGGTTTGCCATGTCCTAGACACACTAACCCCTCTCAGGAAGCCTTGTCTTTTCTGGAATGCATGTCATGAATAGTCTCTGAATTATGATATTTGTCTTGCTAAGCCAGAAAACAGCATCAGAATCCTTCTCAAAAAATGTTTCAGACAGCTGCTGACAATATATCAGATTTGGCACTTGCTGTGAAATATAGTTGCCATTCCAGTGAGAGGCCATAACTCCGAGAAAGAATCTCCCGTAAACAGACCGCTGGGCACTGGCATCCAAAATAGAAGAGTCACTGATGGGGCTTGTCCAGCATGTCTCTCTGAATGGGGAAACCTGCAGTAAAATTGGATGGAGAGATTTTAGTTTCTCTGGTAAGAGAAACTGAAAAACAATTCTGGTTTAGATTTGAGATAAATACAAAAGAGAAGTCAAAAAAGGACATACTTTGGGACTGTGTCCCAAAGATTATTTATTTATAGATTATTTATGCAGATAAAATTCACTCACTTTTTTTATGTTTCAAGGTGGTATCTAATTGTGACGTAATGAATATTACCTATGGTTAATGATCTAATGGAGAAGTGAAAGGTTTTTTTTACTAGAAAATTGAAGAAGAACCCCTCCTTTTTACCTAGGGTTTCTAATTTTTTTGTCTTCAGAAAAAATATAATCTTACATGTTTTGTGGACTTGAAGAAGTTTTGATTATATGGGCTATATACAACAATATTATATTCAAAAAACAACTTAAAATGGCTATGGAAAATTATAACACATGCCTATTAATCTAAATACGTTATTTTGTGAAGATTGTGTAGAATAAAAAATTTCGTGGTAAGAGTGGGAGTAGTTTTATGACCATCTGGGGAGCAAACCAGTGGAAGGAAGCTTTATCTCTCCTCTTTTTTTAATCTCTCTTCCCTCTTTATCACTTCCCATTTAAATAAATAAAATGTCCATAACAATCAAGACTAGGTTGGACTGAAGTCAGGAGCCCAGAACATCTGAATCTTCCACGTGAGTGGCAGGCACCCAATATTTGAGCCGTCATCTGCTGCCTCCCAAAGATCAGCAGGAGGATTGATTGGAAGCAAAGGCAGGACTAGATTGCAGGCACTTCCCTCTACCCCAGACACTGTGATGTGGGATTAGGGCATCTCAAGCTATGCTAACCTGCTGCATTACAACACTTACCTTGAGAACTGTTGCTTTAATGTTCTATGATAATATTTGGTGAGTTAAAATAAGATAAATACAATTTCTTGCTGGGGCTGTTCCTGAGATTTCAATGTTCAGACAGTATTGGAAGCTATATAGTGTGATTCATGAGAATTTCATAATGTTTTTCAGCACATATATTCAAATATAGACAAAAATGCATGCTGTATTAGTGATATTGAACCAGTTATTCTACCAAAGACAACTTGGAAATTACAAGAAAGAAACTACAATTGGGGGAAAAGTAACAATTCAGATATTCAAGTTACATAACCCTATAAAGTTCACTCATCGATTTAGGGATTTATTTCTGAGCACTTATTCTTGGCATAGGAGATGAATGAATGACTAAGATAGCCTTGTGTTACCCTCATTGGGACTGTGTTGTAGTTATAAAACTTGTACCCAAAATATAGCTTTAGATAAAACAAATGTAAAACAAAAGACAAATGAGATGATTATTATTGGCCAAAATGATTAAAAGAGCCTAAGAGGAGCAAAGATTTTTGGAAATATATGAAATAATTTTCTCACAGTAAAAGTTATAATTGAATTTATAGAATTGTTATTAGCGCCACTGGTCAAAGTTAAGAACATGAGGACAAAGGGCAGTTAAGAATATTATATAAACTTTTTGTGAAAAGTGAAATACATTGCCAATGCTATGAGACTGTGGTTCTAAAATAAAATTAACTTTCTTTTGTGTCTAAATGTTGATGAGAAAAAATTCCCTTCTGGTTCATTAGAAATAGCCCCATCTGCCTAAAGTTAGTCACAAGACTTCATCTATGCTGAGATGACAGAACAATGTGGAGGATCATAGCACATTCAATGAGAAGTAAATGTCTGGCACAGCTGGTGATTTGCAAGAATAGCTCTTAAGATGGGAGGGTTTTTGCTTGTTAGTTTGTGGTTTTGTTTTGTCCAGGATGGGAAAGAATGTTATAATATGGGCTAGATTGTATCCTAAAATTTATATGCTGAAGCCCCAATTTCCAATTTCCCTGAATGTTTCTGAATTCATAGATAGGGTCTTGAAATCAAGTTAAAATGAGGTTGTTAGGACGTGACCTATGCCTAGGGTGTTTAGAGCACATACATACAACAGGGAAAACCTTGTGAAGAGAGGAAGAAGATGCCCATCTACAAGCCCAGGAGAGAAGCCTCAAAATGAACAAAGCCTGACCACTCCTGAGACTCAGGCTTCTAGCTTCCAGAAGTATAAGAGATTTATGTTGTTTTAAGCCGTGCAGTCTGCATTTTGTAATGTAACCCCAACTCAAATGAATTAATCCTGCATGATTCTGGGATGAGGAGATAGACTCACTAATGAAGAACATCACTCTTCAAGAGTCATACAAGAGAATGACACATAAAGGAGAAAGGCAGAAGGTAGAGAAGGGAGATGTGAGAATCAAAAGGGAGAAATGTCTGAGCTGACGAACAACCACTAAACAAAATACTGATACATGTGACAAATCCAAAGAGACATGGAGAGACTCCAAGTCAAATTTCTACAGTCTATGCATTTACCTTATAGAGTAAAATAAAAAAAATAAAGTTAAGGCTCTTGAAATGAAAAGCTTATTCAGTATGGTCTAGGTGAATTCTAAACACAATTACATATTATAAGAGAGAGGCAGACATAAGGGAAAGATGCATAGAAGATAAGATGATGTGGTGGCTTCGAGCCAAGGAATACTTAGTACTAGCAAAGCTGAAGAGATAGGAAGAAAATATATTTCTGTTGCCGTAAGCCACCAAGTTTATGATAAATGTTTATACTAACCATAGAAGTTTAATACAACTGCATTAACTTTGGCCACGTGGAAATTTCTTACATTCGGACATAGGGCACAAGCTAAAAAGACAGGAACATTTTTGGGGGGGAATGGGCTATGTAAAGCAAAAAATCAGCCACCAGGGGCATCTGCTAGCACTTCTTGAACCCCAAAGCTTCTTTGTAGTATCACATCATTTATTTATTTTTCTTTTCTTCTACAAATGCCAGCAACTGACTTCATAGGTAACCAGTGTAGGGATAGTGTCCTGAACTTGTACGGACGGGTTTATACAGCCCAGTTCTTTTATACCTTAATACTGATCATTGATTGTAAGAGTCAAGTAGTTGTTTTTCTGATTCTAGCTGATATTTACACATGATATTTATATTAAAGAATAGTTTTGCTTAGGGAATAAAATAAAAAATATTACTTGAACTTTTAAAATATTTAATATATTTCATGTTTTAAAAGATTAATAACTCTTTATTGGTCAAAGAGATGGAGTGCATTTGAAATAGTGCTGCAGATTTGTCCCCCAGTTACTGATTCAGATGCAGCCTAATCTGCATCTTTCAGGAAGGCTGGGTTTCAGCATTTGCCAAGCCGTTTCTCTATTAGAAATTTATTTAGGTCTCTGCCTATATGCACAACATTGTCTACCTTTATGAAATACTCTTTTTATTTTTTCATCTCTGATAAACTTCTTTTTCCCTCTGATAATTTATCTGCTCTCATCTTAATATTATATTAGAAAATTTTAAGTTTTTCAGTTGAATTATCCTTAAACTTTATTCCATAAATCAATCATAAATTTAAGGCTTAACATTTTTTCCCTGAGATTCATCTTTCATCTATTCTTTCTTTCTTAGTTCTCTTTCCTTTAATATAAAGTGAACTCAAAATGAAAAAAGTTCTTTCTGCCGAGGATAATTAGTAGTGACACCATTGTTTGCGCATCATCAAACCTATCAGACTGCCAATGATTATGAAGTTCAACTGTTATGTGCTGATAAGTATGGATAAGTATGTGAGATACTGCTGGTGCTAGTGTAAGTGGACAGATGAAACAGTGTTAAAAGAACATATGTTCAAGTGCTGAATAAAATAAATATACTGTACCCCAATACTTTAAGATTGTCACTTGTTTATTTCAAAGGCAGAGTGACAGAGAGAGAAGGAGACAGAGAGATCATCTATCTGATGATTTATTGGTTCACTTTGAAGTGCCCACAACAGACAGAGAAGGACCAATTTGAAGCCAGGATCCCAGAGCTCCGTCTGGATCTCCCACGTAGATTACAGGAGCTCAAATACTTGAACAATCTGCTGCTTTTCAGATGTGTTAGGAAGGAGCAGGATTAGAAGTGAGTAGCCAGGACTCAAATGGGCATTCCAATATAAGACATGGTAATCCCACATGGTGGCTTAACCATTTGCACCACAACTCCCCTGGACCCCTGCAATTTGACTCGAAGATAAAATCCAAGCATACATATTGTGGGAGGGTGAAAAGTGGCCTCCCCAAATGACCATGTTCTAATCCTCAGAATCTATGAATGTTACCTTCCCTAAAAAGGGAATTTTTCAGGGCTGAGTACATTAGTAATATTGAGTTAGAGATTTCATCTTAGATCATCTGAGTAGTGGCAATGTGATCCACAAGAGTTGTTATAAAAAAATTACACATAACAGGAGAGTCAGAATCAGAAAAATCAATATAATGACTGAAGCAAACAGAGAGTGGTAAGGCTGCAGACTTATGTTGCTAACAGCCTTTAAAAGCTGTAAAGGTCAGGAACAGATTCCTCCTGGGGACTCCAGGAAAAGTAGCTGCACGGACACCCTTACTTTAGCTCCAAGAGCTTCATCTCAAACTGTGACCTTTTCATTGTGAGAGTGAGGACTCTGTGCTGTTAATGCCATTCACTTTGTCTGCAATGAGTGTATGTACTCGGCAACAATTGTTGAACAGCAGAGTGAAGGAATAAAAATGTCTTTACCTTATTTTGATGAGTAAATTGACATAATATAGAATTCTAGTTTGACAGTTTTCCTTCAGAACTTTAAAGAGGTTGCAGCTTCTGTTTTATCAGTGTTTTCTCATCCTTCATGTCTTTGAACACTGTGCTTCTTTAGCCTCTAGGCCACGCCGCCGGGCCCGAACACTGTGCTTCTTGCATTCATTCTGTTTTCTCCTGTACAACAGATTCTGGTATGCCTCGCCTTGTGTCCCTAAATTTCTCCTTGGAGGCATGCATCTTGGTTTCTTTATTTGTCAACAGGTAGTCATTAATTCACTGTTTAATGGATCTACAAACACTGTACAAATCGAATTTTAACAAAGGAAGCACATCTTGAACCACCAGCTAGGTCAGTAAAGAGAATGTTATTAGCACCAAGCAACTCATTGTGTCCTCTACCCAAGTTGATGCATTTCTTCCTACCTAAAGCTAACCATTTGTTTTTAGTATTTCTGTTACTCAAGTCTAATATCAGTGTCAGACAATAGAAACTCTTGTTTTGATCTGCAAATATTCTAATTAAATTCATTCCTCAAAGACGTTTTCATTGATCATAAAAATTTTAGGCTGCCAGTTATCTTCTTTTGGTACTTTGAAAACACAGTGACTTCTAACTTCATTGTACTTATTGAAAATCAGTGATGCTTATTCGTCTCCATTTTGCTTATATCTTTTCCATTCTGCATGTGGTTTCACAATGTTGTTATTTATTTTTGCATTGATGTGCCAATGAGTTGCTTTCCTAGGGTGTAGTTCTTTGTGTCCCAAATGAAAAGCTCAGGGATCTCTTTTGGGATCTGTTATGGATCTGTTTTGGGATTCCTAATGCTATTGGTATCAGAGACTTTATTGCTTTTGCTGATTTTGGAAAACTCTCACCTGTCAAATACTTTTCCTCCTCATTTTTCCCTGTCTTGGGAGTCCAATTATAAACACAATTATTAGAAATTTTCCAACATTCCTTATGTGTTCCCTATACAGTTTTCTCTAATTTCCTTTCCTTCTCTCTGAACTTCATTTTGAACATTTTTATCTTATGTATATTCTAAGTGACTTATTCTTTTTTATCTCTAATTTACATTAAATCCTTACTAAATATTTGACTTCAGTTATAATATTTTTCTATCTAGACTTTTTCTGTAGTGTTTACTTACCTGACAATGCTACTTAGGGCGACTATAGTGCTGTTTCTTTAAAAAAAAGTGCTTATTTATTCATTTGAAAAGCAGAACAGCAGAGAAAAAGAAAAACTGTCATTTATACTTTTTTTGATATAGAAAAATCTACCTTGAATTACTGCCTCCTTATTATTTCTATAATTCAGATTTACTGAGCTCAAAATTAAAAGTTAATAAATGCTCCTTAAACAGACTATCAGTAAAAAGAATTAACATGAAAAACAAGTTATCTATAAAATATCAGAGTTGTTATTTTATTTTTAAAAATAAATGTATGTGTTTATAAATCAAGAAGAAAAAGACTTCCAAAATAAGAATTGCTAAATAATTTTTTTTAGGAATCTTTTTGTAGATCAGAAGTGATATTAGAATCAGAGGTTGAAGGGGGATGAACCTTTTCAACTCCTTGAAGTGTTAAGCTAGGAATGAAGAAGAACTTGAAAGACTTGTGACTCAGATTTCTCAATGGAGTAGGGAATATGAAAGAGGTAAAATTAAATAACTGGATTAGAAAGAAAAGGTTAAAAAAATAAGATTCTTGCAAAGAAAATGTAACAAAGATGAAAAATAGTAGGAGAATGGCTGACTAGTGTGTGACTCAAGAATGAGGATGATCAAGATGTAAGGATACATTTAAACAAATGGAGAATCACTAGGCAGGGTGAAGCAGAGAGTGCACATTCCAGGAAATAGGAGAGAACAGACCAAAAGCAGAGGTACTCCTGCAGACTGACAGACATGGGAATGCAGTAGAGGTAACAGTGTGGTGTTGCAGTGACTAGATAACCCAGTGGCAGTCAGCAAGAAGCAAAAAAACTCCACTGGAGCTAAGCCCCACCCGCAGCCAGGTGGGAAGGGGAATTCACCAGGAGCTGAACAGGTGAACCCAGGCAAAGAACTGCCAATCCTGCTGATTTGTTTTATTCTAACATAAGCAGAGACAGAGCAGTAGATCCCAAGATGCTGTATGGGAACAAGGTGGATTTTATAGCCGAGACCCTCACCAGAGCCACATTTTGTGTAGGGAGGCAAAGGTTGTGGGACAGGAGGACAAGACTGCACATGCCCTGATCTTGGAATGAACTCATTTGTGGCTCAGTATATTGCACAGATGTGGCAAACTACAGGTTCCACCCAAAATAGGTCCAGGTAGTCCCGAGACCTAACGGGCAGCAGATCCAAATATCCACCAGAGCCATATCAGGTGACATTTGTATATTGTGGCAAAAGTTATGCATATGTGCTTAGTTGGGAGCAAATTCACTTTCAACTCAGTACATTTCACTGGATCCACAGGGAAAATAATACTGACTTTGCATCCTGTCAGTCAAAATAGGTCTAAGTGGCCCACAGACCTAATGGCCAGCAGATTCTGACAAGATCAAAACCACCAAAAACCCTGTACACCTTGTGTCTCCCTAAACCTGGAAACTGCTTGAACTGGAAGTGGGAAAAAGACTGTAGAGACAATGATGCAACCACAGCACAGGATGATATATAAGGTGGAGAGTGGTGAGCCAGATGCTGGGGCTGTGGAGGGAGTCTGTGGTGGAAGCCTAGGACAAAGACCCAGGCCTGAAACTCACTGGAGGGAATGGCACACGTGACTGCAATGAGGAACTGGGTACCAAAGTTAACCAATAAAATTGACCTGTAGACCTCTGATTAATACAGCTTAGAAACCTGCCCTAAAGAGAAGAATCTGCTAACCAGAAGTACAATGACCAAGAGCAAAAGAAGGGACAGAGGCACAATGAATATTACCAAAGACTCCTCTGCAAAGGAGCATAAGCCATTGTCAACCTCACAGTTAACTGAGGAAGACATCGAGAAAATGTGGTTACAAAATTCAGAACTCATTATAAAGCTTATCAACAATGAGAAGTACATATAGGAGGAGGTCATGGAATTTAAAGGATATGTCACACAGGAAATAGCAACACTACAACAAAATCAAGCAGAATTATAAGAAATGAAGGACACAATTACAGCAAATTAAAAGTTCAGTGGAAAGTCTTAATAATAGCATGGATGAGACAGAGGAAAGAAGCTCAGAATTTGAACACATTTCTTGCCACAATGGGGAAACAAACACATAAATGAAGTTCTGCTGTGTAAGCAGAGCTGGGTCAAGCTAAAAACATTGAAGTCAAGTCACTATTACAAGGCCAAATATAAGAGTTATGGGAGTTCCAGAAAGTACAGAAAGAGTAGCTAGGTGTACAGCTGTATTCAATGAAATAATAAGTGAAAACTTCCCTAATCCGGAGAAATTATTGGGAAACAGCATCCAGGAGGGGCACAGAGCTGCCAACAGAGTTGACCAAAAGTTATCTTCACCACAACACATGATAATCAAGTTCTCTTTAATTGAATCTAAGGGAAAGATCCTTAAATGTGCACGTGAAGAACATCAACTGACCTATAGAGAAACCCCAATCAGACTGACAGCTGACCTCTCAGAGGAAACTCTACAGGCCAGAAGAGAACAGAATAACATATTCCAGATTCTATAAAGAATAAAAATTTTCAGGCCTGAAAAGCTTTCTTTTGTCTTTGAAAATGAGATAAAATTTTTCCACAATAAAAGAAAGCTCCAAGAAAACGCCTCTTCTAGACCTACCCTACAAATGATAAATATATTCTCTCAACAGAGAAAAGTAATAGCACCCATCAAAATCAAAGACAAATGCAAAGAACATCCGAGCAAAATAACAACAGAGGACTAAATCAAACATTGAGCATCCCATTTGCTAAAATGACAGGACCAAATTACCACCTATTCATATTAACCCTAAATGTAAATGGCTTAAGTGCATCAATCAAATGTTATTTATTAGCAGACTGGATAAAAATAAAACCCATCTATTTGTTGCCTTCAAGGAGACACATCTCACCAACAAAGATCAGCAGAAACTATATTACATGGATTTTGATATTTTTGTTTTTGTTTTCATTTCTTCAAAATAGTCTATTTTGGTGTCTCTTTCCCTCCCCTTTTGAGAGGCACTACATCTCCCAGCTTTCTCTCTGAGGTGCTTTTCCCTTCCCTCTCTCTTGCTTACCTGGTCCCTTCGCAAATAAACTGTTAGGTCTGCAACAACAACCAAAAAAAATAGTTTTTTTCTCATATTAAATTCTTCCATGACTCATTGATCATGTCACACTGGAAATAGCAACACTGAAACAGAATCAAGTAGAATTATAGGAAATGAAGGATACAATTACAGCTAATTAAAGTTCAATGAAAAGTGTTCATAATCCTAACTCTATTTATATTTGGAGATAAGACAAAGAAGTAATTGAAATCCTTACATCAACAAAAAAGATGAATATCTTTTAAATATTTAGAATTTAAGAAAGAATTGAATTGTGTCTGAAAGGTTAAAAGCTTTAATTGATGTTTATTAGAAAAGACAAAATTTTGTACCAGAAAGAGCAAACACTAATTGCGCAGAAAACCTGTTTACTTGGAGTAATATTCTACTTTCTCTTACTATAGTGAGATACCCAGGCTTGGACAATAAACAAAGAAAAGATTTTTGTTTACTTCACTGTTATGCAGTTCAAGAATGATACACAGGTTTTTTTTTTTTTTCTTAAAGATTTATTTATTTTTATTACCAAGTCAGATATACAGAGAGGAGGAGAGACAGAGAGGAAGATCTTCCGTCCGATGATTCACTCCCTAAGTGACCGCAACGGCTGGTGCTGTGCCGATCCGAAGCTGGGAACCTGGAACCTCTTCCAGGTCTCCCATGCGGGTGCAGGGTCCCAAAGTCTTAGGGTGTCCTCCACTGCTTTCCCAGGCCACAAGCAGGGAGCTGGATGGGAAGTGGAGCTGCTGGGATTAGAACCGGCGACCATATGGGTCCCGGGGCTTTCAAGGCTAGGACTTTAGCCACTAGGCCACGCTGCCGGGCCCTGATACGCAGGTTTTGACCAGAATTTTATGATGGATGGCACCACAAAGAGTGGTGTTTGCTTGAGAGAGAGATCTTATGACAAGACAGGAAACCAAAGAGAGATTCAAAGGTCAGACTTGGCTCTGTTATAACCCAGACATCAGAAGAAAACCACTCTAATACTTTTTTAAAGCCGTGTTCCCAATGGCTCAAGTTTTTCTTCGTAGAACCCATGTCTTAAAAGGTTCTTCCATCTCCTAACATTGTCATACTGATACCTTGCAAACCATAAGGGAACACCCTCAAATTACACCTACATCATTTAATATGGATATGTACTGAGTGAGTGAATTATTAATGGATTTATTTACTATTTATTTGATTACATTGTCAAAAAAAGCTGCTTTTTCTTTCCATAAATATTTTTATAAATTGAGGAGCAATAAGAATAGTAAACCTTAAAATTTTTTTACACAAATATTTGGAAACTATTTGGATACTGTGCATGTTATTTTTGATATCCTGATATCAATAGAACAAATGCATGTATGACTTTTAAGCAATATTCTACAACATCATTTCAATGCCATTGGAATCAATCATTCTGTTCGTTGTTCTAATCACTTATTGATCTTCTGGTAACTAGCATGACAGCTGAAACAAAAGCCCTATTATGTTTCTGTTGAAAATTGCTGCTGTACCACAGCACCTGCTGTGCAGAAAATTAAGTATGGATGAGCGATCCTTGTTGATTTCACTCCCAGCAGGTTCCACATGAAAAGCAAAAAGGTGCTTTGATTCAAGAGATTTTGACGTAAGAGAGAAACTAAAGAGAAATGATGAGAATCTGAAACAGCAGAAATCAAATTGTGTTGAAAAAAGTAAACAAAATAAAAATATTTAAGAATTTTAAAATTTAGAGACTATAAGAAGAAAATCTCCATAAGAAATTTGCTGAGGGAGTTAGATTTGAGAATTGCCATAGTCAAAGGAGGCAAGAATTGATCTGATTCCAGAGCTACTGCCACCTTACAGAGCTCTTTGGCAAGCAATACTCCCCCTGGAAGCTGCTAACTGCTTAGTAGCCCTCTGAGGGGTTGAGGAAGAACAGTAAACTATACAGAGCCTTGTGTAACTTAGTGTCTGTGATTAGGTTTGATCCTGAGGATTTCATAGGCTGCCAAAACTTTATTTTTGTTGTTTATCATTTGGGTATTGTTTTGAAGAATAAGGGAAAATTAGATTGAGATGTATTTTAGGCTTGGCTAGAATGTTTTAAGGGCCATCAAAAATCTCTTAGAATCATTGGCTTAATTGAATTCTAGGAAGCTCAAGAAAGTTAGTATCCAGTTAATGCTTATCCCTAAAGATGACACATCCTTGGTATTCATCTATCTATTGCTTTTACTAGGATACTGTGTAATTAGAAACACGCTTGCTGAAAATATGCTTAGAAGAAGTAAATTTTTATTTATGATTGAGACGAAACATTACAGGGTTGCAAAAAAATTATAGTCACATGAAATAAAAATAGAGACTCCACAGAGAAAGGAAAACTAGCTTCATAGTGTTTAAACTTCATATTCTAAGTCCTGTGTGATTTGTTTTGAAGGAAAGCCTTCTAGGTCCTGATCCACAAGCTCCTTGCTGTCTTTTGCACTCTAACCTGTTCATTACACATGATATATGGAATGGGTGGGTCTAGTGGGTCCTGAGGAATTACTTGACTGTCAGTTCCTTGAGGGCACAGATCAATAACCGCTTTTCTCAGTTTTGGATTTCTAGTGCCCAGTGTAAGCCTATTATGTAGTACAACAAGTATTTGTTGAATAAAAGAATGAATGAAAATTGACAGGATGGTCAGGAAATCCTGTGAAGCCTAGGAACTCTACACCATTATGCTAACAGCATAACTTTTAGGGATTATTAGAAACTATTTCATTTTTCTGAGATCTCAGATCTCTCCTGAGTGGTCTACCCTTTAAATTTTGTAACTGGGAATATTGGCCACTATTTAGAGCAAAACTAGCCATGTTCAAAATATGAATAATTGTATTTCCATGAAAGAGTGGTAAACTTCTAATTGCCTCTTAAATCAGAGCTAATTTTCATGTACTACACACTTAAAATACATTTCTTATTAAACATACCTGGAAATTAATAAGCATTTGACCTATTATCTTAACCAATAAACTGTTTTAAAGTTTTATTTTATTTATTTGAAATGAAGAGCTACATAGACAGAAGGAGAGACAAAGAGATCTTCCATCCACTTCCCCAAATGGCCACAAAGGACATTAGGTTGGGCAAGACCAAAGACAACAACTATCTGGTCTCTCATGTGGCTGACAGAAACCCAAGCTCTTTAGCCGTCTTCTGCTAGTTCCCCAGGCACATTAAGGAAGAACTAGGTTGGAAGTAGAGCAACCAGAACTCAAGCAGTCAATCATATGGAATGACAGCATGGCTGACAGTGGCTTGACATGCTATGCCATGATGCCAGTCTATTCAAGGAACTTTTGATGGAAGGAACAAATTACTTATCAATTGGGTTTAACATGAAAGAGATGATGTTTCTGAACCCCTGATACTTAATCGTTGATGGCAATAGTTCTTGAGTAGCATAGATTCCTTTTGCATCTGTTTCTAAAGTATGGTAGTGAATATAAAGGTGATTAAAACAATAGATTCACTCTTTAAAAATGCTTTAAAGTAGGTTGAAAGCAGCTCATATTATTGTCAGTCATATAAGAACACTTTAAAAGATGTGTAGAAAATGGAATTAAAATGTATCTTTTGGTTCATGAAATTTCTGAAGTCAATACATATAGAAGTATTTTTTAAATTCATGGAAAATACATTTTATGAAGAAACAATGCATGGATTTCAAAATGTTTGCAGCAAAAGAAACTTCTAAATATACACACAGTTTCCAGAGAGAAATGAGAGCTCTTCCTTGTGCTGCTTCACTCGTTAATGGCTAAAACAGCCTGGGTTGAACTAGACAATCCAGGAGTCAAGAATTCTGTCCAGTACTCCCAGGTGGGTGGAACAGACTCAGGTATTTGAGCCTGCATTTGCTTCCTCACAGGCACAGTAGCAGGAAGCTGAATAGGAGACTCTTAGTATCCAGGACTTAATAAGGCATGTGGATATCCGAAGCTGTGGCTGAACCTGATGTGCCACAACACCTTCCTCAATAGACTTATATTTTCGTTTTTTTTTCATAAGCATTTTAATCACTCTCAGATGTGTTGAAATTAGGCATTAGTCAGGAAATAATATATTCATCTGAAATGTGAGAGCTCTCCACTAAATAGTACTTCGAAGGTCATAGAGCTTGTAGTAACTAGAATATGTTACCATTTTGAACCTCAGATTACTCAACTGTAAAACTGTGATTATAATGTTACCTATTTAATAGGGTTGTAAAGATAAAAAATTAATATTATGTTCTTAGAAAGTACTTGAAATATAATAAGTGCTCAGTAAGTGTCTAGCTTTCCAACTTTTCTGATAAGTAGCACAAAGCTTTAATCGTTGGCTGGAGAAACTAGTGTGAAAAGGAGGAGAAGCATGTAATTATATAAAAATTAATTGCCTCAACATCTTAGCTGTATTCTCTGTGCAACTGAGGAGTGTTTTACTACTGATCTTGTTTCAAATGACTTCACTTTGGTGGACTTGGAAGGGGTTTGGAACTGATCTTCCCTTTTGTGTCAGGAATTTACTGAATCCTTTAGCAACTGAACCCTTTTGTGAGGATAGCTTGGTTTAGATTAATGTATTTTATTAGACTAGTCCCACCTCCATAGCCAGCAGATTACTATTGAATTTGTCATTTTTAGCTTGTAATTTTTAAGCTTACTGAATATGTAGTTTTAATGCAATAATTCAATGCATGTATACAGTGTAAAGAATGATGCTAAGGTTTCACTGTTCACAGAGTAGACTTGCTTATGCTCCTCTTTGAAGTGTATACATTACCTCTCTTCTCTAGTGAGATGTTATTCCCATATCTCTAACCTTTATGGTTTAGATTCTTTATTTTTAATCCATTCTTCTGTGAGCATTCAGTGTATTTCTGTAGTGTATTTGAATTTGCAGTAGAGGTGATACTTTTACAGAGTTTTGAATCAGACAATTAGCGTCTTCATCTTTGTTTTGTTTGAAACCTGCCAGCTCCTCTCTTCCTATTCTCTATGCAGTTTATAATACAGTATTGTGAACTACAGTCACCCTAATGTGCTGTGGAACTCTAGAACGTATTACTTCTATCTAAATGTGTTTTGATAACACTATCCTATTTTCTCACCCTACCCTTCCTAGTCTCTAGTACTTACTATTCTAAGTACAAATCTACTATTTTTTGTTTGTTTACCTTCCACATATTTACATTTTTTTCTTCTGGCTCATTTTGCCTAACATGAATGACTTCTCCCACTGTTGGTACTACCAAGCAACCCTGCCAGATGGCTGTTGCCCTTGAAAGCTCCTGGGAAGTAGTCAGACTGCTGTTCACTGAACTCTCTCCCATGATTCACAGCATCCCAGAAATTCTCCCCCCAAAATTTTCTTCCCAAATCTTTTTTACAGTCTCACTGTTAATCCATTAATACTTCTATGTGGATTTTAAAATTGTGTGTGACTCATTCTGACTTATATTGAATATATTTGAGTACTACTGAGTATTATCCTTCAGCTCATTTTAATATTATTTATCTTGGTGCCTAAGATATATTTTCCCATTACATATCTATTGTAGAAGCAACAGCTTCGTTCTGTAAAAATATCAGTGATAGATATTTTAGAAAGTTTTTGTGCAGTGTTTCTGTTTTCCACAAATTTCTCTGTGCAGTGTGTACCACTCTCAGCCTTCATTCTGCACTCTTTACTCAACAGCACAATGGTCCTTGAATGTCCACCACAATTCATAGTGTAGCAATCAAAGCTTACTGGAAGCCCTTTGTACATGTGCAGGTTGTATTACCCACTGGTAGGTTTCTAGATATGTGATCCAACAAACCCACTTTGTGGAATGTTAGAAAAAAAGAGGTTGTTAGGCCTTGCCCTTGGGGCTGGTTATCCCAAAAAGGAATCCTGCAATCTTTTGCTTGCTAGGCAAATTTTCCAGTTTCCCATTTTTCAAGTCTTATAATTTATCTCGTACCTATCCTTAAGATTTCCGTGTGCCAAAGTTTTACAATTTTCTTTCGAATGTATAACTTCATAAAAATTTTGCCAATTTAGGTTCTCTTCAGTGATTCATCAGGTAACTTTTCTTAAAAGAAAGTGAAAGTGCCATATTTATGTTTATTAAATTTTATTCATCATTTTTGCTGTGTTTGAAAAGCAGAGAAAGTTTCAGAGACCTTATACCTAATTGAGTAAAATTGGAAATGAGAATTAAAATTATCCCTTTTCACAGCAGACATGATTCTATACATAGACTTTCCCCTCAACACCCCCAAAAAAACCTCAATAGGGGGACTATTGGAACTCATAAGAGCATTTGGCAGAGTAGTAGGATAGAAAATCAGTGAACATAAATTGATGACCCTAGTATACAGAAATAACTGCATGGCTGAGAAAGAACTTATAAGCATGGTCACCTTTATAATAACAGAGAAGACTCACCTTAGAACAAACATAACCAAAGACATGGAATACCTGTATGATGAAAATTACAAAACATTAAAAAAAGAAGGTACTTAAAAAAGGAGAAACCATCTTCCTGGATATATAGAATCAGTATCATCCAACATACATATTACAGAAAGTAATACAGAAATTCAATGTGATCCGAAATTAAAATCCCAATAGCATTCTTCTAAAAAATAGAAAAGGTGATACAAAAATTAATCTGTAAATCAAAGCTATTATGAAGAAAATAATACAGCTGGAGGAATCACATTTCCAGACCTCAGGACATACTACATGGTATGGTAATCGAACAGTCTGATACTGGTACAGAAACAGAATAAGAACAATGGAACACAATCAAAACCATTGAAGTGAGCCTACACATGTATAGACAACTAATTTTCAACAAGATAACTGAAAATAATTCAGGGAAAAAGCCTCGTCTCTTCAACAAAGCTGTTGGGACAATTGGAAAATGGTGAAATAAGAACCTGAAGACGTAAGATGGTGGTGTAGGATACAGACAGGTTTAAACTGACAGAGAATCATTATCCAGGATGAAACATAGAAGGTGTATTCCAGGAAATGACAGAGGACAGGTTGATAGCTGAGGGGTATCTTGGACATGGGGAAGCAGCAGAGTTGTGTTGCAATGACCAGATAACCCAGCAGCAGTCACTGAGTAATGATTTGAGCTCCACCAGCAGCCAGAGCTAAACTGGCAGCCAAGTGGGAAAGGGAGTTCACCAGGAGCTCAGGAGGTGAGCACAGGCAATGATCTACCTGTTTTGCTGATTTGTTTGACCACCATAACAAGGGGCAGTGCAAGAGCAGGGTGCACCTCACAACCGAGAACCCACCAGTGCTGCATCAGGTGTCGTTTTTTTGTAGTGGGACAAAGGCTTTGATTTGGAGGGATGTCTGGGAGCAGGGTCATTTCTGGCTTAGCACATTGCACTGATCCCATAAGAAAAGCAGTGTCAACTTTGCATCCTGCAGATTCAACACAAAGTGGGTTTGTGTGGCCTCCTGAACTAATGGCTAACAGAACCAGAACTCCACCAGAGTCACATCAGGTGCTATTTTGTGTAGAGTGGCAAAGGCTGTGGAACTGGAAAAGGTCAAGTATGCCGCACATGTGCAAAACCAGAAGCAATCAGGTGTCATTTTGTGTAGTGTGGCAAAGGCTGCGAGGCAGGAGGGGTGATGAGGAGCAAGCTCCTTTCAGGCTCAGCGCATTGCAGTGATTCCACAGGGAAAGCAGTGGCATGTTTACATCATGCAGGTTACACTCGCAGTGGGTCTCTTTGGCCCCCAGACCAAACAGCCAGCAGACCCAGAAGTCCACCAGTGGTACATCAGGTGCCATTTTGTCAGGTAGGGCAAAGGCTGTAGAACTGGAAGAACAAGAGTAAGCTGCACATGCACTAAATCAGTAGCAATCAGGCATCATTTTGTGCATGAGGCCAAAGGCTGTGGAATTGGAAAGGTAAAAGTGAGCTGCACAAGTGATAGACTAGGAGCAAAATCGCTTCCAGCTCAGTGCATCACACTGGTGCCCTAGAGAAGACAGTACCGATGTAGTACCCAGTAGGTTCCACCCAAAATTGGTCCAGATGGTCCCCAGATCTAACAACCAGCAGGATTCAGAAGATCAAAACCACCAACAACCCATTTATTTAGGATACCTGGTGTCTTCCTATTCCTGGAAACTGCTTGAACTGAAAGTGGGAAAAAGACTGTAGAGACAATGGTGTGGACAACGTGGGAACACAGGAGGTGGAGAGTGGTGAGCCAGATGCTGGGGCTGTGGAGGGAGTCTGTGGTGGAAGCCTAGCACAAAGGCCCAGGCCTGAAACTCACTGGAGGGAATGGCACACGTGACTGCAATGAGGAACTGGGTACCAAAGTTAACCAATAAAATTGACCTGTAGACCTCTGATTAATACAGCTTAGAAACCTGCCCTAAAGAGAAGAATCTGCTAACCAGAAGTACAATGACCAAGAGCAAAAGAAGGGACAGAGGCACAATGAATATTACCAAAGACTCCTCTGCAAAGGAGCATAAGCCATTGTCAACCTCACAGTTAACTGAGGAAGACATCGAGAAAATGTGGTTACAAAATTCAGAACTCATTATAAAGCTTATCAACAATGAGAAGTACATATAGGAGGAGGTCATGGAATTTAAAGGATATGTCACACAGGAAATAGCAACACTACAACAAAATCAAGCAGAATTATAAGAAATGAAGGACACAATTACAGCAAATTAAAAGTTCAGTGGAAAGTCTTAATAATAGCATGGATGAGACAGAGGAAAGAAGCTCAGAATTTGAACACATTTCTTGCCACAATGGGGAAACAAACACATAAATGAAGTTCTGCTGTGTAAGCAGAGCTGGGTCAAGCTAAAAACATTGAAGTCAAGTCACTATTACAAGGCCAAATATAAGAGTTATGGGAGTTCCAGAAAGTACAGAAAGAGTAGCTAGGTGTACAGCTGTATTCAATGAAATAATAAGTGAAAACTTCCCTAATCCGGAGAAATTATTGGGAAACAGCATCCAGGAGGGGCACAGAACTGCCAACAGAGTTGACCAAAAGTTATCTTCACCACAACACATGATAATCAAGTTCTCTTTAATTGAATCTAAGGGAAAGATCCTTAAATGTGCACGTGAAGAACATCAACTGACCTATAGAGAAACCCCAATCAGACTGACAGCTAAGAATCTTTGTCTCTCCTTTCCTCTGTAAATCTAATCTTTCCAATAAAAATAAATAAACCTTAAAACACACACACACAACACAACAACAATAAAAAAAAAAAAAACATGGGCCTGGTGTGATCGCCTGGTGGTTAAGTCTTTGTCTTACACCCCAGAGATCTCATATGGGCACTTGTTCGTGTCCTGGCAGCTCCACTTCCCATCCAGCTCCCTCCTTGTGGTCTGGGAAGGTGGTGCAGGACAGCTCAAGTCTATCATGCTGCACTCACTTGGGAGAATAGGAATATGCTCTTAGCTCATGGCTTCACAGCCTTTCTAATAAAAATAAATAAATCTTTAAGAAAGTCAGTTAAAGAAGCAGGGAAAAGCCAAGGTTATAAAGAATTAACACTGTTCCCTTGGTTTATGAGCTATCATGTGATCTAATACATTTCAGAGTTGAATTCCAGGTAAAGAGAAGGCCCTCTCATCCGAGGCATGTCACCAAGTATAAGAATGAAAAGGTGAGGTTAAAGTTTTGAAAATGATCAGAAAACAAAATATTACTAATGCCGAGATAATGATTTTTATAGCAGCTGTCTTCTTATTGGAGCAAATAAATTGGAATCTTTAAAGTGCTGAAAAGAAAAAAAAAAGGTATCAACCTAAGGTTTTATATCCAGGGGAAAGATTTTTTTAAAGCTGAAAACAAAATGAAGATATTTTCAGATAAAGAGGCAAGAGAGAATTAGTTATCATTAGGTTTGCGCCTTCAAGAGTGCTAAGGGATGCTATTCAGGCTGAAAAAAAAAAAAAAGCAGTAGCTTTATGTCAACTGGCTCCACTAGAAGAAATGATAAATATGCAGATAAATATAATATATATACTTAAAATGGTTTTGAGGTTAATGTATTTAAAACACAGTTGAAATGTATGAAAACCTTTTCCCAGTGAGCGGGGTGTAGACAAGTAGATTTTTACTTTTGTATAATTCCTGCTTGATAATGAATTGATTGGTATACTAATAAGTGATAAGTTAACAATTAGGGTAGCTGCCCCAAATACAAATACTGATAGCTAAAAAAGCTGATGTACAAATTATAATGCAATGGTGAAAGTTACTTTATTTACCCCACATCCTCCTGGAAAGAAGGGAGAGAAAAGAGGGAAACAAACCACAACATAGAGGAGGTACATGTTTGGCTTGGTTGTTAAGACACTGGTCTGCCTGCATCCTATGTTGAAATGTCACAGTTGAAATTCCAACTCTTCTCTTGATCCCAACATTCTGCTAATGCATACATGGGAAGCACCAATAGTGATTCAGGTAGTTGGGTTTCTGCCTCCCATGTGGAGACCTGGACTGAGTTTCTAGCTCCTGCATGTTTGGAGAGTGAATCAATGGAAGGAAGATCTGCCTGTGTCTCTGTCTCTCTCCCTTTAAAGTAGAATGAATATATATATATATATATATATATATATATATATATATATATATATATAATAAACATTATCTACATAAATGTGAAAATATATATTATATATATGGACAGGAAAAATAAAAACAAGTAATAAACTGGTGCACTTAAATCAACCATATGAATTATAGCATTAAATATAAATGGCTGAGAAGAACAGTTTTTAAAAAGTTGATCACTATAGAGATGAATGAAATGAAGTAGAGGATGAACTGACCATAAAATTTGACTGATGTTAATTTGTTATAATGGCCTGATGCAATGTAGTATTGCTATATTGTTTGTTAAAGCTTTCATAGATACATCAGGCCTAATTTGCAACCACAAATAGTGCTCAGAAGTATTATTGGTTTGCTTTATTTGCTACATTCACTGGAGAATAAAGCAACTTTCCAGGGTCTTGAATTGTGTCTTTTGTTTGGATCTTTACAGTATGGAAGTCATCAAACTATCTAAAGAATAATGAAATAGGAAAATTGGGACCAATATACTCATGGCTATTTCTTTTCTGTATTGTTACTTTCCTTTATTCAATTTGGCATAGAATAGTGTATATCTGTTTTTAATAACATTCAGTGAAGAACGTTTCTCTTGGGAATTCAGAGCAATGCTTACCAGGTTTCTCTGAAAGAGAGCATTTTATTTGTATCTATGAATTCCTTTCGTTGCTCTTTGAGTTTGTGTGAATAAATTCAGAATTTTTGAACACCTGCCATGTGCAGTACAATGGGGAGGAGGTCATTAAAGTTGACATATTTAAAAGTGTCTCAGTCCTTATTAAATTCAAATATATGTGGGGGTCATTAATAAATATTTAAATAGTTAATTAAGTAAAAATGATCAATATTAATTGACTTGCAAAGAGAACAAATGCAATATGAGCCTCTAGAAAGCATAAACCAGCATGAAAAAGATTAAGGAAAGCTTAATAACATGATTTAAATTGAATATAAAATAATGAATTGGATTTGGAATGATAGGGAAAATGGTGAGAATGCCTTCTGAGTGAAGAAAATTGGGAACAATGTTGTGTTGTAGTGAATCAACATATTGTATATGAAAACTGAGAATGGACAAGACCAACAAATACAAAAGATTAGAGCTGGGCTGGTACTAGGACCTGCCAGGAGAGGCAGGTTGGCAACAACCTACAGAAGTAAAGCAAGCAGTTTAGATTGTTTTGACTATTACTAGGAAGCTCTTTAGATGTGTTTAAGCAGAAAAGTGATGTGGTGGAAATATTTTACAAAGTTTAATCTGATTGTGAAATACCACTTAAAAAGAGGAGAGATTGATTTTTGCTTTCACTATAGTCATAAAAGTATGTAAATAAAAGCAATTATATGTAAGTAGACGAATAGGTACATTTACTATTGTCTACTTTGATAGAGCATAAAAAGTGAATCCTAATTTTAACTACAGAGCTGTTTCAATGAGAAAATTAGTGTTACAATGTGTCTGTGAATATTTTCTCAAGGAAATTCAAGTGACTTCAAGCTATGATATTTTATTTGTTGTGCTCATATGATTAAATCTAATAGCCCAGAACTCAATTTGAATGAGTTGTTTTGGGTCTCGAGGGAAAGCATGCACAATTTACATCTATTGTTGGCTTGCATTAACTCTTCTTTTTTCATATATGACAGGAACTCCCTATTTAAAAAAAACCCCTCAATTTCTTTATTAAAAAATTAACTGATAATGCTTCCATAGAGGTTTCCACTAGGCATTTTATTTTGGCTTTGGGCTTATTACAACTTCCTTTGTGATGTAGTGGAGGTCTATCTTTACTTCTTTGCTACAGAAGATTTATGTAATTCATGTACAGAAATATCTTTTGCACCTGCATGAATCTGGAAACTTCATAGTGCTAATTGGCAATATGGTACACAACCGAAGAAATACATCAGATGGAACACTTAAAAAGTACCAAAAGATCCCTTCTTCCATTTTTGTGATGACAGCTTTATTTTTTTTAATAAAATGCTTAAAAATTGAGTTGAGGTTGAACATGGAGGGAATTATACAACATATTTTAATATAAAGATATGTATTTAATGTGAGAAATGTATTCTTTTAAGCTTTTCTTTTGTTAGTAATATGCTCCCATTATGCAAGAGAACACAATTGAAATTCCTATGAGGCCTACTTTGCTTCTATCCTAGGAGGTACTGGATGTGGTATGAAGCAGAACATTGAAACCTTATGATAAAATTACCCTGTATTTCAGGCCTCCCTGAGGAGAGAACTTGTTAATATTTAAATGATGTATGGTTTATTGCACCATCATTGATGAAAGTGATTGGAATTCATTGAATTTGGATTTATTTAATTTTGACGTATGCAGTTTTGAATTTATTAATAACTTTTGTAGCTATTTGTAACAAAGATGTGGATAAAAATATATCACTTTATTATTTCCAGAATCTTACAAGCTGTAGATGATCAGAGTTGCTGACAGATAAATATCTGCTACAAAGTAATTTTATCCACAAAACAGAATTTAACAATGTTTAAATCATAACTTCTGTATTATTTTCCTGCTCATTTGTAGAGCATAGATTTGGAATAACTACTAACAACAATGAGAAAGAAGTCCTTTGCAAAATGTAATCTGCTTATTAAACCCTGAACAAGTATTTGTTCAAGATATTCTCATGTGAGTAAATAAGTATCCAAGGCTTACTTCAGCAGTGCAGAGAGGGTAGCCATTCAGAGATGGAAAAGGTTCTATTTAATGCTGTTTTCTCTTCTTGTTCTGAGGTTTGACATTTAGACATGAATCAATTTTTTCCATGAAATATAATCTTCCTCAAAAAATATAATTGCAAATTGTAAAATTATTTACAAGTTGATTTTTTCAGTACTGTTTAGTGGTTTGGAAATATATATATTTTTAAATCTTAATGTGTGTGTGCACTTGTGTGCGCGTGCATTTATGAAAGCATAGGAGAGAGTGAGAGGATGGAAGACAAGTAGGGAGACAGTAAGGAGTCTGGGATTCTGATGTCAGAAGTCCTTTGCTAACGCTTATTTTCTTCCAGTATGGCAGTGTACATTTAGTGTACTATCTTATGGCTTATAAATCTTATACTTGGATATTTTGTTCCCCTATTTGAAGTAGAATATTAAACATAACAATCAAAAGAGCTACTAATAAATGCATTATAATAGCTTCAAGTCTTTGGTTGAGAATAGAATTTTCAGGGGAACTAGAACCTGATTTGTAGCCTCTTCAAGGGAATGAATAGTTCTGAATATGGCCATGCAGAACACAACTTTGATAAGGAGAAAGATGTAGTCACTTACATTTTTCTTATCCCTGATCCAGTCATCTAGAGTAAGCATGATACAAATTGTCTTATTGTGATGCCAATTCTTTATTTAAATCTGTACTTGTATTTTGCATACATTTAAATACATTTGATTAAATTCTGTCCTATTGTGAATGGTGAGATTGAAGTTTATATCTTGCTTCTAAAACTATTATGTTCTGTACGTGTAGTCACTGAGTAGGTGGGTGGTAGTATTCATGCCACTTTTAGACGGTAATTGATAATTGGGTTGCCACTTGGCTACTATATAATAGAAGACATGCTGGGTTTTAATCCCTGGAAGCCTTGTAGGCTTCTGCATATTTGTTATATTATAGCAAAAATGTTGCTTTGAATAGAAGTATTCAGAATTTTTTATAGATGTTATATTTCCTATGAAGCAGCCTGAAATTATCATTAACATCTCTAGAACTATTTGATTCTGTTCTCAGTGTAGATGAAATAGCTGCAGCTAGTTGCAGAATGATTTTTCAAGCTGAGTCAGTAGGTGAATAAAAATTGGACCAGAGTAAACAGAGGGTCTGGATGATAAAATCATTTGAAGATAAAGATTGCTCAGTAAGAATTAAAATTATTAATAATATTCAAACCACATGACAGTAAGAGGACTTAAAGAAAACACCCAATGGACATTAATGAAAAATGAGAAATCTCAAAATACATACAGTTGGCTTGTGCTTCGTTACCAAAGTGTTCTTTCTTGTGAAATAAAAGTATTAAACTTCACAATTCAATTCTCATAAAGTTCCTATTGGCAGTCAAAGAACTGAACAATCTACTTGTGCTTAATCCTTCGCTATTTAATTTTAAACTGTGAACACACACCAAAAAATTACCCAGAGAATGTGCATAGAGCGAGACTTGCATAGAGATAAAGAAGGCCTGTGGATTGGTCTCTAGGAAGTATCCCTACTTTCACACACACCATCTGGTTCCTCTTCTCCAAAGAAGTATGCTGAAGAAGTATATTATCAGGGCTCAGTGAGTCAGATCTTAGCCAGTCTTGGTGGGTGGACAGAAATCAAAATGTTGTCACTGCCCATAAATTCCCATTCTGTTCTAAGTTGGGGATTATTCCACATAAAAACAAAAGCAGTACATTGATTCTGACAGCCAACTTTTTACAAGTACGGTGTATAATGAAACTACATATTTCTATTCTGAATTTCATTTTTGCTTGATCATATAGCCATTTTATATAAAAGTTCTAATGTTATATCAAGAAGGCATATCTACTTCTATCTTTGCTATCTTAATGATCAGTGCTATGGTTATTGTTATGAAACTGTAGTCTCTAGGTGGCAGCATTTCAAACCTTTAAAATACATACTCTAAAATATGTGAAGTGATGTTTTGGAGGAAGCTTGGAAAACTACCTAATTTGTTGAGAAATAGAAAGCACTTGTTGGATTTTCAGGCCATATTTGTTAATAGTAGAAATCAAATTGCCAGAAAATAATTTTCTTCCTACAGAAGGAAATAGGACTGTGGTTTTGTTTGTTGCTGGGCTTTCCTAAGACCATTATTGAGATTCTTCATACACTACACTCTCTAGAACTCTGGTGGAAATAATGTCAACTCAGGAATCCTCAAAGTGCATCAGTGTGGAGTATTCATTGCTGTAGTGATCTATGAGGCTCCCTAAGCAGTCCAACAGAGGGCCATGGCCTCTGCTGCATCCCACAAACAATATCAGAGTTGATCCCTGTCGTCATTTCTTGACAGCATTTATTGACGCTTGTTAAATGCTGGCTTTAATCTACCTGGTTTTATAGAAACTTGGGGATTTATTCCTCACAGTGGTACTAAGATATAGGCACTCCAGTTCTCCATTCTGAAGATTAAGTTCTGAAGCATAATGATATTCTTTAAGGTAACATAGCTAGTAGGTACCAGAACTGGGAACTGATATTGGCCAGTCTTGATGCAGAATTATTTTTTCTTATCTATTATGCTATACTGCATACTTCTACCCAGGGTAAACGGTTAGATTTATAGAAATATAAGTACAACAGTATCTGAAATATTGGAGCATGTCTTTTCTTGGGCTTAGAGAGCTGCATTTTTTTTTTAAGATTTACTTATTTTTATTGGAAAGGCAGATGTACAGAGAGGAGGAGAGACAGAGAGGAAGATCCTCTGTCTGATGGTTCACTCCCCAAGTGACCGCAACGGCTGGTGCTAAGCCAATCCGAAGCCAAGAGCCAGAACCTCCTCCGGGTCTCCCACGTGGGTGCAGAGTCCCAAGGCCCTGGGCCATCCTCAACCGCACTCCCAGGCCACAAGCAGGGAGCTGGATGGGAAGCCGAGCCCCCGGGACTACAGCTGATGACCACATGGGATCCTGGTACGTGCAAGGCGATGACTTTAACCACTACGCCATTGCACCAGGCCTGAGAGCTGCATCTTAAGCTCAGGTATCTACACAGTATTATTCTGAAGATTTTAAATCTAAATTCTAGCCTGGCATTTAAATTCACATCAGCAGACAAGAGTCACTTGTGGTCCAGGAATCACACCAGGTATTGGGGACAGAAAGTCAGAAAAGATATAGAGAATAATATGCTAAATCTTAGGTGATAACCTTTCTTTTATAAATGTCCTCAAATGATGGCTCTTTGCTGATGTCCTTGAAGAGGCTGAATGTTACAGTGAAAATGCAAAACTCCAAATGCTTGCTTACTCCTTACAAGAGGTCAGTGACCCTTTTTCATTCACTGTTCATTTTTCAGTGAAGTACGACAGAAGATACCACATAGATTAGCTTTGTATTGTCCTTGTTTGCCTTGGCAATAAGAGACTACTTATTACCCCACTGGCTTACTGATGAGTTTTTCAGACCGTAGACATACGATAGCTTAAATGAGTCAACTTTCTTCATTGATACCTGTATCTTAGGGTATTTTTGGCTCATTGTTCCTTAAAATAGCAAATATCATGTAAAAAAATATGACTTCTGACAAATAATCATACATAAGATGACTTGGCAAAACTGCCTCCCTAGAAGTGGGGTATCATCTGAAATTTTATGCACTATTGTCCCATGAATTATATAAAATAAATAAATGGAAGTCTTATTCTCTGTTAGGTAGGAACAACAACACTCAATTATATGGCTAATTTCCATAAGTAAGTTTGTAGAAATAGCTAGGAGGGACCAGAAATTACAAAATGTAAAGAGAGGATGACTGAACTTCTCCAAAAATTGGTTCACAAGATAGACCTCAAAAGATTGTTTTCTTGTCTCTAGTATCTGTAGTCAAGTGGCAACCTTGGTAGAAATTATTTGTGGCAACTCAAGTATTTTGTGACAGTAACACATACTAATTAGATTAGTGATTGAATCAGGTCCTATACTAAGTGTTTTATATGTGTCACATCATTTAATTCTTCCCAAACAACCATTTTACCAAAAAGAAACATGAAACTCAAAGAGGCAAACTACCTGTGATCACATACCTGGTTTTGACAGGATACAGTCTCCAGTCTGAGAGGTTCTTCTAACTATAAGTTATTTTAAATTTACTCATTAACTGCTTATAGCTGTGTTCTACTGGAAATATATAAGCCTCCCTGAGTTTTTATGGATTTATTGTGGGACATGAATTTGTATCCTAGTGATATAGTGTTCAGTTACCCTTCATTTTACAGCTTATAATAGTCATCATTTCAAATTCATCTGTGTGGCAATTTCATTAATGTCAGCACTAGTTATCTATCTATGTGGCAATGACTGTAAAACTTTGAGATTTAAAGCATGAGTACTCAGATATTCACATTTGTGATTTCTGGGAGTCAGGATATATCAGCGATGCCTTACTTCCAAGATGTTTGAATCTTCAGCTGAAGCTGAAATCATCTGGAGGCTTTCTCACCCCCGTGTCTGGCAGTTGATGCTGGCTATCAGCTTAGTGTGACAGGAGTCTTGGTTGGAACACATGTATGTAGCTTTTTAAAAAAGATTTATTTATTTTTATTGCAAAGTCAGATATACAGAGAGGAAGAGAGGAAGAGAGGGAGATCTTCTGTCCAATGATTCACTCTCCAAATGACTGCAATGGCCGTTGCTGAGCCGATCCAAAGCCAGGAGCCAGGAACTTCCTCCAGGTCTCCCACGCAGGTTCAGGGTCCCAAGGCTTTGGGCTGTCCTCGACTGCTTTCCCAGGCTACAAGCAGGTAACTGGATGGGAAGTGGAGATGCCGGGTCTAGAACCAGTGCCCAAATGGGATCCCAGCGTGTTCAAGGTGAGGACTTTAGCTGCTAGGCCATTGTGCCAGGCGCACATGTATGTAGTTTCACCTTCATTCCTGGGGTTTCTCACATGAAAGCTACTCTTTTTTTTAAGATTTATTTTATTTTCATTGGATAGTGAGTTATACAGAGAAGAGGAGAGACGGAGAGGAAGATCTTCTGTCCATTGAGTCAATCCTCATGAGGCCACAATGTTCTTCTGCTGCGAAAATCCAAAGCCAGGAGCCAGGAGCTTCTTCCAGGTCTCCCCGAGGGTGCAGGGTTCCAAGACTTTGGGTTTTCCTCTCCTGCTTTCTCAGGCCACATATAGGGAGCTGGATGGGAAGCAGGGCTGTCGGAAAATGAACCTGCGCCCATATGGGATTCTGGTGGGTGCAAGGCGAGGACTTTAGCCACTAGGCTACCACATCAGGTCCCACATGAAAGCTATTCACAGGGGCAGTTACCTGAGAGACCAAGAGCACTGATACAGAAATGGTTACATTTTCCTGGGGGTTACAGAGATGGCTAAGTTCATTGTTACTATCCAAGTGATTGAAGATAGAAAATTTATATACTGAAGCTTATGTTTGCTATGGGACTGCATGTTAGAAAGTAGAAAATGAGGGGGTGCATGGGATCAACTTTGTGAGAGTCTTTTGTTGCATTATATAATGATGGAAGAACAGAAAAGAGATATAGACATCAGGGACTTATGCAAGTGAGACGGAAGGAACATTTTAGTCAATTTTTTTTTACAGCCTACTCTAGTAGAAAGTAATCTAGACTTATGAGACTTACCTCTGTGAAGATTGAATCCAACTCAAAAGATCTCACCCAGTATTTAAAAAAAAAAAAATTTGAAAAGCAGATCTAGAAAAAGAGAGAGAGAAATCTTTCATTCATTAGTTCACTCCCCAAATGGCTACAACAGCCAGAGCTGAACTAATCTGAAGTCAGGAGCTGGGAGCCTCCTCTGGATCTCACATGTGGGTGCAGGATTCCAAAGACCTGGGACATTCTCCACCCAGGCAATAAGCAGAGAGCTGGATTGGAAGTGGAGCTACTGGGACACAAACCAGTGCCTATATGGGATGTTGGCACTAGCAGGTGGAGGATTAGCCTTTTGAGCCACCATGCTGGCCTCAGTCTCTTGAGAAGGACATTAATCCATTCATGAAGAAGGTACACCTGCTACCTAATCACTGTCAAATGGCCCCAGCTGCCAACAATGCTACTTTAGGAATCAAATTTCTCCATGAGTTCTGGTGAGGACAAGTCATATTTGATCTAAAGGAGATGGGGAACAGTGTTGTTGAGGTGTAATTTACATAACATAAAATTGGCTCACTGTAAATGTAAAAATATTTTATTTTCACTCCAGCATGAATTTAGAATAATTCTGAGAACTCAAAAACTTTTGTACACAACCCCTTCCCTTTTGGAAATGCCATGAAGGTGACCACTAGTAAGATCTGTAATTTTACTTTTGTGAGAACTTTCATACACAGAGATCATACAATATGTAGTCTTTTGTATATAATTTTTTAAACTTGGCACAGTCAGTTTAATTGTACATGATCATTTTGGGATTATCTTTGTTGACTTTCTCAGTGATGTGTTGTATTGTTGAATTATAGTTCATTACATAAATTTATCACATTTACTTTGTACCTTTACTGGTTGATGGACATGTTTTTTTCAGTTTTTGTCCTGTATGAATAATGCTACTATCAACATTCATGTAAGCCATTGCACATGTTCCTTGTAGTTATTTTCTTTCTAGTTGGATCCCACCTTTGACTGTTATATAGGTTTCACAATTTTTCGTGTTTCATTTGTGAATGCTGACTCAACTCTGCCTTGTTTTAGCATATTCTGTATTTCTTCTTGCTTTTGGTTGCTTCCTTTTATCGATAGTCACATTTTGGTCTCTGTGTTATGGTTATTTCCTACACTTGATCTTAGCCAAAAGGCTGAGAAGCAAAATGGTTACTTTTTTGTTCCTACACTCTCTACCCTTTGGAACTATTGCTCTGATTTGATCTTTGGGATCACTTTTGAATACCTTACATAGGTATTTTTTGAATGTACTATTGGAATTTGCGTGAATGAATACACAGTTAAATAATATTTACTCTGCTTATGTTAGAGTTAATAAGCTGAAAACAGGAATTGATGGCATAATCCATAGGTCATTTTGATATCTCTGGCTCTGGTACCTTATTTGAAAATGGGATAATTTGTTTAAGAAAATCTTGTTGGATTCCTGGGAACCACCTCTTTATACATCCAGATGGTATATGATTGTAAGAATTTTATTTTAAAGGTGTGAGTATTTGACACAGTAGTTAAGACAACACTTGGGGTGTGAGCATTCTGGATTAGAGTTCCTGGCTCCAGTTTCTAGTTCTGCAGCTGCCTCAACCTTTCTATGAAGATGCACCATAAGAGGAACCAAGTGATGGCTCAGATAGTTGGGTCCCTGGCAATATGTATGCTGGCATTTGTGGAATGAATGAAAGAATAGATGAGCTTTCTCTCTTGTCCCTTCCTCTACTGTCTGCACCTTTCAAAACAGTAAAGATAAATAAAATGTTTTAAAGAAATATTAAATTATAAGTAAAAATATTTTGGCTAAATTCTGAAATCTATGTTATAAGCTATCAGAGTTGTTGGAAAGAAAACTCTGAAGATCAGAGTAGATGATTTCAGAAATAAAACATTGGCAATTGGAAACTGTAAAACAGCTCTGTGGGACAGGCCTAGAGCACCAGGCTAGGAATCATTTTGTACAAGTGAATTGTGTGCAGGACTCCCACTGGAGTCAATCAGAGTGATACGCAAAAATCAATTCTAGGATCTTGCCCTGAAACCGTAAATGAGAAAAGCTGAAGAATCTGAACTATTTCTCGATAAATGGCTGGGACTGCAGCAGCCTCTTGGGAAGTCAGATGTTTGATGGAAACGAATGTGCTTGAATCTCAAATATTTTTGGATAAGTTAATGAGAAGGGGAGAATCTGGATCATCATGTGTCTTTAATCAAGATAATTTACCATTAAAAAATCTTTTAGCACCTTTTCAAATTTTTTTCAGGTGGTGGAGTATTTTAATGAATTATATTCAGCCTTCAAAGAAATAGTAGGAAATTAGATTTTTTTCTTCCCAATAGTAGTGTGAAAAAATGGTTTATTTCAAGTCTAAGTAAACTAGACCATGGACCAGAAAGGGAACTCTATGCTTTATTGTTTCTCAATACGAGGTTTTGGTTGAGGCAGTCCTGCACCTGCTGCTTCACAGAGTCTACTTGTCAGGAAATGGGGAATACTTGGCTTTATCAACTGCCTAAAATCCAGTTTTGAAGTATTTTGTCATGAAGATTTTAAGGGAGTAACTAAAGTTTAATAAATTAAAATTTCTTCAAAGTTCTGATACAATTCTATGAAACTGGTAGAAGATGTGATTTATCTTAAAAAGATGGTTTAATTAACCAGGTATATGAAAAGTTAGTAAACAGAATCTAGCTTGAAATCAGTGTTTATTAGAAGCTTTTCATGCCATTTGTAAGTGGGAAGGGAATTTTTAAAAATTTTGACTTTTAATCTTTAGTCATAAACTAAAGATTTCATAAATTTAAATAGGCTAATCCTATAATTTCAAGGCTTGTCGTTGGTAAGAGTAAATGATTACTATATTATTATTGTCTTTCTTTTTGTACTTGTGTACCAAGTGTTTTGTGGAATTCTTTCATTATTTTTATTAGAATATGTTAGCATATGTTAAATTGACATTACAGGTGCACTTTATGCATAATTTTAGAGAATAATATTTGAGATCTAAAGTAATTTTACTAAAACATGTAGAAATGATTCAAGGTCTTTTTGTTTTGCTCCTTTATATGTGAATTATAAGAGATACTTAGTGGGAGATTCTCATAGGGATCCTTCAAAGATTTGCATAATATGTGATTTGCATGAGATGTTAAGGAAGTTTGGGATTTAGAAATCATGTAATCAGTTCTTTCTGATTCTTAGGGACTGAAGAAGCTTGTAAGAATTCCACTATCTATTCAGGGCTATACAGAGGAGTGAATGAAAGAGGAAGAGTGCCTACATTCTCTAAACCATGTCCAGAGGTCTCTAACTATGTCACAATATCAGTCTCAACTAGGAGCAAGGTTCTCTGATAACTCACTGAGTATTCATCATTTTATAGTTACCTAAATTTTGCTTTTCAGGGACATTCACAGGGTTTTATGTTCAATTAAATTAACTAACACAGAATTTGCATTCATTAATTCCTAGAACAACATTTTCAAAACTTCAAGCTTACTTCTGGCTCCAGTGTTTTGGGATTTGCTAAATTATTCTGTAATATACTTAGGCTTCAGATAATAGAATTTCTCTGTGTTCCAGTGGGCTCATCAGTAAACGAAGTTGTTGTTATAATTGATCTCTCAGGTCTATGCCTAGAATTCTATTAATCTGTATACAATTTCCACTTATTCTTTTACATACTCTCAATGGCACTAGTATTTTATTTTGTTTCTTTCATTGGGGGAATAAAGGCTTTTTCTGGACACACTGAAATAATTTTAGGCACTAATGGTTAGAAATATGTTTTCTGGCAGGTGTCTGTTTCACTCTTGAATTATAATGGGTGTGAGACTGACCTGAAGGGTAAAATTGCTCTAGTCTTGTAGAATGCTGAGAAGTCTGCATTGGAAGTAACAAAGATTCCTGGGCTAAGTTCTGTCTCTCATGTTCTTTAAAGCAAGTTTATTTTCTGATCTCTTAGTTCTTAGAATCTCAAGTGTCAGAAATATGTAGCCATTCTTCTTCATTCAACTGCCTGCCCCAAAACCCTTCATGTAGTTACAAGGTCTGATAAGTTATAGTCACATTCTCCAAAGTTTCTAAGACCTTAAAGTCCTCTGTTAATTAAGATTTCTAGTTTTGTCAGAGATGGCACAGCTACCAATTAGCTCTGTTAAGATACCTAACATCATTGTGCTAGACCTGCTTTGATGGGAAACAAACAAAAATAATGACAATTGTGAGATATGGCATAGGAACTACAGATCATGGTTTTTCTAACATGTCAGTATCAACATGAGGGTGGTTATAATTATGATGATGGCAAAGAGAAATAAAAAAGTAACTATTGTGGAAATCTTGAAATCTAATAATAATAGGTACAACACAAAGAGGGGAAGTCCAAGCTTTAGTTTGGCTATAAAAATACTAACCATAAGTTAATTTTCATAGGTTTATTAATTGAGTAGTAAATAACAATTATGAACAGATGGATCCAATTTATGAGATTTCTCCAAGAGTTTTGTTATGTTTTGTTTTCTAGTTTCCTATGATGTGAAAATTATACCATTCTTGGACCCAGTATGGTGGCCTAGCAGCTAAAGTCCTCGCCTTGAACGTGCCGGGATCCCATATGGGCCCTGGTTCTAATCCCAGCTGCTCCACTTCCCATCCAGCTCCCTGCTTGTGGCCTGGAAGGGTGGTTGAGGACGGCCCAATGCTTTGGGATCCTGCATCCGTGTAGGAGGCCCGGAAGAGGTTCCTGGCTCCTGGCCTTGGATAGGCGCAGCATCAGCCGTTGTGGCTCGCTTGGGGAGTGAATCATCGGATAGAAGATCTTTCTGTCTCTCCTCTCTGTATATCTGACTTTGTAATAAAAATAAATAAATCTTAAAAAAAAAGAAAATTATACCATTCAGTGGCAACTACATCTTCCACTTTTGACCTATTCCTCAGATAGCAATGTGTTGTTGTATGATACTCTTTTGAAGTATTCGGCTGTGATGGGAAGCCACAGCTGTCAATCAGCAATTTGATCACACAGAAAGACAACTGCTACTCAACAGGGTACTGTGTTGGTGTTGCCAGCGTACTATTTTTGTTTTGTGCATACAATAAATGCATGAGCTATTTGACACTTTATTATAAAGTAGGCTTTTTGTCTGCTCTAGGTGTCTGTGTTTGAACATGTATAGATACACTAGGATAACTAATGATATTCATTAGATTAGCTATGTTAAAGGCATTTTTGATGTAAGATATATTCACATTGCAGTGACTTTACTGAGACTCCCTTTTATCTTGAGGAGCATGTTTATATAGCTAAGAGGTCATAAATATTAAAAATGTATTTTCCTTAGTTCTTTTTTAAATTTTATTTTCCTTGGAAAAGCAGGTATGAAAAGAGAAGAAGAGACAGAGCAAAAAACTTTCCATCCACGGGTTCACTTCCCAAGTAGCTATAATGGCCAGAGCTGAGTCAATCCAAAACAGGGAGCGAGGGGCTTATTCTGATTCTCCCACATGGGTGCAGGTACCCATTGACTTGTTCCACCCTCTACTGCAATCCCAAGCAGCAAGCATGGAGATAATTGGGAAGTGGTGCAGTTGGGACATGAGCTGGCATCCATATGGAATCCTGGTGCATGCAAGGTGAGGATTTAGCCTCATCACAGTAGGCCCACCTTAGTTTGTTCTTTATGCAATGTATGTATGATATTGGGTAAGATCTTTATCATTCTTTGCCTCGTTACCTTTAATTAATTAGCAGGGCTAATTGATAAAGTCCATGTCTTGAGATAATATGTCCTGGATCTGAAAATTCACTTAGGGTTGGGAACTGGTTGGGATTGTTATTTTTCTATTGAAGCCACCGCTGTCAGCTCCTGCTCTTCCATTGCTATATTTTTATTTAATGGTAGATGTGAAGATACACAGTTATCTTCTGCATGCTTATTTGTTCCCTGGTGGTAAGATCTACTAACAGTGTGCCTCTGGATTACTCTTCTGACTTAGCCAGTTGTTAAGGTAAGATTCTGTTGATTAGGCATGTGGACACTCATTTCGTATTTCAGAATTTCCTTATCACTGTATACTAATGAACCCAGATCTATGATCACTCTTCCACAATCAGCCCTGGTCTGTAAAGAACCGCCATGTAAGTTCTTCATACTGCTAGCACCATGTCACTAGTGTGTTTGTGGCAGATTTAACAAAATGTGTGTCCATTGATGTCTCAATATCTTGAACAGAACGTAATCCTCTGGTTGATATTCTAATCCAACCATTAGTATACATTCATTGCATCATGTCTGCTTCTCACCCACTTTATACTTTTCTTGATCACCTGTCAGGCAACTCAGACATTTCCACTTTAGTGGAATACTCGGTATAGAATATTACTTTCCTCATGAGCCACTCTGGTATTCAGCAATGTTTCTGCCAAGTATTAAGTCTTATACAAAGAGAGTGTCCTAGGTCAATATGTCCTTGTTTATTAAGTCTATGTTCTAGCTTTATTGATTGTACCCTCTCTAAATCCAATGCCAGAAAAGTTCTACTGAATCTTGCTGGTGTATGACAGATGACTACTATAGCTCCTTTGATATGGCTCTATGTTGTATCAGGCTTAGTGTTAACATATCTTTATACAGGTAACACTGAGATATAATCACTGTTATCAGGTTGCTAGCCAGGAGGGACAATGTGAAGTGTTTCCTAGGGAAATATCTGCTGAATTTCAAGGTAGATCTTCCATACCATATCCATCATCGGGATGCATAGTTGTTGCATCATCTGTTGTCCTGACTAAAGGCAACAGACCTTCCATAACTTAGAATATATTAATCTGTAGAGTTTTGTGTGCGTAACTTTCAGATCTTCCATTTATTGCTCACCAGTGTCTTCTCTTCTACTTTGTAAGCTATCAAGTAGGCCTTTAACTTTCACATTTACATTTGAACTGCTCATTAACCCTAGGTTGATTTTTCTTTTTCTTTTTTTTTCTTTTGTTTGTTAGTTTTGTAGTGACCAATACAATTTTAGCCATTTGTGACCCACTCTGCTTTCTTTGTGGGAATTCTTCCCTTAAGCTTTTGAATGTCTTGCCAAATCACCATGTATGACCTTTAACTTATTTTTTTCTCAAATCTTCAAGTTAAATTTTTTAACCTTTAACTATGAACTACTGTTATGGATTAATCAGGACTTGACTCCCTGAACACATGCAGACATTTAAACCCAAAGTCTTATGTCAATGGTTGTTTAAGGGTGAACATTTGATCTAACTATGATATCTGAGAGGTTTGCCTGTTGGGAGGCTTTTAGGTCATTGAGGGCTGGCATTTGGACTGTACTTTTCATGAGGTTTGTTTATGTAAGCTGAATGTGCTCCCTATGCCTCTGCCTTTCTCATGGCGGACAAATACAGTTGTTCTTCAGCACGTGTTCCATTATTCCAGTCACTGCCAGACACCAGACTTATGGAAACTGCCAGATTTTTAACTGTGAATCTTTTTTAAAAATTGAAAAGGCATATTTACATAGAGATGGAAAGACAGAAAGAAAGAGCTTCCATCTACTGGCTTACTCTTCAAATGGCTGCAATGGACAGAGCTGAGCTGATCTTGAGCCAGGAGCCAAGGACCTCCTTGAACCATCTTGCACTGCTATCCTGGGCCATAAGCAGGGAGCTGGATGGGAAGTGGAGCAGACAGGACATGAACCTGTGCCCATGTGGGATTCTGGTGCTTGACAAAACAAAAACAAAAACAAAAACAAAACAAAAACAAAAACAAAAAAACCAAAAAACAAGCAAACAAAAAAACCAAAAAACAAACAAAACAAAAAATGTTTTTCTTTTTCCTTTCTTTTTTTGTAAGATTTATTTATTTTCATTGATTTATAGATAGGAAGACATAGAGGGCAAAATCTTTCATCTGCTAGTTCATTCCCCAAAGTGCACAATGGCTGGAGCTGAGCTGATCTGAAGCCAGGCATGAGGGGCTTCTTCTGGGTCTCCCACACAGGTGCAGGGTCCCAAACATTTGGGCCGTTTTTCCTAAGCCATAAACAGGGAGCTGGATGGGATGTGGCACAACCTACTGGCATCCATATGGGATGTTGGCATTTGGGATTGGAGGAGTAGCTATTGAGCCATTGTGCTGGCCCCACGATTCTGAACTAGGCAGAGGATGAATTAACCTCCAAATCCCACCTTATTGCTTCTTTGACCACCAGTGCCTTGAGAAGGATTCACCAAAGCATACGTTGTCATTTTCAAGGGCTGACTTAACATTGCCACACTATTTTAGTATTGAACAAGTTACATTTGTTTTCTCCCAGTTTTAGAGGACACAAGTTCTCAAACCATTTTTACTGGCTGAAATCAAAGTGTGGATAGCACACCCTCTAGAGGCTTGGCGGTGTTCTTTGTAACAGTTAACATTCCTTCACATCTCAGCATTTTTAAATTTATTTATTTTTATTGGAAAGACAGATTTATAGAGAAGGAAAAATAAAGATTTTCCATCACTGGTTCACTCCATAATTGGTGGCAACAGTCAGAGTTGGGCCAATCTGGTGGGATACCTGGAAGATGCGTGTGGCTTTAGATTTTCTGTTTTGGCTATTGCAGCCACTTGGGAAGTGAATGAGCAGAGGGAAGATTTTTCTTTTCTTTTTTTTTTTTAAAGATTTATTCATTTTATTACAGTCAGATATACACAGAGGAGGAGAGACACAGAGGAAGATCTTCCATTTACTGATTCACTCCCCAAGTGAGCCGCAACGGGCCGGTACGCGCCGATCCGAAGCCAGGAACCTGGAACCTCTTCCAGGTCTCCCACGCCGGGTGCAGAGTCCCAATGCATTTGGCCGTCCTCAACTGCCTTCCCAGGCCACAAGCAGGGAGCTGGATGGGAAGTGGAGCTGCCGGGATTAGAACTGGTGCCCATATGGGATCCCAGGGCTTTCAAGGCGAGGACTTGAGCCACTAGGCCATGCCGCCGGGCCCAGGAAGATTTTTCTGTCTCTGCTTCTCTCTATAAATCTACCTCTCCTATAAAAAAGGAGTAAATCTTTAAAAAGAAACACATTAAGTGGGACTGAGGTTAGTATTCTACTCTTGCCTAGTGACAGAATACCTTTTAGGGTCATCCCTAAATAATGCCTGTGCTTTTTTTTATTGTGTCAACTTGAAGGACTTGCTTCAAGTAAGCAGGATCACTCATGTGTATAATGCACTTGAACATGACTTTTGTGTTCCACTTCAACTTAAGCATGGATTGCTGCTGACATCTTCAACTTCATAGACTAGCTCATCAAACAAGCTCTTTCTAGTGATAGACAGCCTCTGGTTGTATATGTCAGAATCTCAACACAGTTCTGATTTGACACCTGCATTTTAGATGAAGGATGATTATTGGATAGTTGTTCTTATTGTCAAATCTAAGAGTCTGTTCTTTTGTTAAGCTTTTTATGTAACAAGTACACTTCAAATATAATCTAATGTGTTTAGCCATATGGCCCAAATGATAGGGTCCCTCAAATCATAACTTGTCACCAAATACAAACTTTCTCGCTTACAATTTGTAGCACTACACATTGACTTATTAATGCATTGGTACAGTACACAAAATATGGTATATATTCTTTCTAGAACCCAAAAATATGTGCCATGTTTTTTTTGGGGGGGGTCAAGTGCATTCAATCTTTTTCTCACTTCAAAAGGGTTATACAACCCTGCCACTGACCTCTACTCTCCTGGAAACTTCATCCACTTGGAGGTTTTTTTTTAATTTTCATGGATTTTTTTCCCTCCCTTTGGCATGCATGTGTCTTTCAAAATTGTCTACTTTAGCTACTTCCAAATCACCAGAGCCACTTAGCATATTGCCTAATGTAATGAATCTGTCTGATACTCTGTGGAATATTAACGCAATCAAGTGCTTTCTAGCTATATTAAGATTGAAAGTCAGAAAGTTGACATAGGTCTGAGTGAAGAGTGAGATAGAAGAGTGACATGGAAGAGTGAAGGTGAATTACTTTTAATTTTCTCGATTACCTACTATAGAAAATAAAATGTTTGCTGGGTCAATGAAGGGTTGAAAGGTGCCAAGTGCTGTGGAGATTTGCTTCAGTGATGACAACATATTCAGAAGGGCAACTGCAATTGGTGTCACAACCTAATCAGGTTTATGACAATGAATATGTAGCTCTGAACATGCATCTTGTGGTTGCACCAGCTAAGTAGGGAGGTACAAATCGGATATGAGGGAAATAATCATGTTTGCATCCTTCATGTCTTTGATAGTGGTGCTAATCTCTGTAATGTTCAGAGATGCAATATTGGTTTCAATGGGAGAAACAGGTAAATGTTAATTCCTACAGCTTCAGGAATTACATAACCGATGTGCTGACACCCTTTTCTGAGGGAAATAACTGCAAAGTGGACCCCCCCCCCCTTTAAATCCCTAAGAATCTACTGTGAGCTGGGCTAGTGCTTAGACTCCACCTTCACTTGAATAACACAAGCTCCTCTCTGATCATATGATCACAATGGCATTTTCTATCCCTGGTAGTTGAGCATCTTTTTAGAGTAGCATCTTTCAACCCTCAGATGTCCAAATATCTCTGTTTCCTCAGTGCATGGTCAACCTGATATCTAGCCACATTTCCCTTCTTAAAGTAAGACTTTTACTAATCTGTGTGTGGCATGTGCAAGGATCTGAGGACCAGCTTAAGTTTAGTAACTGTAGATATAAGGTTTCATCTACACTCTAATGACTCACATGAAGTTGTTGTCACTAGCCCTAGTCTTGGTTCAGTTCTGTGTGTCAAGCAGTATTTTAATAGCTGCCTATGTAATTTATTTCTAGAGATTTTCATACTCAATTGGTCACCACCAGAGATCCCTTTAGTTTAAAATACTTACTTCTCTACTCCATTGGTTTATTATTGTAATTACCTACATCTTGTCACCAATGATTAAACATAGACACCTGGTCTTTTCTTCATCTGGAAGTGAAACCAGGGAGCCCATTTTTAGGATGGCATCTATAACTATCATTGATAATCTATTGGGAATAACCACTGGGGATTCTTTACAGATGTTATTCTGTGGACCTAGCGCAATGGCTCAGTTGGCTAAGCACCGGGATTCCACATGGGCACTGGTTGACGTTCTGGCTTCTCCACTTTACATCCAACTTCCTCCTTATGCCATGAAAAAACCATACAGGATGGTTTAAAGCATTGGAGCCCTGCACTTGTTTGGGAGACCTGGAAGAGGCTCCTGGCTCCTGGCTTTGGCTCAGTTGTGGACATCTGGGGAGTGAACCAGTGAATGGAAGATCTTTGAAGATCTTTCTCCTTCTCTCTGTTAATATATATGTGTGTGTGTATATATATATATATATATATATATATATATATATATATATATAGGAAAGGAATGAGCAAATGTATGATCATAGAGAATAATATAAATATAAATAAAAATGTAAATGTAAATATAAACCTTGGTGAAGGAGATGTCTACCATGAGGAATGGCTAGAGGTGGCTAATAACATAGTTGTTTGTGATTCCAGCATTTGCTTCTTAAATCTTTACAGTCTTATATGTCAGGGTCTGGCATTTTATCTATGTTGTTGGCCAGTATTAGCTTCTAGTTGAAATTTTACCTAGTACTTCTAGGTATTTGTATTTGAAAAATTGTCTGGATATATAACATGACAGATTAAAAGAAATGTGTTACTCTTAAAATTTAAGGTGAAACCTTCATCTGTGAAATGTATATCTATTCTTTAGTGTTCTCTTTATATTAATAAAAATAAAATGTAAAAGAGATACACTTTAAAAATTTTCTTTGAAAAGATAAATTTTAATTTGGAGGGCCTGGCACAGTAACCTAGTGGATAAAGTCCTTGGCTTGCATGGGTCAGGATCATATATGGACACCAGTTATAATCCTGACAGTTCTGCTTCCCATCCAGCTCCCTGCTTGTGGCCTGGAAAAGCAGTCGAGGACGGCCCAAAGTGTTCAGACCCTGCACCCACATGGGAGACCTGGTAGAGGCTACAGGCTCCTGGCTTCGGATCGGCTCAGCTCCGGCAGTTGCAGCTGCTTGGGGAGTGAATCATCGGATGGAAGATCTCCCACTCAGTCTCTCCTCCTCTCTGTATGTTTGACTTAAAAAAAGAATGCTCAGCTCAGGAAAAGAGAGCACAACACTCAAGCATATAAGCCTGTGGGCTCTTTGTCTCTAGGGGCAAGCACCCAGAGCAGGGAGCATTTGTAGTGCCCAGATTGAAGAAAAATTTTTATTTGAAATAATTTCAAATTTATTGAAAGATGAAATGCAAAGACTATAGATACTTCTTGTTAGCCTTTCCTTCAGTTTCCCTTGAAATCTCTCTTAAATATACTTTTTTATCATGATACATTTGTCAAAAACTAATGATATGCCTGAATATTAAATTTCATTCATATTTCACTAATTTTTACTCTCATATCCTTTTTGTGTGTCAAGATCTAATCCACATAAACAGCTTGCTGTTAGTCATGATGAGGAATATTTTGAGTGTTACACATGCAGTTCAAGTACATTTGATCTGATAATTCTAAAGCAAACTGCAGCTGTGTCTGGGATGCATAACTTTGAAGGAGTGATTCATAGAAGGTATTGATGTTGCATTATGGGGAGCTGCTTGCTATTAGAATTACAAACAACTTTACACAAAAGGAAGCATTCTCTATGGCTTACTGTGACACTGTGGAATGCACTGATGTTGTATATAGCAGGTAAAAGCACCAAATAATTGAAGTGTAATCTAGCTGTACCTTCTGTTGAGTAAGAATTTGTCATTAGCACAGAAAAGAAGTGTCAGAAACTGAGTACAGGTCAAACCGATTTGAGAGTCTCAAAATTGGTGGCTGATGTTTAAGATCCCATTGAACTAGACTCTTTCAACTGGCTTCTCTGGATACTGCAAGATCTCTACTCAGTAGAACTGAATGACCGGTTGTGAGACCTGTGAAGATGTTGGCAAGGAATATTCTATGTCTTAATATTGGGATATGGAGTCACCAAGGATGTGTCCTCATTTCAGAGGCCTTGAGGGAAAAAGTAAGGAAGGTAATCTTCATGAAGATGCAGCCTCATTTATCAGCATAGTCTAACCTTCGTGTACTTTTGCAATTTCTTTTTCCTTACTGATAGTCAAGTAGGGGTGATACTTTTCTTTAATAAATAAATGATGTGATGTTTGATTAACCAAATATTTACAGGATTTATTGGATTGCAAAAAGTTGTATTCCAGTCTTCAGTCTGAAACTCCAACATGTGTAGGATCCAATGGACATCAAGTTCCTTACAGGAATTAGGAGTTACAAAACTCTTGGGCTCTTTGCACTTTCTCTGCCTCTCTGCCTTTTCTTTTATACATCCCACCTATCACTGGCCTTGGCTTTTTTTTTGCCTCAGGGAAATTGTTACTCAATTCCATCTGTTTCTATTTTGGATGTATTGGGATTGTGTGGGGCTGGTTATAGTTTGGATTCTGTAGGAATGAGCTGCAAAGTTATAAAATACATTACACTGGCATATTCCAGTGCATTTTCCTGTGTGCTATTGTGCTAGTAGCACCTTTGTCTTTTTCTCTAGGCTCCCTTGCAGAGCAAATGTCCTTTTCTTTCCCTGGCTCAGATACTTAAAAGGAACTAGCAGGGGGGTTGACTGTTTTAGCCATCAGGAAAAAAAAGGTTGGGAAAATGATATGAGGACAAGGAAAATACTTTGTTCTGCTTTACTTATTACAGACCTTCTGTTTTATAGTTTTGCTAGTGAGTGCCCCTTTATATCCTGTGTTATGTTAACCCTGGGTGTTGATTTTTTTCTTCTGATGAATTGGGAGATTGGAGTTCTATTTTTATAATAAGGGGGGTTATTTTTTACTTTTTATGAGACATTTCAAGCTTTTTCTCCCTCTTGTTAAGTGTCAAAAATGAGAGTATTTATTGCAAAATTGAAATTGCAACATAACTAGTTTAATTCTGCCATTATTGATTTTAATTATTAATCCCTGAAGTATAGATAATGGTGGTTCAGCTATTTCTCATTTAACTGTATCTCCAACATTATTTTCTAATCTTTTTAAAGGTGAGAAAATTTCTTTAACTGGAGTACATGTATGTAGTTTTTTTTTAAGATTTATTTATTTTTGTTGCAAAGTCAGATATACAAAGAAGAGGAGAGACAGAGAGGAAGAACCTCTGTTCATTGATTCACCCCCCAAGTGACTGCAACGGCTGGTGCTGTGCAGATTCAAAGCCAGGAAGAACTTGCTCCATGTTTCCCACATGGGTGCAGGGTCCCAAAGCCTTGGGCAGTCCTCGACTGCTTTCCCAGACCACACGCAGGGAGCTCGATGGGAAGTGGAGCTACCGGGATTAGAACCAGGGCCCATATGGAATCCGGCGCGTCAAGGCAAGAACTTTAGCCACTAGGCCACACCGCCAGGCCCTAACTGGAGGTTTTTTTAAATTTTATTTTTGATAATGCTTACATAGTTGGTTAGGGTGGGCAGGATCGAGTGTTAGGGGAAAGTGGGAGAGCCCATTGTTTGCAATTTTCCCTTACAGAAAAATTAGAGTCTCCACTTGCCCAGATATTTGCTGTCAGCTCTTGGCTGGATTAGTTAACCATTTGTTCTGTCCTCCTTCCTCTGCTAATGGTACCAGATGTCCTGCGCAAGCTCCAATGGACAGCCAAGTTCTGCATGTGCATCTGGGTATCCTGTCCACTGCACCAACTTCAGTTACTGAGGAGAGCCTGGTCAGACACATGTACTCCACTGTCAGATTACAGGCCCTGCCACTTGCTCCATGGTTGGGGTTCTGAGTTCAGTGGTTCAGTTGGGAGGATCCTCAAAGAAATCTTGTCTGAGGTAATCTCTGACCTAACCCTACCTGGTCTGCCTCCCTCCAGACACAATCCACTTGCCAATGGGTGGAGATACCCTGCAGAGCCTGGCCAACACCCAGGCAACACCCCATTCTTGGGTGTACCTATGAGTGCTGCAGCCTGGACAAACCCGGTCTGTACCCAAAGCCAGTACCCATGAGTAATGGAGGGTCCCATGGTCATGCCTATCTCAGCACCTCACCACCCCTAGCTCTTAAGTAAACAAGCTGAAGTTGCAGTTCTACACGGGTGGGCCCATATACCCCTACACAAAACCCTACACAAAATCTGCTCTCAGGCCTGATTCTGTCATGTGCTACTTAGTGTCTTGGCCCAGCCTAACATTACCCATCCCCTGTTCTGACTCTGACTGGTGAATACTGTGATATAGTCCTGCTAAACAGATCCTCAGCACTAGGGTTAGTGTGTGCCTATGAGTGCTATTCCACAGTGGTCGATATCAGACAGTCCAGTTTACGTCTCCCACATGTGGTGGTGCTTGGGTTTGACCCTTAAAGGTTCTGCAGTTCTCCTCATAAAATCATTTGGTCTCAGATTCCTTGTTTGCCTTCAAGTATAGTGGCTTTGTCGATGGAAATCCCTCAGAAATCATTCCTCAGCTGGATATAAGCCCTCAAGTCCCTGCACGCCTCCACACCCCTATGTCATCACCAATAGCCCTGGCAAGCCCAAATCCGTGAGTCCCCAGAAGGTGCTGCTGGGAGACCCAAGGGCTTTGCCCAGTGCCATTGGTGGCTGGGCCCTGCCAAATTTCCCTGCCACTGGGGTTTAAGCCGCCTGGCTGCCCATATGCAGGTCTATCCAAGGAGGACTCAGGCTTGGCCAGCCCGCACTCCATTGGCATCCCCACTGCCAGGCTAACTGGAGTTTTATAATCCAGGGATAAAATTTGCCTTTTATTTTGGCTAACAAAATATGATGTTTTATTATGTTATTTATCTTTCATCTGACATTTTGGTAAAATGTTATTTAATCTCTGTGTCTATATAAAATATGTGAATATATATATACATATATTTTTTTTTCAGAGGAACAGGGCTATTCAATGGCATAGCATGTTTTTGGAAATTCCTGAGGCTTTTTGTTTTTAATGTGACATACTTCCTTATAGTTAACTATCAAACAATGAAAACACTGATCCATTAATCGAATCAACAGATAGTTGTGCTGCAGTTGTACTACACTAAATTCTTATTTCTTCCATTTCCGACTGTTTCTTTCCATTTCCCTTTCAGAAAAAATATTCTTAATTTTTCCTTTTTTCAAAGTTTATTCATTTGAAAGGTAGAGTGACAGAGGAAGATATATATACAAAAATATCTCTCTTTCTCAATGTACATTTATAAATATATTGAGAGAGAGAAAGAACTACTTCACACCCCAAAGGCTGCAACAGCTGGGACTGGCCCAGGCCAAAACTGAGAGCCTGGAACTTTGTTTACATGTCCTACATGGGTAGGAGAGACACAAGTATTTGGCTCATCTGTTGCTGTATTACTTGTGCATGAACAGAGAGCTGGACCAGAAACATACAACAGCCAGAAATAGAAATAGTCACTCCAGTATGGCATGTAGGTATCCCAAGTGGTGAATTAACTTGCATTATCGCATGCCTGTTGTTACTTATTTTGTGTGTCTTCTTATTCCTTACTTAAGAATCCTCATTTAGGGCCCGGAGGCGTGGCCTAGCAGCTAAAGTCCTCGCCTTGAACGCCTCGGGATCCCATATGGGGGCCGGTTCTAATCCTGGCAGCTCCACTTCCCATCCAGCTCCCTGCTTGTGGCCTGGGAAAGCAGTCGAGGATGGCCCAAAGCTTTGGGATCCTGCACCCACGTGGGAGACCTGGAAGAGGTTCCTGGCTCCTGGCTTCGGATAGGCGCAGCACCGGATGTTGCGGCTCACTTGGGGAGTGAACCATCAAACGGAAGATCTTCCTCTCTGTCTCTCCTCCTCTCTGTATATCTGACTTTGTAATAAAAATAAATAAATCTTTAAGAAAAAAGAATCCTCATTTACCTTTTAAAATAAACTTAAAATTGTATTTCTAGTGGGAACCTGGATTTGTGAATCACAATCATAAGCAGAGTGAAACTACAAAGCACAGTGTGAAAATTCAGAACAATGTAAAATCATCACAGATTACAGTAGATAAGGGCATTATCCCTGAGCTTCTCACAATGACTTTGACAACAAAGATGATGTCAGTTTTTCTAACCACAATCACTAAATTGATGCCAGGCAGCATTTATCTATCTAAAGGAATTTTGGGTATAATTAGATGCCAGCATAAAAGTATAGGCTTTTACTATTGTACAGATGAAACTGAATCTACATTTTGTTATCTTTTATGTAAGAAAGCAGTGAGCAGTATATACTTCATTATTCATGAGGTAATTATTCTTTGCTTACTATTACAAAGAACTATATTTACTTTCTGTGCACCTGTGTTATTTTTTCTAATTTCTAGATCTCTGAGCTCAGGCTTTTCATCAGAATATATATTTACATATCACTTCATTAATTATTCCTAGAAATCTGAGATTTTAAACTTTTGATCTGCAGAGTCATGTTTTTTGTTGGTGAATATATACTATCTTTTATTAGCTGTTGAACTGTTCTTCCTTTTGTTGGAATGCTTTCTTCCTGTAGGTTGAATATTTCACATTTGCTTTTACATGTGGAAATGATACATCTGTTAAGTTTCTTTTTTTTAAGATTTATTTATTTTATTACAAAGTCAGATATTGAGAGAGGAGGAGAGACAGAGAGGAAGATCTTCTGTCCAATGATTCACTCCCCAAGTGAGTCCATCGGCTGGTGCTGCGCCTATCCGAAGCCAGGAGCCAGGAACCTCTTCCAGGTCTCCCACGTGGGTGCAGGGTCCCAAGGCATTGGGCCGTCCTCTACTGCTTTCCCAGGCCACAAGCAGGGAGCTGGATGGGAAGTGGAGCTGCCAGGATTAGAACCAGGGCCCATATGAGATCCCGGGGCATTCAAGGCGAGGACTTTAGCTGCTAGGCCACGCCGCCGGGCCCTGTTAAGTTTCTTTTAAAGACAACTTTCTGATCCGAGGATCATGTCACCCTCCCAATGTCCATTGGTTTTATTCACCGAGACTTTTTGCAACCATCAACTATCCAAGCCACTGGGACAGAACCCTTGGAACATGTGCACACTCGGACTCTGGATTGATATAAGCTGGTGGCTCCTCATCCCTGGATACTGGGACTTGTGGAAAGTCGTGAGGAGTTTCCCCCTTTGTTTCTCCCCTTACCCAGGAACAACAAGAAGAAGTAGCAAATTTAGAAGCAATGAATTCACCCAATTTTCCTTAAACCTGGATCCTTCCCACCCTGATCAACCATGTAATCATTATTAAAAAGTAAAATTTAAAATTAAAAAAATACAGACACACATACAAAAGACAATTTTTCTAACCCTTTTCTTCTGCTTAAGGTATCTAAGTCTTAGATAACATTTTCTGCTATTCTTGGAATTCTCAGAGAATTTTTATTCTTTAGTGTCTTTTTTTCTTGAAAGAGTTCTGCTTCTAGAAATGATGAATTAGCTTATTTGGACAACTAGAGTTTAGGAAAACAGCACAAGTATAAAAATGTGTACAAAAGCCTGTGTTGTGATGTAGAGGGTAAAGTTGTTGTTTGTGATGCCAGCATCTTATATGAGTGTGTTTGTTTCAGTCCCAGTTTCTCTGGTTCCAGTCAAGATTCCTGCTAATATAACTGGGAATGCAGTAGATGATGACTCAAACCTGGACCTCTGCCAATCAAATGGGAGAGCAGGATGAAATTGCTGGCTGCTGGCATTCACCTGGGCTTGTCTTGATTGTTGTAGCCTTTAGCAAGTGAGTCAATGGATGGAAATCCTGTCTTTCTCTCTGTGTCTCCTCCCGTTCTGTCACTGTACCTTTTAAATAAATAAATAGATCTTTAAACATGATGAACTAAATGCCTGATTGAAGATACTGCAGAACTACCCTGGGAGTGAATGTTTACAAGGTTGTTATGTGAAGAGGAAGGATCTGGGAGGTATGTGACTGGCATTTGGTCTTGCTTTTACCCTTAAATTCTTTTGGCAATTTGAAAGCAGTGACAGGGAAGCTGAGAAGTTATGGAGAATTTCTAGTTGTCTCTTGGAACTGGCAGTGCAAATATTGAAATTAATACAACAAGGAAATACACTATTAAGAAAACTATACTTTCAGTTTGAACCCTGTTGGTCCATATTTTAGGATAAAGTAAAAGTAACATGGACTGGTCTTCATGAGATCTGACTTAAGTAGTTTCTATCTGTATTGGATTAAGAGGAGGGTATGCATTTAAACTTATTCCTGGAAAAGACAAAGTCCATTTTAGATGATGAAATAATTATTTTGCTTTTGGATATCTCTTGATATTTCTGTATACAATTTGAACACAGCAAAAAAACAACATTGAGGATAGAACAATATGGTTGCTGGGTGAAAATCTCCCATGGCTACCACCTCACAGTGACACCAATTTGAATAGGTGTTTGCACTCTAAATTATCTTCACAAGAGCTATGGCAGTCAGGTTAGAGTCCACATGGCATGCTTTTAGTGTAACTAGACACACTGAAGAAGTCAGGAAGGAGAGTTGCACATGGCACTCCTTCTCTAGTTCCATAGGATTGCATCTTTGGAATCTATGATGGACTAGTAAAGATCAGCACTGGACATATCTCAGTGCTGTCCATTAATAAGAAAATGTTGGTGGACAATCTCTAGACTTGCTCCTGTATAGGTGAAGCCTGACACCCTGGTGGAGCAGACTTGATTCATTGTGTATCATCATCAGAATCATGTAGGCCTGCAGTGTGACTTCTCACCAAGACTACACAAGGACTAATGACTTGAAACCCTGGGTCACCCACCTAGGACCTGCTTAAGCTTCCAAGAAGCTGCATCTATTACGTCCTTCAGCCTTGGGCAGACAGCAAACAACCATAGTACTGGTTTGGGATTCAGTGCCCAGCTGGTAAAATCTAATATTGAACAAATTCTAATGACTCCTGTTCCTAAGCCAGTGTCTGTAGATACAGCCTCTGATCCCATGTCATTATATAGTAGAGTTCTGTGATGCCAATTGGCAAGTCTTGTACCACAGCTGATGTTAGCATTGGTGAGTAGAAGCAGATTCAGGCATTGAATCCTCATCAATAGCAGAGAGATCATAGCCAACTGGACTCTGGTCGATACTCAGGCTGCAGTGGTGTTATGACCTGTGCATTTTAGACATGATCTAGCAGTGTGGTATTGGTAGCAATAAATCAAGATATCTAGATCTTATCCTTGCTTACGCAAAGTGTCTAATAAGGACTTACTCGTTTGTAGCCACTTTCCCTATTTATTCTGAAGAACATACTGACAGAAGATGTGGGACAAATCTGAACTTGATGAATATTTGAAGGAATGAAAACATTCCAGTACTGGACCTGACACAAAAGTATTGCTGAAATAGAAGGATGCACAGGGTCAGAGAACATGAGCATACTGCTTAGAACCACCACATATGAAGCCAAATCACTATAATCCTCATGTACACAGATGATGTTACATACCAACATCAGGAATTTTCAGGAGACCATAACCTTATCTAATGAACAAAACAAAGTGTCAAACAGCAACCCTCCAGGAATTAGTTTTCAAATATTTAAAGATTTTAGAGTAGCCATTATAAGAAAATTTAACAGATTTCAGGAGAATACAAAAAACAATTTAATACTCTAAGAGACTCAGCAAAGAAAAAATAGTTAAAATATTAAACAGATTTTGTTAGACTGAAAATGCCACTGAGAGACATTAAAGCCAGAAGAAAAATCGATAAGGAAATAGATCAACCTGAAGAAGGATTCAATAAGCTTAAGGATGAGCTATTTAAGAATATACAGAAAAGAAAGCAAGAGAGGAAAGAAGAAAGTTTACAGAAACTTTCTTTTAGATGGAATTTCTGAAATTTGCAATGGAAAAAAACTTGAGCAAACACTTCCTAAATTGCTTCTTCTTTTTTTATTGGTCAGAAGAGTCTAACTCCTTTCTACTAAAAACAAACAAAAAAACTATTACAACCAAGCATACTGATCAGTAAAACAATGATAAACTACTCAGAGAGTGACAAAACAAAAAACAAAGAACAATGCTCAGTTCTGCTTTGACTGAGAGAGAAACTTTCTAAGGGCAGCATGAAAGAGTAAATATCCAAGTAATTGGGGTTAAAAAGGAATTTAAGGATACTAAAAGTGTAGAAAGTGTATCCACAGAGATAATAACAAAAATTTTCCCAAGCCTAGATTTAAGTATGACTGTCTACATACAGACAAGATCACCAATCAGCATTGCCAAATCTCCTACAATGTATATTATAATCAGGCTCTTCAAGGTTAAAGAGAAAGGAATCCCAAAATTTCAAGAGAAAAGAAACAATACAGGTCAGAAGGAAGGTTGCATGAAACTTCCACAGATTTTAAAGGGAAAAAAATTGCTAGCTAAGAATATTGAATCCAGCAAATGGGAGAGGGAAATCATTCCAAGACAAAAGCTGAGAGAGAATTTACTCCACCAGAATTGTCTTATAAGAAATGGTAAAAGGGAGTGCTTCATACTTAACAGAAAGAAATGCTAGTGAGTAAGAAGAAAATAGCAGAAAATCGTGTACAGTATTTAGCTTATTTGTTATTTGAAACAGAGTTGGGGGTGTGAAGAAGAGAGATCTTCATTCGGCTAGTTCACTCCCCACATGCCTGCCACAGCCAGGGTGGAGCCGAGCTAAAACCAGTAGCCAGAAACACTCTCAGGGTCTCCAATGTGGGTGGCAAAGGCCAAGCACTTACACCATTATCTGCTATCTCCCAGGATGCATTAGCAGGAGGTGCCAGGACTTGAGCAGGCACTCCAGCATAGTGATGCAACACCACCTCAACTGAAAAGCATTCGGTAGTCACAATTCCACCATCCAGAAGACTTTCCTTTTGCTGAGGCTGCAATATGGAAACCCAGTCTAAGTCTCCCACATGGATGGTAGGGACCCAGCTTTTTGAATTTAATTGAACTTTCATGGGAAAGTAGCAGAAAGCCAAGGTCCCGGTTTCAATGCAGGTCATGAAGAGTTCTGATGCATAGGACAGACTGTTCCCTCAGTCTGTGGTCTTGGTTTGCCTGCATGCAGGCCCACACTCACAGAAACACCCAGAATGTTTGACAACACATCTGAGTGCTCACCTTCACAGAGACTACCTCCTGCTTTCTGACTAACTGCCAAAATATGTTTCAGATCACTGCAGCCGTTGCCCACTACCACTGACTACTGTGCCTCTCCTTCCTCGGCCCCTGGTCAATGACCATTTGACAATGTGAAGAGCTTCATAGTGTTCCTTCTCAAATGATGCTACTCTCTATTTAAAAGAAAAAAAATGGCAGGAGTTTGGATATTTCCTCCATAAAAAATAATTAAATACTTGGCCTACTGGAGTGGCCTAGCAGCTAATGTCCTCGCCTTGAATGGTGGAATCCCACATGGGCACTGGTTTTAATCCAGTCAGTCGCTTCCCATCCAGCTCCCTGCTTGTGGCCTGGGAAAGCAGCCGAGGATGGCCCAAAGCCTTGGAATCCTGAAGCCTTGTGGGAGACCAGGAAGAAATTCCAAGTTCCTGGCTTCGGATAGGCTCAGCTCCAGGTGTTGCAGCCACTTGGGGAGTGAACCATCAAATGGAACATCTTCCTGTCTGTCTCTCCTTCTCAGTATATATCTGACTTTTTAAAAAAAATTAAATATTTTAGTATATATATATGTATATATATTTACCCTGATTGATTGAACATTATATAATTTTGCATGCATGAAAATATCAAATGATGCTCCATAAGCATGTATAATCTTTTTGGGCTTTTTAAAGCTTTTTAATAAAAATATGAAAGAGAGACATCAAAGTAAAAAAAATGAGCAACATCCAAGAAATAAAGATATTCTTAACAATGTCTTTTCAAAAGACAAAAAATTTTAGATTGCTGTGCTTACATTTTTGAACTATTACTTATAAAGTGTTATATTTATACAGAGAAAATTATCATAGAATTAACTGATTAATAATAAGAAAATTAGGGCCCGGCACGGTGGCCTAGTGGCTAAAGTCCTCGCCTTGAACTCCCGGGATCCCATATGGATGCCGGCTCTAATCCCGGCTGCTCCACTGCCCATCAAGGTCCCTGCTTGTGGCCTGGGAAAGCAGCTGAGGAGGGCCCAAAGCCTTGGGACCCTGCAGCCTTGTGGGAGAGCTGGAAGAGGTTCCTGGCTCCTGGCTTTGGATCATCACAGCACTGGCCGTTGCTGGCACTTGGGTAGTGAATCATCGGATGGAAGATCTTCCTCTCTGTCTCTCCTCCTCTCTCAATATCTGACTTTGCAATAACAAAAATAAATAAATCTTAAAAAATAAGAAAACTTTAAAAATTAAACAAAATTATATATTTAATTCCTGAACAGCAGATTGGATATAATTATAAAGAGAATTAGTGAATTGGGGGATAAGTAAGATGAAAGAGCGAGGTGAAGAGAGAAAACAAAAGGTGTGCATGACTTGCAGTTAGAATGTCTGCCATTAGAGTTCTTGTCAGTAATGATCAAGACTATAGGACAGAAGCAATCTTGGAAGAGAAGATGACTGTTAAAACTCTGTCTTGGTATAGCTGCTTCCAGGTAGCAGATGCTCAAAATGTAGACAGAAAATTATTTACATGGGTAGATGTTTGGCACAATGGTTAAGCTGTTGTTTTTGAATACCTGTATCCCTTGTTGGAAGTCTTAGGTTTGAGGATTTGCTGCAGTTCTGATGGAGGATCTCAGTCTCTCTCTCTCTCTCTCTCTCTCTCTCTCTCTCTCTCTCTTTCTCTCTCTGTCTTTCAAATGCAACAAATGAGTAAAAACAATTTTAAATGAGTTAATTATATAAAGGTTTGTGAACAAGCTATATTACCCAGTTGCTTTGGTAATGTTGAGCTAGGGTAATCAAATAATAATGTCTGAAATGTTTAGCGAACATTTATTTGCCACAGTTCTGGAGTCCAAGATCAAAGTGATGGTTGATTCTGTGTCTGGCAAGGACTCTGTTTTTCGATTGAAGACATGAACCTTTTTGTAAATTTTTGCATATTGCAGAGAAAATCATCTGTTAATCTCTTTATGTAAAGACATTGTTCCCTTCCTTATGATCTATCCATATGATCTGATTACCTCCTTAAGGGTGCCCTTCTAAATGCCATCACATTGGGGATCTGGGCTTCAACACATGAATTTGGGGAAACATGATTATTTATTTCATAATACTGATGCCTGAATTGATGCCGACACTGTAGCTCACATCTATGACGTATTATATAACCCATTGTATATATTCTGTACCATACCCAATATCACTATGGTTCTAGGTTGCATGGTCAATGGGGTAACAGATTTCTTACCCCTGAAGTATCTGAGGCCTTGGTTTCTCACCCTTGTTAGATAATTGTTCTTAAACATTTTTACTAAGAGATACACAAAAGCAAGAAAACTTGCCAAACTCCTGATTTTCTGCTCTTGTTACACCAGCCAGTGTCTTTTCTCAAGGTAATTAGACTCAGCTACTCCTGGTGGTATAGCACAGCATACCATACAATTTCATAGAGTGTGAGAATATGTGTGTGATTTCTGAACTTCTGACAAGAAAATTCCACATTTTTATGTGTCATATGTACATTTGTAATTATTGGGATTTTTGTGCCTCTTAATAGAAGCATTATTTCCTTCATTCTCAGGAACAAGAGCCTCTAAGCCAGCAAGTTCAAAATTATGGGAACAGGAAAATAAATACTCTACATTTATTATTGGAGTGATACTCCTATTTCTTCAGCTAATTCCCAGATCTCTAAGATATAAATATCAGAGATATATCATAAAATAGCCCTACTGAATATTATGATGTGAAAATTAAAACCTAAAGTAGTTTAGCAAATATCATAGCTTCTTTCTGATATAAGACAAGCTTCATGCAAAATACAAAATGAACAGATATACAGGTAAACATACATGTACATGTCGTCACCTAGAGGAATTGTATAAGAGATGATCATATTGAAATGTGAAAATGTATTGCAGTATGCATCTCTACTTCCAAATCAAAGATGGAATTTCAATGAAACTTAAAATATATATTAATAATAAGGAACTGGACTCTTCGATTCTCCATACCTAGAATGTCAGGATATACTTAAATAGTAGAATGATGGACTTAATGACTGTTTTTGAGGGAATGTACCATTGTAATAAAATAGGGGGAATCAATGTGGGGACAAGATCCTGGGGTGGGGAGAATTCCAGAGCCTTTGGAACTGTGTCCTAAAATTAATAAATTCATTCATTCATTAAAAAGCAAAAAATAAAAAATAATACTGGGGAAATCTGAACCTGATTTAATCTGACTTCAGAAATGTTAGTCTTCCCATCATTGAGTAGGGACTCAAAGGGTGATCACAACCATCAGACAATTCATTTATATGTGTTGCCAATATAAGAAATGCATTGGGACAGGAAGCTTAACTTATCTGATTTTGTAGTACTAAGAGTTAACAAATAGCTTGACACAAAATAGGCTTTCTGTAAATACTTGCTAAATAAATGACTGATTTTGTTAAACAATCCAGGTTAATTAGTTGCCACAGCAAGTCTGGCTGACTGGTTTTTCTGTGTCTGTTTGTTGATCATGACAAAGCACTTTGGGTCTAGTCATTGCCGAAGTTTTCGGGTTCAGTTACGCGGAGCAATATTTAACAGCCTTTGTGCAAAGGATGGGAGACTGGTTTGCTTAAAAATCATAAGATGTGGCTTGCTTTAGTTATTGCACATATTTATAAATTATACCATAACTTTGTACCTTGTAAATTTATACGATTACAAATTGTTAATTTACAATTTCAGAAGAAAGTGTGAGGAAGAGGAAAACTGTAAGCTCAGGTTCTTCTCACAACAGTGTAAAATCTCCAAAACATTAGCACCAATCCCTCCTATAATCTGTGTTCAGATATCTGTCAATGATTCAGTTATTATTCTGTATTGATTTTTAGATGAAAATCAGATAGTTCCCTGTGATTGTGTGAGATCTTTCCCTATGCAGATAAGCTCATATAGGCTTGACTTCACTATAGAACTAGAAAGGAGAATAGGAAATTTCACTTGATATTAGATGAAGTGACTACACAAATATGAATGACCATATTTACAGAATAGAGACTTCTGTGCTTGTTTTTCTTTAGATTCTAAATCATTTGAGTTTGGTTACTATAAAATGGGAACTGACATTTAGTTTCCAAAAGGTAATACTGAAAATATTTTTTTTTATTTTTCACAGAATTAGTGAGTTTGAAATATAAAAACAATGAAGATAGAGCTAATCACAAGGGTAACATGGAGTCAATCAAAACAATCAGTTTCATCTTGTGATTCAACAATTCAACAGTTCAACGTAAACATGTATTTTCCATAATCACAATAGATCCAATAATTTAAATTGGCAATGAACAATAAGAATACCGATATAAGCATAAATATTGAAAGGGCAAAAAATTCCAACGAAGAGCACCTGTTTGACAGCGACCATCTGACTAGCCTAACCTACAGTCCTGGAATCCTGCCCTGGACCTCTGACAGCTGACGTTTAAAGAATTTCTTTCAGGACCAACAGAGAGGTAAGTAGAAAGTTGACCTTACCCATTTTAAAATTATTTATTCATCTGCTTATGTGTCTGAGAGAGAGAAGGAGAAAGAGAGAGTTTTGTCTGGTTATTCGCTCTGCACATTGCCACTGTTGAGACTGAGCCACACTGAAACCATGAGCCAGGAAATCCATTTACTTTTTCAACAAGGATGATAGGAACTCAAGTGCTTGAGCTCTCACCTGCTGCTTCCTAGGGAGACTAGCAGGCAGCTATGACAGAAGCAGAGCAACTGGCACACCAGTTGGCACTCCTATATGTGATACAGGCATCTGCAAGTGGTGGCACAAATTGATGTGCTACAATGTGGGTCCCTTCTTAAAAATTAAAATGTTGAATTATGATTGTTAAAATTGCAATTAAAAGAAAAATATATTTTAAAAATACCCGAGACACTTAAACATCTCTTGGTCCCAAAGAAAACCTAGTTTCATCAACATTGAAAGCTCAGATTTTATACTTATGAATAGATTGATTAATATAATACTTGTTTTAATATTTTGTCAGATCTGGGTATTTACTCTGTGGATGTGGAAATGAGCAAGTGTGGCTCAGTTAAATTTGTCATTTCTGTTGGCATGAATTTAAATAGATTTAGCCTGAGGAATATCACTGGTTATCATTAGCTTATTTTCAGTAGTAGGGATTGAAATGCGAATGTGAGTATCAGACTGTGTAGCAGTGGAGAAGGAACATGAGGCATTTCAGAAATATAATTGGGAAGTTTGCTCTGTTCTGTAATTAGTGTCTTTGTGGTGCATGGATAAATAGGTACTTATTGCCCTCTTCTCTGAATTGACACCCTCTCTGATAAATTTACTTTGAAGTATAAAACAAATACAGTTTTCAAAGTATGGACTTTAAAAATAGGATGGTTTCTAAGAGGGTAGCCAGTGTATTAAAGGACATATTCCATTCACCATGTAGGTTTATTTTTTACCTTGTGGGGATAGGGGAGAGAAAATGTACTGCTTTTGTATGAGGATAAGTGAAACAAATACTAACAATAGATAAAAATTAGATTTTATAATCCCCAAATAATTCATGATGGTAATTTAAAAATCTCAAAATTAATGTTGACCAAACATTTAAAATAACATAAAAGTTTTTGTAACATCAACACTATCATGTTGCTCATTTGAAAAATTGAGAACTGGGCCTGGCACGATAGCGTAATGGTTAAGGTCCTCGCCATGAATGTGCTGGTATCCCATGTGGGTGCCGGTTCTAGTCCCAGTGGCTCCGCTTCCCGTCCAGCTCCCTGTTTGTAGCCCGGGAGGGTGGTCGAGGACGGCCTAAAGCCTTGGGACTCTGCATCCTCATGGGAGACCTTGAAAGAAGTTCCTGGCTCCTGGCTTTGGATCGGCATAGCGCCGGCCACTGTGGCCACTTGGGGAGTGAATCATCGGATGGAGGATCTTCTTCTCTACCTCTCCTCTTCTCTGTACATTTTCCTTTCCAATGAAACAAATAAATATTTAGAAAAAAATCAGAACTGGGTAGAGTAATTTTCTTGTCTGTATTGATACAATTATATAAGGATACTGGTGGGTGTGGTAATAGATGTCTCAGGAAATCCAAGAGGTTTTTGCAAGGTATCATCACACAAGGAGCCATGTCAAAATAGCTTCTCTTAATGCGATTCCTCGATCTGGTGCTTTTTTCCCAAACAGAGTGTCTCTACTTGACAGTACCCTGAGGAGAACCTTTTGATTTGAAACTTTCATAGAGGCACTGATATTTACAATATAGCATAAAGAATATATGGTTTACAAGAAAAGTTCAGAGATGCTTACACTTAAATCATCAGTGCAATCAAGGTTAGATAAAAAACTGCTACTACTGACATAACTGTCCTGGCATGAAACCTGGCAATTATGAAATGGTGGAAACAGAGGGAAGAGAAAGCAAGGTAGCAAGACAGATAGAGTATTTGACATCAAGGATTTACATGTGTGCAAAGTGTTAGATGTACTGATCACTCAAGAAAGAAAATACCAGCCGATGTGGAACTGCTGTGTCCAGTAAGGGAACATTGGTGAGCTGCATATATAGATTTGACAGATAGCTATTCACACAGCCTTCCAAGTAAAGGCAATGAATTCTCCATTTCCCACTGGAGGATTTATTTAAATAAAATATGCTTATTAAACATTTCCTGTAAAGATGGCGTCATTAGTACCGTGGTTTTTCAGAAAGGATTATATTGTATTCTCATATAAAATCTAAAATGCCTAATGTGAATGCTATGTTACGTGTATTTTTGTTAAGAGGTAGAAAATATTTAGTGGCATCAGCGTTCATCAGTCTCAGAAAATGCTGAGTAAAACCCGAATTTGTGCCTGTGCTTACAAGTTGCTGTTGTTGGATTCTTTCCCCAGCTGAAGGAGTGTCGTGCTGTGTGCCACCACCATGCACTGACCCAGCAGACTGCTCCTGTCTGCATGTGAATACAATGTTTGTGCATGGATATAAATTTGTTTAAAAGTTAAAAAAAAAAAAAGAAGAGAAAATATCAGCCGTGTGCAAACAAGTCTTTGTCAAAGGGAAGTCTGTTCCTGGGCTTTCCTTGTGCAGCAAAGGAGTAGGCAGACTGGACAGAGCTACACAAGCAGAAAGGGCAAGCCGAAAGAAAGTAGTGGGTGTTTTATACCCCTTCTGATGTGGGTGCTTGAGCCCTAATAAGGTAAGAAATGTTGATCCAAGTTCATTACTGGTCCGTCCTTGGCCTTGGCTGCCTTCGGGGCATACCAGATTTCTGGCTGAGGTTACTGTGGTGTCCATCCACTTCCTGTAACCATGGTGACCATCATTCCAGCCTCTTGGTAATAGTGTGACAAAGTCTATCTGTCTATTTCCTTCTGGAAAGGGGCATTGTCCCTAAGTGAGGTCCAGAGACAGCTTCACAGGTACTGGAGTGTATGGGTGCAGTAACATCTGGTTGAAAGTAATCCATGAGGCTTCACAAATTTTTCTTGGATGAACCTTAGGAAGCAAGCGACAATAGTTAGTAGGAAACTGATGATTTTCAGTGGAGTGAATATTGGAATGAGCCATGACATGAGTGAGGATTCCCAACTATCGACACCAGAGTTGCTACCTGAGTCTTGTAGATTATTGAGTATGTTACATACTGCTTATAAATTTTTTTAATGCAAGTTTCCACTACAGAGGTGCCAAGAATGATTGCAGGACTTCACATTAGCTTAGCTCTGAGTTGTGGCAGTACTGAATATTTTTCCCAAATGGAAACCTGAAAAGCAAATGAGATGGTAAGAGAGATAGAGATATTGGGTCATCCAACCTAATTAGATATCTCTTCATAGACCTGAAATGTTTATCATAGGCTGGCTGGGTACATGGTACTAAAAGTACCAACTAGTATCTGGATAATGGAATGCTGCTGTGATATGGATATGTGTCCAACTGTGTTTCTGAGCATTTATCTTATAATTTACCTTGTTCTCTGCTGGAGCCTCTACTTCTAACGTCTATTCACCACACTCATCTTGTTACTTCTGGTATTCAGTTTTTTAGGAAAAATTTTAATAATAGAGAATCTGTATCATAGGAAAGTTTTTATGATAGTAGGGACTACATGGAGCCCAACAGAAAATACCCAGAATATGTCGCATAGCTTTATCTTTGCCAGTTGCCCTAACTTCTGTCTATAGTTGTTCAAGATTCAGTCTTAAAACTATAGTCTTTCGTCTTTCCGCTTTGTCAGCTGAAATTCAGAGAGAGATGTATTTATTCATTAGTACACCCACTACATAAGCATTTTGAGATATATATAATAATGTCCTGTCCAGCAGGACAGTCAATGGGGGTCACAACCAACCTAGGAGAGAATGGGGGACAAGAGACACGAAGAACGGACAGCAAGACAGGTTGTCTGATCAAGCTGACCAATTTTTATTTTCACACACAAGGCTTTATAATCTGCAAAACAGGATCTATGGGTGAGGGGAAGGAGGAAGCAGGGTCTGGGATATGGTTTCACAGCTCTTTCTGGATAGCTATCTCTAAAAGCTCCTTATGCTCACAAGAAGTGGGCATGGTTTCACAACTCTTTCTGGGTAGCTATTTCCCAAACCCCCTAATACTCACAAGAGGATGCTGGCAGGTAGGGCATGAGCCAACATCCTGTCATGAGCACCAAGGATGGTTAGAGTAGGGTAGGTTGCTAGATGACTTGTAAACCACAGGGTGTCTTAAAACTTGGTTTCTCTTGCACTTTGCTAGCTGGTACTTTCCACTGACCTAGATCTATACTCAAAAATGGCTTCAGTATGGCTATAATATATGGCTACCAACATAATAACATGTCAGACACTATAGTTATGTGTTATGGTGCGTTTCCTGGTTTAAAGGGTAGAGATAAAACGAATGGGAGAGACAGAGGGAGATGGAGAAAGAAACTTCCAAGGATATATGAAGGAGATTCAGGTAAGGTAGGAGGTGTCAGGTGGGAATTCCAGAAATGGATGTCATCTGACCTATAATTCCTGATAATTGAGTAGGAGTTATGCAGGGAAAAAAAAAGATATGATTGGATGCAGACTTGTGGAGAAAGCTTTCCAGGCAAAAAGGAAGATGCTGATGAGAGAGTGGGAACGGTTAACGGAACTGAGAGTTGGATATATGATGCAGGCCTAAAGTGAGACCTGTTCGGAGAAGTTGGAGAGGTAAGAAAGGATGGGATCCCGAAGGGTCTTTACATTATCCTGAGGAACTTGGACTTGATCCCCATGACCATGAAGATCTTAAACGATTTTAAATGGTAGGAAGTCTGGCACGACACAATGGCTCAACTGACTAATCCTCCGTTTACAAGTGCTCAGATCCTATATGGGCACCAGTTCACAGCCTGGCTACTCCGCTTCTCATCCAGCTCCCTGCTTATGGCCAAGAAAGCAGTAAAGGATGGTTCAAAACCTTGGATAGCGCATCTGCCTGGGAGAAACAAAAGAAAAAAGTTCCTGGCTTCTGGCTTCATGTTGGCTCAGCTACAGCCACTGCTGCATTTGGGTAGTGAACCAGAGGATAGAAAATTTGCCTTTCTCTACCTCTGCTTCTCTTTGTATATGTCTCTTTCAAATAAACATAAATAAATCTTAAAAAATCAAATGATAGAAAGCCTTTTTTAGATGTATATCTGGAGAATCATTCTAGCATCTCATTGAGGGGTTTATTTAAAGCTTTTTAAGACCACAAAGAGGAAGGCTCATTAAGAGGCTGTGGCAGTTTAAGAAGTTTGTAGTGGCTGAAAGTGTGATAGTGGGAGTGGAACTCAGTAGAGGTGAAGGGATTAGATATGTTAAAAGGGTAGAAGCGGCTATTTCTTTAGTTATTTCTTACCTGCTAAGTTCTCTGCTGTGATGAGAAAATAGGCATGTGGCTGTTTCTTCAGTAGATCTCTGATAATTCCTTCTAAAAAAAACTTCCCCAAAACAGTGTATTTGTAACCACCTGGATGGATTGTACATATTTGTATGAGTTTTGTGAGAAAAAACCCACCTTTTAAACATCCTGTTCCACTAGGATTTCATTACTCATACAATACCATACGTATTTGCTGTCAGACCACCAATGTTCTCTCTGGTTGCCATAGACAATTTCAAGTCCTTTAACACCTTTTGCCTGCAGCAGTACACAGGTCTTTCTAGCTGTGTTTTATGTGCACTTATGTTAGTAAAGACCCTTCTTGAATCTGAGCAGGTGTCTTTGATAACACTTCAACAACAAAATCAATAATTTGCAACGATTCTGAGCTTAAGAATTCCTAGAGGAATAAGTTATATGAAAGGTTTATAGGCCCTAGCATTAGGTACTGCAATTGTGTAGGCACAGCTCAGGACTCAGAATCCTACTGTAAATAATGATTTAGGTAAGTGTGAAGCAAATGAAAAAAAATGGTCACATTTTCCCTCTCAGAAACAGAAAATAAAATTTAGTAAATATTATTGGTAACTTCATAGATTTCTCAAGTAGAAACTGTGATGAACATGCTGAGGTAAATAATGAAGAAAATAATTTTTACATTTATCCCTTTCATTATTTTTATTAGCTATAATCAGTTTAAAATAATAAAGGTATTTAAAAACTTATATTTTAAAAAAAGATTTATTTAGTTTCATTGGAAAGGTCGATTTGCAGAAAGAAGCAAACATGCAGATGACTATAATAGCTGGAGCTGAGCTGATCTGAAGAGAGGAACCAGAAGCCAGGAGCTTCTTCTTGGCTTCCAATATGGTTGCAGAGTCCCAAGGACTTGGGCCATCTTGTGCTTTCCCAGGTTACATGAAGGGATGTGGATAGGAAGTGGAGCAGCTGGGACATTTGGTGCTCGTGTGCAATGACACTCTTGGAGTTGGAAGATTAGCCAGCTGAGGCACTATTCTGGCTGCCCCCTCCTTTTTTTCTTTGTTTTCTATTTCTTTATTTTTTTTAAAAAAATATTTATTTTCATTGGAAAGGAAGGTTTACAGTAAAAAGGAGATATAGGGATAAAGACAAAAACTTTTTTAAAATATGTTTGATTGTTATTTATAACCCATATCTGTATTTCTGTTGAACTATATATTTCTTACTTATTTGTTGAACTCTTTCAGCCTTGGATACTAATATAAATTTAAAATGTTATGTAAAATATTTTAAATATTAAAATAACGATGGCATGGAATGTATTCGATAAAGGAATAATGAAAGTGATATTTTATGACCTACAGAATTTACACTATCCAGGGTACAGGATAAAGAATAATTATATATTACTATGAGATTCACAGTATATTCATATGACAGAACCACGGGTCTGTCTTGGAGTGGTTAGATACAGTGTGCATTTTGTAGTCGGGCATGCCAGCATTACTTGTGAGGTTGTTGGAAGTGCAAATTCTTGGCCCCACCTTGACCTATTGAGTTAAATCTTTGCAGGTAGGATCCAACAATCTGTTTTAACAAGCCATCTGGATGATTCCGATATATATAAAAATTTGAGTACAAGAGTACAAGCAGTCTGGTGGACTTACATCTCTATTTGGACACTGAGTGTTTGGGAATTTGAAGTAGATCTGAACCTGTGAATATGTTTCCTGACTTTATTCTCCAGCACAGGTTCATGTCTAGATCATGTATGGTATGACTCTGGCCCTGCCTTAAGTTACAATAAAACAGTAGGGGATTTAAAATGTAGAAGTTAATTTTTTTTCTCTCTGGAAAGATTTCTTGTCTGAAAAGATTAGTCTAGTTGAGCAATCCTGGACATATTTTACCCTCCATGATGTTAAATCCATACAGTTTTAGTTGTTCTACTCAATCGTGGAATCACTAGATTCTGAAATTCACTCAGTATCTCAGAAAGCACTTCTTCAGGGAGCATATATGTCTGCATTCTATCCAGAAAAATAAAAAGGAGGAAGTGGAGAAGATGGACATGTCTTTAGGGATGTATATATTGCCTGTACTTCCATTCTGTTGCCCAGAACTAGCAGTGTTCATTTTTATCTTATAAGCAGGTGGGAAATACCATCTTGACTCTGAGATGTGGTATCTCAGGTAGGCATCCAAAAGTGTTACTACTGAGAAGGAAAAAGAAGAAAGAAATTGAGTAATATGTGTTTGGGGGCATCATGGTATATGTTCACTTATCTGGCAAATATGGATTTCTTTTTCTAAAAGATTTATTTTTTATATTCAAGGCAGAATTACAGAGAGAAACAGAGAGTGTGAGTGTCTGTGTTTCATTCAATGATTCACTCTCCAAATGACTGCAATGGCCAGAGTTGAGCTGATCTGAGCTGATCTAGGTCTCCTACATGGGTGCAAAGGCCCAAGAACTTGGGCCAAAATCTGCTGCTTTCCCAGGCCGTTAGTAGGGGACTGGATTGGAAGTGAAGCAACTGGGACTTAAACTGGCACCAACAGGAATGATGATGCTACAAAATGGTATTTTTTTTTAAGATTTATTTTTTTATTGGAAAGGCAGATATACAGAGAGGAGAGGTAGAGAGGAAGATGTTCCATCTGATGATTCACTCCCCAGGTGGTCACAGTGGCTGGAGCTGAGCCAGTCCAAAACCAGGAGCCAGGAGCAAGAGCAGGGTGCCAAGTTTTTGGGCCATCCTGGACAGCTTTCCCAGGCCACAAGCAGGGAGCTGAATGGGAAGCAGGGCTGCTGGGGGATAGAACCGGCGCCGATATAGGATCCTAGCACGTTCAAGGCGGGGACTTTAGCTGTTACGCTATCGCGCTGGGCGTGCTACAGACAAAGACTTAGGCTGCTAGGTTCAGCATAGCTCTGGGTATGAATTTATGACTTCTCCCTTTTTATCTTCCTCCTTTTCTTTTACATTTTTTTTCCAATGGGCTATGGAGAAGAACAAGCATTTTTATTTATTTTTATTGCAAAGTCAGATATACATAGAGGAAGAGAGACAGAGAGGAAGATCTTCCGTCTGTTGATCTACTCCCCAAGCAGCCGCGAAGGCTGGAGCTGCGCTGATCCGAAGCCAGGAGCCCAGAGCCTCTTCCAGGTCTCCCACATGAGTCAGGGTCCCAAGGCTTTGGTTTGTTCTCATTGCCTTTCGCAAGCCAGAAGCAGGGAGCTGGATGGGAAGCATGGCTGCCGGGATTAGAGGTGGTGAGCGTATGGGATCCTGGCACATTTAAGGCAAAGACTTTTGCTGCTGGGCTACCATGCCGGGCCCTCCTTTAATTTTTTACTTCCGTTACATGCAATTCTTTGTTCACATTTTCATTTCAGTTTTTAATCAAGTGCTTTAGTCATTATCAAAGTTTTATGGAAAAAATTATGCTTAATCCTACAAAAGAATATATTGATAAACTGACTATTTCTATATCTGTGTAGTTAATCTATGTAAACATGCCTAGACATATTATATATATATATATATATATGAATTTATATGTGACTTTTTTCATCATGAACTTTGTTTCACTTAAATGTCAATATTTGCCTATGTTTGTGAAGACATAAGGACATTCCCATTTCTATGGTGCTTCTAATAGTCTACTTCCGGAAATGTTTGTGTTATGCTATATGAGAGATAGGTTCTAGAACCTTTGGAGAAATGTCAAAATTATATGATAATATAATGGCTTAACTCACACAAATTTAAATAATTTGCTTCTCACTTTTTCTAACACTATTTCGTGACATTTGAACTAGACAATGGATGAATATAAATGTGTTATATGCTCTTTACTGGAGATACGTACTGCAAAATGATTATTAAAAAGGCTATGAATCATCCCTTTCTCTAAAATATTCAGCTTTTTGAGCTGATTGCTATTAGCTGCTCATATTATTTTAATTAGAAGAAAACATGGTTGCTAAAAATCAGCTGAAGGTTCTATAAATAAAAGTATCCATCTTGCAGAGTGAAATTGTAATTAACCTTTTAGCATGTCAACCTTTCCACTAGAATTTCACAGGGCTTGAAGCCATTTATTTTGTTCAAAATCATATGGTCTATTTTTCATCTGTATGTAATTCAAATCTGTAAGAGAGTGCTGCTGAAATACAAACTCACTGTTCATCAGCTGTCATTTAAAAACTCATATCTTTATCTAAATCCAAAGATATCCAATTGTGACCGTGCATTTTGGGGGAGAGGAAAATACAAGGGTAGAAGTATCTCTACTTTTCTCTATCTACCCATTCAAGCCAGTTTGTATCCTGACCTGCTTTGGGCATGGTAGGTTTCTTAATGATACACTACTAATGATTAAAGCAACGCCAGACTGTAATCACCAAGCATTATATAGTCCACTTTCTACCTCATTATCCAGATGAAAGGTGTTTTCATAAGCTGTTTGCTGGAAAATCCATATTTGACATAAATAAGTATTTTCTGCTGATTGATTTTGTAAGTTGCTATGGTTGTGTCTGTGGAAGAAATACCAGATCAAAGTACAAAGGATGCCTGGACCAGAATTCTTTGCAGTCTCTGGTTGCCAGAAAAATCAGTTTTCAGGGAAATGTTTCTAATTGCTATGCAGTCAATGAAATCCATCAAACACAACTATGGCAACCACTGTCGGAGCCTGACCTTATAAGCAAAAATGTCCTGATACTAACTCAGTTTCTATGGTTACATTTGCAATAAATGTGGTATTTTGCTATTTAAAATTCACTACTCTCAAAACCCTCTGTGTTTATTGTAACAACCAGCATCAACTATATTATATTTATTAAAATTTCTGAAAGAACCGAAAGTTCTCCTGTTTGCTATATATATATATATATACACATATATACACACATATATACATATCCCAACTGATTGCATCAATTTTGTTTTAATTAGAAAACTCAAAAGTCTTTTCTTTAAAAAAATTACCTATTTATTTGAAATGTGTGGTGACAAACAGTGTCTTCCAACCTTTGGGGCTCACTCCCAAATGCTCACACCTGGGAATGGATTGGGTTGAAGTCAAGAGCCAGGAAATCCATTCAGATCGCACACGTAGGTTGCAAGAACCGGAGAACCTGCAACATCACCTTTGCCTTTCTAGGTACATTTTCAGGAGGCTGATTGAAAACAGAACCCAGGATTAGAACTGGCACTCTATCATGGGATGTGGGCATCATAAGTGGTGTTTTAACCCTCTGTGCCTCAGCATCTACCTGCTCCAGGTCTAGGATCAGTAAATGCTTGAAACTACTCAATGCTAAGACTCTGCATTGTGTGAATAATTCTTCTTTGACCTTGGCTTTTTTGTCTTTGGGTCCCGTGCCTTTCTGAAGCTCAGTTCCTTATGAAAAAGTACTTTTTAATCTGTACATGTACCATCTGTAAATGTTAGTTTTTGCTATTGTGCAGAACATAACATCAAGTAATAAGATAAATGCTTAAAACCAAGGAGTCAGTGAGCATTGAACCTTAAACATAAAGATGAAGTAAGCATCTAGAATAGTGAATAAAAGAAGACAGAAAAGGACAGAGGTGAGTTGGGAATTGCTGAGCTATAAAACCAGGGCAGTAGGCATCTTCCGACCTCTTTCAACCTTCACCAACACTCTTTCCCCTAATTGAAATCTTGTTTGATAAGAGGTTTCTGAAGAGGCCCCCAAGGATCCTTACTTCTTAGTGCTTACATCCTTTTGAAATCTCCTAATATTGAATGTAGACTGGATCAAATGATTCATGGCTGATCAATGAAACACAGCAAAGTGAATCACTTCTGTGATTTTATTACAAAAAGACAGTAATTCCATCTTGACAGCACTCTCTCAGTTGCTGGCACTGTCTCATCCTTTATAGCTTTCTCACTCTCATGAAGCAAGCTGCATGTGGTTTTGAAAGATGTTCTATAGAAAGCTTTACATTGTAAAAAATGAGAAGCTTCTCGCCAAGCACTCATGAGGAAGTGAGACTTCAGCATCTACAAATAAATTAATCTTGTTGATAACCATATGAATGAGCATCAAAAAGGATCACACCTACACTACTGACTACATAAGCTGATGTAATTGTTGTTGTTATTTTAAGCCACCAAGTTTGAGATAATTTTGTGGACAACTAAGATTAATTAATACAGCCAGATTCTGAAATAGCTGTACAACTCTGACAAAGCACAGGGAAGAGTGAGAGTAAGGGTTGATGGAAAAGGTCATCTTAGCATGCAGGTAGGGAATCACCATCCAGAGACAGAACAGAAGGACAGAAGGGACAGAGTGAAACAAACAAACAAAAAACCAAGGGCTTGGCACAAGAGGTATTTCATGTAGTCTTACTCAAGGTCAATGTTTACACTGAAAACGGAACAGGATAGCCTGAACATTTAAAATCAGAGCATCAGGGCAGCAGTCAGCACTGTGGCCTAGCCAGTAAAGCCACCACTGGCAATATAGTCTGCCCCACAGCCAATCCAGCTCTAGGAAAAACAGCACATAATGACCCAAGTGTTTGAGCCCCTGCCACCTGTGAAGGAAAACTAAGAAGTTTTTGGTTCCAGATTTTGTCCTGGCTGAATACCAGCCATTGTGGGCATCTGGGAAGTGAACCAGCAAATAGAAAACCATTCTCTCGCTGAAATTCTGTGTCTAGAGAAAACCTGGCTGTAAGTGTACAACGTATTACAAAATCCCCTGCTGTTCTCAACGTTACTGTGAATCAGAGGAATAACAATTAGAAGATGAGAGTCCATTATGCACTTGGTGGATCTCCCCACATTACCCTTACTTTTAAAAGAAGCAATATTTACACAACAGATCTCAGACTTTTTCCTCTGATTCACAGGATAATAGAAGATGATGATGCCTCTGTGTGTGTGTGTGTGTGTGTGTGTGTGTGTGTGTGTGTGTAGTCAATCTAATCTCAGAAGAGTACATTGGTTGCTATGCTGTCTGAAGCCACTCAATGCAGCTGTGCCTGCTGAAATGCCTCTCACTCACCATGCTTGCGCAGTATGTCACCAAGTAAAAAACAAGAGTAATGGCAACAACAACAAGAAAACATGTTTCTTCAGACATCTGTGGCTTTGCTGATAATAGCAAAGAACTTTCTGCAGCCATCATCCAATTTGGGGATCAGAGAATGCTGATAATGTCAAATGGGCTGTGGAGAGAAGGATTTCAGGAATATTATGAGTGATTAGTTTATAAACTAAGATGTAAAGATTCGTTTTGGGTTTTTTGCATTTGTGTTTATTCTAACAACACTTGCTTTAGCAGTTTATGCCTAAATTCATCAAAGGACTTCATCTCATTGACTGGGAGGCTACTGATACACCCCACTTACTGTATCTGTCATATTTTCTAAGAGATCAGCTAAAGTATAGTTGAAAATAATACCCCATCAGTGTGCTACCTTTTCCCTGCTGCTGATCTACGCTTTTCACAGAAGAAAATGTTGGCCAAGGTCTCCCTGCTTTTGTTACACCAGGCCTGCTTATAGGATAGAGCCCACTCTTACTTAGTCTCATCCACTCCTCAGTATTCACTACAGTTCTGCCCGGCACATGCATCTTCACAGCCATTAGTTAAGTAATACCCTCATTCAGTAATGGAATCACCAGCTGGCAGCCAGTGATCTCAGCAGCTCGCTCATAGGCAACTTTCTGCTACCCGTAGAACAACAGCTTCCTCCCAGTATTTAGTCATGGTGTTGAAAAAGTGGACATACTCTGACATTTGCATGAGATAAAAACATTTTTTTTTCTTGGGCTGACATTGTGACAGATAAGGTAATGCTGCCATGTGTGATGCTAGCACCCTTTTTGGTACCCTTTTTGGGTACTGACTATTTCACTTCTGATCCAGATCCCTGCCCTATTAAGCAAATGGGGCAGAAGAAGATGTTTGGGTCCTGGTACTCATGTAGAAGGCCAAGAGGAAGCTTCTGGCTTCTGGTCCCTGGTTTCTGAGCCCTGGCTTAGATCTGGCCTAGCTCTGGGAACTGTGGCCATTTTAGGAATAAACCATAGAGTGAAGATTTTTTTCTTTTTCTCTGTATAAATGTATTCCAAATAACCAATAAATCTGTATTTTTTTAAAATTCTGATAGGTTCAACCACTTCTTCTAGACCTTGTCTCTTCTGTGAGAAGATGGGTCAAGGGAATAGTTTCTTTAGGCATGTCATTTAAAAATCTAAATTGCAATTATAGATGTGTGAGCATATATTTGCTTTTATAATATATAGATTGAGATATTATATGGTTATGCCACTCTCTTCTGTCCCATTCCCATTCCTTTCAGGATAATTTTTATTGCTTTTTAGTTTGACGTTATTATTCTAAATAATGTGTTTAGGATGTTTATCATTTATAGCTTCCTTTCTCATTTACTCTCATAGATAAGTTATTATTTAAATTATAAAAAGGGTTGATTTTCAAAACTCTGGTACAAATGCATATGTAGATTTTGTCAATATTTTGCGCAACTTTCCTGTAGCTACCTCAGAAAGAGGGGTATTTTATGAAATCTGCATATCTGAAAATATATTTATTTTATTCTTGAGTGAAAAAATCTCTACTGAAAACAATTTTCTGTCTGAATGAGCAGGTACAATTCATGGAAAAATCTGATATTATTCTGCTTCTTCACTTTTGAATGGCATGCTACTTCAAAATTTGTTTTAAGTTTATCTCTTTAATATGGAGTTCAGATATCAAAACAATAAATGTATTAGTGACATTTTAACATGGTGCACATGAAAGCTGGGCCTGGGGTGCGTGCCTGGCTGAGCTAAACCATAGTACCCACCTGCAAGCGTTAGAGTAGTATTCTATATGTTAACTGCCAAAGATCAAATAAAACATTTCTTATTTCACCAAGTTTAAGTCTCCAGTTACATCTATTTTATTTCAAAAGACAAGATCTCATCCTTTCCATAACTAAAGTTTTTCATTGTGTGTGTGTGTGTGTGTGTGTGTGTGTGTGTAGGCACACACACATATATATGATGCATATATAGGCTTATTCCATATCTTGGCTTTTATTAATTGAATTGTCTTAAACATGCTATAATCAACCTTCTTATCTTAAAGTAATCATATTTGTCTATTTTTGCTTTGACTTTTATTTTTCCCATGTTATTTAAGGTATCTTTGGCTATGCTAGTGTCTTGCAGGATTTCCCCTGTTTTTATCTAGTAGTTTGATGGTTTCAAATCTTATGTTTGGATTTTTTCCATTGCTAATAGCTTTACGTACACAGTGTAAATATATAGGAGTCTTATTTCGTATTTCTTTTTTTATAAAGATTTATTTGTTTTTATTGGAAAGGCGGATATACAGAGAGGAGGAGAAACAGAGAGGAAGATCTTCCATTTGATGGTTCACTCCCCAAGTGAGCGTAATGGTTGGAGCTGAGCCAATTTGAAGCCAGGAGCCAGGAACTTCTTCTGGGTCTCCCACGTGGGTGCAGGTCCCAAATCTTTGGGCCATCCTCCAGTGCTTTTCGCAGGCCACAGGCAGGAAGCTGGATGGGAAGCAAGGCTGCCGGGATTAGAACCAGTGCCCATATGCGATCCCGGGGCGTTCGAGGTGAGGACTTTAACCACTATGCTATTAAGCCGGGCCCCTTATTTCGTATTTCTACATGCAGAGATCAATTTTCTCAAACACTGTTAATGAAAAAACTGTCTTTTCTTCAGTAATTTACATTTGTTTATTGATCAAATATTGGTTGTAAATGCATGGATTAATTTCTGGACTTTCTGGTTTGTTCCATTTATACATGTGTTTTTTATTGTGCCATTATCAAACTATTTTGATTATACTTCCTTATAGTATGTCTTGAAATTATATGTGTTTTATTCTTTAGCTTGTTAGTGTGGTCTATCACATGTACTGATTTACATACGATGAAACATCCCTGCGTATCAAGGATAAATCCCACTTGGTAAAAGTGAATAATCTTTTTGATGTGTTGTTAGATTTAGTTAGCTAGTGTTGTGTTAAGGATTTTAGCATCTGTGTTCATCAAGGATGTTTGTCTATAGTTCTCTTTCCTTATTATTATTATTGTTACTAGGTTTTTGGCATTAAAGTGATTCAGGCTTCATTGAAGGAGTTCATGAGGACTGTCTTCCTTTCAATTGTTTTTGCTAATTTAAGGTTAATTTGTATTTGTTCTTTAAATACTTTGTAGAGGAGCCACTATGTTGGCATAGGAGGCTAATCCTCCGCACTGTGTTGCCAGCATCCCATCTAAATGCTGTTTCTAGTCCCAGCTGCACCGCTTCTGATTTAGCTCTGATTATCTCCCGAGACAGCAGCAAAGAATGACACAAGGTCTTGAGCCCCTGCAGCCATGTGGAGGACCCAGAAGATGCTCCAGATTTCTGGCTTTGGACTTGCCTTGCTCTGACCATTGTGGGCAGCTGGGGAAAAAAACCTATGGATAGAGGATTTCTGTCTCCTTCTCTCTGTAAATCTGCCTACCAAATAAAAATAAGTTATTATTTGTAGGCAAGTAAGTGAATATTTTATACAAATCAACAGTGAAGCCACCTGATCCTGGGCTTCCCCTTGCTTCTCCTCACCTCTACCTTCCCTGTGAGCCTTTATTGCTGATTGGATCTCTGATTATTGGTCTATTTAGGGTTTCTATGCCTTCATATCTCAGTTTTTATTTATTTTACCTGTACATAAATCTGTCCATTTCTGCTAGATTGTTGCCATATAGCTGTAATGATTTCTGATTATTTTTATCTTGATAATATCTGCTGTAACAGCTCCAGTTTCATTTCAGATTTTGATTTGACCCTTCTCCACTTTTCTTTGTTTCCTGGACTAATAGTGTAACAACTTTGTTTACTATTGTTTTTTCAAAGAACACATCTTTAGTGATTTTTTTTTTGTGTGTGTGTGTGTTGGTTTTTGGTTGCATTGACTGAGCAAGAGTGTAAAAAGACAGTCAAGTTGGGAGTGGCAGATCTCTATTGTCTGCAGAGGGGAGGATTTGATCACCTTGGCAGGAATGTTCACAACCACAGTCATTCTCTAAGTGAACCAACTGCCCAAAGTACACCTGCAGTGCTTGTGGAGCACACTCACTCAGGTGTATGAGCCACAAAACGGATCTGTACATTCCACCATGTGGAATGGAGCTCTCCATAGTTAGTCTCTCCAGCATTCAGGGAGTCCTGAGATTCTAGAGTCAGACCCAGTGATTGCTCTAAGACCCAGCCTAACTCCTCCCTTCTGTTTTCCAGCCCCTCATGTGGTCATAGGATTTCCACAGTCACACAGTACATTACAGCCACTCTCAGCCCTGCATGCCTCTGTGGCAGAGACAGCTGCTTTCCGGACACATGTTGTTCGTGTCCTACGATGCGTCTGTTGCTTTGATGGAGTTAAAGTAGAGAAGCAAGGGACCTTTCCTACTAAGTGAGTGCCCTGCTTCCTGCCAGTTCTGCAAGCCAGAGTCATAAAAAGTGGAGACCATGGATTTCTCCCTCTGACAGATTCTAGCACTAGGGGTTCAGGCCACAACAGCTTGCTCTAGCCCTTTTCTGGGAAGATGACACTTCCTTCGCTATTGGTCACTGAATATGAGATGAAAGAAATGTGCCATCTACCACAAGGTTAGGTGGGCACTCTGCCCCCCCCCCCCAGCATATCAGACTGCACTCAAAGTGAATCAGAACCACAAGGTTTTCCCTCAGACAAGAACAGCAGTGGCACGCTCCTACAATTTATGCGGAGCTCACACTGAGGATATGGTATATCTGCCAGCCACAATAGGCACTGGTGGCATTCTGGTAGCTGCTGTACGTTCATCCAGTCTGTGCTGTTCCATAGGGTCTCTTCTTTCTGTAGACTTTCCTCTCAAACATTCTCTGCAACTGTCCCCTGGGACTATGGTTTTTCTCTTGCTTTTCAGATACACTCTTGGTGTCAAATCAGTTCTTTTCTCTATTCAGATCTTTGATCTTCCAAATTTTTATGCAATCAAAAGTGTCTCCTTTGCTTTTTAAATGTTTATCAATACCTTTTCAAATTTTTATTTGCAGCAAAAAGAAGAAATTTTGAGGGAGATTGTCTTTCATTCCACCAGATAGTCACCTGAGCTAATGGCATGACAATGGGTATTTTTCTTTTTAAAATTTGTTTGTTTTTGAATCAGTTATAAGGAAGTGGAGGGAGACAGATGGAAAGATATAGAGATCTATTTGCTGATCCACTCCCTAGATGTTCACATGCTGGGGCTATGCCAGGCCAAAGACAAGAGTCGGGAGCTTCGTCTAGACCTGCCATATGGGCGCATTGGCCCTCCACTGATTTTCTTAGGCCATTAGCATGGTACTGCATGAGAAGAGGAGCACCCAGGATAAGAACTTGAGTCTATATGGGATGCCAGCATGGCATGTTGCATCTTTTCTATTGATACCACAAGACCAGCATCAAATATTCTTAAGTTGTTTATGTGTTAGAGATTTTATATCTAGGTGAATGACAGAAAATGTCACTGCAAATAAATATCGAAAATTTGGAGAAAGATGAATATTTATGATTATTGATTTTATTTTTTCCCCAAATTACCAACTGCAGTTCTAAAAGCTACAAGCCCTTTCCCATGTCACTTTGTCATAAATGCTAACTTCAAAGGTTGAATTCTATTCAGGAGTTATTAATGGATAAAATATTTGCCATAATTTGTTAAATAAAGGCTGTGAACCACAAGATATAAGTAGAAAAAGAATGCGATGACCAGGGGACGTTGCAAATGTCCTGAGATCCTGCTCCCACAAAATCATTTTTCTTCTGAACAAAAAGAACCCTGATCTCTAAACAGAATGATCAGATCTCACACTGTTAATGATAGACAGTGTTCAAATTGCTGTTCATGTTGAGTTATTGGAATCACTCTAGGCTTATGAATATCCAGCTACTTTAGAAAAAGTTTTCTTTGTCATTCATAAAAAATGTATCAAAAATCTTTCACCAACAATAAGAGTTTTTTTTTTTTCTCTAAGGCAAGAGAATAATCAGCCCAATTCCTACTTCTCTACTTTCTTGTAAACAAGATAGAATCAGGCTCTCACATACTGTGAGTTGAAGGAATGAAGTATCTTTAGGGAATTTCCCTCACAGGGCAAAAAGAACTTTCTTCAATTGTGTGTTAAGAAACTATCCTCCATAGACCCTGGAACTAGGAACACTGGGATTCAATATGGTTCTATTTTGACTTACTAAATCCTGATGTACAACTTTTTGGCAGTCTCACTTTTATTTCCTTATCTATAACTTTTCATTTTTATATGTGTTTAAGCTTAAAGAAAAGTTTTAAGAATAATTTAAGGAACTAGAAATATGTACAGAGTCATCAGTTGTTCACAGTTGTCCCATCTACTTCTGTAAATACATGATCTCTGTCATCATGAAAGATTATGAATATCTACCTCTAGATATTTCAATATGTGTTTCCTAGGAACCATGTGTAATCCTTTACCTCTTAACAGTGTACTTATTAAAATCAGGAAATGTTCTAGTCTTTAACATATTGGTAATCCAAACCAAGAGCATATATTATATTTTTCATATCTCTGTTATACTTAAATTGAGACCTGATCCTTACTTTTACTTTACTTTTTTACTTTAAATCTGTGAAGAGTGTCAATCCATTATTTTATAGATATCTCTGAATTTGTTTTTAACTGATCTTTCATCATTATTAGCTTCAGGTTATGAGATGCCATCAGGAATTCCAATGAAGTGCTATTTTATCTTTCTCAGTGAATCATATTGAAAGGTCGTGATTTACACTGCAGTAATATTGGTGATATTGGTTTTTGTCACTTGGATAAAATGATGGCTACCATTTTGAGAGAGTGTATCAGTTTATCACTATTTTTCCTTCACGGATAATAGAAACATGTGGATACATACTTTAATATTGCATAAGTACTCTATTACCAAACTGTTATCTACTAGATTTAATATTTACTCATGGTCTTCTGCTTATATCATTGTTTCTCATTCTCTTCATTTTTATCTCTCTTTTCATTATTTCTTTATTTATATAGATTCAACAGATTTCACATATTCACAATACAGATTTAGTAGCATAGTAATACTCCCCACCGTGCCCTTCCTCATTCCCTCAACATTGACCACTCTCCTCCTTCCTTTTTTGTCATTTTTACAATGGTATGCTTTCCTCTCACTTCACAATCATGGTTTGTTTCCTGCTTGTCCTTGTTTATTCACCTATTTATGTCAACATGGAATCAAGGATTCTTATTTTATTCCCTAGATTACTATTTATTATAATCTCTTTATGTTGTTGATCCAGTTGTCTAAGATTTCACCTGTGGGAATCATTTCAAGTTCATTCATTTGTTCATTTCATGCATTTCTTTATTCCTTTCTGATTTTCTTTTAGTAGAATTCTCAGGCTTGTCTTCTGCTTTCCTTGCCTCATTCCTGGTTTTATCAAGTTATTTTAATATTTCTGCTTTCCTTTGGTGGGAATAAAATTTAGACACCAAGGTCTGGAGTGTGTTCATGTTACTGCAACTTATGTGTCACTGTCATTTTGGTGAATGTAACTAGCAGATGCTTGTGTGTGCATGTGTAATTGAGAAACCTTGTTACACTCTCTTCAGCATTGAAAATTCAGAATTGATAAGCTGTAAAAGCAGTCTTGGTAGCTAAAACTTAATATATTTATTGAAATTTTATTTTTGAGATGAAAGTCCTTATGCATTAAACTGGAAAAATCAGAAGCATGCAAGTCAATATGATCTAAGGGATGCACAGACCAATGTGGGCCATAATATAAGATTACAGACCACATAGTTCTTCGGAAAGTTCCCTAATCCTCCCGCCTAATCAATATGGCTTTCCAAAACCCAAACAGTTTTTTTGGCTGTCATCATTTGGCTGGGGTAGTTGCTCAATTTGCTCTGTTCTTCTGCTATTGTACAAAATGGGCTGCCGTATCCTCCATGTGCATCAGGGTTTGAGTCCTGGGCACAGGGGCCTGCTCCAGGTGACCCAAGCCCTGCCAGATCTCCTGCTTCTGGGGCCTACAAACCTGGCACCCTCTCACAAGTATGCCCAAGGACCAGAGCCAGGTGATCCAAGTACCACTGGATCCCCTATCCCCAGGGCTCATGGACCTGACACCTACCTTGCATGCAGGCCATAGGCCCCAGTCCTGGTGACCAGAACCCCACCAGACACTGGCCCCTGGGGCTCACAAATCTAATACCCACTGTCCCCACACTGGCATGGCTCATCTCACCTGAGCATCCACTATTGTATTGTGCAGCCTGTTTCAGTCTAGTCTGCCCTCAATTCCCGTTCCTGTTGGTGGGTGCTACAGTCTAATCCAGCCCAGCCTGATCCCTATCCCAGCCCTAATGTGAACTGGTTGGTTTTGTGGCCAAGCGTGTCTCCTCCTGCACCTTGTTCTGGATCTCAGAACTGCTAGTGGATGAAATGAATTGGCCCAGCTGATCTGTCCCAAGACCTGATTCACATGTAGGCTAGTGGGTACTGTATCCTGGCGTGGTCAGGCCTGCTGCTTGCCTTGATTCTTGTGCTCACCTGCAGAGATGGCATCCTGACAAAGGAGTTTCCCAAGCTCCTCTATCAGGTCTCCTCCCAGTGGCAGTTTTCGTGCATGCATATGGGTCCTTGGCCCAGGTTGACTTTGTCCACCTCTTGCTCTAGCAGGAACACTGACCTTGCTCAGTTGGCTCACACCCATTCTTGTTCTTACTGTTGGGTATTGCAGCACAGCAATATCTGATCCACTCCCAGACAGCTTTCAAATGGTTCAGCGGGAGTCAAGACATAGCCCAGCCCGTTCTACACCTTCCCTGACTCTCATAAGTACCAGTGGATGCTTGACTCTATCCTAGTCTGCCAGTCCCCACACCCAGTCCTCATCCATGCCAATGAGGTTGTAGCTATATCCAGCCTAGACTGCTGCCCTCTATCTGGATCCTGTGCTCACCAGTGGGAACTACAATCCTGCTGGAGTGTCCCCTTAGCTCCCCAGCTAGGCCTATGCCCATCCATAACTCTTGGACATGCCAGTGGAGATTGCAGTTCCACAGGGGTGAGTCCACATCTTTCCCAAAGATTCTGCTACCAGACCCGATTCTCTCACATGCTAGCTATTTTCACAGCCCATCCTAGCATCTACCATCCCCTGTTCTGACTCTCACTGATAGGCCTCAGCCTTAACTTTAGTGTGTGCCAATGAGTGGTGCTTGGTGATTGTTGATGCTAATTACCCCAGCTCAGGTCTCTTATGTGTGCTTGTATTTTAGCCTGATCAATAAATGCCTTCCTGTTTCCCCCTCCAAACCATTTGATCTGAGCCCCTCTCTTACTGTACAGTGGCCTTATCCATGGGAAGTCCCTTAACAGTAATTCTTCACCTGGATATGAACCCACAGATCATAAGTCACTAATGCCTGTATAATCACCTTTTCTCCCTGCAAATCCAGACCACCAAGCCCCCAGAACAATCCACCAGGCCACCCAAGGGTTTCACCCAGCACCTTTGCCTCCACGGCTGAACAGGTCCTCCCCCAGGGAGCCACAGGGCCTGGCTGAATGCATCTGACAGTCAAAAAACTTCCAGGCTGGGGAAAACCCAAAGGCCTGTCGAGTCTCCCCTTCCCCAGGAAGCCATTCTGCTTGACTGCACCTGTGGCAGTCACAAAGCCTCCAGGTTCAACATTTTTTTTTTTTAATAAAAAGCTTCGTAGGCTTTATGAGTGGACAAAGGGACTGGAAATCAGTGTTTCATAAAAGCTTCCTAGATACTTCTAATGTGAAGTCAAGGTTAGGAATATGAGTGTTAACTATGGTCCCAGAGTCTCACCTTCTACCCTATGTTGCTTTGTTTAAGGGAATTATTGTGTCAGATTTTTTAAATAGTAGAAATTAAGTGACATCTTATTTTCTTTCTGTAAGTAAGACTTAGCCCATAAGTCTGTTAGACAATATACTACAAAAGAGATGGGAGAAGAATTTTCTGTTTCAACATTTTATTACCTAAGAATGATTGTTGTGGGCAAACATATCACATCCTATGTAATATATTTTGCAGGGGGAAGAGTTTTTACCTTTAAGATAAGATTAGATGAAAAATTATGTTGGTGATTGTCGGCTTTTGACATTTGTGATACAGCAAGAGCTATAAGCGTAAGGGTCAGATGTACTTTCAATTTACGGAGAACTTGCCCTTGTGTTCTTGACTTTCACTTCAGTCTTTAGCAATTGATTTGATGCCTGGAAGAGATATAAGGAGTGCTTATCAGCAATTCTAGTTTTTTTTTTTCCCCTAGCCATTTGACAGTTCTTCACCTTCCTTGAACAAAGTCTGAGAATGATTCCATAGCCACTGACAATAACGTAAAATCTCTTTGAAGAAGTCATGTGAACAATGAAAAATGCACATTTCACCCTTAACTTTGGGAAAAGAATAGGAATGTGAATGAAATTCATATGTGTACATATTATAAAATTAATGTCTGAATATAATTAACAAGATACAGCCCAACAGAAGAAAATGTAAGCAAGATGTTATAAAAGGCATCTTATTGGTAATGGCGACAACGATTAACCTGAAATGTTTGAACATTATGTTTTTTTTATATTCAGAACTTCACCTGAAGAAAAAAAATCCAAGTGAAGGCTAAAAATAGTAGAGGGAGAACTTAGCTTTCCAATGCTGTGCTGACTGACAGGCTGGGGACCAGAATCATTTGCAGTAAATGCTGATTTCAGTGCTTTCTTTCCAGCTGCTCTGCACTATCTGACCAATTTCTGCTCAGATTTTACTGTTTGCTCTTGAGATTATTGGAGTAACTGAAACTTTATCACTCACCGTCCATTAAAACCAAAACCAAAACCTTTTAGTTTCTGCCAAAAAGATAAAATTTCACAAAGATATTGGAATTCACATTGTTTTAGAAATGGGCTGTATGAACACTTCTGCAAAACACTGTGTTTTTATACTGCATTCTTTCTAGGCACTTTGACAATTCCACTAAAAGAGCCAGCCAGGTAAAGCTCCCCAAATAAATTCAACCTTTCAGGTATTTATAAAGAAAACAGAATTTTTAATAGTCATAATTCCTAAATTGTTTTGTTAAAAACATGTTTTATTAGCTCTTGTATTATCAGGACACAAATGAATGAAATTGGAAATGCAAGACATTCTACTGGTTTTCAGAATTTATCAATTCACAACAAAACATTTAAAATGATGTCCTTTCCCCTGAGGTTTGCTGCCTGCTCTGTTCAGAGGGGTGCCCAGAGGAGGGTGGAGGAAGGGAAAACTCCTCATTATTGAGGAGTTAGAACATCCTCTACCTCCTTCAAATGCCTCCCTAAACAAAGTGATGCTAGAGGAGGGACTCTCAAGGCCCCGTTTCTCACGGGGAGTTTTGCCCTTGTGAGGTAACTCTTTCACTGTGATTTCTCTCTAACGAAGCAGGTGAAAGGCCATTTGGCACTAGCGGGTTCATTTTACTTCAGCTGCCTGTGAAGAGCACGGTTGCCAGGCAACCCAGTCTCAGGCTTGCTTTGTGCCTACATCAGGCTGGGAAATTTGGAGGTTTGAGGTTGTTTGCTGCTGCTGCAGACCGAAATATCTTTAGATTTTCTAGACCTTTTTTTTTCTTTTTAAATTCCCTAAGTAAATCTACGTTACCCCTCTTAATTTTCTTTCTTTTGGAGAAGAGGGTATTTAGAATGTATATGGGTATAGTTTCACATGAAAATCTCCCAACCCTAACTTCAGAATCAGAAGTAATTTACATTTAAAAGAAGAGCAAATGAATATCACAGCTGCATTTTGCATTCCTTTCTGTCAGCTTAATTTCTTTCATTTTCTTTCCACCATTCTTTCCCTTCTTAAAATTTTTATTAGCTTTCCTCTTTGTTTTTCTGTATTCTACCTCAGCTTCCACATTTTTCTTTTATCTTTCTTCCTCTCTCTGGTGAAATGAACCCTGCTATCTTTGCATTCATCTTCAGTCAACTACTCATCATTTGGATCTATGAACTGTTTTCTAATGATTCGTTTATATTGGAAAGGCAGAGCAAAACACACACAACAACAACAACAACACACACACACACACACAACTATGACAGAGAACTAGATCTTCCATCTGCTGGCTTATTTCCCAGAGGGTTGAGCCAGAATGTAATGAGGTAACATTCATATCTCCCATCTAGGTGGTAGGGACAGGAGTGCTTGGGCTGTCATCTGCTGCCCACCAGGGTATGCATCAGCAGGAAGTTGGATCCAAGACACAGAGCACTGGCAGTTAGAAACAGGCACTTCAATATGGCACACAGGCATTCCCAGCAGTGGCTTAGCCACAACACAAATCACAGGAATAGTGATTTTGAAATGTCAAATTATATTTACAACTTTGCTGATTGATACTTCATTCTTATTTCTGAACTAATTTTGGTTTTAATCTGTGGCTAGGAAATGTGAGGAAGACATAATTGACAAATTATTCTCTACTGTTATTTGGGCCTCTCTTTTTCCTGGCAGGAAAGCTACACCATTGTCCTTTGCACCTCCCATTGTGCTCTCAATGCTTCTTAGTTCATTCCATTAGCTTTGAAATCATTCAGTTCTCCAAGTTTTTATAATCTGCATCCATGTCGGACAGTTTCTTATATACTTGGTCTTATAAAGATAGTTCATTGAGTGACACTCAATTTGAAAAGACAGGAAAAGAACATGCTTTCCTTTGTTCTTTATTTGTAAATCTGGGAATGACTCATATAATAAATCAGAGCAAATTTGTCTGGCTATACCTTTATTATTAGTGCTGAATTCTGGTGCTGCAAGGGACAATATCTGATAATGACCAAAGAAATGGGATCAAAATTCTTCTGCAAAGTTGTACATTCCAGATAGCAACACAAAAGCATCTTTTGGTAAACCTTTGTCTTGTCTTCCCCTAAAAAAAAAGCTAATATTTATTTGCTTATTACTAGCAAGAGATCAAGTGGTCCACAGATTTACTTTCTCACTGGAGATTTATTATGACATGAAGATGGAATAATTCATAGTAATTACATGAGGATCTGCTGCAGACAGATTTTTGTGGTAAATCTTCAAATAATAATAACCATGGTTTCTAATGTCTTATTACACTTTAATGTAATATGCAGTTCTGTATTTCTAAAATCTAAAAATAAAATTCAAATTTTATATGTACAATAAAAAACCTTGTTAGATGTATCATATTCTTTGACACATAATGCAATCTGAGCTTTGTAGGATTGTAGGCAAGAGAAAGGAGCTATGGATTTTCATCTGAGTTGAATCCCTAGCCAGGTTCTATAGTTTGTGCCAAGATTTCTTTGCATTGTAAAGTTGTGAGGTTATAGAGTATATGTTCTCCATGACACAATCTACTATTGAAACGCTTACTGAGGTTGCAAATCACTTTTGAGTACGGAAGATTTAAGAAAAGAACCTATTTAGGGGTATATCAAGGAGTAAGGATGATGATTCAAAAATGTCTGGAGCTCTTACATGTTCCTTATACAGAAGACCTTTCAGTGTCACACTAGTGACACTATCCAGGCTATGATCACTTCATACTTTATTAGCAAGATAATAATCATATAGTATAAAAAATCTATATATTTAAAACACATCCTATACATTTCCCCCAGTTTATACTGCCCCTAACATAATCCTTATTCTCCTCAAAACCAGAACATATTGAAATGAACATTATACTCAGTGGAAGTGAGTGTAAATTAAGCTGGCATTTATGGCTCTCATTATTATTTGTTAAATTTGCCTTTCCTGCTTCATTCCATCACTTCCTTTGTTTATATTTCTGGCCAGGGAAACTAGTTAAATATCACTGTTGACCTTTGCTCACCCTGGTTCATCTCTTAAAGACAGAAATTGTGATAACATTATAATCTAGGATTTAGAATATAACATTCATACCGTACTTGCTGAAGTTAGTATCTTTACTCATATTCTTTTGCTACAAGTTTTCTGTTTTTTCACCTATAATACACATGCTTCAAATTCCTATTGAAAAAGCATGAGTCACCACCATTTAAAGACTGCCTACTCCATCTCATAATATTCTCACATGTATCACTTCTAGTAATTACACTGTATATTTATTATAATTATTTTATCTCATTTTTAATTTTAAGTGGTTCAGAAAGCAGCAACTATCTCTTAAATGACGTTACTTCCTTTTTTTCCTTTTTTAAAAGATCTGTTTACTTTTATTGGAAAGGCAGATTTGCAGAGACGAGGAGACAGAAGGATCTTCCTTCCGTTGGTTCATGCCCCAAATGGTGCTGAGCTGATGTGATGCTAGCAGTCAGGAGCCTATTCCAGGTCTGCCATGGTAGGATCCCAAGGTACTGGGGCTTCATACATTGCTTTCAGAGGCCACAAACAGGGATCTGGAATGCAAGTGGAGCAGCCAGGACAGAAATTGACACCCACATGGAATCCCAGTGCTTGCACATGAAAGGATTAACTAGTTGAGCCATCACGGTGGCCCAATTGATTTAATATCTTTTTCTCTTTTATTATTATTATTATTTTATGATACAGCTCATCAGCTCTGGGATTTCCCTTACCTCCTCCCTAAGGGCTGCCCCCCTTCCCACTGATTTCCCCTATATTATTACAATAGTATAGTTCTTCATAAACAGTCATAAGTTCATCATTGTAGGCATGGACAATGGCAGAGAGTCCAGCATCCTAATGTCATTATATATTTAGCAGTTTCATTGAGAGTCCATATTAGAGCTGGAAGTATACATCCCCTTAAATGAAACGCCACAAAGCAAAATCAACAATAGGAAGAAAAATAGAAATTCACAATGCCATAAAATTAAATAGCATGCTATTAAATGACTAATGTGTCACTGAAGAACTGAAAAAGAAAATCAAGAACCTTCTTGAAGAAAATGATGCTACTGTACAGCATATGACTCAGTGAAGAATTTAATAGAAAAAAAAAAGTGAAGAAATGATAATAAAAACAAAAGCATGGCCTGGTGCAGTAACCTAGTGGCTAAAGTCCTCACCTTGTATACGTCAGGATCCTATATGGGTTTTGGTTCTAATCCCAGCAATCCCACATCCCATCTAGCTCCCTGCTTATGGCCTGGGAAGGCAGTCAAGGATGACCCAAAGCCTTGGAATCCTACACCCATGTGGGAGACCCAGAGGAGGCTCTGGGCTCCTGGCTTCAGATTGGCTCAGTTTTGGCCATTGTGTTGGCTACTTGGGGAGTGAATCAATGGACGGGAGATCTTCCTCTTTCCTCCTCTATGTGTATCTGACTTTCTAATAAAAGATGAATAAATATTTTTTAAAAACCCAAAAAGCAAAAAGCATCAAAATCCTTGAGATGATTTCTGCTGGTCTTTGTAGGTGACATGTGTTTCTTGTAGGCAACAGATAAATAGGTTTTGTTTTTTAAAATCCAGTTCACTAATCTGTGACATTGGCTTGATGGGTTTAAGCCATTTAGATTCAGGGTTAGTATGAATAGGTGGCTGATTTGGCCCTGTCAACTTATTAAGGTGTGTTCATTGTTTGATTTTGTCTTTTGTTGTTGCTTTACTGGAATTCTCTTCACATTTACCTTTAGTCTTTTCGTATGTCAAGAGAACATTTTTCAGTATTTTTACAGCAGGTCTGAAAGAGGAATGTTCCTTTTAACTTGTGAAAGAATTTTATTTCATGTTCTAAAACAAAGACAGACTTTTCTGAGTACGTTATTCTGGCCCTACGTTATTTTTCTTTTAGAATCTGGAATATGTCACTCCATTTTCTTCTGGCCTGTAGAGATCCCTGTGACTGGTCAGCTGTGAGTCTGATTCCCATTCCTCTATAAGTTAATTGATTTTTTTCACATGTACATTTAAGGATCTTTTTCCTCTATTCACCTAATGAGAGCTTGGTCAACCCTGTTGGGAATTCTGTGCTCCTCCTGGATGTTGTTTCCATTTCTTCTCCAGATTAGGGAAGTTTTAATTGAATATGCCTTTAAATCCAGCTTCTTTTTTCTGCATTTTCTGGAACTTCCATAACTCTTATATTTGGCCTTTTAATAGTGTCTCTTAATTCTTGAGTTTTAGCTTGACTTGATTCCTCCTCCAGCCTTTTGGTTATTACTCCACAGTGATGAGAAATATGTTCCAATTATGAGATACTTTCTTCTGCCCCATTCATTCTATTATGGAGACTTTCCATGGAATTTTAAATTTGCTCAATTACATGCTTCATTTAGATAAATTCAGCTTGATTTTATTTCAGTGTTGCTATTTTCTGTGTGATACATTCCTTAAATTCCTTGATCTATGTGCTTCTCGTTATTGATAAGAAGATTTATAACAAGTGCTTTGAATTCTGTATCTTCCATTTTGTTGATGTGTTTTTCAGTTTACTCTGAAGTTAGCATAGGGTTTTGCTCCTTTGCAGGGGAGGCTTCAGTAATATTCATTGTACCTTTGTCTCTTCTTTTGCTTTTGGTCATTGTACTTCTGGCAAGCAGCTTCTTCTCCTTAGGACAGGTTTCTAAGCTGTGTCACCCACAAGTCTACAGTTGGATTTTACTTGTTGCATTTGGTATTTGGATCTCTGTTTGAAATCACTTGTACCACTCCCTCCAGTATGAACCCTGGGCCCTCGTGTTAGGCTTCCACCACTGTCTCCATAGCCCCAGCTCCTGGCTCACTACTCTTCAGCTACTATGACTCTGTGCTGGGCTCCATCATTGGCTGTACAAACTTTCTCCTACTTCTGTTTTGAACAGTTCCCAAGATTAAGGAGATAGTAGGTGTCCTAAATAACTAGATAGTTGCTGGTGCTTATCTTGTTGGAACATTCTGGCTGTTAGGCCTGAGGACCACCCAGACCTATTTTGACCCATAGAATGCCATAGTCGATATTATTTTCTCCTTGTGACCAGTACAACACACTGAGCTAGAAGTGACTTTGTTCTGAATTCAGGCATGTGCACCTCACTGTTATCCTTTCAGTCTCAAAGCCTTTGCTCCACTGTACAAAATGAAACCTGATGTGGCAATGGTGTAGTTCTGGTTCTTCTGGCATTAGGTCTGGGTATTACCCAGCTATCTTTTGGGTGCAACCTGTAGGGTGCCACGTTGATGCAATTCACAGAGACAGAAATGAATTTACTCTCAGCTTAGTGCATGCTTAGTCCTGTCCCATAGCCTTTGCCTCACTACACAAAATGGTGCTTGATGTGACTCTTTTGGGGGTCTTGGCTGTGAAATCCACCCTGTTCCCACAAAGCCTGTTTGGGTTGTACTGTTTTCTCTGGTTGAATAAAACAACTCAGCAGGATGGGCAGTTCTTTGCCTGGGTTCACCTCCTGAACTCCTAGTGAATTCCCCTTCCCATGTGGCTGCTGGTGGAGCTTCAGCCACTGAGGTCACAGCTCAGATCACTCCTTGCTGACTGCCACTAGAATGTCTGGTCCTTGTAACACCAAACCATTATCTATGCTGATTTCCTGTGTTTCTCAGTCTCCAGGTGCCGCTCTTCTGTTGGCCTGTCGTCTCCTATTTTCTGGAATGTGCCCTCTCTGCTTCATGCTGGCTAATTCTCACACATTGATTTTAATTTTATGATGCCTAGCATCTTGCTTTGACTATGTTAATTGTTAGTGGCTAGTTTTTGAATGGATACATCTGAACATTTGAATGTGTCTTTTATACAATACTCTGTTCCTTTTTTCCAAAAATCATCCCACTTCCTTGGAAACAAATCTACACTTCATTGCAGACACCTAGTCTAGCCACTTGTTCCATAGTTAGTATATAGTATATTTTTGATAGTTTCTGAAGTCTTAGTGGCTTTTCATGTTCCTGTTCTGACATTTCCCTTGCTTGAGAGTAATCCTGTCTTTGTTTCAACTAGCCAAATATCATTACAGGTCCCATCTTGCATGCCGTTTTCTCTATAGAGTATTCTGTATTGACTTCTGCATTTTTTTTTTACCATTCAGTACTGAAAAGATAAATATTATGAACTGAATTTAGCACTTATACATACATAGACTCCACAATAAAATCAAGAGAATTTAAGTGATTTGTTGTAGAAATTGTAGAGTTCAAACTTGAGAGGGACTGATTAAAAACTGTTCACTTTATTTCTCTTTACTTCCATTTTCTTCCTGCATCTGACATGCTTAGATATAATTCTTGACTGGTTTTAAGATATGTGGGCAGGAGAATCAAGATGGCTGAATAGGGTAAGGGCACATTTAAACGGACAGAAAAACATTTAATCAGGATGAAGTAGAGAGGACATATTCCAGGATACAGGAAAGGACAGAACAACAGCAGAGGGGTACCTGGAGATTGACGGAAAGCAGCGGACACAATGGTGCGGTGTTGCAGTGACTGATATTCCAGCGGCATTCAGCTAATGGCAATCTGAACTCCACCAGCAGTAAGAACTCCACCAGCAACCAGGTGGGAAGGGAGTTTCACTGGGAGCTTGGGAGATAAACCCAGACAAAGAACTGTCCATCCTACTGGTCCGTTTGATTTGACCAGGAGCAGAGACAGAGCAGCAGATCCCAGATGGGCAGTGTGAGAACAGCGTGGATTTCACAGCCCAGTCAGCCCCCTACAGCCGAATTGGGCATCATTTTGCTTAAGGAGGCAAAGGAAAGGGAAAGGACTGAGCATACGCAGAGCTGGGGGGTGAACTCAATTCTGACTCAGAGAACTGCAGCAACATGGCATTCTACAGTTCCACTCAAGACAGGTCTGGGTAGCCCTCTGATCTGATGGCCAGCAGATCAAGAATTCTAGTAGTGGTACGGCAGGCACCATTTTGCACACTGTGGCAATAGTTTTAGGACTGCAGGGGACAACAGTGAACTGCTCATGTGCTGAGCTCCTGAGAACTCACTGAGCTCAGTGGATTGCACTGGTCCTGCAGGAAAATAATACCGACTGTGGCACTGTACGGGTCAAAATAGGTCTGTGTGGCACCCAGGCCTAAAATCCAACAGGTTCCGACAAGATCAGCACCACCAACAACCTATCTATATAGGACACCTGGTGTCTCCCTAATCCCGGGACCTGCTCCAACCGGAAGTGGGAGAAAGGTTGCAGAGACAATGGTGCAGCTACAGCATGGTATCACAGGAGGTGGAGAGTGATGAGCCAGGAGTTGTGGCTGTGGAGACTACGATGGAAATCTAGCATAAGAACCCAGACCTGGAACTCGCTGGAGGTTGTGGCACAAGTGGCTGCAAGCAAAAAGTTGTGTACCAACTGCAATAAGTAAAATCGCATTGTAGACCTGTGGGTGACACAGCTTAGAAACCTGCCCCAAGGAGAAGACTCTGCTAACCAGAAGTGCAATGACCAAGAGCAAAAGAAGAGACAACGGCACGATAAATATTATTGAAAGCTCCCCTGCAAAGGAGCAAAACCCTTTCTATGCCAACCTCAGAGCTAACTGAGGAAGACATCGAGAAAATGGGGGGGGACACAGAATTCATAAAACTCATTTTAAAGCTTCTGATCAACACTGAGAAGCACATACAAGAGTTCAAAGAATTTAAGGAAGCAATAAAGCAAATCAAGGCTGATATATCAGAAATTTAGAACACAGTAGAGCAAATTAAAAGTACAACGGAGAGTCTCCAAAACAGAATGAAGCAAGCAGAAGAAAGAATCTCAGAATTGGAAGATATTTCCTGTCATCAGGGGGAAGCAAATAAAAAGCTGGAAGCAGAGCTGGATCAGGCTAAAAAAAGTATTCAAGAATTGAAAGACACTATTAAGAGGCCAAATATAAGAGTTATGGGAGTCCCAAAAAGTGCAGAAAGAGAAGCTGAGTTTGCAAATGTATTTAATGACATAATAAAGGAAAATTTCTCTAATCTAGAGAAAGAATTGGGAAACAACATCCAGGAGGAGCACAGAACTCCCAACAGGCTTGATCAAAAGCGAGCTTCACCAAGACACATGATCATTAAGCTCTCTTCAATTGAACATATGGAAAAGATCCTTAAAAGTGCACGTGAAAAAAAATCAGTTGACATATAAAGGAATGGCAATTAAACTCATGGGAGATCTCTCATAGGAAACTCTATAGGCAAGAAGAGAATGGAGTGACATATTCCAGATTCTAAAAGAAAAAAATTGTCAGCCCAAGATAACATATCCAGCAAAGCTTTTTTTTGTCTTTGAAGATGAAACAAAATCCTTCCACAGTAAAGAAAAGTCACAAGAATATGCCTCTTCCAAACCTGCCCTACAAATGATGCTTCAAGATGTTCTCTTGATGGAGAAGATGAATAGCACCAAACAAAACCAAAGGCAAATGGGAAGAACAGCCCAGTAAAATGTCACACTTCACCAACAAAAATCAGCAGAAACTATATCGCATGTGTTTTGTTGTTTTCTGTTAGTTTCATCTCTTCAAAACTTTCTTCTGATTAACTTCTTCAGTGACTCATAGATCATGCAGTAGCATCATTTTCTTCAAGAAGATTCTTGATTTTCATTTCTTCAGCTACACGTTAGTCATTTAGTAGCATGTTATTTAACTTCATGGTGTTGTTAATTTCTTTTTTCTCCCTGATGTTGATTTAGTTTTGTGGCTTTTCATTTAAGGGGATGTATAGTAGCTGTGTAATGGAGACTGTCATACCTAGTAACATGTCATTTAATTTCATGGCATTGTAAATTTCTATTTTTCTTTCTATTATTGATTTTGTATTATGATTTTCCATTTAAGGGGATGTATAGTATCTGTGAAATGGAGACTAACATCCAGATGTGAGGATACAATGTAGTATGCATTTCTACTTCCAGACAAAGATGGACTTACAATGAAACTGTTTACTATATCCTGACAATAGTCTGCTAGGCTCTCCGCCATTGTCCATGTCCACAATGATGGACATATGACTGTGTATGAATAACTGTATTTTACTAATGATACAGAGGAACTAGGTGGGGGGGAGGGAATTGGGGAAGGGATAAGGGAAATGCCAGGAGCCTATGGACCTGTATCATAAAATGATAATAATAATAAAATGTTAAAAAAGATATGTGGGCAACTTTGCATTCTTTTGACTCTAGCAGATAGTACGATCTTATATACAGTGAGTGTTTATTATGTTTCAGTTAATAGAAAAATTTATTTTCATCCTATATCATAATTTCTCATATGCTTAGCTCTTGTACTCCAACTAAATAACATGTCCTTGGGAATAGACATCATATCTGAAACTTCAATTGATATTCTTATAGGAATAATAATGCTGAGCATAGTATATATTTTCAGACATGACAATATTCATTTTTAAATGGAAAAGTTCTGCCAAGATGGCCTACTTCACTTTAAATTCATTTCATAATATGTGATATTCTAACTTCATTTCCTTTTTTCTTGTCTGTTGGCTGTAAGTTGCTATCATAATTACAGTTTTTTTCTTGCTCTATTAGTTCCTAATTTCTTGTCATACTTCCTGGTCCTTTGTAACTAAAACTAAGCTATATCTTTGAAGAAGGCTGACAAAGATACATTTTGGGATTGAGTTCATTGGTTGAAATAGAATCTTTCTTTTCACATCATTTCATGTCATTTTTTGCTTTGTTATTGAAAATTTAAATGAGAAATATGGTATTTACTAAGTGCTTATCTAAAATGTACTGTTCAAAAACTTTTGCAAATACCATATATCCTGATGTTAAAAATTTTATTTTTTATTGATAGGCAGATTAATAGAGAGGAGAGACAGAGAGAAAGATGCCTTTACTCGTTCTTTTCCCAAGTGGTTACATTGGCTGGAGCTGAGCCAATGTGAAGCCAGGACCCAGGAGCTTCTTTCAGGTCTCCCGCATGGGTGCAGGGTCCCAAGTCTTTGGTCTACCCTTGGCTACTTGTTGAGGGAGCTGATGGAAAATAGAGCAGCTGGCACATGAACCATCACACACATAGGATCCTGGTGAATGGCACACCAGGATTTAGCCACTAGGTTATCATACTGGTCCCAAAAACCCCATAATTTTAATCCTTTCAACAAGTAAATGTAGTTGGTGTTACTAAGATAATTTTTATAAATTATTTATTTAAAAGGCAGTGTGTGTGTGTGTGTGTGACACAGAGAGAGAGAGAGAGAGAGAGCACACGTGCATGAGAGAGAAGACATTTTCCACCACAAAAGGCTACAACAGAATGTGAACTAGTGTCTGTGTGCTGTGTGGGATACTGGTACTGCAGTCAGCACCTATGCCACAGTACCAATCCCTTAAGCTACTTTTAATGGATATAAAGATTAAACCTAATAAAAGAGTAATTCAGTCAAGGTTTTATTTCTAAACTTGATCGTAGAATTTTTTTTCTGTAAAATATCAGAAAGAGATAAATCCGTAGGTCTTCAACTGTGTTATGTAAAAAAATCACCAAAGAAATCTGTAAAATATCTATAACTTGAATCTGTTCAGATGTGACTTTGTTAGGTTTGTGTGTATTTTAACAAGCAAAATAAATGGTTCATTCAGGGAGGAACAGTTGAGGCAATAATAGTAATTATAGTAATAACAACTATCAAACTTCACATGAATCAATACCACACTGCCCAGAATACAGTGAATCACTTTGCATCTGAAAGACACTGTGTTGTAATGAGATTTGTAACATGCTGTGTCATTGAATCTCTGCACTTTGTGTATTTTAACTGTCATCTCACACAGGGAAGGAGAAACTAGGTCAGAGAAGTCAGAAAGTTGTAAATGGAGAGAAAACCTGACTCTAAAGCATATGTTCATTGCTCCAAGAAAGAGGCAGAAAAGAGGAAGAAACTTCAAGAAAACTGGTGCAACGAGCGCAAAGGAATATGGCTCATCAAGAGCAGATGATATCAGTGCCAACAAGAGGTTAAGTAATGCAGATAAATATTTCTTGGCCTGGTAAAGTATGTAATCATTGCTGAGCTTAAACAAGGTCAACTTGAGCAGAAAGATGGGGCATAACATATAATTTAGGAAGATAAAGAACACATGGAATTTAAATACAAAATGACAGATACTTTTAAAAGAATGAATGCAGGGTGAGTATGATGATACAGCAGATTAAGCTAGCACCTAGGATGCCAGCATCTTTTATGAGCATTGGGTTGAGTCTGGGCAGCTCGGTTTTGGATACAGCTGCCTTAATGTGCCTGGGTAAGGAGCAGAAGATGGTCCCAGTGCTTGAGTTCCCTGCCATTCATTTGGGGAACCTAAATGGAGTTCCAGGCTCCTGGTTTTGGCCTTTCCTAGCCCCAGCCATTGGAACTATTTAGGGAGTTGAGCAAGAGATAGCAGATTGATTCTTTTCTGTAACCCCTATCTCTCTGTAGTTCTGCTTCTCAAATAAGCAAGTCTGTTAAAAAAAATAAATGGAAAATATTTTTAAAATATTAAAATATTTAAAATTATTTTTAAATGGCAGTTTGCAAGTTTTAACAAAAATTGTTTTTAAAAGAAGGGTTGTTTTAGGATTAATAACATTTAGTGATGACTTATTTTTACATATGAGACAAATGTGAGAATATTGAGGAGAAGAAGAAGCAGTCAAAATGAAGAAAGATGAAAAAAATGTTAAAACTGAAGAGTGGAATCTTCATAGAAGACAGGGAAAATCCATTACCTTAGTTAAGAAGCACTGTTTTTCTGATGTAAGAGAGGACGCTAAGTTTACAGTAGCCATAGGTGAGATATAGATATTTGATTATGTGTAGGAACATGGAAATTTAAAAAAACTTAGATGTGATGGCTGTTTTATATGCTTAGAAAATTGATGCTGGGGGGACTCGCAAGATGGCCGACATAGGAGGATGGATGTAAGGGAGCTCACAGACAGAGAGGCTAGAACGCGACAAAAGCATAAGTGGAGCAGCATAGAGTTGCAGGGAGAGGAACATGAAGTTCCCTGGACAGTGTGGAGACAAAAAATCCACACAACTCAGAAGAGCAACCAGGAAGAAACAAAACAAAACAAAACAAAACAAAAGTCAGGGAAGACGGCGTCCTGATCCAGAACTGCTGAGTCACATTTAAGTGCAGCTACCAGGAGCCGCAGTCACCAGGACACACACCCACCGCAGTCGCCAGGATCCGCCAGGACCCACACCCGCCGCTGTCGCCAGGACCCGCACCCGCCGCAGTGGCCAGGATCTGCCAGGACCCGCACCCGCCGCAGTCACCAGGAGAAGCACCCACAGTGAAGGTCCTCACCAGCAGCAGAGGCAGACTGCAAGAACCTGAGGTTTGAGTGAGCTGGGTAGGGGCAGCAGTGGGTCGGAGGCTCCCAGAGTTAACCCTCCAGGGGCACG